>NC_071262.1:7167801-7842801 GCF_023375685.1 Ictalurus furcatus
CATTATGGACATGTATTACAGACATGTAAACACCTTAATCACATTATAAACGTCGTGTGAGAGTTTTCACCGCATTTTGCGACAGGACACGATCACACACAGCAGTTCTCAACATTTTACGGCGAACAAGAGAGTTCGGCTGTGTCCCAAACCGCATACTTGACTACTATAGGCCTGTAGTGGGGAAAAATACATGTATCTCGGCTACTATATAGATGGTAAGTACGTGGTTTGAGACGTAGCCCGTGGCTTCAAACAGTTGTCTATTAGCACGTACAGCATGACAAATAATTAACTGCACTTAAAGCGTTCGTTAAAAAAATTAAGTAAAAACACCCAAAACTGTATATGGTACCATAATAAAGACGAACTGTATGTTGATACGTGAAATTCTGGAGGGACGTCGGACAGTGTGGCGCGGTGACATAAAGACGCCGGCTGTTAATCTAATTATATTCTATAACATGTAAAACGGGAACATGACGGGAGTATTCTAAAAGCGACTCATGTAAACACCTTAATCACATTATTATCTTTATCAGAGTAAGGTCAATAATTAGATTACTGCTATCCATGTAAACGTAGTCACTGACAGGTAGAGAACATTCTGGAGTGTATGAAAGAAAACAACAAACTCGTGTACCATCAGCAAACCTTACAGATTGTCTGGACTTGATTTGTGGTAGTGGTATCAGTTTCTGTGTCCACAGTACAGTGTTTTTGATGTGGTATATTATCAGAGAAGACCACATGTGTAGCTTTTGGAAGGAGCGTGGGCATGCAGGCCTGTTTTGCGTGGCTCGGGAAGTGACCCTCCACAGGTGCAGATGAAGATAAAGTAGAGCTCCGTATGTTTGATCTGCTCCACTGAGAGGAATAGCTATGGGAATCATATATGCTCCACTGCTTTGGTGTTGCTTTAAGTTGGTTGTGTAGCCCCAGAGAAGTCTTTTTTTTTTTTTAATGAAGATCTTAGAATGTCTCTGAAACCTGGCAAGTCTGAATCATGAACTATTCAGATTATCTAAGTTCATTAGCTAAAAACCATGCCATGACATTATCTAAAATCCATGTCATTACATCTTTGTGTCTGAAATGTCTCCTTATTCTAGGCACTTGAAAATGGGAACTGTTTCCATTTGAGTGATGAATAATGTGTCCACAGACACCTGACCGCTTTCTTTGGTCTCTGTGAAAGATTGATACCTTGGTTAGATTCTCTATTACATAATATAAATATATAAATATATTTCACATTATGGTATCCATGGTTAGTACATCGCTCTATGCTTTGCCCTCTGTGTGATTCAATCCATTTTAATGTAACCTTTCTCAAAAAAGCATGGCCCCAAATTTAGTTTTTTGGGGGCATTTCAAAAGAAATCCCTAAATTTCCACCTACTCCTAGTTGGCACTCAACCATATCTCCTGGAAGAGGTCATCTTCAGGGCAGTCAAACTAAATTAGTCTTCTTGTGATTACAGGGGCCTTGTTGTCAACAAATCTGAATGGAAGGTTTAAACATTGAAATGCGCATGTTCGCATAACATACACACTACTGGGAGTTTACCCTGAAGGCAGCTGAAGGGGATGATGGCAGGAAGAGATATGTTTTGCAGTAGGTGGGGCAAAAATAAACAAAGGCTTTCTGCTCACTATTATGGTCTCTGGACTGAGAAACTGACTGAGCATTTCTACCGCAGTTTTAGTGACCTAATTTCTAATAAATAAGTTTATGTGCACCTACAGAGCATGTGGGTGTGGATGCAACAGAATATGTTTGTGTGGTGTAAACTCTTCACCTTCCCCTTGGAGAAAGCTGATCTCAGTTCACTTTGACTTGAGAGGACTAGTGTTCTTCTCTTTAGTATTTTATTTTTTTAAATAAAAGATTAGTGGCCACATTGTCAGCAGCAGAGTGGTGCTAGGGAAGTGGAGAGTGACTCCAGGGAAAATAAAAGCGTGTTGCGAAGTCCTGTCATCAAGTCCTGTCTTTCACCTTTTTTTAATGAGTTAAAACATTTGTGAGCATAGTTTAGCATAGTGTGCAGCTGCATGATGGACACATCAGGGCTCTCTTTCTAAGATTCTTCCCATTCTTTATCTCATGCTATGGAAACCCTTTTAATTATGAACTCATGTTGACTGATGAGTTTCTAAGAGAATTTGATTGTCTTGGTTTAGATGGCATGTCTACATGTGGGGAAAGGATTTGTGTTACTAGCAGGAGAAAAGGAAATCCCACCGAGATCTTGAACAGAGCTCTGGAGCCCTAGTGAAAGTTCTAAGGTCGAAGCATGTTACAAGTTAGGAGTCAAATAACCTTTTGTATAACTTTCCACTGACAACACTGGAGTTGCTCTCTGGTACATAGAGTTAACACTGAACTGTGCATCTTGATCTCACTTACTTCAGCACAGGAAGCACTTATAAACTAGACAGCCTTAAGCACTGTAAAGCCCTGTTCACACCAGAGACTATTTTCGCAGCATGAAAAACGGTCCATTTAATTCCCCAATGGCTGTAAATGAGCGTTCACACCCAGGCGTAATACGCATGGCGTCAAAGCGTTAAATTTTGGACACGCCGCATCAAAAACTGGCCGACCAATGAGATTCACATACATACACGCGCATATATATATATATATATATATATATATATATATATATATATATATATATATATATATATATATATATATATATATATTAGTGTCCGTAGTGTATGAATATATATACAGAGTATCTCACAAAAGTGAGTACACCCCTCACATTTTTGTAAATATTTGATTACATCTTTTTATATGACAATACTGAAGAAATGACACTTTGTAAAGTAGTGAGTATACAGCTTGTGTAACAGTGCAAATTTGCTATCCCCTCAAAATAACTCAACACACAGCCATTAATGTCTAAACCGCTGGAAACAAAACTGAGTACACCCCTAAGTGAAAATGTTGTCACATGAAAAGATGTAATCAAATATTTACAAAAATATGAGGGGTGTACTCACTTTTGTGAGATACTGTGTGTGTGTATATATAATGAATATATAGCGTAAGAAACAAACAATGCTATATATATATATATATATATATAGAGCATTGTTTGTTTCTTTGTATAACCCTCAACACTTCATCAATTTGGAGGAACATTAACATTTTGGGGCACAGCAATAGTTGCCTTACACCCACACCCTCCATCCATCCATCTTCTACCACTTACTCCTTCTTCAGGGTCGTGGGGGAACCTGGAGCCTATCCCAGGGAACATCGGGCACAGGGCAGGGTACACCCTGGACAGGGTGCCAGTCCATCACAGGGCACAACCACATACACACTCACACACCCATTCATACACTACGGACACTTTAGACACGCCAGTCAGCCTACCATGCATGTCTTTGGACTGGGGGAGGAAACCCCCGCAGCACGAGGAGAACATGCAAACTCCGCACACACATGGCCCCAGCGGGACTCGAACCCTGGACCCTGGAGGTGTGAGGCAAATGCGCACTAAGCCACCGTGCGCCCCAATCCACAACCTCCCCCCAAAAATCTGGTTCTTCCCTTAAGTATGTGAATGCTACTGCTGTGACTTTGATATAATTCAAATCATTACTTATTTAAAAAGTGCATACTGTTTAAAATGAGAGCTTTAAGGATTTAAAGAAGTATTTGTTGCAGTGGCCAAATCACCAAATGCCTTACATTTCGCATATGTGCTTTAGCTAGTACACAAAAGTGTACAGCTTAAAGACATAAATACTGGCTCTCTTCTTCTTCAGTGATAAGAGGGTGTCAGAAACGGAAAGTTGTGCAGCGCCACCTTGTGTACCGAGGTATTTCTGCTTTTCAGTAAGCGCCATCTACTGTCAAGGAGTGAATTTGCACTTTCATTCAGCTCAACGTCCCAGTGTGAACAGGGCCTAAGAGCATGTTAAATCAAGGTCACTGATGTTCCTCAGACAGCTGTTTTACTTGCAATGTATTACTGTGCTTATTAAATGTTTTCATATTAATTAACTTATGCATAGACAGTTGTACAGTCTGATGTCTGCTGACCTTGAACTTTCCCCCCTTAGCGATGGAACTCTTGGTGACTGAACTGAATGTGTTGCTCAAGCTGCTAGACCATGAGACCTTGAGCTCTGCTACAGAGGAGAAGAAATGTGCCGTGAGGAACCTTGTGAAACAGCTGAAGCCCTCAGGTGGTTCCTGGTGTAAAAAAAGAATATACATTACATAAAAATATATAAATATCTTATAAAGTGAAGATATCTTGACTGAAGGCAAATTATCTAATGTTTCTCATTATGAGCTTATTATATAACAAATTTTGGACAGCTTATTTCTAAACATACAGTGGATGTAAAAGGTCTACATACCCCTGTAAAAATGGCAAGTTTTTGTAACTTGTAAAGATTGAAACCAAGATAAATGATGGCAGATCTTTTTCACACCTTTAATGTCATATAGTAACCAACAAAATGGAAATGCTTTAAGGAAAATAAAAAAGACAAAACTTATAATAACCTGGTTGGATAAGTATGCACAACCCTTAAAAAATACTTTGTTAAAGTTCCTTTTCCTTGTAATGCATCATTCAGTCTTTTTGGGTAAGAGTCCACCAACTTGGCACATCTTTATCAAATTGTGAAGGGACCTCCTGTGCACAGGTTTTGATAGGATTTAACTCTGGGCACTTACTGGGCCATTCCAAAGATTAAATGCCTTCTTCTCAAGGCATTTATTTGTTGACTTGGATTTGTGCATCATTATTGTGCTGGAAAATGAAAAATTTCTACAGCTGTCTAACAGAGGCCTGCAGATTTTGTGGTAAAATAGGTTTGTATTTGGAGCTATCCATGATTTACTCTATGTTGACTAGAACCTCAGTCCCAGCTGAAGAGAAGCAGCCCTATAGCATGATGCTGCCAACACCATGCTTCACCATGGGTATTGTGTTCTTTGCGTCATAGGCTGACTTGTTTTTGCACCAAATATATAATTTGGAATTATGTCCAAATGGTTCTGTTTTGTCTTATCAGTCCAAACACATTTTGCCACATTGGTTGGGATGATTTAGATGGCCATGGATGGCACCTCCCATGAAAAAGTGCTTCTGCATAGCCACCCATAGTTGCCCCTATATCAAGCATCCCCATATTTTATACCAGAGACATGAATATGAATAGGGAAGATTGTCTCATGTCACATTTTGACCTTGCAATGAGTGACTATGCAATTGAGTACTTGCCAGATATTCCTGCAGACCATTTAATGTTGCCGTAGGTCGCTTGGTAGCCTCCCTGGTAAGTTTTCACCTTGTCCTTTCGTCAATTTTGAATGGACGTCCTGTTCTTGGTAATAATAATGAGTTTGAATGTGTTAATTTAGCTTCTTTCTAGAAACAAATGCTTGAAATAAGCTAAATTGTCTCCCTGTAGAATAAGACAATTTCAAGCTTGAAATGAGTGAAATATCTAGAAATAAGCTTAACATTATTTGTTTAAAAATAATGTAATAAAGAAAAATATTAGTTGGATATGCCTATATTCAAGATAGTTTACTTGCTGAGAGATTTTTTGCAGTGTGTGAATGAATGTGGGAAGAGGGAAGACTGCAAAATATTCTAAATCCCTTTACATTAGATCAAGTTGCTGCCCTAATTTACTTACTTACTTACTTTTTAAAAGTAAGTATTTTAAAAATAAAAAGTAAGTATCAATTTTTACTTACGTAAAATTGATGGAATTTGTGACCCAGTACAATGTACCAATTAATTCTGTTAATTATCTGAAAATGTTACTGGTTTGTTAATGTATTCTCCTATGGTTATTTTAATGGTTGTTTTTTGTTATTTTTGTCACTTTAAAAAAACTTTTTAGTCACTGGACCAGAATACATGTACATGAACACCTCTGTCTGCAGAAATGGCACTAGCTTTGTGGAAGCCCTTTTTGATAACTTTGGTAAATAAGACTAGCATTGATGTGTTTGACTTAGCATTCCCTGTTGATTCCATTATTATGCACTAAAAAATTTTATGTATTGCTTCCACAGACTGCAACCTTAGTGAGCTGAAAGTTGAAGTAGAAGAACAGAAGAAAAGCCCAATCAAAACAAACCAGTTTGCATCTAAACCTGTAAGGTGCCACCTTCTCATTTAATCCAAGCATTTGGCACTCTTCTAGAGAACGGGCACACAATGATTTAAATTCAAATTTTCTACTCAAACAGTTTGAGTAACTACTCACCTTTCCTGTAACAAAAAGATTCAGAGCTGCTTTCATAAAAGTATATCATTTCTATCTCAAAAACACATGAGCTGTCTTGAGCAACAAATATTTTCAAAAAATGCAAAACAGTTTGTCATTTCAAAACATTTTTTGTAGAGCTTTATTGTTGTTGATATCTTGTTTCCTTGGGTAAAAACATGAAGTTGCACACTTGTAAAATCCTTTCAAAAAGCTTTTAACACCAAAGAGACAGATGGTTGCTGACATGCACAAGTCAGATTAAAATAAATAAAATGTAATAAAATAAGATGAAAGTAAAAAAAATTTACAAGAAATGGACACATGAGCATACTTTCCTGAGAGCAAACTACAAAATGCAGCATTTCACCAACGTGTCATTGAAACTGCTAATATTCGTATCATGTGCTATGGACACTATTAGTACGTTTGGCGGAAATAAAATGGAGATGCAAGGAAAAGCATCTGCAAAACCATAATTGACATGTCAACAGAATAATGACCCCAAACATGTATCAAAATCAATACAGAAATGAAGATAGCAGTACATAATGTACAATTCTTGAAATCTTGTTCTGAAAGGGGCATTGGTCCACAGTGGTCTACAGGTGTTCTGTAACCTTGTATTACCCTGCAGAAAAAGGTCCTGTACTGTGTTTTTTTTTCTCTCTCTCTCCAGGGGAAGTTTCATACACACAAGCTGTTAATTTGAAATTATAAAATATCACAAATTTCACTTTATTCTGTTTACATATTTGTTTGCATACATATCCAATTTATTCTATTTATTTATTTATTTTCTATTCTAGCATTTCTTTAAAAAGGATTATTGTGGTTTGATAAAATACAAAACTAAGTGAGCCTTTTCAGAAGGGGTGGTCCATTGTAAGAGGCATAGTGGTACTAATAATCATCAAACAGCACTTTCTTCACAGCAGACGTACCTCAAAATGTTAGACAAAAACTTATGAAAGAGGGTGATTTGAGTTATGTAGGGCCACAGCTTTTGGTTGAATATTTTATTGCTCCTTGTTTTTGACTAGATTACACCAGATTCAGCACCTCCACTTCCCACCACCCCACCTCCAGAGGACTACTATGAGGAGGCTGTGCCACTCAGCCCTGGTACTGTGCCAGAGTACATAACCAGCCGCAGTGAGTTTTGCATCCCCAGAATTATTGCTTAAATGAAATAAACATTCAGTCATATGGTTTGTCATGTAGTTTTCTTAAAGAATGCGTAAACTAAATGTGAATCTACGTAGTTATTTCAGATAATATGCACAGTATACCATTTTATGCCCTTATTTTGACTTTAACTTTTAAATACTTTACTCCTCTGACCTCTAGGTAGCTCCAGTCCTCCTAACTCCATTGAGGATGGATACTATGAAGACACAAACAACAACTGTCCAAATTTCAGCATGAACAGGCGGTGCAAAAACTCTTGTAATTCTGCATTACCTGTAGATGCATCTCCCTCTCAGTAAAACAAATCTATTCCCTAAGAGAACACAGAACACTGCTTTGTGCAGCACATTTAGCCTGTTTGGTTGTTACGTTCACATTAATCTGGCAGGGCCAGATGTGATATTTAACGAGCTACATGTCTGGAAACAATCTTTCAAATTCCAGCAGAAATTATCATAAAAATTGCTATAACAATAGACCTAAAACCCACCCCAATTTTACCATCCAGAGGTGTCTTCAAATTATTTCATTAAAATAACACTTGTTCTACTGAATGCAATTTGTCCTCTACAAAGATAAGAGCTTAACTGGTAACTTATTTGGTGACTTTTCAGCAATGGCTTACATCCATGGTACTGAACCTTCCTGTTGGTCAGAAAATGTTTACAAGCAACATTTTCAAACAAGCCTATCCTACACTGGGATATGCCTTCACTGTGCACAGGATTGGCTTAGAAATGTTCAACTGAATTTTCTTTGCCACTATATTCCCACTCACCCTTTAAGCTAAACCATCTTACCACTCGCTCCAGACATGTGTTCCCACAAGACTACATTTACACTCGTAAGCTTGGCAGATGTTTTTATCGATAGTAGTTTATTTTCTGATTATACATGTTTGATCTCCAGATAATGATTCAGATGCTCTGAGTAGTTCCTATGAGTCATATGATGAGGAAGAGGAGGAAAGGGGTCAGTGTTTAACCCACAAGTGGCCCTCAGAGGAGAACTCCATGGCCCCAGTGAGGGATTGCCGTATCTGTGCCTTCCTGCTGAAGAAGAAGCGATTTGGTCAGTGGGCCAAACAACTCACGGTCATCCGTGAGAACAGACTTCAGGTGGGCCATGTTGAGCTTTGCACAGTGACGTGTTGGTTTCCACCAAACCTGTGACCTTCCATTATTAGCTATCCCAGCATTTTTGGCATGTCTTTGTGTTGGATACTGCTTTGTATGCATTCAGCTATTTATTGAACTGTTACATTGCTGGTTTCTCTTTCTAGTGCTACAAAAGCTCCAAAGACCAGTCTCCCTATATGGACCTGCCGCTTAATCTGTGCAATGTCATATATGTGCCTAAGGATGGGAGGAAGAAGAAGCACGAGCTTCGCTTCTCTCTGCCAGGTGGAGAGGCTCTGGTGTTGGCTGTACAGAGCAAAGAACAGGCAGATAAATGGCTCAAGGTAAACATGTTTTTCTCCTCGTCAAATTAAAAGGCCTTTTCCGGTCATACAACCAGAACTGTGCTTAACTGTCTGTTAAGAATACACATACAGCTTAATATGCTGAGTGCATGCCAGAAATAATATTACACAAGAAAGAATTCCTTTGGTGGAGACACCTCCTATGTAGCCAAATCTATTCATATGCTGAAACTGCTGATGTGCTTGTTTCTCTGTGTGGGGTACTAGGTGGTGCGTGAAGTAAACAGTCTGGGGACTACACTGGACATCTCAGCATCTCCCATGATCCCCCGAAAAAGAGAAAAAGAGCCAGAAAAAGACTTGGACAAGGTAAACTAGTGTACTTCAATAAGCTTTGATGTGGCTTTTAGTGTATACAATGTATATTCAAATTCTTTCACAGTCCTGGCTAACATCCACACCCAAAGAACATCAAACAAGAGTTATTTATAAGAGTTATTTATCTTAGCTTTACAATGAAACCACCATGCTAATAAACAGTTTTTCTCTATAAGATCTACTCTTGTTTATAGCAGGTGAATCATTTTCTTTGTAATATTACATCTAATATGCAACATTTTAACCTATGCCCTAGATATATGAGAATGTGTCCAGTTAGGTCTCTACTGTTAATATTGTGTGTATGTGTGCAGAGTGAAAGTGGCTGGAAGGCTAACTGTTCAGAACACTCTAACCATATGCTTATACATAGTAAATTGTAGTAAACAGTAGTAAATTGTTCTCAGACAGCTGAAAATAACATCTTCCAAAAGAGTTATTGCAGGTGGCAGAATTATGTGTTTGTGTCCCTATGTATGTTTGAGAGTGTAGGAGGAAGCAGAGCACATTTAGCCTGATTTAGCACTGAGGACTAAACTGTCATAAAATATGGAAGCTAGTAGGGATGCTCTGATCGATTGGCCGCCAATCAGTATCGGTTGATAATCACATTCTATGACTCAATCTGTAGTCTCTAAATTTGGCCAATCTCACGAACTGATTGCAATTTGATGATGTAAAACATGTGAGGACACAAAACTCATGATGACGTTAAACTTTAGCACTGCAGTCATGTCATCACTAGTGTGGAATTATTCCAAGGTCTCATAAAACACTGAAAAGTTTGCCATATTTTTGCCATATTTTTAAAGGCCTGTTAAAGTGGATATTTGTTGTGGTTATTTATGTGATTCTCAATTAAAACAACAATCTACAACATTATTGTAAATAATATAACCAAGGCAATATCTGTGGTATTACTTTATCTGCGGAAAAAAAGGTTAACAGTGATGGTCAACAGAAAGCTTACATATTACTTATATAAAGCTTGAAGGATTGGGATTGTTATAGACTGTAATATAAATCGGTATTGGTTGCAAAAATCCTGATCAGAGCAACCCTAGAAGCTAGGTCTATTATTTTGCATCTGAATAAACAAATTCTGCAGCTGACTCACTACTGGAGCTTTGAGCAATGTATTTTTTCACTGTCTCTCTCTCAGGCAAAGAAGATTTGTCTGGACACATTGAGATGAGACATTTGAGATTGCTTGTGCTGGCTCCTGATGAGTGTAGTTGTTTGTTTGTTTGTTTGTTTATTGACTTTTCAGCATTATTACAGGTTCTTCAAGATGTTTGTCAATGAAGAACACTGAATTATTTTACTCTTAGAATAAAACATCAATACTAATTAAACCACAATTTAAAATAAACGAAATGTAAAACTATACAGTTTTAAGATATACAAATTACCAGTTTAAGTAGTGTGTGTATTTAAAATGACTGTCTTCTAGAGATTGTCTGGTGAGAAACATGCATCAGATTCGGATAGCATGCCTAGTGGAGAAAGTAGCCGAGACAGCCGGGAGAATGGTAAGTTGCTCTTACTTTAAAAACTCTGCATTTAAAGCCAACTTCTATCATTTCAGTTTTTAAATTCTGCATTTACATAATTAGATAAAATAGATTATATTGAAGCTCAGAATGGCATTCATACAGCTGTGTGTCTCTCATTTTGCCCACTGAGGGCTCTGCATATGTTATAATTCCTGTACAGTGTCATTAAATTTTTACGCTTTGATAACATTTCCGTGTATATCTATTTAGGTAAGCCTAAGCGGGTTGCTCTGTCAGAATTAACAGGTACAATGAGCAGAGCAGCTGGGCGCAAGATCACTAGGATCATTAGCTTTTCCAAAAGGAAGCCACCTCTACCTGGATATACACGAACATCATCACTTGACGAGAACCCTCGTTGTGGTAAGACTCAGTTGTTCTTGATACACTATCACTATCTGCTGTATTACTAGCTCTCCAATTTTCTTTAGTTATCATTCAAGCAGCCACACTTGCTTGACCTTGGATAACAAGGGATTATCTTGTGCATATCAGCGTTTTCTTTTTAGGTACTATGTCTGAGTATGCAAATACACATGTAACCTGTAGAAATAAAAGACAATTGTGCAAAAAAAATTTTTTTTAAATACTACTCAATATAAAAAGTTGTTGAATGGCAGCAGCTCATTCTAAAAGACCTTAAAGAGGACTGGCAGTGGAGTTTTTGAGGGAATGCCATTCAGTCAATTAATAAATCAACAGACTACCTTGGGTAAGCAAAGAATAGTAATGTATAAAACCATTTACAGATCTGTTTGTATACACATCTGTGATGTTTCTGGTAGGTTATCTGAGTGTTTTGGTGAACCAGTGCTGGAAGGAACAGTGGTGCCGTGTAAGATGCGGCTCACTCCACCTTCATAAGGAGAAAGTTGATGGATGGCGGAGTCCACACACCTCCATTGTCCTACGTGGTTGTGAAGTGGTGCCAGGGCTTGGGCCCAAGCACCCTTTCGCCCTCAGAATACTAAGAAGTGGCACTGAGGTGGCAGCATTAGAGGTACAGAGGGTTTCTGGAGGCAAAATTTGCAAATACTTTTATTTGAACCTCATTTGATCACTTTCAATCTAAGAATTATCAAATCATTACACCACACAATATTAAGTAGTACACTATCAAATAATTCACTTACAATGCATTTCAGAGTCATATCTGTGGTGCATTTCTCATGTCTCAGTCATTTATTGTGTGTCAGGCAAGCTGCTCCGAAGAAATGGGCTGTTGGCTTGGAGTTCTTTTGGCAGAAACTGGTTCTTCTACTGATCCAGAGTGCTTACACTATGACTATGTGGATGTGGAGACCATCGCCAATATTCGTTCAGCTGCTCGTTATTCTTTTCTGTGAGTAACCAAAAAGCAAGTTAATAGAATTGAATCAGTGCTGATGCGTTTGAATCTGTCATTCATTGAGTGGTTAATTTTTCTTTTCTGTTCAGATGGGCTACCTCCACAGAGTCAAGGACTTATGATGAGGTCCCTTATGAGGAAACAGAGGTGTGTGAAAAGCATCAACAATCAAATATCTATCCATACTCACTTCCATCCTAAATGTTATGTATAATCTTTCCTGTCAGGTACATCTCCTTCGTAGGTCTAATATTGAGCATGATCCTCCTAGACAGAGGCTTCCCTCTGAAGTGTGTGCTGAGCAATGAAGGGTTAGACCATCTGTCACTGTCACATCCGACCATCACAGCCCAGCTCAGGCATCCATATCAATATATGAATCAAGTTACTTCTTTAAACAAGACAAGAAAAAGAAATCAGATTAATAGGAAAAGAAGATAGAACAGACATTTTATGTGCCCTCAACCTCCCCTATACATATGTATGCATGTGATGGCTGCTGAACCGTTTAACAGAAATGGCCCCTTCCTCACTTTTCACACCACCAAAAACTGTTCTTGGATCCATTTACAATCACAACCATTTACCATCTTCTTTTTCTGCTTTGTCATACAGCAGGAGAATGAGAGGCTGAAGAATGGGTATCTAGTAAAGCGCCGGTCTGCTAGTAGTGACAGAAGTATGGCCAAGCCTCAGATCACCGTTAAGCGCCATGGTTCTAGTGAGTCATACCAACTGTCTACATTACCCTCTGAAAGTATTGGAACAGTGAGGTCAATTCTATTGTTTTTGCTACACATTGAAGACATTTGTGTTTGAGATCAAAACATGATTGATCAGAATTTCAGCTTTCATTTCCTGATATTTACATATAGATATGTTAAACAATTTAAAACATGGCATCTTTGGTGACAGACCACCCAATTTTTAGGTGAACAAAAATATAGGAACAGATAGAAAGTAAATTAAAGTAAATAACACTTAATATTTGGTTGCACATCCCTTGCTTGCAATAACTGCATCACGCTGGTGGGTGACCCACGGACATCACCAAACTGTTACATTTTTCTTTTGTGTTGCTTTTCCAGGCTTGTACTGCAATCTCTTTCAGTTGTTTGTTTTGGGGGGTTTCTCCCTTCAGTCTCCTCTTCAGGAGGTGAAATGCATGCTGAACTGGGTTATGGTCTGGTGATTGACTTGGCCAGTGTAAAACCTGTGTTTGGGTCATTATCTTGCTGCATGATGAATTTCCTCCCTATTAAATTTGATACATTTATCTGTAAATTGGAAGATGTGGTGTTTTTGTCGACGTCTGAAGTCATTCTGCTGCTACCATCATGACTTACATAATCAATAAAGATTAGTGGGCCCATTCTAGAAGCAGCCATGCAAGCCCAAGCCATGACACTACGTCCACCATGCTTGACTGATGAGCTTCTATGTTTAGGATCATGAGCAGATCCATTCTTTCTCCACACTTTGGACTTTCCATCACTTTTGTAGAGATTCTTTGTGAATTCCAATCTGGCCTTAGTGCTCATGAGTGGTTTGCGTCTTGTGGTATGGCATCTATATTTCTGCACTTGAAGTCTACTTCAAATGGAGGATTGTGATACCTTCACCCCTGTGAAGGTTGTTGGTGATGTCACTAACTGTAGTTTTTGGGGGTTTTTCACAACAGTCACAATGTTTGTCATCAACTGCTGTTGTTATCCTTGGCTGACCTGTTACATGTTTGGTTGTTAGTATACCAATGATTTCTTTTTTTTTCAGGGTATTCCAAATTGTTGCATGCTATGCCCAATGTTTGTGCAGTGGCTCTGATTTATTTTCCCTCTTTTCTCAGCTTCAAAATGGCTTGCTTTTCTCCCATAGACCATCTGTTCTCCATGTTGGTTTATCCTTTTTAACAACAAATGCAGTCTTCACAGGTGAAACCTGGGGCTCAAAACAAGAGTAGCCACTCAGAGCTATTAACTCTTTAAACAGTCAATTTGACAGTAAGAAACATCTATCAGTCACACGTTCCAGTGTTTTTTGATCACTTGAAAAAAACGAGTCGGTTAAAACAAAAGGTGCCATGTTCTATGGTGTTTAATACATCTAGTTATAAATGTGAGGAAATGAAAGCTGAAATTCTGATCTGTTGTCTCATATTGATCTTTTTATCTCAAACCCAACTGTCTTCAATGATGGTGAAAACAATAGAATTGCCCTTGCTGTTCCAATACTTTCAAAGGGATCTGTGTTCTGTATTGCTGTTTTGAAATTTGTGAGTTCACATTCTCACTGATTCTTTTGGTTAGCTGTTCTATATTATATATTGTATATGTTGTATAATTTCCTTTGTTATAAAAGTACTGTTGTATGTCCCTGGACGTTTCAGCTCTCCCTCATGGTCAGTAAGGGGTGATAACTTAGAGGGTGCGATCAAGGGCAAAGATGCCTGAACACCTAGGGAATTATAACAAGCATACTCAAAGCTTCTTGTTCTCACCAGTTTTTAGAGCAGTCAGAGAGAGTTCCCACATTGCCACTTCAAAGGCCTCTCCAGCATGGCCCAAGAAAATGATGCAACCTGAGCTTTATAGGGTGTTTGACTTTGATGTATAGCTCTCTCCACTCTGTGCCTTTGCTGTGTCCTTGATGAGGGTGTTAATAGCATTGTCATTCTTCCATCTTCCCACAGTTCTTTACAACCTTTTACATTTCAGATGCAAATCAGTATGGAAGGTATGGGAAAACACGGGCTGAGGAGGATGCACGCCACTACCTGAGGGAGAAAGAGGAACTGGAGAGACAGAAAGACCATGTCAGGAATGCACTGGTGTTACTGCGAAAGGAAAAACGAGAAGCCAAGGAGAGAATGAAGGTTGCAACAGGTGAGGAACTAATTTAAGGTATAAGGCTCAACAAATCACAACTGTCGTACGATACATGTGCAGTTCTTGTATTTGTGGCTCGGTATAGTTCACTGATTAAGTAATTCATAGAAGCAGAGTTGGGGAATCTCAATTTCTATAAAATAGAAACATTCTGAAAGACTGTAGTAACAGTACTGTCAAATTTTTAAAAATACTGTGCGTTTTTCCTGATTCCTAAGAACTGAATATGTAGCTTACAGTGCTCTCCAAAGTATACTTGTAAAGCAAGTGATCCAAGAAAATATGTTGTAGACAACAGCAGATGTCACTGGGCTTTATTTCCACTGATGTAGCTGGGGTGACACTCAGATAGTCTCATTCTGTTGACAGGATGTATGTGGAATTTAAGATTAAAATTTTTCCAGAAACTTAAAATCTTAAATTCAGCATGAATCCTGTCAACAGAATGAGACCATCTGAGTGCATACAATGTAGTGTCATTTTATGCACATTTCTTGTGTTAATGCTTTATTTTACTGTGGGATGTGTAACAATAATGGTGTGTTTGGTCCAGATAAACAGTGGCTGACACTTGAGGAGTGTGTGACCCAACTGGAGGAGAGCTGCCAGATAAAGGAAGGTGAACGTGTGGAGCTGGAGCTCAAACTTACTCAGGTTAAAGAGAATCTGAAGAAATCTCTGGCTGGAGGAACTTTAGGGGCACCTGTAGAGACCAAACCATTAGGCAAGGTACGAAAACACACATGTCTAAATTGCACTACCTTCAAATTTATGTCAAATTTAATTGCTCTAACTCCCAATTTTATAGAAGACTCGGAGAAGTGAGGTACCATACATTGAGTCAGTAATTCCAGTCAACTGTGCCTCTGAAATGCGAAAGCGCCCCCTGTCCATCTGTGCGTCTACAAAGGGAAATGTTATGCAGAAAGCCAAGGTAAACAGACACATGCTAAAAAAACAAAACTGGCATCTGTACTGTGATTTATCTATACTGAACAAACAGTGCAAATATGCAGTGTATTGAATCTGTCAGTGGGATTATAGTTAACAGTCCAACTGGATTTTAATGTCCGTAATCAATCAGTAGAAACTTATTCTGTCAGAATCCACATATAAGTCTCCAATTTGTACCATCATAAAGAATGTGTAATAAAATTGCAGATCTAATAAGTTTGTTGTTTTTCTTTATGATTAAAAAAACAATAAATATGTGCCTTTTTGTTTCAGGAATGGGAATCTAAAAAAGGGAAGTGCTGAAGATGTCCTGGACTGTTTTTTTCTTTTTTATGTGTGTTCAAGTGAACACAAGAACCTGCCGCCATCCCTCATTTGAACATAAAACTGCACATTTTATAAAACTGCCTTGTCTCTTTATAATTGACAGTATTTACAGGATTACATCAGAGGAATCAGATGCTCTTTTTGGGGGAGGGGGAAGCATGAGGTACATATACAAATGTCATTTTCTTTAAATCATTCAAAAAATGTCATAGTATACTACTTTGGGGAATATGACTATGGTGGAGGTATGTGATGCATCCAAATAAACCACTCTTGTTCCACTTATTTTTATGGTACATTGTACCCAATCTGAACATTATCAAATTGCATTAACATAATTAGGTGACAGGAACATGGATACAGTTTACCTTGTGGGGTCAGTCTTGAAACACAGATAACTCTTCACAGGCTAATCAGCCATAATCTTAAAACCACTGACAGGTGAAGTGAATAATATTGATTATCTTGTTACAATGGCACCTGTCAAACATGAAAAATGGGCAAGTGTAAAGATATGTGCAACTTTAACAAGGCCAAAATTGTGATGGCTAGACGACTGGGTTAGAGCATCTCCAAAATTGCCGGTTTTGTGGGGTGTTAATTGTATATTGCATAATGTGTATGCAGTGGTTAGTTTGTACCTAAAGCGGTCCAAAGCAGGACAGCTGGTTAACCAGCAACCAGATCATGGATGCCCAAGGCTCATTGATGCGCATGGGGAGAAAAGGCTAGACTGTCTGGTTCAATCCCATAGAAGAGCTACTGTAGCACAAATTGCTGAAAAAGTTAATGCTGGCTATGATAGAGAGGTGTCAGAACACACAGTGCAACACAGCTTGCTGCATATGGGGCTGTGGGTCAGAGTGACCATGCTGACCCCTGTCCACTGCCAAAAGTGCCTACAATGGGCACGTGAGCATTAGAACTGGACCCTGGAGCAATGGAAGAAGCTGGTCTGATGAATCAATTCGTCTTTCATGTGGATGGCCAGGTGTGTGAGTATCGCTAAACTGGGGAGGAGATTCAATTCAATTCAATTCAATTCAATTCAATTTTATTTGTATAGTGGTTTTTACAATAGACATTGTCTCAAAGCAGTTTTACAGAAATATATAAACACGGTATACAGATATTAAAAGTGCAAATTTATCCCAATTGAGCAAGCCGGTGGCGACGGTGGCAAGGAAAAACTCCCTAAGATGTTAAGAGAAAGAAACCTTGAGAGGAACCAGACTCAGAAGGGAACTCATCCTCATCTGAGTAACAACAGATAGTGTGAAATAGTGTTTATATGAAGTCTGTTTGGCCTTAGAAGCAGCCGTAGACCCAGCAGTCTGGAATTGGAGTAGATGAGAGCTCCAGCCAGAGGTAGGACATCCGAAACGGATCAGGCAGGTCCGGAGAGCAGAAAGGATAAGGATCTCTAGTATCCATAAAATTGTGTGTGGCTCGACAGGAGGAGAGAGGGAGAGAAAAGATTATAAGGACTGTGCTTAGCGTAATAGAAAGTCTAGTCATGGTAAGCTTGAGGAAACAAATACGTTTTAAGCCTAGACTTAAACACAGACTGTGTCTGACTCCCGAACACTAATTGGAAGACTGTTCCATAACTGTGGGGCTCTATAAGAGAAAGCTCTTCCCCCTGCTGTGGCCTTCGCTATTCGAGGTACCGTCAAATAGCCTGCATCTTTTGATCTAAGTAGGCGTGGCTGATCATAGAAAACCAAAAGGTCCCTTAGATACTGTGGCGCGAGACCATTTAGTGCTTTATAGGTTAATAATAGTATTTTATAATCAATGCGAGATTTCACTGGGAGCCAATGCAGTGTTGATAAGATTGGGGTGATGTGCTCGTATCTTCTGGTTCTAGTTAGGACTCTAGCAGCTGCATTCTGGACTAACTGGAGTTTTACATTACAGTAATCTAGTCTAGAGGTGATGAAAGCATGAACTAATATTTCTGCATCATGTAGTGACAATATATTTCTTATCTTAGAAATATTTCTGAGATGAAAGAAGGCTATCCTAGTAATATTATCTACATGAGCATCAAATGATAAACTGGAGTCAATAATCACACCAAGGTCTTTTACTGCTGTACATGATGAAACAAAGTCCATCCAGAGTTACTATGTGATCAGAAAGCTTACTTCTAGCTACATGTGATCCTAATACAAGTATTTCTGTCTTATCAGAATCAAGTAAAAGGAAGTTAGTTAGCATCCAACGTCTAATGTCCTTTACACATTCCTCAACTTTATTAACCTGCTGTCTGTCCTCTGGCTTCGCTGAAACATACAACTGTGTATCATCAGCATAACAGTGGAAGCTAATTCCATGTTTATGAATAATTTGACCTAGAGGTAGCATATATGAAGTAAAAAGCAGTGGGCCTAAAACAGAACCTTGTGGAACACCAATATTAACCTCGGTATGCATGGAGAAGTCTCCATTTACATCTACAAACTGATAATGATCGGTCAAATAAGACCTGAGCCAGTAGAGGACTGTTCCCTTAACACCAACAACATTTTCTAATCTATCAAGGAGAATAGTATGGTCAATAGTCTCAAAAGCTGCACTAAGGTCAAGTAACACAAGCAGCAAGACACAACCCTGATCAGAGGTCGTTTAGTACTTTAACTAACGCTGTCTCTGTGCTATGATGAGGTCTAAATCCTGCCGATACAGTTCATGAATGTTATTCCTAGGCAAGTATGAGCATAAGTGCTGTGCTACAACCTTTTCTAAGATCTTGGAGATTAAGGGGAGCTTTGATATAGGTCTATAGCTGGACAGTTGAGAGGGGTCAAGGTCAGGTTTTTTAATAAGGGGTTTGATAACTGCTAATTTAAAGATGGCACCAAGATGCACTATAGGGAAAAGGCAAGCTGGCAGAGACTGTTTGATTCTCTGGGAAATGTTCTGCTGGGAAAGCTTGGGTCTTAGCGTTTTCCTTAACTTTTTCCTAATGACAGTGGCCTCTTTCATTAGGATCATGTGCCCTGCCACACTGCAAAAATTGTTCAGGAATGTTTTGAGGAACATGACAAAGGGTTCAAAGTGTTGACTTGGCCTCCAACTTTCCCAGATCTCAATTGATTGAGCATCGAGGCCCCATCTCACAACTTCCAGGAGTTGCTGGTCTTGGTGCCAGATACCACAGCACACCTTCAGAGGGCTTGTGGAGCCTATGCCTCAGCAGGTCAAACCTGTTTTGGCAGCACAAGGGAGACTTGCACAATAGGTGGTTTTAATGTTATGGCTGGTCAGTGTAAATGTTGCAGAACATATTGGCCATGGAAGTAGGGGAATCATTGAAAGTGTAGGCTGTTGTTAGAGATGGGATAGTAAGTGTAGTATATTGCAGCTGTGGCTCAGGTGGTAGAGCGGGTTGTCTAATAATAGTAGGGTTGGTGGTTCAATTCCTGGCCCACATGACTCCACACGTTAAAGTGTCCTTGGGCAAGTCACTGAACCCCAAGTTGCTCCCGATGGCAAGTTAGTGCCCTGCATGGCAGCTCTGCTACCATTGCTATGGGTGAATGAGACATAGTGTAAAGCGCTTTGGAACCATTAAGGTTTAAAAAGTGCTATATAAGTGCAGACCATTTACCATGTTGTTTAATGAGCATAGCAAGGAGAGTTGTGCAAAATCACATGAACTTGAGCTTTTGCATTTACTTATAAATTGTCCCGGCCGGAGGCAATGACTGCGGTTTTATCACTTATTTGTAATGCTTTTGTTGTATGTGTAAAAACCTTCTGGAAACCATAACACAAAGTGGTGCTATTCATATTGTACCTTTTACACTTTTTAATCTAGGCTGCAACAGTAACAGCAAATTACAAGAGTTGTTCTTGTAAATCAGCCAAATTTGTATTTTACTGATATTTGAATGCTTCTCTCCTTGTTTCCAATACTACAATTTCAATGTGATTAACACTTGCACTTTATGGTCTTTCACATGGAGGTGGACTAAGGAACATTCATAATAAATGCCTTTTAAAATGCACAGGTTCTTTTGCATGTGATTCCAGTGTATTAATCATGCATCACTCTGACAACAGCTGAATGCAGAGGGAGAAATTAACTACTCCTAACTTAAAGCTGCATTTGTGCCATTATATCAGCAATGTTACTGTAAAGAGTTTCATTCAAATTCCCAGTGCTTAATATTCAGTTACCAGAGGGGAACTGCTCAAGATTACTTCAGATTACAGATACTAAAAGGGAATCATGGAAGAATATGTTAGAGATGATACTGCTTATCATTTAAAGCCTTATTAAAAGCCCATGCTCCCCAAGCTAATGTGTTTAAGCTTTGTGTTCAAATGTGCACAAAACAGTTATGTACATAACTACCCAAGTCAACTAGTACATGTTCTTTTTGGTATACTCTGCACAGTGCCCTTGAGCTCAGGAAAGGCACGATAAATTAAACTGATAACTGATGCTTGTTTCATGGATGTGACTCAACAAACTAGAAGAGACAGCAAAGATAATCAAAATATTTGTAAAAAGAAAACTTTATTACAAAATTAAGTTTAGTATAAAGAAAGTGTAATATTTCAGCATCATGAGTCACACTCAGATGGTAAATCCACAGTCAGCTCACTGATTGTGTCTAGGAATGCTTCCAGGTCATCTCTACAATGTGCTGTATAAAAACAGATTATTTAGTTGCATCTTCACAAGTATGATAGTTATTCAGACAGAACTTATCAGATTATGATACCTGAAGGCATCTTGAGGGGAGACAGTGGCAAACATGATTGAATCATACTAAAATCCTCTTCGAGCACATTTAGAGGCCACTCCTGTTTTCCCAAACCAGCCAGTGAAAACTGGCTGAGGAAGACTTCTTGAGGTACAGAGTATATTTCAAAGTCTGTAGATGGTTCAAGACAATCATGTGAATTTACAGGCATTAAACATTCTAAAATAATGATGGCATGACATTTAATTCACTTACAGTGCTATGAAAAAATATTTGCACCATTCTGATTTCTTCCGTTTGTGGGCCTGTGTGAAAATTTATTCACCCCCATAGGTACTACTTCCCCAAATCTATGAAACAGCATTTATAACTGGGATTAGCTGGACTAGACACAACCAGGCCTGATTAAGTGTTGCGTTAACTGAACAGGGTTTGCAGTAAATAGAAACTATTTTTTAAATTATTTAATTAAAAACAGTATGAAGTTGGATAAAAAGGTTATCTTACCCAATAACTACCAAAATTGAAAAATTCCAGAAATAATGAAGTTGATGGGACTCCCAAGAACCACAGTGAGAGCCATTATCTACAAATGGAAACAGCACAGTAGTGAACCTTCCCAGAAGTGGCTAACCTTACAGAATTCCTCCAAGAGCACTGCAACTACTCATCCAGGAAGTCAGAAAAGAACCAAGGACATCAATGGAACTATAGGTCTCTCTTGCAGCAATAAAAGGTTATTGTTCATGACTCCACTGTCAGAAAGACAATAGGCAAAAAATGGCATCCATGGAAGTGTGGAGAGGTGAAAACCACTGCTAACCCAAAAGAACATTAAGGCTTGTCTGAAATTTGCCTAAACACACACTGATCTTCAAACCCATTGGGAGAATATTCTGTGGTTTGAGGAGTTGAAAGTGGAACTGTTTGAAAGACAGGGGTCTTGTTAAATCTGGCATAAACCAAACACAGAATTCCACGAAAAGAAGATCATACCTTTAGTCAAGCATGGTGGTGCTAGTGTGATGGTGTGGGGATGCTTTGCTGCTTCAGGACCTGGGCAACTTGCAGTGATTGAGGGGAAACATGATTTCTGATCTCTACCAGAAAATCTTAAAGGAGAATGTCTGGTCTTCAGTCTGCAAGTTGAAACTCAGGCACAACTGGATTATGCAGCAAGACAGTGATCCAAAGAACAGGAGTGAGTCCATCTCTAATTTAACTTTGAGCCATTAATAGTTTTGGAATGGCCTAGTCAAAGTCCTGACTAGAACCAATTGAGATGCTGTGACAGGACCTTAAACATACAGTTCATGTTCAAAAACCCTCCAGTGTGCAGGAACTAAAGCATTTAGTGAGCCAAAATTCCACCACAGCACTCTGAAAGTCTGATCCATCAGAAGCATTTGGTTGCAGTTATTGCTGCTAAAAGTGGCACAGCCAGATTTTAGGTTTAAGGGAGCAATTAGTTTTTCACATTTGTGATACGTGTTTGATAGCTTTTTGCTTCAATAAAATTTTTTTAAAAAAATAATTAAATCTGTATTGTGTTTAATCAGGTTGCTTTTGTTTTATACTGCATTTCATTTGAAGATCTAGAACTATTTAGTAGGAGATACTAAAAGACAGAAGAAATCAGGAAACAAGTGAAATATTTCTTCACAGCACTGGATACATCACGCAAGAATCATCAAATGAACTTTAAAAAACATTGGTCCTTAATCAAACACAGTATAGTAAACACCAAATTTATGAATAGTACATCACCAGTTAGTGAGAACTGCCAAAAACACAGGAACCAAGAGAACATTATGCATTTATCATCTAAAACATCAGGATGTCAGATGGTAGAAATGTTAGGACTCAAATATTGACATACATTTAGCCTGAAAATGCAGAAACTGTGCAATACAGTGGTTGCTAGTGTACGTAGATTAAAAACCCTTTAGAGTCATTCATGCTTGTGACTTCCTTGAATTGTTCAAATTTCAATTCTGAAAGGGACATACCACTCGGGTCATACGGGAAGCACTTCTCAATCTCTGGGTAGTCCTCACCAACAGGCTGAGGAGCCACTTTACATTGCTTTAACAAAAAAGGGAGTTAGTCATATCTCCAGAATAAATAAAATGGTAAGTAAGTGATATTTCAACAACCAACCTGGACCGCAAGGGGTATATTCGGCATATCAACTTTATGAGTGACTGCTGGAGTGACTACAATCTTATTAACTGTTCCCAAAGCTTTGCGGCTTGACTGTGCAGGAGCGCCAAGCCATGTCTTCAGTGGAGTTTTTAGGAGATGCTCTATAAAGATAGATAGATAGATAGATAATTTATTAGTCCTCAAAGAGGAAATTTGTTTCTACCATGGGTGCATAGAAAAACACACACCACAACACCATACATATAAACCATCATAAACTAAACAGTTATGCATACCAGTGTGTAATGAAATAACCTTGACAAAAAGCACTATTCCATCAAGTCAAGTTAGTGTGAAATGACTCCAGCTTACCAGGAGCAGAGTGAAGCCTCTGGCGAGCTTTTATGGATGGAGCAGCGAGTGTGCCATTTTCTTGATCAATGTAGACTATAGCATCCATGGCCTTCGACACTCTAGCATAGACAAATACTTAAGCCAGAACACAGGCTCCCGATCCTGGTCCTGGAGTAGCCTCTATCCTGTACATTTTCGTGAGCTCCCTGCTTCAACACACCTCATTCAACTTCAGGTAATTAACATTATTTTATTATAAGTTGAAATATGTGTGTTGGAGCAGGGAAGACACTCAAATGTGTAGGACACGGGTTATTCCATGACCAGGGCTGGAATCCTGTGATCTAATGCAATACATTCCCACACAAATACCCCAACATTTTCAGCAATAAACGGCACTATTAAACCCGTTGGTCCTGTAAATAAGGGAATGCCTGAAAACAACGAGATACACTTAAATCAAATACTCTTCTGAACATCTTCTGTAAGCCCATATTTTTCCAGACTATCAGATTCTGACAGAATGTGTCAAGCATGTCCATCGGTAGGATTTCTGAATTTAGTGACCCACGATGATGTAGTTTCACATTGTGAAAAGGCGCCCCTCTAACTGCAAAACATAACTCGTAGTTATATTCGTAGTGTCGAACATTATGAAGCTTACCAAACCTCGAGAAATGAAGCCATGCATGTACACCAGGTTATTAGCTAGCCTGATAGATTAGCATGAATATAGATTGGTAAACTCTTCTAAATGGCTGGCTAGTTTACAGCAGTCGTTTACGGCTTACTATCAATTACAACCGCAGCAACCATCTCTATTCTATTTTTCATTCAACAAATCTTGCTTACCAACCACCATTTATACGGCGGCGACTTCTTTCTTAAGCACGTTCTCTTTTTTTTCTCCGCTTTTTTTTTTTCTTGTCAAATTACAAAAGTGTATGTTTTGACTTCAAGCTTCCCCGTTTTAAAAGGCAACCTGCCATCTGATTGGTTCGTGTGAATTTCTTCTATGGTACGTCTAGTTACGTTCGTTAGTTTTATACTGCCACTGTGTGGCCAGAGTGGTTATTTAATTTACTACAAGTTTGGTATTGTAGCTCTTAAGAAGCTGTAAGTCTTGCAAGGCTGACATTGCTGGTTGCAGTGTGTTCTTCAAACACACCAGGTGTACATTAAAAGGTGTACTATTTGGTGTGAAAAAAAAGTTTTTAGACCAACATATTATACTAAAGATATGAATTCTCAATATTTTTGTGGCTTTTTCCCTTTGTTTCAGGACTTTCCTTGCATTTGAATTGTATAGACTTAAACAGGCTACCATTACAAACTCTCTCTCTCTCTCTCTCTCTCTCTCTCTTCAGGATTACTGCAAATAATTTTTCACTGTCACTCTGTCACTCTGTGATCTCTACAAGTGAGCTAATAAAAGAATTAATTAAATAAAATAATAAAAATGTCATTTTTTTATTTCACATGGCCAGAGTGTAAATATAATATGAATATAAACATATAAATATAAATATGTCTATAATATATAATAACTTAACATTTATACCATGTCTCCTCCAAACAATATGCTTTCTTGAGTATCAAGACAGGCACGTGAATGGTCAATGAGCAGCATTCATGAATTATGTGTGGCACAAAACAAACACCGTTCAGTTAAAAGAATATCTGCTTGGGGAGAATTAACAAACATATTCTTTCATAGCTGTGGATATAATACTTAGCAAGCTGTGATAATGAAATAATGATAGTGAAGATAAATGAAGATGAATGGCATTCAATAGCATGCACTGCATCAAATTTCAAAAAAGGGCTGGTGCGATATAATTCCAAATTTAGGGGGGGCAGAGGGGGGCGAGCTTGTTTACACGGGGTAATTTTTAAAATGAATATATAAAAATATTTAGTTTTTTGTCTGTTTGTTTATAATATTTTATTATAAAAGAAAGAAAGAAGAACGAAACAGACAGACATATCCCAAAACCTCTGAGCCTAGGGACCCTGAGGGCCTATTCATCTCAGAGTGTCTTTTGTTCAGCAGGCAGTTGCTGGACCTGACTAGTAAATGGCATAAAAGCTTACAGGAGGGATGAGGACTGCAAATCAGGTGAGATGAGGGTTAGAGCATATAAAAAGCGAATAAAACAACAAAAGAGCAGCTTAGTTAGTCTGTTAACTGGAGACATTGTTCCTGGGCCTAACACAATGACTAAATGGGCTAATTTGATTGAATTTATGCAAAGCATGCTACTTGTTTCTATGGAAATTCCAGACTCTACATGCCTAAGTCACAGTCCACTGAATCTTAACAGTCCTAATCCCCCGCCATCTCCTCACAATGTTTACTTTAGGCGTGCTTACACTTCAACTTATGGGCCACCGGTAGCTTTTGATCCTGCTCAAAATGTAAACACAGTTGAACTTCAAATGTACATCCTATTAAAATGCTGCCTCTGTGTTTTCTTCTTTTTTTATACCCAGCTCTCACATTAATTTATGCGTAGAACATGTAGGACTTTTGTATGTATCACGTACTGTATCATTCATTTCATTCACTCACGTACTCATTTCATTTACTCAGGTGCTCACTGCATTACTATATCTCTCCAAAGATGTTCAATCGGTTCAAGTCTGGGCTCTGGCTGGGCCACTCAAGGACATTCACAGAGTTGTCATGTAGCTACTCCTTTGTTATCTTGGCTGTGTGCTTAGGGTCATTGTCCTGTTGGAAGATAAACCTTCACCCTAGTCTGAGGTCCAGAGTGCTCTGGAGCAGGTTTTCATCAAGGATGTCTCTGTACATTGCTGCATTCATCTTTCCCTCGATCCTGACTAGTCTCCCAGTTCCTGCCGCTGAAAAACATCCCCACAGCATGATGCTGCCACCACTATGCTTCACTGTAGGGATGGTATTGTCCAAGTGATGAGTGGTGCCTGGTTTCCTCCAGACATGACGCTTGCCATTCAGGCCAATCTTTGTTTCATCATGGTCTGAGAGTCCTTCAGGTGCCTTTTGGAAAACTCCAGGCAGGCTGTCATGTGACTTTTACTGAGGAATGGCTTCCGTCTGGCCACTCTACCATACAGGCCTGATTGGTGGAGTGCTGCAGAGATAGTTGTTCTTCTGGAAGGTTCTCCTCCCTCCACAGATAAATGCTGGAGCTCTGTCAGAGTGACCATTGGGTTTTTGGTCACCTCCCTGACTAAGGCCCTTCTCTCCTGATCGCTCAGTTTGGCCGGGCAGCCAGCTCTAGGAAGAGTCCTGGTGGTTCCAAACTTCTTCCATTTACAGATTATGGAGGCCACTGTGCTCATTGGCCTTTGCAGAAATGTTTCTGAACCCTTCCCAAGATCTGTGCCTCGATACAATCCTCTCTCGAAGGTCTACAGACAATTCCTTGGACTTAATGGCTTGGTTTGTGCTCTGACATGCATTGAAAATGAACTTTTCCATGATATTAAAATTTTTTGAGATGCACCTATATTCAGGAATAAATCTTACTTAAAAGTATTTTTAAACCATATTTTTTCTAGCACATGAAACTTTAGTGAATCTGCAGTTCTTGTTAAAATCACATTAGGAATATGATAATACATAAAGACAATTAAATCATATGGTATGATATGATGATGATTTTAGGTGAATTACGATGAATATGAAAAGCTGAACACATTGAAGTCAATGTATCTTTCCCAGGAACCCCATTACTATTATATATAAACCAACAGCTCATTTCAAACATTAAGAAATACATTTGATAAAGTATGAAGTCAAATCCTGTAGAACTTCTAGAATCATCCCTGTTGGTGATGAAACATTTCGATACTGATGGGAGTGACTGGTTTGATGTGGATGAAAATGATGCAAATTATATGCTATGCAGTCACCAGATCTCAACCGAATTTTACACCTATGGGAGATTTTGGACTGAAGTGTTAGACAGTGCTCTCCACTACTACCATCAAACACCAATTAAGGGAATATTTATTAGGAAGAATGGTGTTCATTCCTCCAGTACAGTTCTACAGAATCTATGCCAAGGAGCACGGAAGCTATTCTGGTGGCTTGTGGTAGCTAAACAACATACTAAAACACAATTTGTCACCCATCTGTGTATGTATTTGAGAAAAAGGATGTTAAAGAGGATATACTACACACACACACACACACACACACACACACACACACACACACACACACACATTCTGACACTTCACTTTTCTTCCACAGGGAGGCACAGCAGCTATTTTTTTTTTAGTCTAATGTATGATGTGAAGTTTTAAGAATCGTTATTAGGTCAACACATTTCACAAGTTAAATTGAAGGAATGCAATCAGACATATGTGCACACTATTGCTGAGGCCATCACCAGGAAATTTACACTGATCACTCCAAGTCTACAGTAACCAAATCTTAAAGTGGGTATTTGGTTATAAGAACAGTTCATACTTTACCTCATTAATCAGTCACATGCTTGTATTTGCACCATGTTGACATGTCAAATATTGTAGGGTGAAATAATAGAGCAATTCAATAGTGTGTTTGTTGTCTTCCAACACTATTGTCCCTAAATATTCTATAAAAGCCATGCCACATATAGGAACATGTTTACATGAGAAGAAATTTCCTGCTTTCACTAAATTCATCTTGGCTTATAATTTTTGGATACAAACTTTAACTTTGGGATTAAGGAAAAAGTGGAGGTGCTGTTTTATTTTTCAATCTTTTGTAAATTTACACTATTCATCTACGCTTGACATTTGTTCTATGCATCTGAAGATCACACGAAAGCAACATGGATGATTCCATAAGTTCTGCTCCAGACTTTAACAACATTTATTTCTTAATGAAACAAGCTGTTGATTTGGATATAATAGTAATGGGGTTCCTTGGAAGGACAGATTGTTCCACTGCCAAAACAATGTCTTCATGTTTTCACAATCATCATAATTTGCCTAAAATCTGCTACCATATGATTTAGCTGTGTTTCTGTATTATGTTAAACCTATAGCTTTATAATAAGATTGTATTTGTGACTTGACTACAGTATATCTAATTTAGTATTGTTTTAAAACCATATTTTTGTTGGTTCTTGTACTAGGACCTTTGGTGAATCTTTGTTAAAATCACATTAGGAATATGAGTAATATAGTGAGCACATGATTGACTGGAGGGGGCAGTAGCTCTGCAGAAACAGAATGAATGCAAAGTTAAAGTTGTCCGAAACTTCCTCACTTAATGTGTCTGGAGCGTGCGCGAGTATTTACAGACAACAGAGCTAGAACTGGAAGGCCTGCCTCTTCCATCATCTCTTCCTGGAGTTCTCAATCTGAGTTTACTAAACACAACTAAAAGGCCAATACTGTTTTACTCATAACAGTGCAGCGTGTGGTCACTGTTTGGTGTTGTTTTGGCAGCATAGCAATTTGCCTTATATTACGGTAATGCAATAAAAAGCAAAATAGTTATTGTCACTAAAATTATATTTTAAAAAAACAAACAAAAAATCCCAATTTTTTTCTGTAATATATTGGAAATTCTACTAGTATTAAATGTGATTAAACAATATTAACTCTTGTATAATTTCTGATTTTAATCTCAATTATGGGCCCCTCTGCTAGCACATTTCTTTATCTTGATGGATTTAACCCTGTCTGTTTGGAGTTTATGGTGTCAACATTGCATATATACCTGTGACCTGAATAACACTCCAACATAATCAAATCAGCAGTTTCATACTCATCTACATCACTTGTATCTTGTCTTGTATCTAAGCAAACATGCTAGAAAAGGGCATTGATATACTGTAGGTAACTCTTTGTATAAGGGGAGGTCAAAATAGTTCATTTTCTATTTCCATTCAAGCCAATAGAGTAGAAGTAGGGGGTCCTACTTGTTTCATATACTGAACACTTTATAAGGAACACCTGTACACCTACTCATTCATGCAGTTATCTAATCAGCTAATTGTCTGGCAGCAGTGCAATAAAATCATGCAGATATGGTCCACTTTGGGCCCATTAATACCAATCATTGTTTGAATGCCATAGCATTCCCTTCATGGCCACAATTTACCCATCTTCTAATGGCTAGTTCCAGCATAATGCACCATGTCATAAAGCAAAAGTCGTCTCAAACTAGTTTCATGAACATGACAATGAGTTCAGTGTTCTTCAGTGGCCTTCCCAGTCACTGAATCTGAATCCAATAGAACACCTTTGGGATGTGGTAGAAGGGAGATTCATAGTGTGAATGTGTGCCTGAAAAAGCTGCAGGAATTATGTGATGCAATCATGTCCACATGGACCATAATCTCAAAGGAGGTAAAGTTTGGTGTTCTGCAAGATTCTGTTTCAGGCCCACTGCTTTTTTCTTTATATATGCTACCTCTGGGACAAATTATTCGTAAACATGGAATTGGCTTCCACTGTTATGCTGATGCCACACAGTTTATGTTTCAGCAAAGCCAGATGACAGACACCAGTTTGATAAAGTTGAGGAACGTGTAGGACATTAGACACTGGATGCTTATTAACTTCCTTTTACTTAATTCGGACAAGACAGAAGTACTTCTACTAGCTTTTTTTTTGAGAGCAAAAGGAGGCCCTATGCACTATTAGTATAATGTTCCTAGTGTTCAGTGAGTGTATATGGACCTCTCAGAACTGATATCATTTTGTAGCCAAGATGCACTACTTAGTTCAATAAATTTTTTCTTTTAATAACCTGACAAGCAATGGAATACTCCAGCTCTAGCGGCTAATAATAATTCCTTCTTATTTGGAAAATTTTGTTCTATAACAAGAGCAAACAAGGGGGTTTACATACCTGAATTACACAAAAAGTTTTATTCTCAGAATCAGGTAATCATATGCTGTTATATACTATATATATATATATATTTTTTTCTTATCAGGTATTAATATCATTATTATTATTTAGGATAATGAAATCTATATATAAAATAATCTATACATAAATACTTTTAGCTACAACAAATGTTACTTCAAAAAGTAAATAATTTCAATTAATTTAATCTTAATTTCCTGGAAAGTACTAGTGTGTGTGTGTGTGTGTGTGTGTGTGTGTGTGTGTGTGTGTGTGTGTGTGTGTGTGTGTCTCTCTCTCTCTCTGCATTTGTACACACTACTTTACAGGCAGCCGGTCTAGTTGGAGATTTATAGATTTAATCAGGTTAAGCTGCTGAACAATAATTCTCCACCCCTACGGCATTGGAAAGCTCAAGGAATCAAGGAATGAATGCTGGGGCCCTTAATGTTTTTGTCAAGCATATTTAATCTACTTCATTACCATACAAAAAGATTGTTTAATAATTGGGACTATTGTCAATAATATTAACCAGACAAAAACTTTAAAGGTAGAGAGCACATAGTTGTTAAATAAAGACTTTTACTAGGGTCTATAAAGAGAAATAAGCAGCAGTTGTTATGAAATGTCAACAAGCATTAGTCAAGTCCACATTTCTGTATTATGGATGGCCTGGAAGATTTTTGTAATAGTCAAGTCCACATTTCTGTATTATGGATGGCCTGGAAGATTTTTGTAATAGACAACAAAGAACAAGAAGTGGAATGATAAAACCATGTTACAGATTTGTGTTAAACAGTTGGAAATTTCATTATGTGAAATCAGGTTGGGATAGGCTAAAGGTCACAACAACTTTTTGAAAATTTGTGTCTGACATTGCCGGTATATTCATGTCCTTTATCTCTTTTGGCATCTTAAGTCAAAGAAAGTGCTAAACGACAATTAAATTTCATTGAGGTTGACAAGGTAAGATCAACCATGTGCCAAAGAAATGATTGATAGTAACTCTGCATGTTCAGACAAAAAAAATAAACCTTCCATTTACATTGGCCCATATTTTTAGGAGAGAACTGCTCTCTTTTTATGTCCTCAAAGCATTTGTTTTTCCATCATAACAGTGCTTGATGATAACCATCTCACTCTTGCCAATTGCAGCTCAGAGCCAAACAGGAGCCACAAATCAGTCATAATATCAGTCTCCTGCTGTTGTGCCTCTGTTATGAGCTGTTATGCAAAACGGTTGCTATATGATCTCATGTGAAGTCTTAGCACAGATAAGTTTCTTGAAGAAAACATTTTAGCATTTGCTGACAGCTAATGATTGACTGTCACAGACACCCATATGATTACTGTTGGGTCAGGTAATTTGGTGGAACATTTTGTCTGTTGGTAATCTCAATTACTCAGTGAAAGTGAACAATCTGCTCTCTTTGTCATGCAGACAGATTAGAAAAATATCTGTACTAAATAGATCAGTGCTCCCACATGTGCTCCAGGCCTTTTTTTAACTACATTTGGGGACTGTGCGAAGAAAACTCACTATGCTCTACATCTTTAATTTTCTATTCAGTTGCAAGAGTACTGTTTATGTTTAGGGGTAAATAATGTCCTTAAGGCAGTATGGAGAAGGATGCAGGTTGTAAACACACCAAACAAGTGAAATTTGTGTAATCTGTCAGATACTCTTATGTCTAGTGACTTCACTGCTGTTTAAATTTGCTGATTCTATTAATTGATCTTTTTTCGTTGCCCACAGGGAACAAGTAAAATCATGACTACTAGTCTATGCCCAGGTAATTATCGTGAAAATGTAATCATGTAAGCTTCAACAGTAAGAAGACTGATATCGGAAAGAAGATTGTACTCCATACTTGCATGGCAGATAAAAAAAATCTCAGTGTCTCCACAGCTTATGTTACAGCTTTTACATAATATTAAAAATCACGGTAATGACTTGGTTAGCCACAGATTTAGGGAACATTGTTTGCCTTCATCTTTTTTGCTTCAGGGCATCGACTGTAGAATAGCTCTACACATGCAGAGCAAAGAATCACACTTACCTGCTTCAACAACTAGCCCCAGAAACCAACCATAAGGCATTTCTTGGTGCCCTGCAAAACCCTACACTCTGCAATTTGTAAAGAAATTCTGGCAAGCACCCAGTTAAAGGTGTATGCTGTATATAACTATGGTCACACTCGTTAAATATTTGGAAGTTTCTTTGTGTGCATGGATAAGTCACATTATAATTTTTAAAAGCTAAATATGGCATGAAATGTGATCTGACATTATAACAGGAATATAAACTTGATATTTATTTAAAACTATTGTATTATTGAATGTTCAGAAGTTGAGCCTACCTTATTGTGGATTACTCTACATTTTTCTCATAAAAGGACATATAGAATTTATCTTGTTTTTGGTCATATGGAAAATGAGGCCAGCTAATTTTCTTTTCTCTAAATTTCCTAAAACTGAATACTTCAATTAGATTCTTTCAAATAAAGAGCCAATATATATATATATATATATATATATATATATATATATATATATATATATATATATATATATATTGGCTATATATATTTTTGGTTATCTGACCCTGTTTCCTTAAAGAGCTTTTGCAACTATGGAAGCTTGTTAGTTTTTAATGTTCTGTTTTCCCCCACTTATAGTTCACTTAATTTTTTTTTTATATTATTTACAAAATTTGAGCTAATTAACACAGTTGCTTTAGTTACATTTCATATTTAGGGAAGTTACATATGCTTTCCATTAACTATAATTTTTGTACCTAATGTAATATGTAACATAATAGCTCTTACAACAATGTAATACAAAGTTAAAAAAAAAAAAAAGATTTAAAATATTTTTAAAAATTTGTAATGTTGAATCAAAACTGGGACTAGACTAATTAGACATTTTTAATAATCATGTATTTGTGCCATCCATTTAGTCTTTAGCTGAATGGGGATTTTGCATTAAAAAACTTACATTTACATTTATGGCATTTATGACCCTTATCCAGACCTACTTACTTACTGCTCTCTCAGAGTTATAATTTAGTAAATCATTATTGTGTTCAGTTGATTAAACACTGGATACTGTTGACAATTCTTTATTAAAAAAGTAACAGAAGACACACATAAAACTCTGTACAACATTTACTCACACTGTTAGAAATAAAAAGACATCACAACTTTCCATTAAACAGACAAAGTTTAAAAAACTGAAAGGATCAAATTACAGGTGTAGAATGAACAATGTTGCGCCCCATGCACGTTCTCTAAGGTTACTCTGCTGGTTAGAGACTTTTTTTTTTTAAGTCATGTTCAGTGTTTAGTACAAGTGCTTACAGTTTTAGTGATATGATCAGCAAAGATAGTTGGACGGAATGGCATAATGTCAGCAGCAGACCTCACTTTGAAGCTGCTGGTGGCCTTTGTTAGTATCACGCATATCATGATGCTGACTAAGCTGTTCCTGTGGGAATCTGCTGTAATCTCACACTCACGGGGCCATTTCAGCATTCAACCAAAACCAGTCAACTGGTAGTAAGTGTGTGTATGTGTGAAGCTTTTTTTCTCCCTCACCAATCTCTGGCTGCAGTTTACTATGCAGCTTGTGCTATTTCTTATTGACTGTTGACTTTTGACCAGTTCTATCACACCTCTGTGCCCTCTCGGGGGTACAGAATGCCAGTTGAGTTCAAGCCAGGGTAGAAATGGCCACTGAACTGGTTGAGAGCAGGGCTGCTGTAGCCTAAAGTGGCATGAGAACCTGAGGGGGAAATAGGAGGAGCTGGTGGGAGAGATGATGCCCACTCAGGGACTATGGAACCAGGGGAGTAGGAGCTGAAGCCTGATGTTTGGGTTGGTCTTTGTGTGCCATCCACTGGCAGACTGAGAGGAATGGAGCGATTAATAATTTCTCCATCCACCTCCAGAGACCCAGCTGATACCCCAGACATTTCTGTCAGAAAGTTGCTCAGGCAAGGTGGGGGGGGCATGGCTGGAGCTTTCTCAGATGAGGTTGAAATGTCAAGCGTTGCATTTTTAGAGCTCCCACTCCCATCTCCTGCCTCTGAGCTAAGAGTTCCTCCAGAGTTGCCCTCCCCAGCAAGACCATCAGACTTTCTCTTCCTCTTGCGCCTGAAGTTGCCATTGTCAAACATCTTTTCACAGTTTGGGTCAAGGGTCCAGTAATTACCTTTACCTTAAGAGTGAGAGAGAAAGATTTGACATGAATTTGACTGGAATATGATACCACGTAAAAACCTCCCAGAAAACCTTGCCCACCAATATTCAAAATGGCTTAAGACAATTAAAAGACAAACACACTCAAGAGTTCTTACCAGGGTCATCTTCATCCCGAGGAACTTTCTTGAAACAGTCGTTCAGTGATAGGTTGTGACGAATGGAGTTCTGCCAGCCAGCTTTGCTCTTATTGTAGAAAGGAAAATTATCTGCTACATACTGGTAAATCTGGCTCAGAGTCAGGCGCCGGTCTGGAGCACCATGTATTGCCATTGCAATGAGTGCAGAGTATGAGTAGGGTGGTCTGACCAGCTTCATTAGGTCCTCCTGAGAAGGTATTGAGAACCATCCCAGTTCTCCACCACCCCCAGGACCTCCTTGCCCAATGTAGGGCCTCTGCATGCCATAGTGCTGTGGAACAAAGGAAGATACAGCAGGACCTGGTGCACCACCCAGATATGCAGAAGTGTTGATCCCAGTACCACTGAACCACAGGTATGGGTTAGGAGATGAAGTTGCATATTCCCCAAGATCATATGAGGAGGGGTTTGTCCTCTGTGGACTTGGCAATGATGGAGGAGGATAGTAATTATCGCTGTAAAGGCTCAGCTCTGGAGGCTCCTGTCCCAAGCTGGGGAATTGTGGACCACATCGAGTTGGAGACTGACCTTGTTCATATGATGCCATGATTATTGCTTCATAAGATGCTCCTGTCTGGATTCAAATGGCTCAAGTGGCTCCAGATGTAATACACTGTTTCTTCTATGGTCCGGAAAGATTTCTTGTTCTCTTCTTTTAAAAACAGATCACCAGTTGAGAGGTCTAATATCTTTCTTCACTCTGCCATTGTTTGCCCTTGCACTCTCGTCAGTGCTGTCACCTGTCGCACCAGTTTTATTCATGCATACCTGGCACCTCCCTTCTTTCTTCTTATTGGTTACTTTCTCTTTCTAGTTATATGACTATATTCACTCTTTGGTCAGTTTTTTTGTCATTTAAAGGATACATTTAAGATTACTGAGTGATTTTTAAGATGCATATACAATATGTTTTGTACAGTGAAATATCCTTTTGGATCCTGTGTGTGCATTGGTGTGAATGCAAATAAAATATGGAAATAATCAACAAACCTTTATATATATATATATATATATATATATATATATATATATATATATATATATATATATATATATATATATATATATATATAAATTGACTATTATCCCACTTTTAATAAAAATGAAAAGATTATATTGACCCAAACAATAAAAATGCCAAAAGTAGATATATCATTATCATGTATTTACTTCCTTAAACACTGGACATTGCAGTGACTGCTAAAATACAAGAGGTTTGAATTGTGGTTTGGAGAAAACTTAATGGAGCCCCAACTTACAGTGTCCCTGTTGAAGTGGTCTTGAATGAATATGATCTAGAGGCAAATGTATATTTGCCTCTAGATCATGTTCATTCAAGACCACTTCAACACCATACCAAATTATTGACAATTATATACAATTTTCGTTGCACTATCACAACAACAGCAAAAATAAATAAATAAATAAATAAATAAATAGAATGCCCACAGTTATCATTAATACCACAGTAGGGAAGAAAACTCATTTAGCTTTTCATTAAAGCAGCTTTCATTTTTATTTCAGTCCAGCAGATGTGTTGCATGAGGAATTATTTGATAATTGATAATTTGATAAACATATAATTTCTCTTTCTACAACTAATTTGGAAGCCAGACAATGTAGGCTGATATAACAAAAATGGACATTTTATTTATTTGTATACTGAAAAATCCAGCTTGGTTTTACAGCTACCAGCATCCAAATCACATGCTGAGCTTGTCATGGTCGTAGATCATCTTTGTCAAGTGTTAAATTATTTTCCATCGTCTTTATTCCTTGCCTCAATGAATCAATAAATGTTTGAGATTTTCTATTAGTCTTACTGTTGTGTTATGGTCTATCAGTATAACCAGCTCTGACTGCGTTTTGGAAACACAGCTGGTCAGACCAAGCTAGATTTTTCAACAGGGCTATAGATTATAATTGATGGTTAGGGGCTTAAGGGAACAACCTCTCACTTATTTTCAAATTTTCACTTAAAATCAGTAATTGGCTTATTCATTATTTTCACTGTACGACATACAGACAAGGTTATAATCGTAAACGAAAACGAACGAAATGAAAACTAGATGTGAAAAAACATTGTCGTTAATTGAAATCGAAATAAAAACCAGGCATTTTTTAAAAAACGATAACTAACTAAAACTATATTATCTGTTTGCAAAACTAACTAAAATAAAATACAATTATAGAGTAAATGTCCTTAGTTTACGTCTTTGTCAATGTCTTCCACAGAGCAAATATCTTTCAGAGTTGACATTTCCGACTGGGAACCCGGAAATTACGACATTCCATGTTAAACTGAATACAGCACACTGCCCATGCTCCTCGCCTGGTATCATGACGGTACCGTAAATCGGAAGAAAGCGGCAGAGTCCTATTTGGGATTACTTTGAATATGACTGTGTGTCACATAAAAAGCAAGTGTCTTCCAGTGGAAGGTGGTGAAATATGTGGACAATTTATTAAAGGGAAAAATCCCACGAATTTGAAAGTACATTTGAGAAGCGCGCACAGAGAGGCTACCCTAGCTTACCTTAATAAGGTAAAGGAGAACGCCAAGCCCCCCTCCCCCGAAACAGGGCTAGACAGCATGACCGAGACAACCGCAGGACAGAGAACACTACGGCAGTGCTTTCACCGGAGAACCGATAGCTGCTGGTTAGTAAATACGCAGGAACACCACAAGCGGGAGGAAGCGCTGGTTAATATGTTTATTGATACCGGGATGTCTACATAACTGTGTGAGTTGCCTTCAAAAAGGTCGCCACTTTACTCGAACCAAAGTTCAAAACACCTGGAGCTGCAAGAGTCAACAGCCTTATTGGGGCTAAGATGGATACAGCAAAGCAGAAATTAAGAGAGATCATTATGGGTGCGAGGAAGCTGACCCTATGTGTAGATGGTTGGAGCAAGAGAGGATTAACAGCATCTTTCATGGGTGTGTCAGCTTATTTGTGCCCATATGTACATTTTATGTACTGGTGTTATTGTTGAGTACATATTTCTAAAATTGTATGATGTTTTTGTTGAATTTTTATTACACAATACTTTTTCTGGCCTTGACAAATAACCCATATTACAAAAGATTAAAACTAATAAAAAACTAAACTAAAACTAAGCATTTTCCAAAAAAAAATCTAAACTAAACTAGCAAACCCGCTTTAAAAACTAATTAAAACTAAACTGAACTTGAAAACAAAGTCAATACAAAATAAAAATAAAAACTAATGAAAAATGCAAAACTATAATAACCTTGCATACAGACCTGCCTATATGAACTTTTCAGTGTTTCGGGAGCACATTAATTGTGGAACGCAAACCGGGCGTTTCTGTTGTGTCCTTCAATTTTCGCGCGTGCTTCAGGAGAGCTTTGCGTGCCCACGGAGACGGAGAGAAACTCGTCAGAAATTTCCTTCAAACCCTGGCAGCCTCTAACAAAAGTCGCGTTTGACGTAAACCATCGAAAGTTACTTTATCAAGGTGATGTAATTCTTTACGTAAATTATATAAGTCCTGTTACCTGTACTTAGGCAATGTAAAGACAGCTAAAGATATTAGCTAAACTGGAAACCAAGCTTGCTAACGAATTGTTTGCGATAACCTTGTCCGATAGCTCGGCAGATTTGTAGCTAGCACATAAAAAGTAGTTATCCAGTAGGTCTGTTTACCAGACCATTTTACACTGCTTATTGACTTATTATTAACTCGTAGCGGCTCACTAACTTTTTAATTTGCTTCTTGTATAAAAGATGTACGCGAATGTGGCTAAATATTGCGTATTTTAGCTAGCACTCGCTAACTAATTTAGCTAGCTTGCTATCTCGGTTTTTAGATGGTTGACAATGCTTCAGCTGGGGAACAATACGAGGATTTTGGTCGTGAAACTTTAGAATGCAGTAAAGATTTAGAGAGGATGACCGAACAGATGGAGAAAATTTCAGGTGAAGTGCATATACAGCAAACCAGAAGTTTATAGTGCTCTGTAACAGAAATCTAGCTATATTAACAGCGTAGTAACAGTTTCCCCATTCTCTGCTCCCAGTGAATGTGACCTGGATGACGTACGACATGGTGGTACTGAGGACTGATCCTCAACTCGCAAAATCCCTCAAGAGGCTGAAGAACGAATTCGTCCAGTGTAAAGCTGTTATCTGCGGCTCCGGAGACATTCTAGTTGACCAACGTATAGTTGCAAATCAAAAGACAACCCAAGAGTAAACGCTGATTTAAATAATAATAATAAACTGAAGATGCTTTTTAATTTCTATTTAAACTGCTAGTGAAATATTGTAAAACACACTTGGGTTTGATTAACAACTGTTTGCTACTGATAATAATAATAATAAAAAACTGAAACAAGTTCAGTGTGGTTGATAATTTTATGGCAGAAATCCGTTTTAGAGTTTTCATCAGATGCAAAAATAGTTGGTATATTTTTGCTTTTATTTTTCATCTATTGCATTTCAGTGCAGATTTTGTTCTATAGGACAAATACTATGGCACTCTACATACAGGTGCATAAGAAAAAATTAGAATATCATGGAAAAGTTTGTTTTATTCCATAATTTAATTCAAAAAGTGGAACTTTAATATATTCTAGATTCATTATAAAGTGCTATATAAGTGCAGACCATTTATACATAAAGTGAAATATTTCAAGCCTTTTTTTTTTGTTTGTTTGTTTTAATCTTAATGATTATGCCTTACAGCTCATGGAAATAAAAAAAAAAATCCAGTATCTCAAACTATTAGAATAAAAAAGTTAATAAGAAATGTCGACCTGAGAAGAGCTGTAATCAGCTAATTAACTCAAAACACCTGCAAATGTTTCCTGAGCCTTTAATCTCTGTCTGGTTCAGTACACACACTTTAAAGATGAAAGTAAATTTTGCATTTCATTTGGAAATCAAGGTTCCAGAGTCTGGAGAAAGAGTGGAGACACAGAATGCAAGTTGCTTGAAGTCCAGTGTGAAGTTTCCACAGTCAGTGATGATTTGGGGTGCCATGTCATCTGCTGGTATTGGTCCACTGTGTTTTCTCAAGTTGAGAGTCTACCAGGTTTTAGAGCACTTCATGCTTTCGTCTGCTGACAAGCTTTATGTAGTTGCTGATTTCCTTTTCCAGCAGGACGGCACCTGCCCACAATGCCAAAACTACAAGTAACTGGTTTACTGACCATGGTATTAGTGTACTTGATTGGCCAGCCACCTCGCCTGACCTGAACCCCAAAGAGAATCTATGAGAGACACCAGACCCAACAATACAGACGAGCTGAAGGTCACTATCAAAGCAATCTGGGCTTCCATAACACATCAGCATTCCCACAGGCTGATTGCCAACTAGCCACGCCGCATTGATGCAGTAATTTGTGCAAAAGGAGCCCCAACCAAGTATTGAGTGCATAAATTAAAATACTTTTCAGAAGGTCGACATTTCTGTATTGTAAATTTTTATTCAAATATTTTCAGATACTGGATGTTTGATTTCTATGAGCAGTAAGCCGTAATCATCAAGATTAAAACTTTAAGATTAAAAAAGGCTTGAAATATTAAATTTTATGTGTTTTATATATAATATATTAAAGTTCCACTTTTTGAATTAAATTATGGGGAAAAAAATAATGCTTTTTCCATGATATTTTAATTTTATGAGATGCACCTGTATACAGTCTCTACACTCAGTCTCTAGACTCTATATAGCATGAATGGATGCAATAACATGTCAGACTGGGCCATGCAGAGTTTTATTGTTTGACTTTTTTTTCCTTATTGTTACATTTATTTATTCAGTATTTGTTTAATGTTTATTCGATCTGTTCCAGAAGGAGAAAATGGACATGTCCATAGATTTGGTGTTCACTGCTTCCACTGTTGATCTGGATTGCATACTGATGAAGCTGGATACTATTTCTGAGACTTTGGATCAGTTGGAAGGTGTGAACAACAGTAATGATTTAGCCTAGTTAATTCATAATTTGATGCTGACATTTAAAACAATTGTAATGTGTGTATAAACCAAATAGCCACCAGACTATTTTGATTATTTAATTGTGGAGCTAACTGTGCTAACATTTGATATTTATCCAAAATTTATTACAAATGATTATAATTGAACATTTAATTGTATCTAGCATATAGCCACTCTTTATAAATCCATTTCTCAATAATTTAGTCATCATTTTCTTTAATCAGAACAGACAGATAAATGAAAATATAGGTTATTTGCAATACACAAACCTCTGGTCTGTTTGTTTGTGGTTTTTATTTAGATTTGATGCACTCAGTATGTGAGAATAGGTTTTTAATCTTCATTGAAGGAACTATACATACTGTAAGTGCCACCTTATAATTAAAAATGACAACTGTGTATAGAATTCTTTTAGTAATGATACATCAAAGTTTGTGAGCCAGGTTTACACCCTATTTATTTGACAACTGTTCTTCAAACTGTCATTGTGTTAGAAAAAAAGGTTAAAATTGTGCATTGATCATTTTCTTTAGACTGGTGTAAGGGTCCTGTGTGGTAGCTTGGAACAGAGGACACAGCCTCAGTTAAAACAACAACAACAACAACAAAAAAAACACAAAGGCTTAGTAAGAACATGACAGTGTTTTACCCTAGTGGCTGTACATTTTTAGATGAACTGATACAGGTCACAGGTTGGCAAACTGTTTTGGACGAAACTCCTCTTACAGCAGTGCTCTGACCCTGATTAACATCTGTTGATGCCTATCAGTTGTGAGAGTTAGCTGCAGAAAAGAGGAAAGTCAAATGGGAGTCATGTATAATATTAAAGGTGGTGCATGACTTAATGGATGTCACATGCAGAAGTCTAAACCACAATGCTACTAAATTCTTACCTTAAGTTGCTACAAACATTTGTTATTATATTGGAGCACAGTGCAGATTATTACAATCTATTATGGTTTGTGTACTTGTATCCTACAGTCATTACAGTTGATTTCACTGAATTAGACATATTGCAGCATGTATCAGTTCTAATGGTTTGTTTGTCCTTGATAACCTAGTTTGATCTATTTTTCATTATTTGTTTCCAGCGAAGACTCAGTTGCTGCTGTGTAATTTAACTGTGTGCTTCAGACACCCTGATAGGGTGGCATGTCTGCACTCTGGTGTAGAAGACTCAATGGGGTTGACAGCATCTCCAGAATTGGCAGAGTCAAGAGATAATGGTAGTAAGAGAAATAAAATGAGCAGTTAAATGTATTGAAAGTTGTTAGGCATGAGACAGTCATTAAAACCACAATCCCCAGTGAAGTCCACTTTTTATATAAATTATTACACCCAAAGTGAAAAAGCCACACAAATGCACTGGTTATAAACTTACAGATTTATACACTTACTATAAATTAAAGTTCACGTAATAGTTGTCTTCAATATGTTCCATGTACCATGACAAATAGTATGTTTGGCTTGATTACATCTTAATATGCTGCTGGCTGAAAGCTTTTGAAAGACTGCTCAGGCTTAGATCATATATCTGCTACTGCTGTTTTTGAGTTAGATTAAATGGATATCACTATTTTTTAGATGGATATCTTTGTAATCTGCTTATGTCAACTTGTAATCTGCTTAAGAGTTTGTTAACAAACAACTGATTGTACTTTGTAAATGTTGCCTTTTATTTTGTACCATGCAAAATTTATTGTATTGTACTGTAGTGACAATAAATATATTATTTCCCCAGCAATCACAGCAGTAGCCAGGCTAAACTTTGGTATTCTAGATATTTAGTTTTTTTTCTTGCTTGTTGGTAAACTGAAAATTATTCCAAGGCTGTGCCACTGTTATTTAATTCCCTGTTTTCTCACCTTAACAGTGGCATATTCCTCACGTTGCTATTTTGTCTCAAGGCATACTTCAGATTCCCTTCATGTCAGCAGTTTTACATGCTACTGAAAATTCATGTCCTGTGATTTGATTCAGTGTTTTTGTTTTAAAATCTGGGTTTTAGTTTGTGTTTATAATGCTATGCCACAGATGTATGTAGTAAGTAAGTATGCATTAAATTCCAGGGTTTAATAGAATTACTGTTTCTTTTGCTCTTATGTATGTACAGTGGGGTCCAAAAGTCTGAGTTTTTTTAATTTATTTTTTATTTTATTTAAAATTAAAAGGTTTGATAATTTTGAAATATTTAAAACAAAGAAAGTGTTTAACATGTTGAATATTTTATATTCAAGATTCTGCAATATTTCTAGGTCCCTATTTAAGTGTAAGCAAATTTGTGATATTGACCATGTTAACTGCTTTGTACAAAAGGTGAGATTTTCCTCAGGTTTTCCAGATGAAACTCTGATGAGTCTGATCTAAACTTGTGGAGTCCATGCTAGCTTGAGTGCACACGGTCATTAAAGAAAAAAGGGGACATATCAAATACTAAGAAACTCTGAAATTATTATAAATATTTTAATGATTCTACTTTTCTTTCAAGTTATGGTCAATAATTTGCAATGAAAATTGTTGTGTTAATTTAGAAAAGAATGCAAAATAAAAGCGTTTTCACTAGTGGTCTCAGACTGTATGGATTCAACCATGCACAGATTCATGCAACAATATTGCCATCTTGTGGTTTTGTAGACAAGAAACACCACACCTGGATTATTATGTGCTGTATTTTGATTTGATGTTTGATGGTGTTTATTTAATTTATGACAGTAGAGCTGTGTATATCTGCTTCACTTTTGAATTTTGGACTAGTGTATTGTAATAGGAAAAAAGCTTTCCTACTGATTAGAAATCAATCTTAAGGAAAGATTGTCATAAAGCACACAGGTTTGGATGCAAATGCAGGTAGGTTTTTATTGACAAAACCAAGAGACAAACCAATAAGACAAGGCATAAATATTTCATTTGATATGTGTGTTTAAACATAACATGCTCCAGTTGGTTTAAATATTTCTTTGTGGTGCAAAGTACCTTGATGGTGTGGTCTGTTCTACTCCTTTTCAAGTCCCCCCACCCACTGCAATACACACGTGAACCGAGAACATGGGCTGGTTTGCACTGTTTTTACTAGCCACATTTATTTGCTTAATTAGAATAAAGTACAATACAATACACCACAAAAACTATAGTTCTGTTTCATTCTTACTGATTCCCAGAGGCAGTGTAACACTATCGGATTATCGCAGCACCAGCCAGACAGGTCGAGAGAGTATACCAACAAAATCACGTAGTGACATGCTGAGCCCTGGCGGTTATAAACCGCAGTAGCTCAGCACCTTGCCTCTTTCGCTTTCTCACCTGGTTGAGATAGGTTGTCTTTGGTTGAGTGATGTAATTGCGCTGTCAAGTGCAGCGAAATATTGTCCTCATAAACTGTGTCAGCGCGTATCTACGCCACTTCACTAGGCTAGTTTAACAGCATTTTGGTGAGTTTATATTGTTTGCTTCGGTAACACACAGTGCCTCTCGGTGCAATCTGGTGGCTGGTGTTTTCCGCGCGGAGTTAACGGTCCCCCGTTAACGTGTCATCTATTCAGCTGTTCTAAGTTGTTTTTTCTCTCTCCCTCAAATTGCATTATTCACTGTGCCCCTTGGTTAGTCATTTGAGATATTTTTTCTCTCTTTTTTTGTGAGATATTTGTTGGCATTACCTGTCGGTCCATCCGAAGGAGTCGTATTAATTTTTATTCTTTTTCCTGCCTGCCTTCGTTGCTTCATTACCATCGTCCCACTTAGCTTTAAACCTTATGGCTATCTCAGGGTGTTATTAGCGAGTAGCTATGGCTCACAGCTCGATTGCCACTGGTTTTCCACTGACCTGTAAGCTGTGCCCTAATAATCTTCTCCCGGACGACGGTCATGACATCTGCCCGTCATGTTTGGGTATTCAACATGTGAGAGAGGTTCTCATGGACCCATGTCTGCACTGCAGCCTTTTAGCTGTCAGCCCTTTCTCGCACTTGGAATCACATGACGTCTGCAGCAGCCGGCGCTCCCCTCCTATCTAAGAAGAGGGCCGCATCGCGAAGTGATGAACATTCGTGTGTTGTTGAAAATTCACTTTCTACGATGGTTTCTGTGCTTTCTTCAGAAATGGCAGCGCTGAAATACCTGCTTCACGTGCTTCAGCTGGTCACATCTGCTACACCTGTGGTGGTGAAACAGGAGGATGAGAATGTTCAGAATCAGGGAGCTCTTGATTCCCCTTGTTTTTCACATCATTCTGATTTGGATGTGCTTTCTACGAGTGCTTCGGATTCTTTTTTTCGCGATCATGGGAATGCCTTGGCTGTTACTGCACGACCATAACCTCAGGATGTTTTCACTGATTATCCAGTGGAGGGGTCTAGTGGGGGATCAGTTCAGTCATCTGGCCAGGCCCAGGCCTCCCCTGGCACAACTTTGGTTGTGCTTCGAATAGCTATTGCTCATCTAGGACTTGACGAGTCACCTGTCCAATCTGCCCAAATGAACGTTTTTTTTTTTTTTCAGACAGGTGACAGCTGTGACTTCTTTTGACATGCCACCATGTGAAGATTTTGTTACTGAAAATTCAAATGCCCTCACTGGTTTTGGTCTGCCTAGGCAGAGCTCAAGGATTGCTTGGACGCTAGCATCTATGGCTGAAGCAGATTCCATCAGGGTGAGTTGTGCTCCGGAAATAGAGCAGCCTGTTGCATCCTTGGTGGTGTCTCCTGACGAAGCTCTACAAGGGTATGTGCGATGTCCCAGTGTGCAAATGTGGTTGCACAGACTCCTTGCTGAAAAAGGCATACGAGTCTGCATTACTACATTATTCGTACAGAAAACACAATCTGTCAGTTACTTCTTGCTGCCACCAGTACGCTGGAACCAGCGAATGTTGATCCTTCTATTTTACATTTTCTACAAAATGTCCTTTTATCAATGGGCTATTTGACCCGCAAGCTGGGTAGTCTTACAGCCACGCTTCTGGCAAACCGCCGCCAAGTGTGGCTTGCCCGAGCATGGCTAACTGAAGGCTTTAAGAAAACCTTGAAGATACCTAGCATTCAGGATACCAGCCATTCAGACCCGACATCACTATATCGCATCGGAGCAACGTTTCTGCTGGCACGCTATGCCTCAGTCACAGTCCCCTCAAAGACCTCATGTTACTGAAGATGTTAGAGCCTTTCAGCCGCCTCATTGACCATTGCCAGGAGGACCCCATCAGCTTCCCCCGCCGCAACCACTAAAAGTTGCATACATAAAACCTGAGACGCTCATGCTGGTGGTCGATCGTTTTTCTGTAGAACAGTTGGAGTACTGGAGGACCAACACAGCAGACCCCTGGGTTTTGACGACTCTGAGCATCAGATATACTCTACAATTTTGATGCCAGCCTCCCAATTTTTCAAGAATTGTTCCTACAATTGTCAGAGACACAGTTTGGGCTATGGCTGTCTCTCAGGAAATTTGTTCACTGTTAGAGAAGGGAGCCTTAAAAAAAGTTCATCCCCCCATTCAGGGAGACGGTTTCTATTAGACATATTTTCTTGTTCCTGAGAAGGACGATGGTTTCTGCCCAATTCTCAATTTGAGGCATCTGAATTTGTTCTTGAAGTTCCTTCATTTTCGAATGCTGTGCACAGATGACGTTCTTCAGTCTGTAACAGCAGATGACTCGTTTGTAAATGTCGACCTGAAAGATGCATTCTTTCACGTCCCAATTGCTGTTCTTCACAGAAAGTTTCTGCGTTTCAGTTTCCTGAATCAAGCCTACCATTTCAAAGTGCTACCTTTCTGTCTTTCGCTTGCTCCTCGTGTCTTCCCGAGGTGTGTGAGCACGACTCTATGTCCTCTTTGGATGAGAGGTATGCGTGTTCTGCCTTATTTGGACGACTGGCTTCTTTGTACCCCCACAAAACGGCTGGCTGTGCAAGACTCCAGACTGCTTCTGAGACATGTGCATAAGTTTGGTTTTTCTGTGAACGGGAAAAAGAGCTGTCGGATTCCAACATAGACCACCACATTCATAGGAAGGACCCTGAATTCCTGCCTAATGTCTGCCACCCTGTCTCAGGAACATGTGTTGAACATTCTATAACTTTTGGCTCACTTTCACCTGGGTGTTTCTTTGCAGGACAAGGTGGTCCTATGACTAATAGGGATGTTAACGGCGGCTGCATGGTGATTCCCCTGGGTATACTCCACCTCAGATCACTCCAGTTATGGAACAACAGGTTGCAGCTAGATCCTACCAGACAGCACCATCGACTGATTGTAATTTTTCACTGTTGCATACCTGCGTTGAGGTGGTGGGGACAGGTAGAGTTTCTGAGGGCAGGAGTGCCCCTGGGTGATGTTCCCTCTAATCGGGAGTTGGTCATGACAGACGCTTCCCTCACAGGGTGGGGGGCAACATGGAATTGAAGGGGTATTTGCGGGCGCTGGACACCGACCCAGGCCACAGTGCATATCAACTTGCTGGAAATAGCTGCAGTGTTCTTAGCTCTAAAGTATTTCATGCCAGTCCTGACAGGCCGCCATGTTCTCGTTCGGTCCGACAATATCTCAACAGTGTATCATCTGAACCACCAGGACGGCACAGCAGCTTATTCATGAGAATTCCTGACATGGTGTCAGCCGCAACTCGCCTCACTGAGGGCAGCTCATATTCCAAGAGCATGCAACCAAACTGCGGATGCTCTTTCCAGGGATCAACTACATCCAGGAGTATGGAGGCTTCATCCAGATGTGGTGCAGGAGATCTGGCTACAATATGGAAGAGCGGAGGTGGATCTGTCTGCTTCAGAGATGACCACTCACTGTCACTTATGGTTCACAAGGACGGAAGTGTCCAGTTCCTTGGGCCTGGATGCACTGTCTCACGGATGGCCGAACTGCCTACTATATGCGTTCCCATCTATCCCTCTGTTATGGGAGACGTTACACAGGATCTCCCTGTGCAAGCACAGTTTGCTATTTGTGGCACCAGGATGGCCAGCCAGACCATGGTTTCCTTTGTTGCTGAGACTTATCGGCAGTCCATGGAAGCTTCCCCTCAGGAAGGACCTTCTTTCCCAACTGGAGGCCAGTGTCTGGCACCAGATCCAGCTCATTTACAGCTTTGGGTTTGGCCATTGGGTTAAATCCTTCTCTGGAGCATTGTGACCCTGCGGTTATTCACAACATCTCTAATGCTAGAGCTTCTTCCACACGACAAATTTATGCTACCCGTTGGAAGCTTTTTTCTGCATGGTGTGAGGCACGAAGGCTTGATACTGCAACATGTGACATTCCAAGAATCTTAAGCTTTCTTCAACATTTACTGGAGGAGGGCAAAGTGGCTTTCGCATTGAAAGTGTACGTTGCTGCGATTTCTGCATATCATGTTCCAGTTGGTGGATCTTCTCTTAAGTGGGGGTACCACTTTAAATTCACAAGATGGCTTTGGATTTCAATTCATATTGAGATTATTAAATTGCTATTATAGCCTTAGCATTGCAATTACCACAAACAATTCTGCACTCAAGTCTCCATCAGTGAACAGTGGAGAAGTTCAACAAAACAGACTTCATGTAAAAACTGTAATGAATTTTTCCTTGTTACACAACTGCACTATTTGACCATGTAGTATTAGCACATTTATCGAAGGGATTTTATTTATAATCGCACTATCCGGTGTGACCCAGATGAGGATGGGTTTCCTTTTGAGTCTGGTTCTTCTCAAGGTTTCTTCCTCATATCATCTCAGGGAGTTTTTCCTTGCCACCATCGGCTCTGGCTTGCTCATTAGGGACAAATTCAAACATTTAAAATCTATATCCTGAATTTATATATGCTTTGGGACAATGTCCATTGTTAAAAGTGCTATACAAATAAAACTGAATTGAATTGAATCTCACAGTCTTGTCTGCAGTTTTCTGAAGGGTCCACGCCGTCTGAACCCTGCTCAGAATCCTCACTTTCCTGTGTGGGATTTGCTACTCATACTTGCATTCCTTTGCTCATCCCAGTTTGAGCTCTTTCAAAACATTGACATAAAATGGAAGTCCTTGAAGACTGCTTTTTTGTTATTGCTTCTGTGAAATGAGTCAGTGAGTTGCACGCGCTGTCTGTTAGCAAGTTGTGCTTGCGTTGGTTGCTGGATGACTGCAGGGTGGTCCCACGGCCCAATCCTTCTTTTCTTCCAAAAGTCCTTCTTTCTCAGTTTATAAACCAACACATTGAATTGGCCTCTTTTCAGACTTCTTCAGGGCCTGACCCAAGTGCCCAACTTTTGTGTCCTGTTTGTGTCTTGAATTTCTGTGTGAACTCTACTGCTCAATTTAGACAGTCCAGTTATTTGTATGCTATGGTGGTGTGAAGAAAGGTGCTCGAGTGTCGAAGCAGAGGTTGTCACACTGGATAATGGAGACCGTTGCGCTGGCTTACAAAGTGGCAGGGAGACCATTGCCCTGGAGACTAACTTGCCATTCCACTAGGGCCATCTCTTCTTCATGGGCTGTTTTTAGAGGAGTTTATTTGGCAGATATTTGCATTGCCGCTACCTGGGCTTCTCCATGCACGTTTGCTCGGTTTTAATCGGTCAACATTGCTGCTCATCTTGTTGTCAGTTCTGTGCTTCTTCAGGAGCGGCCTTAATTTTCATCAGGTGGGTGGCATTCTTCATGAGTATGTTGGTATATGTAATCCAGTAGTGTTACACTGCCTCTGGCAATCAGTAGGAATGAAACAGAATGCTAGTTATGCATGTAACTGTGGTTCTGTGAATTGTGAATGACTGCCAGAGTTCTTAGTCACTCGGAATGCGCAGGAAAGGCAGAGTACTGAGCTACTGTGGCTTATAACCCCCAGGGCTCAGCATATGTCACTACATTACTTTGTTGGTATATTCTCTTGACCTATCTGGCTGATGTTGTGATAATCCAGTATTGTTACACTGCCTCTGGCGGTCATCCGGAATTCACAGAACCACAGTTACATGCATAAGTAGCGTTTTAATGCTATCACAACATGCAGTCACCTGTCATTTAACACTTCACTGAGCAAAAATGAAGACGCTATTCAGGCTCACATTTACAGGCTAAAGAGCAACACATTTTTTTCACAAATCCACACATTACATCTTGCCATACATTTGCTGTGCCAAGTCAACTTGGGTATCTACTTTATTTCCATAAGAGTTCATTTCAAAATAATATCTAAGAAACAAATTTATTTCAACTTTTATTTATTTTTTCTGATTTTCAATTGATCAAAAGTTTACAAACATTCTGATAGTATTTGGTGGCATTGCCTTTTAATAGTTTGAACTTGGATCAAATGCTCAGAGTAGCCTTCCACAAGCTTTTTTCCTATAATTTTTGCTCATTCCTCCTGACAGAACTGATGTAACTCAGTCAGGTTCATAGGCCTTGGACTATGTACAGTAATTCATGCACTTTGTTTGTTTGGTACAAGTTAGCCAGCTAACTGTGATGAGTGATGTATATTTTCTTCCTCAAACAGTGAACTATATAGTCAGTGTTTTAGATATAACAAGTGAATATGTCTGTATGATTGATTGATTGATCTAAAGAAAATGCTTGTATTTACAGTGTAACTAATTTAAAGGGTCATGAAACCTCCCTCTTTCAGCTGAGTCTACCTCTCAATGTTTTTGAAAAATGCAGCTTAAATGGGCGTGGATGGCTGTGCAAAGAAGGGAGGGAGAGTGGGCGTGGCAGGGGAGGAAGAGGGGAGCGGGCCTTCAGAACACTCACAATAAGGATGGATAGTGACAAAAAGTTTGCAGATGAGGCAGAGGACTTCTCTCCTCCTGAATCCCCAGGGCTAAATGGAGACACAATAGCTAGCAGTGCAGGTCCTCTGCCCTGCTAGCTATTTGAACCATTAGCCCCTAACCATTAGTCCCCTAATGCGGTCTCTCGTTGCATAGTTTTGCACGCAACGGCCTGCAGAGCTTTAAGCGGTTAAATTAGCTCAAAGGGCAAGTAAAACTGTCATGGTTAAATATTAGACACATACCTCATTTGAAGGGATGGAAAAGAGGACATATGGTTACCCTAGTACCAGTCCCTTTTCCAGCAAAACACCCCCACAACATGATGCTGCCACGTCATTGCTTCACAGGTGGGATGGTGTTCTTTGGATTAAAAGCCTCAACCTTTGTCCTCCATGCTCGATGCAGTGCTGATCTTAATGTCCAAACACTATGGCCAAATACATGGGTAAGCTAATGAATTTATGGATTGTCCACCCTGATCAGTGATGATAAATGTCTTGGTTGGTATCTGTTGATATCTTTGATTGATATCCTGAGGTGAGGCTGACAGAGACCCTTAAACACTTTCAATGGCTGGGACATGAATTGGGGGCCTCGATCGGACACCATGTCTTTTGGGGATGTTGAAATATATAAAGACACAGTGGAATAGCAGTTATGCAGTTTTGAAAGATATGGGCTATGGTGGATTTGGGGGGTCAGGCACAAATTTTAAGAAGCAGCTTATGGTTACTACAGATTTTAATTTTATTAAGCTTTTTTACAGATTGTGGTCATGTATCTTGATGGTCTGGATTTGTGACAAGGTCAGTGGCTACATGGTACCAGGGGCAATGAGGAAATGTTTCCAGCCAGGAGGATTCTGGAAACTTTGGATCTGTGGAGCATGACTTGACAAATTTCTCCGTATCAGCTTCCTACCAGTACTTTGTGTCCAGGATAAAGGTGCTAAAGGAGAAATTTCTTTCTACACATTATTTTCCAAAGTGTAGCTCATCCTACACCTTGGAAAATAAAGTGTAGAAAGAAATTTCTCCTTTAGCTTGATTCTGTTGCTGAAACTATTGAAAATAGCCTTTTTGGCCATACACACTCAAATTTATGATAAACTAATACTTTGGCAAACACAAAATTTCACAATATTGATGTAAAAATCGGGAGAGTATGAACCTCAATAATGATCAAGAACGTTGACATTTATGAACAGTGTTACTGCTGAACAAATCAAAGGAGGTGGAACCGGTTTACTCAAATAGCTGTAATTCATGATTGGTTATATGGAGTTGAACCAAACTGGAAATGCATGTTCAGTACAAGGTTCTGAGGACATCTGGGGCATGGACATACATAGGTGGCATAGGAGTTTAAGTCCAAATAGCTGTTTCTCAAGAGCCATAAGGATGATCATGCTGTAATTTGGTAGGGTGCATCTATGTGCTAATGTGTAAGTGGATTTTTCATTAGGATTTCCATAATTATTGAAAAAAACATGGCCACCATTGGCCAATCAGGTTTAAGCAGGCATTTGACAAGGTTCTCATAAAGCTATCTTCATGAAACTCCAGTAGTTTCAGGGAGGGACCTACTATTACTAGATGTGGTCTCTCTCAAATTGGCCACTGGGGGGCACTATTAAGATGAAATAGCTGTTTCTCAGGAACCAAAATCCAATTGAGCTGAAATTTGGTGTGCTAATCTGCTAATCTGTAACTGGATGTTTAATTATCACTGAATTGCATCAAAAACACAGCTGCTTTCAGCCAATCAGTATTGAAAACTAGCATTGAGCTATCATCACAAAACTGATCTCTTTACGGTTCTATTCATCTTGGCAAGAATAGGCCTTGGTCCCCACAGATAGGCACTTGTGGTTATATTTATTATTATTATTATTATTATTATTATTATTATTATTATTATTATTGCTACTGCTACTGCTACTACTACATAATTAACATTGCCTTGTGGCAAAATTTATATATAGCATCTTTCTGCAAGTGATTACATCATTTTATTTTGAGTTTCCCGATATAATTTTCACAGCTAAAATTTTGCTTAACAGTACCACATAAGTGTGCAGTGCTGACAAGAAGAGTGGGCCAAAATTCGACCACAGCGCTGTGAAAGACTGATCTCCATTTATCGGAAGCATTTGGTTGCAGTTATTGCTGCTAAAGGTTGCACAACCAGATTGTACGTTTAAGGGGGCAATTAGATTTTCACATGGGTGATGGGTGTAGGATAACTTTTTGTGCTTTAAAAAAACTGTATTGTGTGTTTACTCAGGTTCCCTTTGTTTTATGTTGTATTTAATTTGAAGATCTAAAACGATTTAGTATTAAAGATACACAAAAAATGAGAAATCAGGCAAAAACTGAGGCAAATACTTTTTCACAGCACTGTGCCTCATTTTTCTATGACTTTAGGTAAGATCAAGGCACCAAAACATCCCAGTTTAGCATAACACTCTATGTAATTTGAACCCTCCGATCTGTACCTTTATCTAAGAGAAATGGTATTTAATAAAAAGTCTGACTAAACAAATATGCTAGCAGCCTATAGACCTAAAGACTGAGACTTTGTCCCAAACATTAGCAGAAACGGTATTCCATAGCTGTTGGAAAAATCTGAGCAGACATGGTAGATCATAATAGACTAAAAGTGCACACATACATTATGGTCATAACACAGATATTAAGACCATTCAGTGCTTTGTAGGTTTTTGGTAGCCAATTTTACTGGATAAAAGTGTGGATAAAATAGGGGTATAAAATAGGGGTACAGTACCATGGTCAAACTTTCTACATTACATTCAAACAAGAGACTGGCATCAGTAATCACACCACTCTTTTTCACTGCTTCACAGGATGTAACTGAAATATCACAAGTTACTTGATAGTACTTTTATTGAAGAAATGGCTTCATATATAATTTGGTGTACCATACATATGCAACAATGAATTTATGAACAGATCAGAAGGGAATAGTGTCCATCCATATTCATTCCATGGAATCTTGATAGGTGAATAGCATTAACTACTGCCCTTTCCTGCAACACACATTTTCCCTTGGTGATAAGTTTATACAACCACAAAAACACATGTGAGTTGGGAGTAGTATGATAATCATGTTATTATGAACACTAATAAATTGTAAGTTGGGACAGGTATATTTTGATAGTCATCAAGGTAGTGTTAATAGTGCTATAGCTACCTATCAAAGTTACACTTCTACAGAGCAAAATTTGTAGCTATCTAAGCTATCTATGCTATTACTCTATTGACATTTAATCTTAGGACACTTATCAATCTGACTTTTGTAGAGAATGTATGAAATACTGAAAACAGCTATTGGTGGGTATACTTTTATTATATAAATATTTAGACTAAGAGTAACACAGGTTGGTGCCACTCAGTGACTATGAGCCTCTCAGTAATCGCCATATAAATCTCTAGAAGCTACATGTGTTCCCTCAGCCAGAGGATAAAATTGATAAGGCTCTGATTTGGACAAGTAAACATTTGATCCTCTTTGAAACAGTGCCTATTAATAAAGTTGATGTACTTGAACAAAACCACAAGGAAAATTGGCTTTTTCAATCATTTATTCAACAGAAATAGCAATAGATGTGATATTCTTCTGTGGAAAAAGTTGCAAAAAAGTCTTTCAGTTGCAAGATGTTTGAGGATTTTCTTGTATGTAGTGCCCGTTTCAAATACTTCCCCCCCCCCCCAACATTTCAAATCTGGGCTTTGATTAGGCCATTCCACGACCCTCCATCTCTTCTATTTGAGCCATACCTTGGTGGATTTGCTAGTGTGCTTAGGATCATTATCCTGTTCAAAAGTACACTTTCAGTTCAACTTCAACTTTCGGACAGATGGCCTCACATTATCTTCAAGTACTCTTTGATATGATGCAGAATTCGTAGTTGAGTCAACGAATGCAAACTCTCCAGTCCCTGAGGCAGCAAAGCAACCCCAAACTTGAACATTTCCACCACTGTGCTTCACAGTTGGTATGACGTGCTTCTCCTGAAAAGCTGCCTATAGTCTGCGCCAAACATGTCTGCTGTTATTGTGCCCAACCATCTCTATTTTTGATTCCTCTGCCCAGAGTACATTATTCCAAAAGGCCAGGTTTTTGCCTATATGCTAATTGGCAAACTGTAGTCTTGCAAAGGCTTTTTCCTGGCATGCCTCCCATGCAGGTCAAATTTGTGCAGTCTCTTTCTGATTGTAGACGCATGCACTTTGACACCAAAAGTTACAAGACTTACTAACAGATACTGTGATGAAATTTTGGGGTTCTTGGAGACTTATTTTTGCATCAGATGGTCTGCTCTTCGGATGAATTTGCTATGACAGCCAGTCTTGGACTAAATATCACGTTGAATTCCCATATAGACCTAAATAAGAACCCAAATCCTGTAGTAACAATCCTGTAAAAAATAAAATCCTGCAGAAGTGTGATATGGCATATGGACTGCTTTATCCATTTAATTACTAATGTTGACCCTCCCTCTTACCCACCCCATTACCAAGTCACACTCCTTGCCCCCACCTACAACCACACGCACACACACACACACACACACACACACACACATTTGTGACCCACCACCTAAAGTGCAGAGAGGAGAGAGCTAATAAAAATCTCTGGTGTAAGTATTTTTCAAGATCATCTGATCTTCTGCACATTCATTGGCATCCAGAATTATTGCCACTTATTGGCAAAAATGTTTGTATAAATTAAATATTATTTCAAATGAAACTATTTATCCAAAAAATATTCTGTAATACCCACTGTACAATATGGCAGTAGATAATTGATATTTTGGAGCTGTTTTGTGGCTGGCGTTTCAGTGGTTCTTGTAAAGATGACATTATGAATTCTATTAAGTAGCAGGATATTTAATCCCAAATCCTGGTTGTCCCTGCCAGGAGGTACAGACTTATAAGAGATATATCTTTAAACAAGATAATGATCCAAACATACTTCCTAATCAACCCAGAAATGGTTAAAGTAACCCAAAATCAATTTTTACAATGACCAGCTCAGTCTTCAGATTTGAAACCTACTATAACATTGTGGTTTCAATTGAAGAAGGAAAACCACATTCACAAAAATAAGAATATAAAGGAGCCTAAAACGTTCTGCATGAAGTGAACCAAGATGCCCCTACAAGTGTCTCCAACCTTGCTAAACATTACAGGAAGAGACTCAGTGTTACTCTCTTCAGGGCACTCTCTTCATTATATTATGAAATATATTATTATTATTATTATAATATTATTATGACGTATACAACTTATTGCATGTCCCATTCTTTTTACAGCTTTATTTATTTATTTATTTTGCTAATTTTTGTTCATTTTCTTGAACAGCACCAGTAATTCTGGAGGTCACTGTATGTAATTGTCAGTTGTCATATCTTGCTTCTCACGGTCTTGATCCCTATCTTGCATCTATTAAATCTATGAAATAGTAATTTTTTAGGAATAATATAATGAATTCGTTGAGTGAAGATTATTTGGTTACTTATTTTGGAGTGTTAGAGAAATGCAAATAGCACAGGGACTCACAAACTCCTCAAGGGCATAGGTTTAATTTTGACATTGGTGGGGACATAAAAGCAGTCCAAAGAGACATGTGCCTGCTCAAAGCTATCATTTCAAAGACACATGGATGAACCATGCAGTACATCAGCCTAACATCCATCCATCTTCTACCGCTTACTCCTTTTCAGGGTCACGGGGAACCTGGAGCCTATCCCAGGCAGCATCGGGCACAAGGTGGGGTACTCCCTGGACAGGGTGCCAGTCCATCGCAGGGCACAATCACATACACACTCACACACCCATTCATACACTACGGACACTTTTAGACACGCCAATCAGCCTACCATCCATGTCTTTGGACTGGGGGAGGAAACCGGAGTACCCGGAGGAAACCCCCGCAGCACGGGAAGAACATGCAAACTCCGCACACACATGGCCCCAGCGGGACTCATCAGCCTAACATTTGTCACAATAATGAATCTCACTACTAACATATCACCATGTCATTGTTCGATCTCACCTGTGACTGCCTCTCCAGCTGCCTCTCTTCCTGCTCTGTCGAGATACTACCAGGCAGGATTACTTCTGTCACCTGACCTGACAAAATAACACATTGATGCATGTCACATCTATATTGCTATATATGGCTTAGTTACATATTATTATTAGCATTATTGTTGACCTATACATTAGAAATTGAGAAAATATTTTAAGTGATTTACACTTTAACTTGTTGTAAAGTAGCTCGTCCGCTCATATGTGCATGTGCGTGTGCGTGTGCGTGAGTGTTTGGCAGTTAGGCTAATTTGGTGATATGCTGAGTCAGGATGGTGGCATTAGGAGTTACAAGTCAAAGTATACACACACACACACACACACACACACACACACACAAACTAATGTTTAGGCTTGCCACTCATCCCGTTGACACGGGTTCGTCACACATTGAAAAAATGCACTGTCCCCGAATCAATATGAGACGCGATTGATTTGTCCTGTATTTTCGTGTACAGAACAGAACTGTTGGTATAATGATGGTGTCTTCCTCACGTGACGGTAGCCTGCACGATGCGTATCTAGTTAAGGGAGCTTTAGCGCTTCATACAACTGGATGTAGCTACAGCCTCTCACACGTTAGCAAGAAACGGCAAAGCCAATCCTATTAGCGACATGGGTTAGGGAGGCGTAGTAGAGAATGAGATCTGTTTGAGTACCACAAATTGTGCTGCTGCCTGTCTTGGCCAGGGCACTCTTGTAAAAGAGAATCTTAATCTCAATGAGACTTTTCCTGTTTCAATAAAGGTTGAATAAAAAATACAATAAAAACCACAAGACACTGACGGACAACAGTGGTTTTATATATATATATATATATATATATATATATATATATATATATATATATATATATATATATATAATGTACATGTACATGTATTTTAATTGTTTAATCAAAATTATTGCTAGGGACAATTCAGTAGTCTCTGGATATTGGTAGGGGCATGTCCCTATTAAATTCGATGCCCCTGTATGAATAAACATCAGCCATGTGTCTGTATAATATTTTTGTTTTATTTGTTTAATTTGTCTACTTTTAGGATTGGTGTGAAAACCTGATGATGTTTTAGGTCATATTTATGCAGATATATATAGAAAATTCTGTACAAACTTTCAAGCACCACTGTAACTACTGTGTAAGCTGGTTACTTTGTTGTTCTGTATGGCCCCATTCAGACATGCTATTAACACCCATTTTGGGTGATCCATTCATAAGTAGACAGCACTAAATTAACCAGGTCAAATGTGCCATGTGAAATGATGATTCCGGGCTGGTTACAGCTATGCAGACCCAGAAGTATAAACCCAGCCTGAGACCACTTTGGTTTTCTTTTGGTTTCAGTGAAATACATGAAACACCAATTAATTAGAAAATGAGGCAAAGTAACAGTACAAGTCAAGATTTTATACACCAATTTGAGTGCCTGTTGTTTTAAAAGGAAATTGCATCTGACATCTGCAGTGCCCTCCACTAATATTGGCACCCTTGGTAAATATGAGCAAAGAAGGCTGTGAAAATTGTCTTTATTGTTTAACCTTTTGATCTTTTTTCAACTAATTCACAAAAATACTCTGCACCCATGGATATTAAACAACTGCAAACACAACACAGGATTATCCAAAAAAATATATTTGTTAAATATAGGTGTGCAACAATTATTGGCACCCTTTTAGTCAATACTTTGTGCTACCTCCCTTTGCCAAGATAACAGCTCTGCGTCTTCTCCTATAATGCCTGATGAGGTTAGAGAATACATGGCAAGGGATCTGTGACCATACCTCCATAGAGAATCTCTCCAGATCCTTACAATTTCAAGGTCCATTCTGGTAGAATCTCATCTTCAGTTCACCCCACAAGTTTAAAGTCAGGGGACTGGGATGGCCATGGCAAGACCTTGATTTTGTGGTCAGTAAACCATTTTTCACAGCCTTCTTTGCTCATATTTACCAATGGTGCCAATATTAGTGGAGGGCACTGTAGAAAGTGTTGCTTTTGGTTTTCACATATCAGGTCTTCAATGGCAGATTTGTCAACTAACAGTAGCGATCACTGAAGGCGCATTCAAGACAAATGAAAATCCCAAATGTGAGTGGTTTTCTGTCTTGACAATTTGTTATTGTATCACTCAAGACACATGTTATTACTAAGACTGAACAGGGCCTATGATAGTGGATTGCCATTCTAAAGCATGGTTTCCCACCTTCTTTATAACTTGATTTATCTCAGTGCAGATCTTTTTTTTTCTTTAAAGATGAAAGAAGGTCAAAATGCAGTCTATTTACACATAATGAGAACGTTACTACATAACCTGTGAGGCAAATGGGATGCACAATTAGTAGTGTGTGCTTCTCCCTGTCTGCTTAAGCATGTGATATTTTTTTTTATTTTTATTTATGGAAAATAAACTTTATGGAACTTCTGAAGGTCACTGATATTGTCTGAAGGATACAGATATTGTAGATAGTGTTAGTTGCAGTCTCTTTTAATCTGTGTCATATATGTGGAACTGTAAATAGATGAAAAAAAATGAAGATGAAGAACAGAAAAGAACAGAAAAGTGTTAATTGGACTAAAGTCTTCAACACAGTATTTATGTACATATGTTTTCAAACTGTATGATTATTAATAATTGATAAATGTCCAGGTAGCCTCAACTGCAAGTAAAAATGGTGGAAAGAGAATGTGCTAACATTTAACATCTGATGGTTATCATGTCTTTTTTTCCCTGGAAAATTTTGTATTTCTGGTAATAGTAGCTATGTGTACTTAGAAATTAACAGTTAGCGCTTCAAAAATAACAATATTAATGATCACTAAACAAGGTCAACCTACAGTTAGCATGAGTGCGTATATATAGATAAATGTATAAATAGGAGTAATGTATAGTCATTAGTGTAATATCAATACTGATTTTAATTCATGTTCAAATTTGTTATTTATTTTAACAAAATAAGTCTGGTGGGGTGTTTTTGATCTGGATTTACAACTTCTCATTATTGGTAGCAGAAAAGATAGTATGATATATGGAATTAAGTTAAGAGTAAACATAAATTTGATTGTTTACAAAAGCAGACTTTGACATTCTTAATTAGCAGATTTACAATATACAGTGTAGACAGTGGATACCCTATGCTATACTTATCCTTGGCTGACAAACAGGGATTTCTTTCACAATCAAAACATAATAAAGAGGAAAAAAATAAATAGAATGCATAGAAACAAAACATTTTCACAGATAGAACAAAACATAATATGTTGTAAACAAAACATACTTCTTCATAAACAGTAGGGAAAATAAACAAAATGATAGCTGTTCAAATGTTTGTATCTTTCTTTCTAAATGTGATATAAATACTCTTTATTAACTTGTTTTCATGCTTCCATCATCTTTCATATCCTCTGATCTGCTTTATGATCAAAAATTTGAAATATGAAAAAAATTAAAGACGAAAATGTAACTGAATAACACAGATGACATTTGTGATAAAAACAAAACCTTAATAGTGGTGGTTGACCTCAATATTTTTAAATAATAAATCATTTTTAAAATAAAACATTTTTAAAATCACATAGTGTGAGCCATACCTTTCACATCATGCTTCCAAGTGCACACATACCTTTGTTAGATTCATAAACTTTTGCCTGTGTGTCTCTCTCTCTCTGTGTGTGTGTGTGTGTGTGTGTGTGTGTGTGTTTGTGTATGTGTGTGTGTGTGTGTCTGTGTCAGTGTGTAACATTGTACATAAAAACATTAAGTCAGGTGTTTCCAAACAATTTACCATGTATCTGCAACATCAGCTGATTAGAAAAACTGTGATAGAGGTATAGCATGAGAGTATCTATTAAATAGTCTTTTGCTATTAAATAAAAACATCTATACTGTGACTGATCTTACTTCATTTTTTTTAGTCCAGTCAGCTCTGTTTTGCATAACCTCTCAGTAGGAGGGAATATTGTCCAATTTCCAAGATTACATCCCATTTTTGCACGTTTTTTAAAATTGAATTGATGGTTAAAAAAATGAAAAGAAAAGAAAGGGGGAAAAGCTATACAGGTATATTTTCTGTATACCTCTCCTGTTGTTTGCTGCTAGCAAGCAGCAAAACACCTCTCCCCTCTCTCGCCTAGAAATTAAGTGGTTAATCTGCATGAAACAGACACATCAGAAACTCAAAGATATTGCTAGACTTTTGTCCCTTCCTTTTGAAATCTGGCCTACACAGTATTTATTAAAAATTTACTAAACATGAGTTCACATTCTAAAAAAACAAAAACATTTTGCTTCTAGAAAGCCTTAAAATACCCAACAAGTTTAACCTTATGTACTATATAATATATAAAACACTTATCAATGCTAAAAAGTACCTAAGGAAATGTTCCCATCAGATGTAGTGGTAAAGAGAAACATGGGGAGTTGATTATCAAACTTGTAAAATGGTCAGATATCTATCTATCTATCTATCTATCTATATATCTATATATCTATATATCTATATATATATATATATATATATATATATATAAAAGCCAGGGACTCTTTTGACCCCTGGTCATCCCATTATGCATGGCCTACAACAAATGAAAATTAGGGAAAATTCCTGGAATTAAACTGTGGACCAGCTGCTAAGCCCATCCTGTCCTCTCACCAAGGTGAGAGTTGTGAGGAGGCTCATCACTCACCTCCAGGTCAGCAGGACTCCCAATGAATAAAGCTGTAGGGGGTTTTGCACATGGATGCTGCCTCACTCTTTAGCCACAAAGAGCCCCATAAAGAAGGGAGGGACTGTCTTGTCTCACAGAACTGAGGAAAGCAAAATGTCAATGATGTGCATGTATTTATGTTTCTACACTATATTGTCAAGTACTTAAAATTATTTAAGTTAGCGTGTCCATTTAATTCCTTAGAACCTTCCAAGTTTTTATGTAATTATATTTGTTTGTTTGTTTGATTTATTTATTTATTTTTTACAGATATCCAGTTTGGACGTCCTACTAAATCAACTGCCCCTGTAGCACAGTGCTGGACACATTAACTCAATCACCATAATCTCATAATTGCAAAATAATGTACATTTACACAAACAAAGTCCTGAAAAGTTACAGCTGTTCTTAAAACATTGATTGTATGAAATCCCACCTCTCTTGCTTATTAAGCAATTCCTATGAATTTTGATTGAGACCTGGCTAACTTGAAGTGAGTAATAAATAGAATGAGGTGTCACTACTTCATTTGAGGGAATGCTTGCCACAGCAGTGGTTTCTGATGCAGCACTGCTTCAATGCAGCACTGTGTATCTTTGTTATGCGCATGTGGAGGCTTTAAGCATAAAGGAAATGGGCCTTTTGTGGAATGGAACAGACTGGGCTTACCCTCCGTGTTAGCGTTTTGAAGAGGGGGGAAAAGCAATGGGATTTACAGACATCACAGTCTAATTCTATTCATATGAATGGCCGTTGAGAGAAGGGGAGGGGACGTTCTAGGTGGCTGTGGCTAACTTGGATAACAACCTGGCACTGTATTTAGAAAGATGGCCATTTTGTTCCTCATTCATTATGGCACAGCAGGATAGCCTGGGAAAAACATGGTATCCCTAAAGGCAAACAGGCAAACCGAGAGGAAGAACTATTTGACAAGCTGGTGAATTTGTGTGAAAAGAAACTTTGAATTGATCCTATTAACTTTGAATGGACATTTTTTTTTCTCTGATATCAGGCCCCCTACTGGGAGAAATGATAAGTCAAACAGTCAGAATAAGAGCAGCAACATAGATATGTAAGATTGCTTATTAATACTTACTTAATCACAGGTGAAAAACAGTTACCAATGCCTCATGAAACTCTATGGCCTCACTAAAAGTTTATATATGGACAAAGGACAAAGTGCAGGAATGCCTTAACTCCTAGATGGTTAATATAAAACATTTGGTAAGAAATGTGCAAAACAATGCCAGCATAAAACTTGTAACAATAATCATTTATATTTTAGTGGTTGCAAATCAGCCAAATGAAGTAGATCCCGACTAGGGTATTAGATTAATGTTATAAGGAAACAGAAAACATCCTATCCCATCACCACTGTCTCAGTCTCCTCAGGATTCAGACCCCCACTGACTCTAGTATAGCATCATTCATCTGGCCAGACAGGTCAGCAGATTTATGGCATGTCCCACTGAGCAGAAGAGATTAGCTGTATTGGGGCAAATAGTTAAGGGTAAAACCCAGAGATAAGGTATCTGGGAATCACATGTCATGGTTAGGTTGGATCTTTTTGCAAATCACAGATCACTACAAGGCAAATGGTCATCTTATAACAACACACCAGTTATACCGCTACTGAATATGGTCGGAACACAGCTGTGAACTGCACAAACTGCTCCTTCGCCTTGTGTAAGAGGGACTATAAACACCAACGTGCCTTAGGGTGTTTCTTTATGCCTATTCCACAATGGAATGCATATTAGCATTAGTGCAGTCCGCATATCAAAGTAAATCAACATAAGGGGAACGCCCAGGGATAAGTGCAAAGTGTGACACGTTAATCTTATCAAAGTGTGTTCACTAAAATGATCCTTAGTGTATTACAAACTAACCTGTCTTGTTGGCTTTTGTTGGGTAGGGTACATTCCTTCTTTAACTTCGTAACGTTGGAAAGCTGTGCTTAAAGTTATACTGTTCCGCTTAGGAATACATTTTCTTGCCGTATTGGTTGAACTGAAGTGTACTTCATTAACCAAAGTCCAATTCAGGACGGTTTACTCATAATTAAACTATATTTGATATATAGCCATAAATCCTAAAGAGTAAAACAGAAACTACATCATTTATTTCATTAATTTATTAGAATATTTAAATATACATTTTACGGTATGTACAAAAAAAAGGTAGAATGATCTGTAACCTACAAATAATATAGAGAAGTGCAGGGAAATCTGTGGTAATTGAGTCCCCAAACATTGTCGCAGTCATTTTGGTCCTCGAATTCTGCGTCTGTTGTGTCCCTGTCCACTTTGTCTCCGTGCACAAACGTACTTAACTATAACCTGTGTACAGTTCTCGCACTTCACCGTGCAACACCAGTGGAACTTGCAGTTGCAGCTGCTCACTATCTCGGTGCGGATCTCCTCGACGCGCAGGCCGCACTCATGGCACAGCCTTCTGCAGCTGTGCTTTTCCCACTGCGACAGATCCTTTCCACTCTGCAAACACTCCCTGCCTTCCGTTCCGTGGAGTCCAAGGCTCAAGTTTTTCGCGCAGTAATCAGGGGAATCCTCCAAATAGATAAGCTCGGAGCGCGCGATACTACTGAACGCGTCCGCGATAGCGCCGCCGCGGTTGTCGGCGCTGTTTCCCGCGCGCATGCGCCGTTTGTCCAGCTCAAGTTTGTGCGCTTGGTCGTGCTTTACTTTCAGATAATTGCCCACCTCACGGAACTCGGGTAGCTGCATCCAGCACGTTTGCATCGCGCAGCTCTCCGACATGCCGTGGCAGCGGCAAATCCTCTTCATAGTCGCTTTTACTGCCTGCAACACAGATTTTATTAGCTGTATACAGATTTTAACAATTATAATCCTTGTAGTTATATAAGACATTTGCCAGAACGTACCAGACGGCCTGCTGCGTTGTTATGAAGATTAACAGCAGCACGGGCGTCCTGTCCAGTCTCGAATGCGTCAACATATTGCTTGGAGATCCTGTCTCCGAAGTCCACGTTATCGCTACAACCTCCCCAAAGCCAGCCACGACCCCCTGTCATCAGAATTAATTAGCCCTAATAGTTTCATAAGCAGTGACAATTGCTAGATAATCTGATCAAAACTAGCCTACTTTGTCCTAAAGCTGCAATAATCAACATTTTATAAATGAGAAATAAAATATAACTTTTTAAATGAACAATGTTGTCATATCTTTAATTGTTCTTACCAATTTTACCATTTCTTGAATTGTCGCATCCGCAGTTGTCCAGATCCCCAAGGCTGCAGTTTCTGGTTAAAGTATACATGACACCAGCTGCGCTTATCGCGTGGACAAACGAGGTCTCTCTCGTTGCTACAAGGATACACAGGAAGTCAAGTTAAAGTTAAAGTTATAGCTGACCTTACGTTATAGAGCATATTACGTTATAGTAGGTGCACAGCCGTTCTCTACATTTTACATCTCACCACTTCGGAGCCGTCTGTGAGTTGAGAGGTGAAACGTGCTCTCCGGGCAGTTCCACCTGTCCCACGCAAACTGATGCTTGCACTCCTGCAGTCCGTTTTGGGCTCCGGCAAGAACACTACTCGTGTAGCTTAAATACGCCTGTCGATAAAAGAAAAAAAAAAGAAGAGTTACAAAAATTAATAAAAAATAATATTGCTAGACATGCTTTATAGAGAATGTATTTTTTAAATTCTTAAGTAGACACTTCATCATTACGTGGTCGAAGTGGAGCACACCCACTTATAGTAAAGAATAAGACACGTTTTACTTACTTTTGGTCCAGTCATGAGCAAATTATTAACAAGCCTAAAAAAGAGAGGAAATAAATCAAACGTAATGTTAGAAGCAGCATTCGCGTTATTATTGCAATTAACTATAAACTTTAGCATTTTTTGGCGTTCTTACCATGTGTGCCCTAGGAGGGTTTTGTGATAAATAAGGAATACAGAGGCCCAGAGAAAGGAGGAAGGCATTTTTGAGAGATCACGTAGCCACCAGAGTAAATGAAGAAGATCTGTTCTTTCAATTGAAACAGGTTTTAGAAATTTATACAATCCACAACGGGTTGATTGGGTGTGAGGTGTGGGGTGGGGTGGGGGGGGGTCACCTTTTGTTATAGAATTCCTGACATACTATTGGTCCACAGCTGCCAACGAAGTGGAGGAAACGCCTCTAATGAACTTCAAAGGATATCAATATCAGCGTGTTCATTTCTCTCTGCGGGAAGCAGTGCATAATAATTGATAGTAATGCATTGATCCAGGGACTCTGATGAAGGTTTAAACCGTGCTCCAATACACTTTACATCCAATAAACTTTTTTTTTGTAGTTCAGAATAAAATCAAATAATAATAATAAAAAAACTCCACACAAAATAATATTATGTCCGAAATATTTAATGCTTTCTGAATTTAAAATATCATTTACACTTAAAGACAAAAAGAGACGAAAACATTTAACCCTTTGTGCAGTAAACATTGACAAGCAATATGTGTCAGGAAATTAAGACGTTTGTGTTCAAAATAAGGAACAATTATTGAAGGTATAGCAACCAAATCGGTAAGAACAAAAAGTGCACATATAGAACATAAGTACTTGTAATTATTCAGAGTTAGTAATTTCATTTTCTTGATGTCAGCTTTAAAATAATCGTCAATATGACAAATTTACACTTTGGATTTTATAGATGGTAAGGGGGATTAACTACGTACACGCTGCCTCCTTCGTGAACCATTATGTGACCGACTGTTCCTTTTAGCACAGATGTGTTTTGTTACGAATTGTGTGCACTTCTCACACTTCACCGTACAGCACCAGTGGAATTTGCAATTACAGCTACTCACGATCTCTATCCTCCTTTCCTCTACTTTTAAGCCACATTCGTGGCACAGCCTTCTGCAGCTTCGCTTTTCAAACTGCGACAATTTATTGCCACTCTGCACACACTCCCTGCCTTCAGTCCCGTGCAGTCCGAGGCTTAGATTTTTCACGCAGTAATCTGGGGAGTCCTCTAGGTGAATGAGCTCGGTGCGCGCGATGCTGCTGTAAGTGTCTGCGATTGAGCCGCAGTTCTCAGCACTGTTCCCAGCGCGCATGCGTCGCTGGTCCAACTCAAGCTTCTGTGCCTGGTCATATTTGATTTTCAGGTAGTTACCAACGTCCCTGAAGTCAGACAGTTGCATCCAACACGTTTGAACGCTGCAGCTTCCTGACACGCCGTGACACTTGCATGATCTAGTCATCGTCGCTTTAATAGCCTGAATGGATGATATAATTATATCAATATAGTAAATTGCGTAGCATCATTGAAAGTAACATCATACGCATTCAAATAGCGGATAAATATTTACATTGCTGCATGTTAGGAGGAATACATGTAGTGCACCATCCAGTAGGCCTAATGCACGAAAAACGGCTATCAATATTCACAAAAGAAATAGATATTGTTTAGACTTACAAGTCTGCCAGCCTCGGTGTTATGACGGTTTACGGCAGCGCGTGAATCGTGCCCATTTTCCAGCGCATCTACAAACTGCTTAGAAATGCTCTCCCCGAAGTCAGCATTATCACTGCATCCACCCCAAATCCAACCTCGACCTCCTGCGAACACACAAATTCAGATCTTTATTAGAACTATTTCAGCTGCGACACATGTGTTGTTTTGATATTCTTAATATCTTGTTTGATATTGTTAATATCTTTTCTGCAGTAATATTTGGGCCAAATCAAGCTTACCATTTTCCCCAGTTTTTGACTCATCACAGCCACAGTTATCGAAGTCTCCCATGCTGCAGTTCTTGGTCAATGCATACATAACTCCAGCCGCACTTATGGCATGTACAAAAGCCGTTTCTTTGGTTGCTAAAAAACAAAACAAAACAAAATAAAACAAAAAACCCTGTTTATGAAAACAAAGGTTTTGACGGCACAAATACCTATGCAAACTATGGTGATTTGAACGCCTAAAATAAATATAATATAATATAATATAATATAATATAATATAATATAATATAATATAATATAATATAATATAATATAATGCAGGTTATTATTGTTCATACCGCTTCGCTTATGCGTTGACAGTTGTAATTCGCTCTCCGGACAGTTCCACCTGTCCCATGCAAACTGGTATTTACACTCCTCAATGCCGCGCTGTGCTCCTGCTTGCACGCTACTTGCATACATAAGATATGCCTAGAAAGAAACACATAAATTTCAACGAATTACTGCACGTTATTGTCTTATATGTAATCAGTTCACTGGCAGATTGTAGCAGTTTAGCGTTTATATGGATATGAAAGTACCTTGGGTCCTGTCATCAGGAAGTTATTCACTGACCTAGAGAGGGAAAATAAAGCAAGGCAATATTAAACATACTTTTCTGTTATGCTCGTAAAGTAGCGAAACAAATCAATGAATTATGAATAGCCGAAATTAATATGGCTGTACCATGCTGTAGTGGACAATACATGACAGCATACAGACAGGACCAAAGATGCGAGGAGCTGGCAAGAGCCCATTGATGCCAGTGAGTCCGAGTCTTCCGGGATGCCCTCTTTCAGTGACCCAAGGCTCAAATACTGATGAAGTAATCCATAAAGAGATCGAAGCAAGTGACGACAGGCTCGAATGGCCACGGTACTTATACCTGTCGCCGACTTCGAATGACAGGCTTTTTCCAACTTTGACATTTCACTGTGAAATCTAGTGATTCGATGGCGATTTGTTCAGACATAGGAAACAGTACAGCAGCCGCACTTCAAAGTGACGCTTAATAGCCCCTTTATTCTGCTCATTATATTCTGCTTTTCCCATGGACGAACATTTAAGTTATGTGGTGTAACTACTACTACTACTACTACTACTACTACTACTACTATTATTATTATTATTATTATTATTATTATTAGTATTATTATTATTATAGACGCATAATAAGATCCAATTAGGCTGTGTTAATGTGTACAGTGTTCTACACATGGATGAGCATAATGTCTGTTGTTTAATAGAGCTGCTATTGTGTAGTTCATTTGGACAATACACGGCATTCTGAATGTCAGATGTAGCATTTTCCATTGAATTTGCAGGCGCATCCCATTTCCCTTAAATATTTCTCAACATTCAATGGATAGTTTTTGTAATTTTTCATAGAGATCTTGGGACTAACTTGGGAATTAAATTCTAAATGTTATAATGTTTCTCTGTTAGCTCATGACAGAAAATAGCATAATTTAAGAAAAGAAAAAAAATTCAAAAAGGACCATATAAATAACGTCAAAGACTTTTCTCACGTGGGTGTTAATAGAATAGAACCAGAACGAATCTAGTACGAAATTGGAACATAACACTTATGTTTAGGCCAATTTCTGTTGATAATTCACAACCCTGTCACCATCAAATATGATGTAGTGTATGGCATATTTTACGTTTATAGGTCGGAATTTAGTTTTATGTGTTGGCCTCATCAGTTCCCATATAACAGCTTTTTCTCCAACAAGGAAGATGCAAAATTTGCAAAATTCAAAACTGTTAAGACGAGACCCAACGAGTGAAAAAATGATATCCTTAGGGGATAAAGGAATGTAGGCATAGATTAATGGGCATGGGAAAATTATGCTTTGTTTCTAACTACTTTCGATGCCTTTTGCAGTTATTTCTGTATGCAAATGTGACTTCATATCGGCTTTCGTGAAAAGATTAATTGCAGAAACCACAAATCATGAGCCAATCAAAATCACTTTAAGAACAGCACTGATTTAATGGTCAGACAATAGATAAGCTCTCGAGCCACTTGGCTCAGCCCGTTTCATACAATAGTGGGACGCGCAAGTGAGGATAATCCGCACTAATTGGTTATCGGCGACATCAAGCTTTCACAGAGGCTGAAACCCAAACTCCCACACCTACTTGTCAAAAAGACATAAGGACATAAGGACCTGTTAAACCGAGATCTTTGATGCCCGTCGTGCTGTAACATGCAAACACTTATGACGACAATCCATCGGTTTTGAATGGATTTATGAGGCAGCAAAATAAGAAACAACAGTCCAACGCCCTAGAGTTATCGATTAAGTGACAAGAAGTTTATTCTGCTGTAGAAAATTCCAGAGAGGCGTGATGGAGGAGCAATGGGAACTAGTCTATAGTCAGTACAATTAAGTGATGTCTGAGCTTACCTTGAGGCAAAAGTTTTCCATTTTGATTAAACACGGTGAGAAACTCAAGTGCGGTTAATTAGTCAAACTGGCGGCATTGTGCGTTGTGGTACTGCTTTATAGCTTAACCATGCAACTTGTATAAAAGTTATCTATCTTTGAAACTACCTACATGTGAGTACCACAGCGAAAGGTTCATATGTCATATTTCAGTATTATGGCATGTTGTAACTTTTAGTAACGATGTCTTTTCCATTAAGCGCGCGCTCAGGCCAGTATTCGTGGGGAATTTTGTAGACTGATAAGTCGGGTAATAAAACAAGATAAATAGCAGAGGACTTGGCGCGGGTCTTGAGCCCAGACGACCGACTGTGTGTTTGAAGCATTGACGCCATGGTCGTCGCGCGTTCATTAAACCATCACATACAGTTCAGGCATCAAAGGCGACCATGGTGCGACTCCTCACACGTCATTAGCAAACCATAAGGTGTGGATTGAAATAAATAAAGTCTTATGAGTGTGAGAGAGACTAAACTAGTTGACTTGTTGCCTTAGAGAAATACACTTCACTTGGCTGTCTTTTTAAACGAGGTGCATTTTAGAAGTAGCCTATGCTACAGTGTATTTTAATTTTTTAATTTGTTTATTTATTTATTTTTCTGTTTGTTTGTTAATTTTGCAGTGTTCATGTTGGAAACCAAAGCCAGCACTGTTATACATGTGAAATGAGCAAATGCCCTCATTGAAGATTGTTACCTACCTCCGTCTCCATTTGCAAACGTTTTGCAGCCTTTTTTGTTGTTGCAGCAAACAAGCTTTATCCCCCCCCCCTTTAAAAAAACAAAAACATTACCCTCTCAGTAGACAGTGTGCTTTTTAGTCTACATTTACATTTAGTCATTTGGCAGGCACTCGCAGTGGTTCTCTAATCAGGTGCTGATTAAATTTCTGTAATAACACAGATCTGAGTGATATATTGATATGCTCATTCTAATTAGTTATCATTCTTATAACAGCTCATACACAAGGATTTGTATGTTGGACACTGCACATAATCTAAGCCAAATAATAAACAGATTAATACATGTTATTTACCAAAGAAAAGTCTCCAGATGGTCGGGGGGAGGGGTGTGTGTGAGATTCTACATTATTATTATGATTATTTTCTTATTTATTTTACCTGTATGTAAGTTGGGATTTTCAACCTTTCAACTATGATGTACATAAAAATGAGAAATATTAATAAATTAAACCAATTATACAAAGCACACTAAGACACACCAAACAGAGACATCCATTGATATACTACTGTACAGTACTGTCAGCCACACGCTGATAAAAACCTAAGACTATTTAAAATGGATTGTTTTTAGATAGATAAAGTCTTAGCTGAGAGAGTTAATACAAAAGAGTCTAGTATGAAAAAAACAAAATTGCAAAAATTTGAGATTCTAGGGTGCCCCAAAGGGATGCACCCTACACATGGGTGGCCCCCACACTGAAACAATTTGAGAAACACTCAATTGAACAATTTGGAATGTCCTGAAAAAGAAAAACATCCAAAGAAAAATCCTAAAACATCATCAGCAACCTCCACAGGACAGGGGTGAATGTATCACGATTCACAATTCGAAGAAAACTTTGAGAGCAGAAATATAGAGGCCATACCACAATAAGCAAACCCAGTCATCAGCAGTAAAGAAGAAAGTATGCTTCACTTTTTACGCGTAGGAACAGTGTACAGTACGCGTGACGAAAATTTCGTCATCAGCGAGTACGCGCGCCGCTCGATTTTTCGAACCGCGTGGACTTTGTACGCGCAGGTCGCACAAGTGAATTTATTTTGTACTATTTAGTTGTTCCACAAGGTGGCAACAGTGACCCAGGGCCGTTGATTTTCAAGGTAGTTGAAGAAAAAACTGAATAAACGGAAGAGACGGAAACGTGTGCAGGTTAGAAAGTAACCGCATTTGTATAATTCTAGATTTAAAGAGTATAAGGATTTGTATATGGGTGCTAATCATGGTGAGAGATTGCCCAAGCATGCTTCTTCGTGTTGTTGTGATTCTTCTTCGTTGTCGTCCATCACACCAAAAGACCTGCTTTACTGCTCTGTACTGACTCTTGCAGGCCAGGAGGGGTAGTGCAAGTTGTCGTAATGCGCATGCGTCGACCGCCTGTGTACGCGTACATGTCAAATGGAGTATACTCTGGGCTATACCTACGACTGTGCACATACGCTAGCGTACGCGTAAAAAAATAAGTATACCAGAGGCTTAAGAATCAGAAAGCCAGATTGGAAAGGCACACTCGAGGTAGTGTCATGGTTTATGCTTCTGGAACGGGCTCACTAATCTTCACTGATGTTGTAAATTGTATGCACCATTCAACCATGCTTTTTTTTTTTTTTTTTACCTTAGTGGTTCTATAAAGGGGGTGGGGGGATGGGACTTTCAGTACCATTTTTTTTTCTGTTTATTTTAAATAAATCCCATAAACTGAAGTATAAACGTCAGACTGAAACTTTACACAACTGTTTGTCCAGTTATATAAGATTGAAAAGAACCCAGTACACATAGACACACACCAGAATATACATTATTAATTTAGGACAGTAGTTTAATTCAGTGCTTTTTGTGCATTCATAAAAAAATTATGAATAAATACTTATATATAATATAAACTAATATACCAATATAATATAAACTAAGTTTATATTATATAATAGTATAATAAGTTTATATTATGTAATGGTATATAATAGTATTTATGCATTAGGGTGCACAAAAAGCACTGAATTAAACTACAGTCCTAAATTAATAATAAAAACTCACTTTCACTGCACCTTGTGGTTTCTGTTACTCACTGCCTTGAGACATACTGTTTTACTTTTGATCATAGTGTTTTTAATTAGACATTATAGAACTTACTTGCACTCCCACTGTGTATCACCGCGTCTACACTGCGAGTGAGGAGCAATGTGGCCTTGTTACTAGTAGATCACTTCCGTTATAATAAATGACATAAGTTACACTGCAAGCGCAAATACAGCATATAATGACAATAAACTTAAATGAAACTAAAACTTTTAAGCGAGTCGCACCAACCCCTTGCACACAGTGGAGCATTTTGGATATAAACATAAGTTTGTGCTCGTGCACCACTGTTGTACTTCAGTGCTACACGAGCTCCACTTTGTAAAGTTAGCAGGTTACAAACTTCTCCGTGGTGTTTAATATAAAATGCTCAGTAAACTGAAGAAATTAATTGTTGGTGACCCTAGGTATCTGCTAAAGCTAGCAGCACCACATTACCTGCAAATGATGTCATGTGCCACTGACTGGGAAACAGTTTATACTTCTGGTTAGGAAAAAACTGCTAGTGCTCCATTTGAGATGATATTACCTTTCTAAAATTCATACACTAGACGGTTGAGTACACAGAGCATAGTGTAAGTGTATAGTACGTCATTTGGGACACAACTTTCGTATTTACTCTCCAAAGCTGTACACTCACTACTTTACATTGTAGCAAAGTGTCATTTCTCCAGTGTTGTCACAGGAAAAGATATAATCAAATATTTACAAAAATGTGAGGGGTATACTCACTTTTGTGAAATACTGTATATATATATATATATATATATATATATATATATATATATATATATACACCTAATCTATAATCTGTTTTTGATAGATAGATAGATAGATAGATAGATAGATAGATTTAGTATTTTTGTACTTTTTAAATTACTTTTCATAACTTTTATGATAAAAAAAAACTTTTATGACTTTTATAAAACTATATAACAGACAGGTATGGAACATGAATGATCAAAAATGTTTGAAGACCTCATGCTTGCAGGACACTACTGGTGACATTTGGAAAATTGCTAAGGTTTTTCCAAAAAGTCGCTAGATTTGTCATTAGGCCCCCCCCCCTTTTTGTTGCAAAAAAGTCGCTAAAGGGGTCTGAAAAGTCGCTAAGTTGGTCTGCACTGACAGCTAGATAAAAGGCAAGCTAAGCTCCGCCTCTCTCCAGCAAAAAGAAAATGCAGAGGGAGAGAGAACGCTGGTTTTTTATTTATGCACATTCTATTTGAAAAGCAATAAAATACACCAAGCACCCAAATGATGCCCTGTCTGTGTTCTTTTCTTGAAAACAATTTGCACCCCCCTTCCGATCTCTCTGCGCCCCCTTGGTTGAGAACCACTGCATTACAACAATAACATTTAAATTAATATTTTAATTATACATAATTTAAAAAATGTAAATTGCAATTTACAAATTGTTTATTTAAAAACAAAACCATGTGTTAAGACTTAAGTTTTATATGCTTTATGCCACAAAAAATAATACTTAGTAGGTTTAATATAAACACGATATTAAGTATTACAATATTAAGTAAGTAAACATCCAACTTAATTTAATAAAAGTATGGGTAACACTTTACATTAAAGTTTCATTAGTTAACATTAGCTAATTACTTTAGTTAACCTTAAGTTCAGAATGAACAATACTTCTACAGCATTTATTAAGCTTAATTTCAACATTTACTCATACATTATAAAAATCAAATGTTGTATTTGTTAACATTAGTTAATACACTGTGAATTAACATGAACAAACCATGAATGACTGTATTTTTATAAACTAATATTAACAAAAATTAATAAATACTTTAACATATGTATTACTTATTGTTAGTTCATGTTAGTTAATACATTAACGAATGAGACCTTATTGTACAGTGTTACCAAAATATGAATCCTTTATAAAAGCAAAAGCACTTTGAACAGTATGGTGGGGAGTTGGGGGTACATCTGAGGAACAACATTTAAGAGGCTTTTTAATTTATCTTGTTTTAAATAGCTTGATGTATATATATTAATTTATGTTTATTTCTGTTTTCTCAGCCTTTATACCTCTGGAAAATATATCCTCCAAAAAGGTACGTTCAGTACTAAATCAAGTTATATAGTTGATACTGGTAGTTTGAGAAAAAAACAGGTTAAATCTGGAAATGTACTGAAAAACGTAATTTACTGAATTTTTGGCAGAGACACCAGTACGGTAGCTTGATGACATCCAAAGAGTGTAAGAGGCAGTACAATAAAAGTTGCAAATCGTGTGTAAGAAACATCAAAGTTGATGGTAGAAAACAAGGAAAAGTTGATGTCATTCAAGAATCAAGGTACACTAAAAAAAGTAAAAAAAAAAAAATATATATTTTTGATAACTACACACATGGATACAGATGTTGATCTGAATAATGTTTTTGTGACTTGTTTAAGGAAGTGTGAATGAGCCACAGTCTCTTCGAGATGGTAATTATTTAATTTCATAATAATTATCTTACAGTCAGTTTTATTAATTGTCTCCCAAACAGACTTATGGCAGTGTTAATTTTTTTCATTGCTGTAGTTTGTCATTGCTGTTAGTAATGTCATTGATGTTTCAAAACAAATTCTGGACAGAAATCTTCAAGTTATTTGAGAGTTTGGATTGGAGAATCATGCTGAAACTAGACCAAATCCAGGACAACATCACAGCAGCAGACAGAACAATGCAGCAGTCAATCAGCCAGCCAAGCACCTCTGTCTCTGATCTTACAGAGGTGCTAGAGGAGACTTGTAAGACTGTGGAGGAATTAAAAGAGCTGTGCGATAAGCTGAAAGATGCTGACATTTGAAAGAAGATGGTATGTGCTACAACACAAGCAACATTACTAGTCATTACTAGTCATAACTAACATTACTAGTCATAAGGCAACATTACTAATAACCTGATATAATTTAAAAACAATTTACTCTTGTGATTAATTGCTGATTGTTGTTGTTTGTAGATTTGTTATCTGTGTCTTCAGAGTGGAGGCAGCTTGGGAGATGGAATTAGGAGGATGCTGAAAAAAATTGGAGATTACTCCTTATGGAAACATTACAGTTACAAAGGGAGAAAGGGAACTTCAAAACTTGCCACTAATGACTAATAATGTGTCTGTGTCAATCCCCAAGATTTCAAAAATTATTTGGAATGTAAATAGGTTATAAATAAGAATGTACATTGTAAATGTAAAAGTTGTTAGTTCTCAGTACATAAATATTCATACTGTGGTCCATTCTGAAAACAAGATTAATGTTGATGCTTTTTGAATAGAACTTTCTACATCTATCTGAGTTCTAGTTTTAATAATTGTGATCTCTCTATTGAATCAAGGTACCTGCAGTAAGGCATACCCACACCAAAAATCCCAGAGTGTGGCGGAAATGATTGCTGTGACCCTAAAACATGCCACAGATTGTGCAAAAACAGCAAATCATGTGAGTGCATTATAACATTTAATTCTAGCAGTTATAAACAGATGGACAGACAGAGAGATAGATGGAAAGACTGAGAGATAGATAGATAGATAGATAGATAGATAGATAAAGGACAGACAGATGGACAGACAGATAGAAGGACAGATAGATGAATAGGTAGACACATAGAAGGACAGATAGATGAATAGGTAGACAGATAGACAGACAGACAGAGACAGACAGACAGATAGATAAAGGACAGACAGATAGACAGGTAGATAGAAAGATAAATAAACAGACAGACAGACAGATGGATAGACAGACAAACAGATAGATAAATAGATAGATAAAGGACAGACAGATGGACAGACAGATAGACAGACAGATAGATAGAAGGACAGATAGATGGATAGACAGACAAATAGATAGATAGAAGGACAGACAGATGGACAGACAGAGAGACAGACAGAATATTATAATTTGTACCTGTTTGTCAGCATTATAGCTTTGGGTCACACACTTTGAGTAGTGGTGGTTTAGCGGTCAAGGCTCTGGTTTACTAATTGGAAGGTCAGGGTTCAAGCCCCTGTACTGCCAAGCTGCCACTGTTGGGCCCTTGGGCAAGGCTTATCTTGCTAATATGTGAGAGGCTATAAGTACATCCGATTGTACAACATGCCAATGCTCCGTCAACTAGATGCATGATGTGCGTGAGGAAGACACCATCCTTATACCAACAGTTCTGTTCTGTGCACGAAAATATGGGACAAATCGCATCTCATACTGATTCAGGGACAGTGCATTTTTTTCAAAACGTGACAATGTATTTCCGTGATGAGTGGCAAGCCTGTACTTTAGTTTGTGTGTGTGTATACTTTGACTTCTTGTAAAGTAGCTCCTAATGTCCACCTTTATGTTTTTCGCTGCCATCCTGACTCAGTATATCACCAAATTAGCCTAATTGCCAAACACACACACACACACACACACACACACACACACACGAGTGGACATTAGGAGCTACTTTACAACAAGTCAAAGTGTAAATCACTTAAAATATTTCCTCGATTGCTAATGTGTAGAGTCAACAATAATGGTAATAATAATACTTAACTAAGCCATAAATGTTTTTCCTCAATGTTCATGTGGCATGCATCAATGTGTTATTTTGTCAGGTCAGGTGACAGAAGCAGTGATGCCAGGTAGTAGCTCAGACAGCACAGGAGAGGCAGGTGGAGAGGCAAGGTCACAGGTGAGGTTGAACAATGACGTGGTGATATGTTAGTAGTGAGATTCAGTATTATGATAAATGTTAGGCTGATGTACTGTAAAGGTGCATCTAAAAATGTAATATTGTGGAAAAGTAATTTTTTTTCTGTAATTGAATTCAAAAAGTTAAACTTACATATATTCTAGATTAATTATACATAAACTGAAATATTTGAAGCCTTTTTTGTTTTAATCTTGATGATTACTGCTTACAGCTCATGGAAATAAAAAATCCAGTATCTCAAAATATTAGAATAAAGAATTCATAATACAGAAATGTCGACCTTCTGAAAAGTATGTTAATTTATGCACTCAATACTTTGTCGGTGCTCCCTTTGCACTAATTGTCATCAATGTGGCATGGTATGGAGGCAATCATCCTGTGACACTGCTCAGGTGTTTTGGAAGCCCAGGTTGCTTTAGAACTGATGATACACAAATGTTATCTCATCTATATTGTTAGGCCTGGTGTCTCTCATAGATTCTCTATGGGGTTCAGGTCAGGCGAGTTGGCTGGCCAATCAAACACAGTAATAACATGGTCAGCCAACCAGTTACTAGTAGTTTTGGCACTGTGGGCAGGTGCCAAGTCCTGAAGGAAAAGGAAATCAGCATCTCCATAAGGCTTGTCAGCAGATGGAAGCATGAAGTGCTCTAAAATCTCCTGGTAGATGCTGCATTGACTGTCAATTTAAGAAACCACAGCTGATGACATGGCACGGCAAATCATCACTAACTGTGGGAACTTCACATTGGATTTGGATTCTGTGCCTCTCCACTCTTCCTCCAGACTCTGGGACATTGATTTCCAAATGAAATGCAAAATTTACCTTTATCTGAATAGTGTGTGCATGGTAAATGGTCTGCACTTACATTTTTTTTTTAACCTTAATGGTTCCAGAGCGCTTTACACCGTGTGTCATTCACCCATTCACACACACACACACACCAATGGTAGCAGAGTTGCCACACAAGGCGCTAACTTACCATCAGGAGCAACTTGGGGTTCAGCGTCTTGCCCAAGGACACTTCGGCATGCGGAGTCATGTGGGCCAGGAATCGAACCACCAATCTTACGATTCAGTGGAGAACCTGCTCTACCAACTGAGCCACAACTGCCTCAGTGTGTACTGAACCAGACTGAGAGATTAAAGGCTCAGGAAACCTTTGCAGGTGTTTTGAGTTAATTAGATGATTAGAGCTCTTCTCAGGTCGACATTTTTGTATTCTAAATTCTATATTCTATTATTTTGAGATACTGCATTTTTGGTTTTCATGAGCTGTAAGCCATAGTCATCAATATTAAAACAAACAAAAAAAAAGGCTAGAAGTATTTCACTATGTGTAATGAATCTAGACTATATTAAGTTCCATTTTTTAAAAAAATGAACTTTTCCATGATATTCTAACTTTTTGAGATGCACCTGTAGTGTGCAGTCCATTTTAGATTGTTCTGGGTGCTGCTGTGACACCAGCAGCCTACCACTATAATGGCTCAAAACACTCAGAGCACCCAGTATGTATGAGCACTTATTTTCTAGCTAGGCTGGCTATATGACTAGGTGACTAACAAACTTTTGTTAGTCACCTAGTCATATAGCCAGCCTAGCTAGGAAATGACCTGTCATCACATTCCCAAGCCTAATAGTATTAATCCCTGAATTATTTAAGATAGAAAATTATACTGAAGGATTTAACTAGAAGTATTACTGCATGTTTTAAAAATTTGCAACCACATACATTACTGTGTTTTCATATTTGTGTTTATTTCATGAAGATTTTTATTTCGAAAATTGCTATTAACAGAATTTGTTAAAAAGATCCATGTTAAAAGATCACTCCATATCTTGTTTTCCCGAACGTGACCTCAATCGCCATGATAACCATGCATCACAAGGGACAGTAGTACTCACTAAGCTTAAAAAGTAAACATAAATAGTTCATATTTAATAACGTGCCACCAAAGGAGCATCTGCTGTGTTTGACTCTCCTCTTCTCCATCAGGTTAGGGGCTTGTATCTCCTTTTCTCTCCTGTTCAATAGCTGAGAAACAAAGTGAGTTTTGTCTGTATTAGTGACAGTCTCCATTTTTCTCAGGGAATATTATAACAAATATAATTATTATTTATTATATAAATGTATTTCTGAAATGTGCCAGAGTCTGTGCTGCATTGCTGATAGAGGATTTTGGCAGAAGTTGAGTTGACACCTATCTGCTGACATGAGAGTTTGTGGGTGAGGGGGGCTAGGATGCTATATGCAGAATGCAGACTTATGTGTGTGTAAAAGAACACAGTTTAGGGGGAATGATCAGAATAAAATTATGAATGAGGAAGCTAAAGTGTGAGAAAAGACAGGATGGACAAAGCATTGCAACTAAAGAGAGAAAGCTTCAGCAGATTTCCATACCACACCCCAAACCAACAGGACATACTGCACGCTGTTCTCTGGAATTTACTCACTTTCTTTGGTGGGCAGAGGGTTCTTCTCTTTTGTCTCTGTCTTCTTCAGCTTGGTTTTGTCAAACCTGGCAATCTCTGTGAGATCTGGCTTGTCAGACATGCTAGCTGTCAAGAGAGGTAGTAAATTTTATTGTAAATTGCAAAGCTTTGACCTTGATTTGTATCCTTAAAACAACTTAAAATAATGTCACCCATTGACATGTACTGAAAATGTGTCTTGTTCTTATTTATATGTTGTATTTTCACAATGTGGATAGGAATTATTGCAATAAATAATAAATTGAATAATATAGTTTTGGGATCTGCTCTATGATATATATGTTTCGCAATAAACACATTTGAATAAGCAGTGCTGGATTCTGGTTCTTTACATACATGACATGATCTCACACAAAACTGCTGCATCTATGTTCCTTTGTGCCTAACACATCTTTATGTAGTAAGTTTCTCTCACTTCTCTAATTGTCGGTCTCTCTTTTCCTACATACTACTCCTTGTTCTCCCTATTCTGCTTTATTCATGCCACCAAACGCTCTTTAATGGCACCCCACACCCTTCTCTGCTGCAATAGTCATCAGTTCTAATGTGCTACATAGTAGAGTGCAGAAAGCTTAAAGCTGCTCATTGCCTGACTCTCCATCTCCATATTGTCTGCATACATCCCTCTGCCTCTTATGTCTGCCTCCCTCTCAACCAATTGCAAAATAATGCACATTTTCCTGCATGTGCAATCTTAGGTCCCTGATTGTTTTTTCTTTCTTGAATATTTACATATTTACATAGAGATATCAGTAAATGAAATGAATAGAGAAGGCCTTACCGTGTGGTACAACAGGGCTGTTTCCACAAGCAGGGAAGGCGAGAGAGTGAGACTGTGCGTGTGTGTTTGCTGCGTCTGTGCTTCTGCATTGCCACCAGGGTGTGGATCTATCAGAGAGAGAGAGAGAGAGAGAGAGAGAGAGAGAGAGAGAGAGAGAGAGAGAGAGAGAGAGAGAGAGAGAGAGAGAGAGAGAGAGAGAGAGAGAGAGAGAGAATGAATGACTCTCACCAGCCCATCCCTTTCTGCTTTTCTTTCCTCTTCTACTTAATATTGATGTACCATATAGTTTGGATATGGTATCCCATAGTTGGGACCTTAGAGGAAGTGTCAGTAGGACATTTATTCTATTTATTGTATGATGCACTACAAAATACAGACAGTATGACAGATATTTAGGTTATGTGGACAGAGGAGAATGTGATTTTAGATAATGGGAGCACCTGCAGGAAAATGTTATGTAACTGTAGTGCAACATGGTGCTTTATTGTGTACTGGTGTATGTGCATGCGTGTGCGTTTGGGTGTGTGAGTGGCAATCAGATGTTTGTTTTGCAGAAGGGCTATTCCAGAGGTGTCCAAACTACGGCCCGCGGGCCTACTGCGGCCCATGGTCCATTTTTAATTGGCCCGCAGCAAATTCTAAAAATATAATGGCATATGGACCACTCATAAAACTTGCACTTGACTGTATTGTACTTCTCAGTTTTAACACTAGGTGGAGCTACTGTCTTGAACAAGGCATATCCACAAAACAAGGATAATAACATAAAATTATTCCGGGATTGACCAAAAATGGCAGAACCAAGGAAAGATAGCAAATGAGTGCAGAAAATGGAAAAGTGAATATTTCTTCATAAAAGTCAAGGGGAATTCTGTCTGTTTGATTTGCAATGAAACTGTTGCAGTGATGAAAGAGTATAATGTACACTGACACTATGAAATCAAACATCATACTCATCCTACACTGGTGCCGAGCGACAAGAGAAAGTTGAGTAAATGGCAGCTAGCCTGCTAGCTCAACAACAGTATTTTCCCGTGCTAACAAAATACAAGAAAATGCCACAGTAGCCAGCTACAAGGTAGCTCAACTCATTGCCCGACATGGGAAACCTTTCTCAAATGGGGACTTCATAAAACGGTGCCTTATTAAAGTAGCAGGAATAATGTGCCCAGAAAAGATGCAGGAATTCAACAATGTGAGCATGTCCAGAAATACAGTTGTATGGAGAATCGAAGACTTGTCAGCTAATTTAAAACATCAAGTGTCAGATAAAGCTTGTGCTTTTGATTTTTACTCGATTCCATGTGATGAGAGCACAGATGCCACAGACATTGCACAGTTATTAATTTTTTTGCGGGGAGTTGATGATAACTTTTGCATTACGGTGGAGCTGCTTGATCTTAGGAGTCTAAAGGGCACAACAATAAGTAAGGACATTTTTGAAGCTGTGTCAAATGCAACTGACAAGATGGAACTTAAATGGTACAAGCTATGTGTAGTTACAATGGATGGTGCTCCAGCTACGACAGGCGAGTGCAAAGGAATGGCCTCTATGGTGTGTGCCAGTGTGAAAGAAAGTGGAGGTGAGGCTGTTAAAATGCACTGTAAATGCACCAAGAAGCCCTCTGTGCCAAGACAGTCCAGCTTGAGGATGTGATGAACACTGTTGTGAAAAGAGTCAATGAAATTCGAGCACGAGGGCTGTACCACAGAGAATTTCAAGCTTTTCTATCTGATGTTGATGCTGAATATGGGGACCTATTTATTATTATTATTTTTTTAACTCACCTATATCGGGAACATTGTTGCAGCAACACTGTTCCCACTATAGGTGAGTTAAAAAATATATATTACACAGTATTCATGCGTCAATAAGCTCAATTATTTAATAAATTCAGTCAATTAAAATTTTCCAACATTAAAATTTTCTAATAAACGTTGATGTTAACAAGCCCAATAACTTATAATAAGCTTAAATATAGCCATCCCCTTCCCCCCTTATTTTTACAATTTTATACAAGGCTGTGAAGGGGGATCACCATCCTGACTAAGAAGCAATCTGACATTGCTGTTTTGAGAATGAACTGCATATTTTTGTAACAAAAATATGAAAACTCATTAATGGAAAGTTGTGATTTAGGCTGTTTTTTTTCTTTAAGCCTATTCAATTATCAAGCATAATTTACCTACATTTGATATTACTAACTTCAGTACACTAGAGGTGAGGCGATATACTTCATCTCTAGTGAGTGGGCCAGCCCTTTGTATATTTTTCTGTATGTGGCCCTCAGTGAAAAAAGTCTGGACACCCCTGCTCTAGGTGTTAATTCAACACTGTGGATTTTCCTGTGTGGACTGTACACAACACAAACAAAAATGTTTGTAAATTCCCTTGGTAAGTAATTTGGTCGCAATGAAATGCATAGCAGTTCCAGATCAGTGGTGCATATTCTGTCTCTGATTGCAAAATTGCGGCACCAAGTTAGAAATTTTTGAGCACTGCTGAAAATAATAACAATAAATAACAATAATTATTAGTACATTTACTAATATGAATTATAGCACCCCTTGAGGTGAATTTAAGAAAAAATGTCTTTGATTACATAATTCCATTTTCAAACACTCATACAGTACTTATTATTGCAGTTCAATAAAGTTAAATATTACGAAAATATTTACAGATTTCATACTATTTTTTACTGTTAATAAAGAACATGAGTGATTGCGTCTAATTTTCTGTTAAGTACATTTTACCATCATTATTGTTCATTATTGTTATTGTTCATAAATCATACAAAGGACTTCAACAGTAAAAACAGTATGAAATCTGTAAATATTTAATTTGTAATTTTGCATGTAATATTGACCTGCATAAGTACTGTATGGCTGTTTAACAATAAGTACTGAATGCCCATTTAATAGAAAACAATAGGGTTGTCTCTGACATTTGCACATGACATACTAATGGAGTTGGACTAAAGTATAGACTGTATATTTCTGCAACACATTCTTACACTAAATGTGACTTTGGTATACATTAAGCATGGAAATAAAAAAAAAAATCAGATGTTGCAAGATATCATACAGTTACCAACCACATGCAAATTATCTCTGTATTTTAAAAGTAATATAGCTTGTAGGCTATTGTTATCTTCAAAAATATACACATTTGATGACTGTATATAACAGCATAAATATATGTGTATATATCTTGTTGCTTATTTTAGCTTGGTAGATGTGAAAATAGTATTCATCCAAAAATTCAGTGCATAATTTTACATTTGTGTTGTGATGTTTTTGGGTGGAAGACTAACAAAGCTCTGAATGACTCTCATCACTCCTAGCAGTAATCTTGAAGATACTCTTTTTTCCTCTGTGGGAGCCAATAGGAAGGTACAAACTCTCCCCATGACCTTCATTCAGACTCCAGACTCCTACCATTAACCTTTTTGCTTTAAATGCTAGCTGAGGAGGTGATGTCTCAGAGTACTTCTGATAAGGTCAGGCAGACATTCAGCCTGATAAAAAGGCCATGTCCAGACCAGTATCTCCCAGAAGTATTTGGTCTGACCTCATCATTCTATGGCTTATTCAGAGAAGTCTTAAATGATTAATGGGTCTGTGTCTAACAGCAGTCTAAATAATGATGTCATTAAATTAAAGGACCACCTGATGGCAGTAGAAGCATGCTTTTATGGATGTGTGCACTTTTTCTACATTTATCCACTTTTTCCCATTTTCCACATTTTCTACTGTTTCCAAATTTAATATGAGTAGTTTACAGATATCACATTTAATTATCATGTTAACAAAAACAGATTATGAGATATTTAATAAGATATTATGTCATTGTCACATTGTGATTTTTCTGCTGATGATTCCATATTTTTTTCCTCTACTTTATCTGGAAAAAATATGCCATTAACTAAAACTATTTAATTTAGTTTGTTTGATGTATGTTCAGTTATTTAACAAAAATGGTTTGTGTGTCATATCTTTGATTTGTTTATTTGCAGAGTGATGATGATTCCATAATTTTTTGCCAGGGGTTGTAGAAGATTCATGTAAACCATTTGCAAGTATATCCTAATAATTAACTAACATGTACTGCTGTCTCCTAGATCTTTTAATGTAAAAAATGTAACAACAATGGCATTAATTAAAATGTTGAATAATGAAAGCTTATGGCAACCTTTGTGGATGAACATGCAGCTTATTTCCTAGGTGAAGGAGCTAAGGCTTTGACGGCCTACTAAAGTAATAGTCGAATATGACTTACAGCTTCACATGTACTGTGCAATGTTTTACTGTGATACATTCAAAGTAGCTGTAAATTACCCATGCCTGCTGAAATCTGAATGATATTCATATTAATGCACAGAAGGTAATACTTACTGATGAGTTAATAAAAAAGGATGCTGTACAGAACTGTCAGACACAAGTTCCATATTAGGGCTGTAGTCAAGGCCACCACTGTCCACTACAAGACCAAGATAAGCCTAAGACCAAGACTAGCCAAGACTCAAGACCTCAAGACAGAATCAAGATCAAGGCAAAAAACCATCAAATATATTTTGAGGACTAGCCTTTATGTCAGCCAGTTGACTTCATTCATCATTGCAAGAAATTGTTTTGCACAGCCTTTTACACTGATGTTTGTTGGTAAATGAGACCTTTTTGCTGTACTCATGTTCAGTGCATGTGAATCAAAGAGGGCTTTGGCTGAATGTGCAATGAAATGACATCATATGACATAACTTGGCCGAAATCTGCAGACAATCTGAAAAATTGCAAGCTACTCCAAATATTGCAGAGTTTGCTTGATTTTGCATACATTTTTGTGGTCGCAAAATCCTGGAGGGACTGGTGATCCATGATCTGCCATGCTGCCTGTGAATCTGAATTGTTTTATGGATCCAGACAGTCCAGAGCTTTCACTGCAGATATATAGCCACGATGTCAAAGAGCACACATTGCTTCTCCTAAATGGTAAATGAGACCTTTCAGCTCTACTCCTGTTCGATGAACGTGAATCAAAGAGGGTTTTGGCTGAATGCGCATTGTGATGGCATCACATAATGCGTCTTGGCCCATCTGCAGTAATTTTGAAAAATTGCAAGCTCCTCCAAATATTGTGAAGTTTGCTTGATTTTTCATTCATTTCTGGGATCGCAAAATCCTGGAGGGAATGCTATACCTTTCTTAGCAGCTTAACCGAATTTCAAAATTTTTGTCTGACCTCTCTTATAGTACCAGAACTTTTACTCTCTCACTGGTTTTTTGTTTTTTGCACCATTCTGTAGTGTTTGAATCCACCTTTGTTGAGTTTGAGTCGAGACCAAGTCCTTAGTCAATCGAGTCCGAGTCCAAAAGGGGTTGAGTAGGACTCAAGTCCAGCTGACTCCAGAAAATAATTAAATTGAAAAAAGATTTGAAATAGAAATTGTAAACTCAATTGTAAACTCAACACTGAGCTGTTAAATTAATATTTTAACCTTCACAAACCAATGGCAACATAAATGTAACAAAAAATACCACTATTACATCTTGCCATTGCCATTTAATATTATTATTTCATGTCATCAGCACCTCAACTAGTTCCCTATCAAAATGGTTTCAGAGAAAAAAAGGGATATAGAGGTATATGTAGAACTTTTACTATATTAAAAGTGTATGAAAATGCAAATTAACCTGTTTTGTTATTGTATCACATTATAATGTGTCCTCCAGAGTTGACATTTCAATTATTTGAAAATTAAAGTATCAATGGGGGAAGACAGTTGTTCGGCTGAACATTATTGTGTCCTGCTATGTGAGACCTCCTCAAAGTTCAACTCTTAGAGTCTTCCATGTTTAAATGCATCTTTATATATATATTTTTTACTCTGCAACTGTGATTAAAATGAAATGTAATAAAGGTTAATGTTTTATTTAAGAAAAACTCAAGTAAAAGTACTATGATTTTACTATACTCAAAAAAGTACCATTACAGTGAAGCACGTACTCATGTTGTCATGGACTGGAGGAGAAGGTGGATGCAAGTGCAGATAAATCATTGTATGAAGTAAATTTTAATTAGATAAATAAATACAAATAATGCTAAGACAGGTATGAATGGTCAGAAACAGAGAGTTAGCTCGATTCTCTAGTCGGATATAGCATGAGAATACTCACCCTCAAAGTTGTCGATGTAACTCGAAATATTACATACAAAATAATAAAAAAAATTATTGAAGCCCTTCTCTTTCTTACTGTTGGGTTTCACAGCTGACTGCCTCACAATATGATTAACATCATTCACGGTAATCTGGGGAAGCTTTTGTAAACAGTGAGTGTAATATGTCATACTCTCCTGCGCCATCTTCACACAGTTATATGCAATGATGAAAAAGGCTTCCGCTTGTTATAAACATTAAAACACTTGTTATAATGAAGTTCAATTTAAAATTTTAACTTGCCCACTGTAGGTTCTGACCAGTGTCTATGAAGCTTTGAGACAATAACTGTATAGTAACTGTACATCTTTATGTTGTATTGTCTGTTTTATCTTATTTCATTATTATATATTATAATTTTATTATTATTAGAGATGCGCCGATGTATCGGCCGATAATTGGTATCAGCTGATAAAGGCAATTTTTCACACAAAAAACATCCAATGGTCAGGGCCAATTATATCCTATCAATCAAAAGAGGGCGGGAAAACACATCAATTTCATGCTGTGTGTAGAGATGATGTCTTTTGTGTGGAACGACAACAAAATTGGAGTTTGTAGGCCCTGCACTGCTAAAATTTTACACCGCATGCTGCAGCAGTAAACAGAAGTTTTGTTGTCGAATCTAATTCATTTTTTGCTGCGGTGCTTGCGCTGCTTGCGCTGAATTAAAGGGCAAGTACACTGTTGATTTAAATGAAGATGAGTTGACAAGTATATATTGCACAGAAAAATATATTTGTAGATTTAATACATATTATAAAATATTTGTATTTCATATCCAGTTAATGTCAATATATAAAAAAGTTTATATTATGTTTTACCAGTTTGTTGTTCAGTGATGAAGTAGAGATGCTTTTGTTTGTGGTGGGTGAATGTGAGCCTAACAGGAGTTGTTTTTTTTTTTTTTTTTTTTTTTTTAAAGAATTCAGTCAATTAATTCTGTCAATATGAATTAATGACATTCAGTAAGTTAAGAAATCTTACTTTAATCTTCAGAATTTAGTTAATGTGCTAATGTTTATTTGACTAATACATTTTCTGTTTGTGAGACCAGTTACTATGAAACAACTTGTTGAGAACTTGCAGAGTATAAAGTTTTTATTTGCATTTCTTTCATAATTGTGGAATTAATTATTATTAATTTAAAAGAAGGCATAAAAGGCAGAACTATCAGTATCCGTATCGGCCGATATCACTCTGAATAATCGGCTATCGGTATCGGCTAAGAAATTTTGTATCAGTGCATCTCTAATTATTATTCAACATGCTGAATTTAGCTTTCACTTTGCCTATTGTCTCAAAGCTTCATAGACGTTGGTCAGAACCTACAGTGGGCAAGTCATGGGCAAAAATAACCAAACAAAAAATTAAGATGGTACAGTACAAATGGAAATTGAAAGAAACCAGGGCTGTTTTAAAATGATAATGGTAGAATTTGTACAACTTTGAGAGAAAACATGTCAATGTTGTAGTCAGTGCAGTGTGATATGATCAGTGTTTATTTTTAACAGGAGCATAGCCCTCTGAAGCTGAAGTGGCATGACCTGTTAAAGAGGGTGTAGTGAGCCTAGATAGTGGTGGGCTGAGCACAGACACACAGGAGGCCGTTTCTGAGGCAAACGTGCATAGTTTATTTAAGTGCAGTGAGGGTGTGAGGTGCAAAGTGGGTTGGAGTGTTCGGGTGCCGGTGTTGTCCACGGGGCTGCCGGGGGCGTGCTGGGGGTTTTCCAAGCGGCTGATATCCCGTTCTGCAATCAGCCAGCGCTGCGGGTGCAACCAGGGGGTGAAATCCTCAGTTTCCTCCGAATTCTCTACAATAGACACAAGACAGATTATCATGCATGCCTCGGGGGCTCTCTGTCCTTTTGCGAGCGGAGGATCGTCCTTTTATACTTTTATATGGTGGAGAATTGCCGTGCTGTTTATCAGCCGCCAGCCGTGTGTGTGTCGGCAGCCCCGCCCCACAGCCCCCCACTCTCCGGCTATCCAAAACATTGGTGGTGCTAAAGCAGAGTTGTCTCTTCAGCACCACAGTGGCAGTCATGGGAGGAGCGCTCTTTACTTCTTGTGCGCCAGCTGTCGGCCTGTCGCCACGGAGGGTCAAGTGACACAGTGTTTTTAATGTTACAGAAAAAAGTCAAGCAAGATATAAGAGGCGCATCATATCCACGTCCCCCCAGACCTACCTGAGAGGGCCAGACCAAAACGGGCACCCCAGAAACAGTTGCTTCCTCGACCTCCAGGCTTCATGGAGCCAGCCCATGTTAATCCCATTGGACCTAGCACTTTCATCATGCTTGCTCCACAACCTAAACCCACAATCAGTGTATTTGTAATCCCTGGACCATCAGCCACCACCACTCCCCAGCCCAGCAGCACTCAACACCATTCTGCGATGCTCACATCAACCCAGCAGTGTTCCTCCAGCTTCTGCCATCCAGCCACATGCATACAGTATATTAGAAAAATGGAGGCCAAGACTTGCAAAAAACTGTGGTCACTACAGGACAGCAGAGACTGGACCTAGCCAATACAAGGGCACTATTTACTGTCCAAACACCGAGACTCTAACAAAAGAGCAGTGGCTGGAGTAAATAAAAAAGAAATAGAATTAATTGCCTTATACAGTGATGGAAAGTTTGGATCATTTTGCTGACTTGGATCTTTGAATCTCGTTCAGCAAATGTTTTTGCGACTCATTTTGTTCATTATAGCAGAATATAATTAAAATGTTACATGTTAAATTCCCCAACACATCTAGTACTTATGCAAGCATTGATCACGTTTGGAATAAAAAATAAACTATAGGCTAATGCAACCAAGGCCAAATTATAAGAAACAGAAATGATTAATTAATAGTTTAGCTGGTCTTCAGGCAATGCAGTCTGTTAGTTCACCTCACCTCCTGATCCGAGTTGTTCTTTTTGTCACGTCACACATCTTCGGGCTCGAGTCGTTTGTTCATCCCGTGACCGCCCAATAGGCTGAATGCAGTGGTGCTGTGACGGGATGAACAAATGACTCGAACCCGAAGACTCTAGAGATAAACTAATCATTTCTGTTTCCGGTATTACATGGTGCACTGCCTAGGGGGTGGTCACTGGAAGAACGAACGACTTGAATCCGAAGACTAAAGACATGAACTAATCATTTCTGTTTACTGTACAGAACCTATGGGGATGTTGCAGTACATGTGCAGTCAAACGCACGTTCATGAACAACACATCACGATCCCAATTCCAAAACAGTTGGGATGCTAGGTAAAATGTAAATAAAAACAGAATGCAATGATTTGCAAACCTCATATACCCATATGTTATTCACAATAGAACATAGAAAACATATGAAATGTTTAAACTGAGGAAATGTACAATTTTAGGAAAAAATAAGGTAATTTTGAATTTGATGGTCGCAACATGTCTCAAAGTCATGACTGCCACTGTGGTGCTGAAGAGACGTGCGGCATACTACGCCCTCGGCATAGAGTACGCGGCATACTATGCCCTCTCTCCAGAGGAACCAGCAGACTATGAGGAATGAAGAGGAAGTGAACCCTTAGCCCACCTAGAAGGGTCCCGCCACACTGGACCGCCCTGCCTGCTGGACGACCAGGGACGAGCCCATGCCGATAGAGCCGGACGGGGGGACGCCGAAGAAGGCCCAGAATCCTTGGCTGGCAGGGTGTGCCCTCACACGCTGGACCTGCCAAAAGCACCCAAGCAAGTGAAGGAAGCACGAGTGCAGCAGGCCTACATGGCCCGAGGCGAGGAGGACACTGTGGCAGGAGGTGAGCCACACACACACCCTAACCCAATCTCATCTGTGTTTCAACAGGTGAACTGGCAGGGGAACTTCGGCCGGGAGCAGAAAGCGGATGACCACCTGAAGCATTGCTGGGCCCAGGTGCGTCAGCTCAAATGGGTCGACCAGAGTCTGGACCAGAGACTCCCCTTCTCCTACTTTCTAGTCAGGGGAGGCCTGCTGTAGCAATGGACCAGCCGCAGAGTGGAAATCGTGGATCTCTTAGTAGTCCCCAAGACCAGAACGCAAACACTGATGCACCTGGCCCATGCCCATCTGCTCAGGGGCCACCTGGGGGCACGAAACACCCTGGAGAAACTGAAAGACCACTTTGTCTGGCCGGAGATGGACACAGAGGTCCGGGGCTTCTGCCAACAGTGCCCCCAGTGCAAGGAAGTCCCTGCCGGCTCCCCTTATCCCTCTTCCCATCATAGGCGTCCCCTTCGAGAGGATCGGCAAATCCGCCCGGGGGCATGAGTACATACTGGTCATTATGGACTACGCCACCCGGTACCGGTGCCGCTATGCAAAGCCACCTTCCGCAACCTCATTACAGAACTGGTGCTCCTGTTCAGCCGTGTGGGGATTCCAAAAGACATTCTGACAGACTAAGGTATGCCTTTTTTGTGTCCAAACTAATGTCTGTTCTGTGTCGGCTGTTGCAGATAAAACATCTGAAGATGTCCGTCTACCACCTGCAAATCGATGGGCTCGTCGAAAGGTTTAACCAAACCCTGAAGTGGATGCTGCACCGGGTGGCAGATGTCCTCGTCTACTGGGAACTGGGACCTCCTCCTGCCTTACGTCCTCCTCGCCGTCCGGGAGTGCCCCAAGCATCCAGGGGCTTCACTCCCTTCAAGCTCTTCTTTGGACGGCAACCTTGAGGACTACTGGACGTGGTACAGGAAGCATGAGAAGAACAGTCCTTCCTGTTCCGCTCAGTCATCAACTACGTGCAGGAGATGCAGGGGAGGATCGACCAAGTGGCCCCGATCGTCCAGAAACATATGAGAGCCGCCCAGGAGGAACAGAAAAGAGTGTACAACCACCCAGTGCAACCTCGGGAGTTCCAGCCTGGTGATTGGGTACTCCTGCTAGTGCTGAATAGCTCCTGTAAGTTTCTAGCATGGTGGCAGGGCCCACATACAGTCCTCGAGAGGAAGGGCGCCATGAACTATCACCTGCAGCAGCCGTAATTGAGCGGAGACAAAAAGATACCACATGAACCTGCTGAAGAAATGGATAGAGCCGGTGCCAGTATTGTTTGCGTTTGCTGCCCGGGACACAGATCACAACAAGGGCACCTTGGTCCACCTTGTGTGGGTGAAGATCTCACCCCCACACAAAGACAGGAGCTAACAGAGTTGGCGGGTCAATTCTCTGATGTTTTTTCTACTTCCCCAGGGATGATACAGCTGGTCCACCACGAGACCAAGACCCGCCCGGGAGTGGTGGTACGACAGCGGCCCTATCGTGTCCTGGAGGCCCTCCGCAAGGCTATCGAGGAGGAGGTCGACCAGATGCTGCGGGACAACATCATAGAGGAGTCCAACAGCCCCTGGTTCAGCCCCATCATAGTCGTGCCAAAGCCCGACGGAAGTATACGCCTCTGCAATGACTTCCAGAAACTGAACCAGATCAGTGAGTTTGACAGCTATCCCCTCCCCCGAGTGGACAACCATGTGCAGCGATTGGGGAGGACCCGGTTCATTATCCACACTGGACTTGACAAAAGGCTACTGGCAAGTGGCGCTGGCCCCAGAGGCGAAACCGAAGATGGTCTTCAGCACGGCGAACGGCCACTGGCAGTTCCAGGTTCTCCCCTTCGGGCTACATGGAGTGCCCGCAACATTCCAGCGGCTGATGGGCATTGTCCTTCGACCCCGTTGTACATTCGCAGCCACCTATCTGGAACGATGTGGTCATCTACTCCTCCAAGTGGTCAGATCACCTATTCCACCTGGAGGAGGTCCTGAAGGAGCTCCGGAAGGCCGGGCTGACAGCCAACCCCAAATAGTGCCACCGGGGCTGACCGAGGCACAGTACCTAGGTTACCGTATTGGCCGGGGCTTACTGAAGCCGCAGGCAAAGAAAATTGAGGCAGTGAAAGACTACCAACCGGCCTACATTGAAGAAAGCAGGCTCGTGCCTAACGTCTCCTCTGTAGCCTCCCCCCTCTCAGATCTCACAAAGAAGGGCCAGCCGGACCGGGTGAAATGGTCTGCAGAGGCAGAGTGGGGGTTCAGAGCCCTGAAAGAGGCTCTCACCAGCGCCCCAGTGCTGCGTAACCTGGACTCCGCCCTTCCATTCACCGTACACACCGATGCATCCGAGACCCGGCTGGGTGCTGTCCTCTCACAGACCTTCAACGGGAAAGAGCACCTGGTCCTCTACATCGGCAGGAAGCTGTCCCTAGCTGAGAGGAGTTATGCTGCCATGGAAAGAGAGGCCCTGGCAATAAAGCGGGCCATCGAGGAGCTGTGCTACTACCTGGCTGGTCGGCACTTCATTCTGGTGACGGACCACGCTCCACTGCAGTGGATGGCCAAGGACAAAGACGTTAATGCCAGGGTAACACGATGGTTCATTTCGTTGCAGGATTTTTCTTTCCAGGTCCAGCACCGGGCGGGAACCCAACATGGGAAAGCAGTACTGTGGTGACATGGGGGGAGTACTGTGGTGACAGGCCGGCGGCTGGCGCACAAAAAGTAAAGAGCGCTCCTCCCTCGACTGTCGCTGTGGTGCTCAAGAGACAACTCCGCTTCAGCACAACCAATGTTTTGGACAGCCATGTGGCTGCAGGGCAGGGCTGAAGCAGAGCATGATCCCCTCCCTTCCGCAGGGCAGTATTCCAGCATGATAATGACCCCAAACACACCTCCAAGACAACCACTGCCTTGCTAAAGAAGCTGAGGGTGAAGGTGATGGACTAAACCCTATTGAGCATCTGTGGGGCATCGTCAAACGGAAGGTGGAGGAGCACAAGGTCTCTAACATCCACCAGCTCCTTGATGTCGTCATGGTGGAGTGGAAGAGGACTCCAGTGGCAGCCTGTGAAGCTCTGGTGAACTCCATGCCCAAGAGGGTTAAGGCAGTGCTGGAAAATAATGGTGGCCACACAAAATATTGACACTTTGGGCCCAATTTGGACATTTTCACTTAGGGGTGTACGCACTTTTGTTGCCAGCGGTTTAGACATTAATGGCTGTGTGTTGAGTTATTTTGAGGGGACAGCAAATTTACACTGTTACACAAGCTGTACACTCACTACTTTACATTGTAGCAAAGTGTCATTTCTTCAGTGTTGTCACATTAAAAGATATAATCAAATATTTACAAAAATGTGAGGGGTGTACTCACTTTTGTGAGATACTGTATATATAGCCATTGTTTGTACTGCTTCTCTGTCTTATGTTTGTCTTAGACTACCGTGTTCCATGTTACCGTGTTTTGTTTCTTGCCACAGTATTTTGTCAAGTTGTCTTAGTTTTGTTGTTTGTTTGTTTAAATAAAACGTTGTATATCTGCGATTGCTTCTGCCTCAACCTCCACTGCCTCAGCACTGATCGTGTCAGAGATCAGACGTCCCCTGCACTAATTGCACAATGACGCTGATGCCAACATGGCCCACTGAGCTGAGAAAACTGAGCTGCACATGAACACCTACAGATGGTGAAAAAGCTGCTTAAACCATGGTTCAAATACACATTGGCTAGAGGTCTGAAATTGTGTGGTATCAAACACACTCCGTCCATGGAAAAAATTCAAGGTATCACTGAAGCTGTCATCTGCGATTGGTGAGATAAGCTTCACATCAAAACTGTTCTGAATGAGGTCAAAGAGAAAACAAAAGAAATTTGCAGTGACCAGGTGTATGAAGACATTGTGGACTGCTGGACCTTTCACTCATTTCTGGAAACCCCTGACCAGCCACATACATGAGAATCATGCCACATCTAGTCTGACTGCAAGAAAAGCCTGAAGTCTGAGTTATCCTCTGCTCTCCAAAGAGATAGTCAACAATCAAAGTATTTTTACTAATCATCTTCCTGTTGATATAAAAGTTGTTTATCGACTAGAAATGTTCATGAACAACGTGCAAGATCTGAATAAAATTGGGATTCTTTGCTTGATGTAATTACAGTTTATCATTTGCACACTTATGTACAAGAAGTTTTATTGGTCATGTTTACCAAACCCTTTGAATGCAAAATTAGTCATGTATCTCAACCTATATAACCAATATGTGTGTTTTAAAATTGCTTAGAAAGGAAGATGTTGATGTCACTAAAATCTTTGATTGCCTCTTTGAAAATTTAATGCATAAAAATGTAAACCTTGCTCACATCATATGAGTTCTGAGATAAAATCCTTAATCTATACCTGTTTGATCATTCTTCTATTGACACTCCAAAATGACTGTGTGATTGATGAAGAGTATATATTATACGCCGTCAGACCCAGGGTCATACGGTGGTGTAGAGAGTTTGCCAAGAGCTATTGTCGAGAAAATAGGTAAAATGATGCTGAAATAAAAAACTGGTTAGCTGAGCAGGATGCGTACAGTCTACATAAACAAGTATCTACTATGTTGAAAAGAAACAAGGTTTTTGTAAAGAGCACCAATGAACAATGGCAAGCTGATTTAGTTCATATGAGCAACCTGTCAGTAAAGTAATGACAACACAAAATTTATGATAACGTATAGATATTTTATCCAAATATGCCTGGGTACACGTGTTACGAAACAAGACAGGACCTGACTAAAGCCTTTGATTCCATTCCAAAGGAAGGTATAGTCCCCAAAAAACTACAAACTGACCAAGTGAAGGAGATTTTTAACAAAAATTTCCAAACATTAATGAAAAAAACATAACGTTGTTCACTTTGCTACGGGACAAAAAGCATTGGTGCATACGGGTACTCCCCGTAGGTCTCACGCTGGAGCGCTGATGTTGCCATTGCCCCCCCCCCCAAAAAAGTTCTAGGCCAGCCTTCGGTTCCGGACTGGGCAGTGTGACTGGGTTTTCAGCAGGGCAGGAAGGTGGAGCGTTGTTCTGCGCTACGGGACGGGGCGAAGAGCTTCCTCCACATTGCGGAGTAACTGATCTACTTCGTCCTCCCACTGTTTCCACTACAACTCCTCCTGCTGCCTCCTTAGTGCAGCTTGGTACTCCTCCTGCTGCTTCCTCTGCCACGCGTAGTACTCCTACGGTGTTGGGAAGTCCCAGTAATACCGAAATTTCCTGACACAGTGGTCTCCTGCTACTTCAATAATTTCAGGTGCAGTATTCTGTTACGACACAGGACGATATGCAGGAAGTAAGTGCAGGAGCAATGTCTTTATTCACACACTAGCAGACAAAACACAGGGAGCGCGGTCTATACTGATCAAGGTTAACTAGATTACACATTAAACTAAAGTCTAGGCATTGCAAGAGCACAGGGCATGGAAATAAGACCGCTTCGCGAACATAACGTATTCGCCAGAAAAACAATCATTCAGCTACTGACGTGACCATATATGAATACTCGTTAAACATTACTGACGTAAACCAATAAAACTACACGAAGTGGACAGCAACACGAGGCATTTAAATAACAAACATAATTAAACTAAATAACAGACACCTGGAGTAAATCAACCAATGCTTGCACACAGGGAGAATCAAAACAAACGAACCGCGCGTGTCCATATATATGAGTCTCGTGCATGTGCGCTCTGCAGCAGGGTTTGCGCTTCGATGCCGCAGCGCCATCTGCTGGCGGGAGCGTAACACACAATTACCATTCCAGCATCAAAATGAAGCCTGTCGAGATCAATGATGCCAATTCCTTCAGAGTATTTAAAACCCTCTACCCTCTACTATTTCCATCTAAATTAATGAAACTAAAATATAAGTTTAAAGTCGGTGATATTGTTAGAATGTCCCATTTAAAAAGACAGTTTGAAAAAGGCTATGAGCCAAACTTTATGGATGAATTTGTGACAATTTCTGAACAGATACAGAGAGATCCCCCAGTATATAAATTGCAAGATTATGATGGTGTAAAAAAATTGTGGGAACATTTTATGAACCTGAGTTTCAAAAGATCATTATTGGGAAGGGCAAAGCATACAAAATAGAGAAAATCCTGTCTGAAAAGACCCAAAACCGGAAAAAAGTTTATCTGGTAAAATGGGTGGGGTGGGCTGATAAACTTTAATTCCTGGGTCCAGTCAAGGATGTACATAACAAAATGATTGCCATGAACAAAACATCTGGGTGATGCATGTAACCCTGTTCCCTGATAAGGGAACGAGATGTAGCATTTAGCATAACGCTATGGGATCGCCCTTGCACACGACTGGCATCTGAAGTTTGTGTAAAATCATGCCTATTTATAGGCCTGTCGTGATCAGGTGACGTGGCAATTAAGCGCATCACGTGATATTTATATGGCACCTGTGTACCGTGCCGTCAGCCTCTATTATCTGAAGTGAAGATGCAATTCGCAGGCCTACCCCGGTATGACAAAGCTACACAACGTCTCGTTCCCTTCTCAGGGAACAGGGCTACATGCGATGTCAGGGCCAGCAGAAGAGCTACCTTTAGAGTCAGAAGCCTCTCAGAGGCTGACACTAAGTGCTCAAATGGGGCACCTGACATACCTTCCAGGACCACAGAAAGGTCCCAGGAAGGTATGCACAGCCTGCAGATGGGCCTCACCTGCCTGACACCACACATGAACCTCGAAGTTAGAGGATGTTGCCCAACAGAGGCTTCATCAACAGGGGCGTGGCTGGCCGAAATAGTGGCCACGTAAACCCTGATTGTAGAAGGATCTCCCCGCTGAGAAACATCCTTGTAAGAACTCCAGGACTGTAGCTATTGCGCAGTTTACTGGGTCTAGGTGGTGTTCCTCACACCACAAGACAAAAAGCCACCACTTGAGCGCATACAATTTCCTCATGGATGGTGCTCTAGGGTTAAACATGGTCTCTACAACCTCAGTTGTGAGACCAGAATCTATGAGCTGGAATCCCTCAGGGGCCAGACCCCCAGTTTCCATAGTTCTGGCCGAGGGTGATAAATCAGCCCTCCGGCTTGAGACAGTAGATCCCTGCGAAAGGGAATCTCCCAAGAAGTGCCGTCAAGCAGGGATATTATCTCTGAGAACCATATTCGAGCTGGCCAATAAGGTGCTTTTAGCAGCAGACGTAGACTGTTTTGGCGAACTCTCGCTAGAACTTGTGGGAGCAGAGTGATTGGGGGAAAAGCGTACAGACGGGACCTCGGCCACATGTGCACCATGGCGTCCAGCCCTAATTGCACGGGAGGAGTGATGGCGAACCATAGCAGGCACTGTGTTGTCTCCTTGGAGGCGAACACATGCAGTCCTGCTTGGCCAAACCTCTGCCATTTGGACTCCACCACTTGTGGATGGAGCCACCAATCCCTGGGCCTCAGCCCCTGCCTCAACAGGATGTTTGCCCCCACATTCCAGTTGCCCAGAATATACATTGCACTCACTGCCAAAACGTTACCTCTGCCCAGAGAAGAATTAGTCGCGCCTGCCTGAACAGGGGGCACGGACATAATCCTCCCTGGTGGTCAGTATATGAGACCACCGCTGTGTTGTCTGTAAACATATGGTGACCTCTCATTTGAGGAAGAAGGAATTTCAGTGCTAGAAATATGGCCCACATATCTAGTCAATTTATATGCTGCTCCAAATGAGGGCCGCTCCAGAGACCGTGAACTGGACAGCTGTCTAAGACCGCACCCATGAGGGAGGTGTCTGTCATTACTGTCTTGCGCTAAGGAGACACCCCTAGAGTGTGACCCAAGGCTAGAAAACGGGGACACTTCAAATTCTCAGAACACGTAGGCATTGCCACGTGACACTGATTACTCTCAGAGGTTTCGTCCTTGGACAAAACCCCCAACTTCTCAGCCACCACTGAAACGGTCTCCTGTGCAATAGGCCCAATGGTATGACGTTGGCTTTTGCTGCCATAAGCTTCAATAGTCTCCCATAGAGACTGGAGGTGATGCCAAGATCCAGCTTTAAATTGCTCAATGTTGATAGGATTGACCCTACGCATGTTGGGGATAGAAATGCCCTCATCGTAGTAGAATCCTTATAACCCCTAGAAAAATTGTCCACTGCACTGGAGAAAGCATACTTTTCTGAGGTTCAACCTGAGCACCAAGCTCTTCTTGTGGGTGAGAACAACATCTTGAACTGCCAGTTTGTATGAAATTGTTCCTAATGAGCAAGCCAGAGGTGATGGTGGGAAGGAAAAACTCCCTGAGACGATATGAGGAACAAACCCTGAATGGAACCAGACTCAAAAGGGAACCCATCCTCATCTGGGTGACACCGGATAGTATAATTATAAATAAGTCCCTTCTATAAATGTGCTAATACTACATGGTCAAATAGTGCAGTTGTTTAAACAGGGAAAATTCATTACAGTTTTTACATGAAATCTGTTTTGTTGAACTTCTCCTCTGTGGACTGATGGAGACTTGAGTGCAAAATTGTTTGTGGTAATTACAGTGCTCAGGCTATAATAGTCATTGTAGTCCTAGCCATCACAGCATAACTGTTCATATGAATTGAGGTCCAAAGCCATCTTATGGTTTTTAAATGGTACCATCCTCAGCAATCTCAATGATCTTTAGGGGCCATCCTCAGCAATCTCAAAGATCTTTAGGGGCCATCCTCAGCAGCAGCATGTAACTCCCAACTGATGAGAACTCCAACCAGAAGTAGAGCATCAGGATGGATCAGGCAGGTCCAGAGAGCAGAAGGGGTCAGGATCACTGGCATCTCAGGAGCATCATGTGTAGCTCAAAAGAGACAGGGAGAGAAAGAGAAAGAGAGGAAGAGATTGTTAGGTATGCTTATTGCCCTTTAATGGTTAAGGACAATGTACTTTGTGTGAGTGAAGGCAGGGACTAGAGACAATGTCCAGACTATATATGACAACTAAAAGGAGAGCCAGAAGGTAACAGACGTGAGGGCTCCCTGGGACATAAGGCAGCCAGCCACTCCACCATCAACAAACCTGGGTGAATGCATGAAAGGAGGGGGGGGGGGGGTCATGACAGCATCCAAACATCCCAGATCACCACAACACTATGCCTGGGAGCCCTCTAGATCTGCACCATTACCTATGAGAAAAACTATTCACCCAAAACTTGACTAAACAAATACATCTTCAGCCTGGACTTAAACACTGAGACTATGTCTGAGTCCTCAAAACTAATTGTAAGGCTGTTCCATAACTGTGGGGCTTTGTAAGAGAAAGCTCTTCCCCCTGCTGTAGCCTTCACTATTCGAGGTACGAACAAATAGCCTGCACCTTTTAATCGAAGTAGGTATGGTGGAATATAAAAAACAAAAGTTCACTAAGGTACTGTGGCGCAAGACCGTTTAGTGCTTTATATGTCAATAGTAGTATCTTTTTTAGATCATTATAGTATAATATATTATTTATAAAATACTTATAATACTATAATAATAATAATACCATAATAGTTTAATCATTGTAAAATTAATTGTATGAAAGGGTTTGGCCACTAGCTTCCTGAGATAGGCTCCAGGTTCCCCTGCGACCCTGAAAAGGAGTAAGTGGTTGAAGATGGATGGATGGTTTTGCCACTAGTACAATTAGCTATAGGAATGCGCTATATGGAAGTAAAGTTGGCTGAGATTCTACTGAAAATACACAAACAGCTTTCGTGTATAGAGACTATTGAGTTCTCTTTAGCAGCTTATTACGCTTGGACAATCAAATAAATACACACACACCTCATGTCAAAATGCAGGTCTGGCCGAGTATTCATGCAAACACAATCGGTTATGTCTTAAGTGAATGTAAACAGCTGGGAAAAAATCAGAGGTGTTGTCAATACAGAATTGGATCTGTGCATTAGGTCTTAAAGTGACAGCAGTCTAATAAACCTGCTGCTGTCTGTGTCATTAATATTAAAGAAGTCATATCATGGTTTTATAATGTTCATTATTTTGTTATTTTTGGGTGTAGTAAAATAGGTCAACATGCTTTAATGTTCAATAAATGCATTATTTGTCAAATAATGTACATTGCAATACCTCTATTCCCAGGCTGCCTGAAACACTCTGATTTCTCCAAACCCCTCCTTCTGAAAAGCCCAGAGTGCTCTCTGATTGGTCAGCTGACCTGTTGCGTTGTGATTGGCCAAAAGCCTCAAGCTTGAGTTGGAAATGTAAAGCCACTTGGGTTAGCTCCAACCTCCAAGGCTTCTAAAGCAATTCTAAGCTACTAAGCAACATGGCGTCAGTTTTACATTATCAGTTCGAGCCTGAGTCCGATTCAGTAAATGCGGATGATCAAGCGGAAGCAAGTTTGCAAGCAGAATGTTTCACGCTTACCTTTCAGATACAATGTACTTTCTGACCCTGCTGGCAGGCTGTCTATGCTATGTACACAGCTTCTCTGTGTACATAGGTAATCATGGGATATACCTTTGGAAAGCTACGATTCTTGTGATTCAGTAGATGTAAACCGTTTCAAGATACAATCACAACAGCAGCTACAATCAATGTCTCTGTCAGACCACCAACATACAAACAAACACTTAAAACCTGAGGCAACAAACTTTAGTGAGCACATTACCAGAGGTCTACAACTGGGCCACAACCACAACACAAAACTCCACATTTGAACAGTCATTAGTAGATACTTCATAAAATAATCTAACAGGTTCTTACAGGTTCTGATTCAGAAGCACAAGATTGTCTGAGCAAAGTGGGAATCGCCTCACTTTTCAGGAGTAGCCTTTGTGTATAGCCTGTGTTGTACTCACCCAGCTTCAGGGAGCTGTCCTCCGTAAAATGCACCGTGCACAAACGTTTGGGTTGTACTGCTCAGGAACAATGTTATAAAAAACAATAACCACAGATTCCTAATTTCATCCGTTTTCGGAAGGCTAAACAAAGGGGTTTTGCTTTCGCACTGAATCACACAGCTTTTCCGCAAAGCCTTGCCTTCTTTCTTCGTGGGTGGGATTATACACGCTGTGACATAGACAAATTAGGGAAGTAAATCTGGACTTTGAATGAGGCGTTTTGGGCAGGTCTGGAGGAGGGTCCTTTGTTAGATAAAATAAATTCCTTTGGGGAGACTATGAGCTTTGTGACTTTGCAGATCTTATACAAGCACAAACAGATACATTACACACCCAAACAAAAGAAAAACATTAAAAATTATATGACTCCTTTAATCAAACAACAAAAGACAAAGACAAAATCACTCACACATTTTACTGAATAACTTCAGTAAATGTAATAAGAATAACTGTATGTCATACAAAGAAGTCTATTTTATTTTACAATTAATTACTTTATTCAATTTCCATATTATTTCTTACTTGAATACTACTGATAGACCTACCTGAGAAAACATCGTTATCGTGAAATAAAATTGTAGTCATATCGCACACCCCTAAACATTAGCATTTGGTGATGCCAGTCTTTAATTTCATGTAAAATGTGAAATGTACTTCTTCATGTAATAAATATCATAAACACTTCTAAATTAAATTTTTTTCAAGTTGTAACTTTTCTTGTAAGAACAGAGCTGTGTTCAGAAACGAATTTGTTGTCATTCATAGACAGATTAAAAGCAGCAATAAAGCATGAAGCTTGTTGTTATGACATTCTGCTAAATGTAACTGTACTCTATAGTCTCTCTCAGCCTATATAACTGTGGGGGAGAGGCATCAAATAATTGAAATGTCAACTCAAACTTGAGGACACAATTTAGTGTGATCCAGTAACAAAACAGGTTAATTTGTATTTTCATACACTTATTATATAATAAAAGTTCCCTTTCAAAGGGAACTAAACATTGCGTGAGCTCCTCGCTGTGGGAGGCGCCCTTAGGTATCTGAAGCTTGTGTAACATCATGCCTATTTATAGGCCTGCCATGAACAGGTGACGTGGCAATTAAGCGTCACGCAGTCAGCCTTATTATCTTCAGCGAGACTGCATGTCGGTCATTTGTGGAAAGCTCACAAAAAGATTCTTCATCATCTCTTTACTTTTCTGTCCCTTTTAAAAAGAGAGAAAAGTATGAGTGAGAGAGAATTCAGGAAGTGTGTACGCCTTGCTCCTGTTTCATAATTGAGGAGACAGACACATAATTGAGGAGACAGACACATTAATTTTTTCATGGGGAGTCTTGCTAGTTTGAAAGAAAGAGTATCCAACTTTGCTGGCAGAACAGTATATGATTATGATTTTACAGTTCAAATTTCTCTCAAATCTCGATACATCAGCAAAGCTAACTGTAGTGTTTACAGGTAATCCCACATTATGTTGTATTTGTCTAGTGATTTGTTCAATTTGAAAATGTTTTTTTTTTTTTCACGATTCAAAAGTTGGGTAACACATATGGCACATGTTGTCTCTGTTTAGATGTCTCTTTTTTTCTGAATGGTTTCTGAACTGAATATATTAAATATTTTCCTTCTAAATGCACCACTTTGAGGCAGTCAGACAGTTTGGATGTCTATTTCAAGGGTATTATCATGGTCAGAAAAGTACGTAAATTGATGGCACCATTGACTAATTGAATGCGCAATTAAACATTGAGTGTGTCACCTCTGATTTCAAATGTCCTCAGCAGAAATTATATTATTAGCTATTTCAAGCAGACTGTTTAAAACCTCTAAAACATAATTATAAAATTCCACAAAGCTGTTGACATTAGTGATCGAAGAAAAATCTCGGTATTGTTGAATCTGCCATGATTAATTATTCTCATATTAGGATCTATCCCATTACCATCTTGGATATTAGGTGATGGTATGTTTTCCATTTGCAAATCATGAATATTAGGTGATGGCATGTTTTCCCATTTGAGAATCGTGGAAATTAGGTGATGACATGTTTTCCATTTGCAAATCGTGGAAATTAGGTGATGGCATGTTCTCCATTGGAGGGACATACTCATGATCATTTCCCGAATTTTGTGGAATATTGACATGGGATTCGATTAAGTTAAACAGACTGTCATTTAACCCATAATACTTTCATTAAGTTTGTATAACAGACCATTAGGAGAAAATGGTCTAAGTTCCTGAGCAAGTTCTGGTGTTAAGACAATATTTAAGTCGTGCTCGTCAAAGTTTCATTGAGCTGGTTAACTGCTTCGATTAAATCAGGGTTTATTTGTACAGAACATTCATTTAGATAAATAAAATGTTCATCAGATAAATATGGGTTCAGAGTTATGTATGGATCACAATGTAACAGACTATTTGAAGAATTCATTTGAAGAAATTATGGGGTGATCTTGGAGTATTTTTGGTTCTACTTTTTTTTAACATCTGTAACTGAAATGTAATTCGGGCATTTCTGTACCTTTCGTAGAATTTTCTTATCAAATTTATGTTCGCTGTGACACATCTATTCATGGATTTGAGGGTACTGTACATTGATGGTACATATTCCCTACCTGCAGAGGTGTAAAGTAACAAATTACATTTACTCACATTACTGTAATTGAGTAGTATTTTTGTGTACTTCTACTTTTTAATGAAGTTTTTAAAATCTGCAATTTTACTTTAACTCAAGTATGTTTTGTTTGAAGTATTGTACTTTGCAACATTTTAAATCACATTAGTTACTGAGTAAAAAAAAAATTTACTAAAAAATTATGGGCAGGAGTAACAAACTAGCACTAAAATCACACAAAAGCTGGAGACAAACAAGTCAGACACCAGTGGTACAGACCTAGCTGAAAGCGAAACCCTGTCGAATTCAGTTGAAGTTTAACTTGAAGGAAATGAAGTGAACCCCTGGTCCTTTTTAAATGACCACTTCGGCTTCAAGTGCAAGAAAGGCAACAGCACCACTATGCAGTGTAAACTGTATTTGCCCAGAGTATTTTGTGTAACGATATGTGGGTGTGTGTGCTACTGGCAGTTGTCTGTCTGGGTGTGTCCTTCCTTTCCTGGGGATGTGTATTGTCGGGGGCATCCCCCCACCAAATGTCCATCCTCTATACCTTTTCAGGGGAACCTGGAGCCTATCCCAGGGATCATCGGGCACAAGGCAGGGTACACCCTGGACAGGGTGCCAATCCATTGCAGGGCACAGTCACATACACATTCATACACCCATTCATACACTATGGACACTTTGGACATGCCAATCAGCCTACCATGCATGTCTTTGGACTGGGGAAGGAAACCGCACACACAGAGCCACGCTGGGAATCAAACCCCCGACCCTGGAGGTGTGAGGCAAAAGTGCTAACCACTAGGTCACCGTGTATAAATTGTATAAATTTTTTTGGTGGTATAAGTGAATATTTGTTTCTGAAATTACTTTTGTGGTATTGTTTTATTTTGAAGCGTAAGGATGGTTTAGGTGAAATACGTCTGATGTAAGAAAAAGTGTATCAAATGGTTAATATTGGCTATATGTTTGTGTTACTCTGTGGGGGATTTCGTTTTGTGTAAGTAAGCTGTTAGAAAATGCATGATGGTTGAATGTGAACATAAATGAGCAGAATGTTTGTGAAATAAATGAAACATTTGTTGATTACGTTTTTGAGAGAATGGTCATGACTTTGAATAAAAAATTTACTGAAATAAAACCCAAAACATAAACCATGCAAACATGCAAATAAATGTTGTAGAGCAAAGATGCCTTCAAAATAATGAAATGAAATGTTTCTACATTAAAATAAAATACTGTAAAGAGCAGTAAACAGTAGTAAATGAAACAAAGTGAATATTTGGTGTGACATTTTTTTTTTTTTTTAATTAAATAGTGGTCTTCAGTACAATTTGTGCAGTTTTATACGAAAATTAGCTGGTAAGTTTTATTCAGCATCTTGCAGAACCAGCCACAGTTCTTCTGGAAACTTTGACCGTGGGACTTCCTTCTTATTTTTGCAACAAAATCCAGCAGTCTTCATTGTTTTGTTTTTTTTGTCTAAAAAGTGGTCTCTTACATAATATGCTGTTTTCTTTAATGACATAAAAACATTTTCTCTGTAAGATGTAATTTTATGCTAGAAAACTAAAATGTTTTTTGTACTGACTTGATAATGTAGACGTCATAAAATAAAAAGTCTATAACAGAGTTTGTGCTAAAAAATAGGGTGCCTAAAACTTTTGCACAGTACTGTATACATGTATTTTTTTATATTTATTCAACTTCTTTTCGGAATAGCCGTTAAACTATTGACAGAAAAGCACATACATGAACACATTCCAGCTTTATAACACTTCTGCAATTGGTACTAACTAAAATTTTCACTTGATATTGCACATTTTACCCCTTGTTACAGATATCTGCAAAAACATACCTGACTCTAGTCACAGGCCGTTCTGAGAGAGCAGGGTGTGATTGTCCAGTTGGCCATGACATCACTCACAGACTAAACTCAGATTACTGATTACAAACAAAAATTCTTATTTTTCTCTGTTTTCATACAAAGAAATAATCATAATCTCCACAGAGTAAACAAAAAACTTGAAATTAATTAATTCAAACAGTATCTGTAATTTCACTGACTCAGTAATGAAACACAATTAAAAGTTTGCTGGAATGATTACATTAAACTCAAAACATTACACATACAAAAGCATTGATCAATTCAACATCACCAGAAAATATCCATACAGAAAAAGACAATTCACAATGTTGCTTTCTAACACATTCAAAAAGCATTCAAATGTTTTGAGTTCGGATGGAAATAAACAGATAGTCAATTTCTCACCAAACCGTGGATCTTCAGGTAAGGGGTAAGATTTTCAGCAGTACTGAAGTTAAGTTGTAGCAAGGATACAATCCAGCATGAATGGTAATCTGAAGTAAAACAAGGCAATAGTCCAAGGCAAAAGTGGGCGACATCGGTATGCGTACAGTCAAAGTCTGAAGCATAATGCAGTTGAAATATACTCAGCATTGGATGAACAAATCAAAGGTAAAAAAAATCAATACAATGAAATATACAACGAGAACAAACACTGAATCAAGAAACAAGAAAAGAAACAAGCAATAAACAACTTACATTGAGCTGTGGAAGATGTTCCTCAACATAGGGCATTGCATTCTGGGTAGTGGTTGCCATATTTTAGGATACACTCATATTAAGGAGCACACAGTGACAACAAACACAAATCACAGGAGAAAAAACACAAATGGACTGAGCAAAGATCAAATGCAATATTCCTTACTGAGAGAAGCTGAACAAGGAAGCAAAGGAGCATTACTTCAAGGAAATTAACTGGAGCAATCCATACGAACACAAAGAGTGGTTGGGTGATCTCAATGAGCTACTGCAAGTTTCCAGACATGTTTTCCTGCCTTGTTTATGGTGTCAACAGTTCAGAAATTATAAATCTCTCAAGGCCCACCTTCACTTTGGATGCAGGACCTACAGAGTTTCACAGTCAACAACCAGAAAACCATCGTTTGTATAAAGGTATATAATCGCCCCTCACAACACACACACCTCTCTGTCTCACCACTCTTAACAAAACAACAACTTTTTACAAACTCATCACTGCAACACATTTAGTCATTACAGTTTGTCTTTCACTTAGGCCACATTTTGGCTAAGTTGTTTACTTTCACTGTTGTGAAAGTTAACAACTTAACTTACTTTCACTGTAAGTGTACCTTCCAGGCAAATGACTGTTGTTTCTGCACTGTTTTGGACTAGTTTCTTACCTGATGATTAGTGTAAATGTGAAGGCTATTTTGAGTGTGCTTTTATTATTATTAATATTATACTTGTTTCAATAGTATTTAAGTCTTTGGTTTTGCACTCTCAACACCTCAATGAAACTCAAGCCATGGGCAATCCTTAGTTCCAGTTGCCAAGTAGAGTGTGCACACTGCACATACATGGCTGCCATTGCAGAGTCTTGCACACATGTTGGGGCTCTCCTGTTTAAAATTGAAGTAGCAGTCCAGATATGGGAGACCAAGACAGTCACTGCTGTTACAGCCTTCTGGGTGATGCTCACGAGTGTGGACAAGATCCAAGCGGAGGTGGAATACTTCTCCTCTGCTGGAGCTAAGAAGAAGGTGCTCAACAAGTGCATCAATGGAGAGTGAAGAATGTCGGAGATACAGACTTGTGTTGGTTGCATGAGTCCATATGGGCACAAGCCCACACTTTTGAACCTGTCCCCTCTACTTCAGTTTTTGCACACTCACAGCAAGGCTGTTTGTCTTTCTGAAATGGAGGACTACTACCATCATTGTGCAGACTCTGTTAAACCACATGTAGTGCCAAAATCCCTACTGTACCTTCATGACCCAAGAAAGGATGAATGCGAACTATCTGTCCTGTTCCAGCACTGTGAGAGCCTCACACATGTGGTAGCGGTAACTGAGACACAGATGGCCACAGTAGAAGCTGAGATTAGACAGCAACATCAATCACATACCTTGAAGAGAGTTTTGTGACTTTGTAGTGTGGACACAGAAAGACTTTGTTGAGGTTTGGATTTCACCAGATGTGGACTTCTGGACAACACTTCTGACAAAGGCACAGGAGTTCTGCTACCTGAGCTTCTGGCTTATTATTACACCTGAGCAGCCTCCACATTGTATCCTTTAACCAGGTTACAGCCAACTCACACAAGAAGGCCAAGAAAACAGGGACTAGAGAACATTAAAAAACTGTGGTGCCATTGCAGAGGGCCTAAAGACAAGGCTGATATGGAGGCTTGTGATAACGAAAACTGCAATCCAGTGGTTCCATCTCAGCTGTGTGGGACTCAGACATCTTCAACAATTGAGCCCTGGCTCTGGGGCACATGTACACAGATGAATTGAAAGAGTGGCACACAAGCATTTTTTGTATTTATATCTCCCTTTTTGATTGCTGAACAGATCAAGCCCGCTAAGTCCCAAAGTGTCTCGCTCAGGAAAGGGGTTAGAAATGACAGCACCATCTTTGCCGCAGGTGGTGAGAAAATCTCACTGCTGGCTGAACAGTCCATCAAAAGCCCATCAAAAACCTTGGGAGACGATACACAGCTGAGCTCTCTGATTAAGCACATGGGGAAGAGTGCACTGAAACCGCTTTCTGACAGTCTGGCAAGGATTAACAAAGCCGGATTACCGGAAAGTACAAGGTATGGCCACTGAAATTGTGTGAAATCCTCTTATCCACAGTAAGCAAGATGGATGGATCCAAAAGTGGGCTTGCTGCGTTGCCTATCTGAAACCGGTCTCTTTGGAAAGAACATCATACAGCTGCCACTGAAATCCATCAGCATGGGCTACAGGCAGGTGAAGACCAGGCTAGTGTTGGAGCTGAGGCACAGTCCAGTCACAAAGGACAGGATTGGGTGGGGAGAAGCTCTGCAGGTCTGGTCCAAGGCCAGCAGTAAAGAGAGGAAGGAACTGGTAGTGTCTGAGATGATAAGGATGAAGGATGAGGGCTATAAGATCAAGGGACACTGGGGAGGGGGGAGTTGGGCTGGACAACTTGCACTGTTGGCAGAGATATCAGCATGGTGGACCTGTGGAAAATCCCAGAAATATATGGGTAAGGCTTAGTTTTCTAATCAGAGCAACATACAACACACTCCCTTGCCCACTGAACCTGCATAAGTGGTTTGGCAGGAAGAATGCTGGCCCCCTCTGTAGCAGTCCAAATGCAAGTCTTCAGCACATCTTGTCAGGCTGTATGATTGTGCTCTCCCAAGGGTGCTACAGGTGGTGACACAATCAAGTCCTGAGCAGATTCATTGACGTGCTGGACAGGTCAAAAGCAGAGGTCATCTTTCACCAGTGTGTCAGCACATACAATTTGTCAGAGAAGGTGGGGGCAATACAAGTGCCACACCAAGAGTTCCAGCAAGGATAGTTTTTTTTCACCCAGGACTGGAGAATGAGAGTCTATCTTGGCAGGAAGCTCTAGTTCCCTAGTGAGATCATTAACACAAGTCTCCACCCTGATATAGTGATGCGGTCCAGTGGCACTAAGACAGTGCTCCTCATTGAGTTAACTGTCCCATTGCGAGGAAGGAATAGAAGCTGCCTTTGAGAGGAAGAGGCTGAAGTACTCAGATCCAGTTGTTAGTGTAAGGAGGCTGGCTGGAATACCATCATCTAACTGGTAGAAGTAGGATGCCGTGACTTTGTTTGAAGATCAACTGTTTACCTCTTGAAGGATATGGGAGTAACTGGAGCAAACCAGCAGAAGGTCCTGAAAGGCCTGGCTGAGGAGGCAGAGAAAAGCAGCTATTTTCTCTGGGTGAAGGGAAAGGAGAAGTGTTGGGGTAGTAATACCTAACCTAAGGTCTAGTTGCAGGCGGTGGCCGGGAGATGTCCCTGCCACTACTCTGCCACCAGGAAATGTTCCGGGGTTAAAGGAGCAAAACATTGTTGAGCTGCACTGAACATGCATTAATGGTGTCAGTGGGGCTTGCTGCAGCCTTAGTCACTGGGGAGGCTGTATGGTTTTGGTTGTGTTAGGCATGAAGGTAAGGCTGAAGGAAGAGCAATAATCCTATGGGAACTGGAGGAGGTGTGACAGGCAGTAATGCCATGGCAGGTCAACATCTACCTGTGATAAAAATACAAAAACAATAATAAAAAAAAACCAGACAGAGCCTTTAACCATGAGTCGCTCAAACAAAAGAACACCCTCCTAGAAGGCACTTACTTGTTGTATTTGCACTATGTTGATACTGTGAACTTTTCAATGCAATAGGTTTTCATTTTATGTTTTGTATTGAACTTTTTTACTTATTTATTGCCTTTTTTTTATCTCCGTTGTAAGTGGCAGTTTACTTTCTTAAACTTTCGATAATAACCAGAAATGTACTGTGAAAGCAGCCCAATTAAATGTTCTTAAAAGTCTGATGACCTCAACCCAACTGGGCATGCTTTTCACTTACTAAAGGCAAAATTGAAGGCAGAAAGCCCCATAAACAAGAAGCAACTGAAGACAGCTGCAGTTGCAGTGGTAGGCCTGACAAACCATCTCAAGGGAGGACACAGCATTTCATGATACCCATGGATTCCAGACTTCAGGCAGTCTGACTGCAAAGGCAGACTGCAAAGGATTTGCATCCAAGTATTAAAAATAATCCTAATATTTATGGTTGTTAGTTTGCCCAATTACTTTTGTGCATGTGAAATTGGAAGGACTCTGGTAAAAATGACTGTAATTCCTAAATGATTAATTCAATATTTTTGTTAATCCCTACACTTCAATCACATCAGATACACTCAATGCAAATATACATAAATTCGGTCACTAAATACTTATGGACTTGACTGTACATGGAATTAGACTTGTTAAAAGATTGACAGAGAACCATTATTAAATTCTTCCTCTCTTTCCCTCTCCCTCCCTCTCTCTTTCTGTTGAGCTACACATGATGATTCTGAGATACCAGTGATCCTGACCCCTTCCGCTCTTCCAGACCTGCCTGATACATCCTGTTGCCCTACTTCTAGTTGGAGTTCTCATCAGTTGGAAGTTACATGCTGCTGCTGAGGATGGCCCCACATGGTGCAGCCTAAAGATCATTGAGATTGCTGAGGATGGTACCACTTAAAAATCATACCCAGATAGCAAAATTTGTCTGGCCCACTTGTGGGCCACATACTTGCTTCAGTTCTGGCGCAGTATACAAATGGGTCCCTGGCCCAAAACTGGCCCATACACTGAAAACTGACACATACAATTTCCTCCGGCCCAGATCCGGTCCAGACACTGTAAAGTGACTTATATTGGTTTATGTGGCCCGGGTCTGGCCCAGACACTATAAGACAGATCTGGCTGAGAGTCGGCTTCGTCGCTGGGCCAGAAACTGCTAAATGTACTTAATTTTAGCAGGGAAACACAAATTCAACCATTTAATAAGATTAAGGGCTTTTACTAAACATTAACAAACACATTACAATACAAACATTTATTAACAACACACTTTTAAAAACCACAAAATAACAAGTAAATATAGTTACAGTATATTTAAAGACAAAATAATTATCTCTCTCTCACACACACCCAGCTACCAACACCCAAAAAACACTTAAAAACATCAAGGACTTTTATAAACAATTAAAAAATACAATATGAACTATATGAATTTATACAATATGAATATAATATGAATATTTATTAACAAATAACAAAATAATAATAATAATAATAGACAAGAAGGTAACACGATACACGCCAGGGGGCGTGAACTTTTGAACAAGATGATTGGTGTAAATTGTTATTAGTTTGTTTAAAGATCTTTTTTTTTTTTTTTATTTAGTACTGCCCTTCAGAAGCTAAATAAGATGCCTACATGTCTCCCAGAAGACAAAATAACAATGTATATGGATCATCCTGTTCAAAAAGTAATGTATTATGTTACCTTCTTGAGCATCAGTGAATATTCAGATCCATGAGGCTCTGAAACCCAACTCTCTTCGGCCGAGAAGAGAGCAAGCCATGAGCGGAGCTGCTTAATTGTAAGGCATTCACAGTGTGCACAGTCAGACCTCTTGAGACTGCCCTGGTGTGCTCCAACCTTAGACATTTCACACAGAAAGTGTGTGTCCCCCAGTGATGAAATGGGAGCAAAGCATAACACACCTACTGAATTCTCTGTCACTCATATTTTTCTCTCTTTTTTTTAAAAGAGACAGAAAAGTAAAGGTTTTTTTAAAAAAAAAAATTGATAGTGAGGAAATGAAGAGTCTTTTTGCAAGCGTTACACAAACGACCGACGTGCAGTCTTACTGAAGATAATAAGGCTGATGGTGCAGTTCCCAGGTGCCCTTTTTTTATATCACACAATGTGCTTAATTGCCATGTCACCTGATCACGGCAGGCCTATAAATAGGCTTGATTTTACACGAGCTTCCGATACTGGTCACGCACGAGGGTGCTTCCCACAGTGTAGCGCTCACGCAATGTTGAGTTCCCTTTGAAAGGGAACAGACTTCATGTAAAAACTGTAATAATTTTTTCCTGGTTGCACAACTGCACTATTTGACCATGTAGTATTAACACATTCATAGAAGGGACTTATTTATAATTGTACTTTCTAGTGAAACCAGATGAAGATGGGTTCCCTTTTGAGTCTGGTTCCTCTCAAGGTTTCTTCCTCATATCGTCTCAGAGAGTTTTTCCTTGCCACCGTAGCCTCTGGCTTGATCATTAGGGACAAATTCATATATTTGTAATCTATATCCTGAACTTATATATTTCTGTAAAGCTGCTTTGGGCCATTGTCCATTGTTAAAAGCACTATACAAATAATACTGAACTGAATTAAACCATTATTAAAATGTAATTGTCATATCACAGCAAACCAGTGACTATATCTCCCATCATGCACTGCGGCCTACAAACATGGCCGCCATGGACCGCAATTCCCAGAACACACATTCATTCTAATCACACACACCCACATCCAATTCACAGCACAATCACAACCACAGTTTAAAAGGACTTTCAAAGCATTCACACTTTGTGAGGTATACCTCATCTTTTTTGCATTGCCTTGATTGGGCTGTTTGCCTGATTGTCTGACCTCTGCCTGTCTTTGTTTATTGATTTCTGCCTGATCCTTTGGACTTGTACTTCTTGGATCAAACTATTAACCTGCACTTGCTTCTGACCCCAGAGCCATACGACGGATTTTTCAGCTACTTTGAGTATTTTCTTTTCGACTGCCAATTACATTTTTTTGAGCCTGGCGCACCCCAAGCCTGACCAAAGGCAGTGGCTGTGGTTCATACTCTCCCAGTTCATTGGCCAAGCCCACCAGTGGGTGGCTTGTCTGGCCCAGACAGAATCCAAGGGTCTTCATGATGTAACTCAGTTTGTGGGACTATTAATAAAGGAGTTTGGGATTCCAGAGTATACCCCCAACCTGGATAAATTTTTGGGGAGCTCCAGTCTCATGAAAGAACCTTGCAGGCCATTCATCACCTACTACAAGACGACCCCATCCCCAGAGCTTCAGTCTGCGATCCACGAGGTGGTCTCACTTGCAGCGCTCCAGCTGGAGGTCAACGTGGTGACCTCATCTCCAGAGCCTCAGTGTGAGACCCACGAGGTGGTCTCACCAGCCAAGCTCTAGCCGGAGGTCAACGTGGCACCCTCAGTCACAGAGCTCCCACCTGAGACCCACAAGGTGGTCTCACCCACAGAGCTCCAGCTGGAGGTCAACGTGGTGACCTCATCTCCGGAGCTCCAGCCTGAGACCCACAAGGTGGTCTCACTCGCTCCAGTTCCAGCTCCAGTTGGAGGTCAATGTGGTGACCACATCTCCAGAGCTACAGCCTAAGATCCATGAGGTAGTCTCACCCGCAGAGTTACTGCCGGAGGTCAATGTATTGACCTCATCTCCAGAGCTACAGACTGAGATCCACGAGGTGGTCTCACCCGCAGAGTTCCTGTCCGAGGCGGTCGAGGTGGCCTCCCAAGCTATGCTCATGCTTGAGACTGATGACACAGCCAACCAAGCTCTGCGTACATCTGAGTCTAGTGACACAGCCTACCAAGTTCAGCTGGCAGAATTGTTGGTGAATGACACTCAGGCTCTCTGTGTGACTGAGGACGCCACACAGTATCCCAATACAGCTGAGGACGCCACTCAGCCTCCCTGTTCAGCTGAGGAAGTTTCTCCACCTCCCGTTGCAGCTAAGAGCTCCACTTTGCTTCCTTACTCTGCCTCGGAAGTCACTATGCCAGGCTTCTCTACGGACGTCGCTCCACTTTCCCACGCCGCTGAGGACATCGCTCTGCCTTCCTGCTCTGCTGAGGACGTCGTTCCACACTCAAGAAAGGCTGACGAGATGGCCCACCAAGTCAAGCCCCCGTCTAAAGCTGATAACACAACTTCCCAAGCCTGGGTCTTGCCTAATGACTGTGGCAAACCAGCCCCAGCTTCATGTCTGCTCCTTCACTCCTCCAGGAATCTGCTACTTGTCAGACAATACCTGCAGTGGAACCTGACTGGCTGTGTGAACATTTTGCCCAGATGGCCAGGACTGCTGGGGGAGGGAGTGTATTTTGGCACTTTAGGAGAAGCGCACTGGGGGGGGGGGGGGTGCGTTCTGTCATATCACAGCAAAGCAGTGACTACATTTTCCATCCTGCACTGTGGCCTACAAACATGGCTGCCATGGACCACAATTCGCAGAACACTCACCTTTATTCTAATCATGCACACCTGCATGCAATTCACAGTACAAGCACAACCACAATTTAAAAGGACTTTCAAGGCATTCACTTTGCCAAGTATATGCTAAGTTACATTTTGTCTCTGCCATTACTAAACCTTGATACCTTGTTTGTTGATTCTGGTTTGACTTTGTTCGTGTTTTAGATATAAAAGATATAAAATTACAACACTGCCGTCTTCTTATACTGACATTCAGTTATGTAGTGACAAACTGCTCCAAGTGGAGAATGATTCAGGGCTAAAGAAAAGATCTTCAGAGCTACAGCCCCAAATACCCAGGCCAGTTACACCCCTGGCAGCCACGTAAAATGTGATTTATTTTATAAATGCATTTTACTTAATATTGTTTTCTTAACAATAAGTTTGTAATGCAAGTAATGTAATTTTATTGACATCAGTAACTGTAATCAAATTACATACATTTTTTAAAAATGTAATGTGTTACATTACTGTGTTATCAGAAAAAGTCATTAGAATATAGCACACAATCACAAAGTTACACGTTATACTCAACTCTGGTTGCAACTGAACCCATGTATTTTCTTTGTATAGTTTAAAACAAAGTGTCTGTTTAAAAACTGCTCAACTTGCCCAGAATTGTTAATGATATCATATTCTGGCAACAGTGAAGATGCTTGACCAGGAAGCATCATTAAAACAATGTACTCATCCTTTTATTTGAAAAAAAAAAAAGAGCCTTGGTGGTTAGCCACAGAATTGTCAATAAGGGAAAACCTGGCACCTTATCTTTTATATGCACTCAACATTAATTATAACACCGTCTCAGTCTAAGACAATGTCTCTGCCAAATGCATCTTACTTACCTCTAGGTCAGGGTGTCCAAACGTTTTTCACTGAGGGCCACATATAGAAAAATATATAAAGGGCTGGCCCACTCACTAGAGATGAAGTATATCGCCTCACCTCTAGTGTATTAAAGTTAGTAATATCAATCAAATGTAGGTAAATTATGCTTGATAATTGAATAACAGCCTACATCACAACTTTCCATTAATGGGTTTTGATATTTATGTTACAAAAATATGCAGTTTATTCTCAAAACAGCAACCTCAGATTGCTTCTTAGTCAGGATAGTGATCCCCCTTCACAGCCTTGTATAAAGTGGTAAAAATAAGGGGGAAAGGGTATGGCTATATTTGAGCTTATTATACAAATAAGTTATTGGGATTGTTAACATCAACGTTTATTAGAACATTTTAATGTTAGAAAATTTTAATTGACTGAATTTATTAAATAATTGAGCTTATTGACGCATGAATACTGTGTAATATATTTTTTTTAACTCACCTATAGTGGGAAGAGTGTTACTGCCACAATGTTCCCACTATAGGTGAGTTAAAAAAAAAAAAAAAAATAGGTCCCCATATTCAGCATCAACATCAGATAGAAAAGCTTGAAATTCTCTGTGGTACAGCCTACAGTGTTCATCACATCCTCAAGCTGGTCTGTCTTGCACAGAGGGCTTCTTGGTGGATGATACAGTGCATTTTAACAGCCTCACTTCCACTTTCTTTCACACTGGCACACACCATAGAGCCCATTCCTTTGCGCTCGCCTGTCGTAGCTGGAGCACCATCCATTGTAACTCCACATACCATTTAAGTTCCATCTTGTCAGTTGCATTTGACACAGCTTCAAAAATGTCCTTACCTGTTGTTGTGCCCTTTAGACTCCTAAGATCAAGCAGCTCCACCTTAATGCAAAAGTTATCATCAACTCCCCGCAAAAAAATTAATAACTGTGCGATGTAAAGGAGTAAGCGGTTGAAGATGGATGGATGGATGGATGGATGTCTGTGGCATCTGTGCTCTCATCACATGCAATCGAGTAAAAATCAAAAGCACAAGCTTTATCTGACACTTGATGTTTTAAGTTAGCTGACAAGTCTTCGATTCTCCATACAACTGTGTTTCTGGACATGCTCACATTGTTGAATTCCTGCATCTTTTCTGGGCACATTATTCCTGCTACTTTAATAAGACACCATTTTATTAAGTCCCCATCTGAGAAAGGTTTCCCATGTCGGGCAATGAGTTGGGCTACCTCGTAGCTGGCTATTGTGGCATTTTCTTGTATTTTGTTAGCACGGGAAAATACAGTCTAAAGTGTCCGTAGTGTATGAATGGGTGTGTGAGTGTGTGTGTGATTGTGCCCTGCGATGGATTGGCACCCTGTCCAGGGTGTACCCCGCCTTGTGCCCGATGCTCCCTGGGATAGGCTCCAGGTTCCCCATGACCCTGAAAAGGATAAGCAGTATAGTGGATGGATGGATGGATGGATGGATAATGTTTTCCCGTGTATGGATGTTAATTGAAATTCAGTTTGACAAGTTCTTTGTTGAACAAATAAAACCTACAGATTGCAATTCCCTGAAACAGTTTTTGCTTTAACTAAGGAGAAGATGACTAGTTGACTACATTTTAAATTGCTGGTAAATTAGCACAAAAAAATTGTAGTCATGCAACCCCAATCCATGGGCTTCCCCTTTCTCTCTGCAATAGCTCAGCAGTAGCCTGCACTTGACTGTGGGGCCTGGAACTCTGCTATAATGCCACTATAATCTTAAGTTCAGTCAGCAGCCCATGTTTTGCTTTAGGTGCATCAAACAATACCTGCAGCAATGCTAGGCTGATCTGTATTGCCATCACCTCTGCCAACCAGCTGTAATAGGTCTAACCGAACACTGCCTCTGTGTTTGGTTGGGCCTCCTACAGTTACCAGGGGCTATCACTCTCACCAGCCAGCATTGTGAATGGCCAACCCCACAGTGAAGAGCTGGGCAGTGCATAATATGCAGTACCCTGATTGTGCCTGATTTCCCTGCCATTCTTTGCTTCCCACCAGCTTTGCCTTCTCTTCATTCTCCCGTTGGCCAGCGTTTGGCCAATCTCTCTCAGTACCTACCCAGCCTTTTCCGGTTACCGGCAGGGCAGAGGCCGTGACTGAGCCAGAGGATAAGGTTGTGGTAGGTTGTGAGCAGCCTGAGGCCGGTGCAGTGGACCCCGGTTGGCAAATAGCACTAAAAGAGCTCGAGTTGGAGATTAAACGGCAAGATTACCAGATGCAGCTACTGCGAGTTCGGGAGCGGGAGCTGGACACTGAAGGGCGAAGGTTCGACCTGGCAGCTCAGCAGCGGAAGCCGGTGCCACTGCCACGGAAGCTTAACTCCCCGAGAGCAATCTGCCCGTATCCCGTTGACGCAGAGCACCCCAGCCCTCAGCCGACTCCAGTGCCGTCCTCACCGGTGAGTCCACCTATCTTTGATGTTAGCCGACACATTGGGTTAGTGCCTGTATTTAGAGAAGATGAAGTGGATGCTTATTTTGCTGTGTTTGAGAGAATAGCCATGACATTAACTTGGCCAAAAAGTTTATGGACATTGTTATTGCAGTGTAAGCTTTCTGGTAAAGCACAAGAAGCATGTACTGCCCTAACCTTAGAACAGAGTTTAGAGTATGATACTGTTAAGGCTACGGTTCTCAGAGCATATGAGCGTGTGCCAGAAGCTTACCGGCAAAATTTTAGGAACACCGTTAAATCCGTGCACCAAACCTATGTGGAATTCGCCCATGAGAAAGCCATGCTGTGTGATAAATGGTCTTCAGCTAGTGGCGTGAGGAAATTTGATCAGTTTAGGGAACTGATATTGTTGGAGGAATTTAAGTCATGTTTGCCAGAATCACTGGTGGTACATTTAAATGAGCAGAGAATTGATACACTGTCGAAAGCTGCTATTTTTGCAGATGAGTTTGTCTTGACCCATAAAGTTGTGTTCAGTCCTCCTAGCAGGAGGCTCACACCTCTCCCATTTCCCATCACCTGCCTCTCCTGCTCACCAGCGGCTAAACACAAAGTCACAATACTCTACACAAAGAAAGCCAACAGTGTCCAAACTAATCTTATAACAGACTTGTGGTGATAAAATAATTTATTTATTCATACTGTTTGAAAATGTCATATAAGTCCATTTCCATTCCCCCGGCAGAATGGAACACCAGTGTGATGCGAAAACCCTCAGTGGTTTGGCACCCACTTATATTAAATTTTATTTGTATAGCGCATTTAACAATGGACATTGTCTTAAAGCAGCTTTACAGAAACATATAAACACGGTATACAGATTTTAAGTATGCGAATTTATCCCAACTGAGCAAGCCGGTGGCAAGGAAAAACTCCCTAAGATGTTAAGAGGAAGAAACCTTGAGAGGAACCAGACTCAGAAGGGAACCCATCATCATCTGGGTAACAACGGATAGTGTAAAAGTAAAGGAAAGTTCATTATGGTTTAATATGAAGTCTGTTTGGCCTTAGAGGCAACCGTAGTATCAGAAATCACAGTGAGTGTGTCCATCTGGAATCGGAGTAGATGAGAGCTCAATCCAGAGGTAGGGCATCCGAACGGATCAGGCAGGTCCGGAGATCAGAAAGGATCAGAATCTCTAGTATCTCCATAAAATCGTGTTCGGTTCAACAGAAGGAGAGAGGGAGAGAAGAGATTGTTAGGACTGTGTTTAGCATAATAGAAAGTCTACTCATGGTAAGCTTGAGTAAACAAATACGTTTTAAGACTAGACTTAAACACTGAGACTTTGTCTCACTCCCGAACACTAATTGGAAGACTGTTCCATAACTGTGGGTCTCTATAAGAGAAAGCTCTTCCACCTGCAGTGGCCTTCGCTATTTGAGGTACCGTCAAATAGCCTGCATCTTTTGATCTAAGTAGGCGGATCATAGAAAACCAAAAGGTCGCTTAGATACTGTGGCGTGAGACCATTTAGTGCTTTCATCCATCTTCTACCACCTACTTCTTCTTCAGGATCGCAGGGGAACCTGGAGCCTATCCCAGGCTGCTCCCAGGGAGCACAAGGCAGGCACAAGGCAGGGTACACCCTGGAAAGGGTGCCAGTCCATCACAGGGCACACTCACACACCCATTCATACACTATGCACTACCATGCATGTCTTTGGACTGGGGGAGGAAACCGGAGTACCCAGAGGGAGCCCCCACAGCACAGGCATGCAAACTCCGTGCACACACATGGCCCCGGGAATTGAACCCCGGACCCTGGAGGTGTGCGGCGAACGTGCTAACCACTAAGCCACCGTGCGCCTGCCCATTTAGTGCTTTACAGGTTAATAATAGTATTTTATGATCAATGCAAGATTTCACTGGGAGCCAATGCAGTGTTGATAAGATCGGGGTGATGTGGTCGTATCTTCTGGTTCTAGTGAGGACTCTAGCAGCTGTATTCTGGACTAACTGGAGTTTGTTTATGCATCTACTGGAACATCCAGACAGTATGGCATTACAATAATCTAGGCTAGAGGTGACGAAAGCATGAACTAAAATTTCTACATCATGTAGTGACAATATATTTCTTATATTCAAAATATTTCTGAGATGAAAGAAGGCTATCCTAGTAATATTATCTACATGAGCATCAAATGATAAACTGGAGTCAATAATCACTCCAAGGTCTTTTACTGCTGGACATGACGAAACAGAAAGTCCATCCAGAGTTACTATGTGATCAGAAAGCTTACTTCTAGCTACACGTTGTCTTAGTACAAGTATTTCTGTCTTATCAGAATTAACTAAGAAGATGTTAATAAGCATCGAACGTCTAATGTCTTTTACACATTCCTCAACTTTATTAAGCTGCTGTCTGTTGTCTGGCTTTGCTGAAACATACAGCTGTGTATCATCAGCATAACAGTGGAGGCTAATTCCATGAATAATTTGAGGTAGCATATATAAATTAAAAAGCAGTGGGCCTAAAACAGAATCTTGTGGAACACCAAATTTAACCTCAGCATGCATGGAGAAGTCGCCATTTACATCTACAAACTGATAACGATTGGTCAAATAAGACCTGAGCCAGGAGAGGACCGTTCCCATTAATGCCAACACCATTTTCTATCAAGGAGAATAGTATGATCTATAGGATCAAAAGCTGCACTAAGTTCAAGTAATACAAGCAACGAGACACAACCCTGATCAGAGGCCAGTAGTAGGTCGTTTACTACTTTAACTAATGCTGTCCCTGTGCTATGATGAGGTCTAAGCCCCGACTGATACATTTCATGAATGTTGTTCCTATGTAAATACGACCGTAGCTGCTGTGCTACAACCTCTTCTAATATCTTGGAGAAAAAGGGGAGATTTGATATAGGTCTATAGCTGGACAGTTGAGAGGGGTCAAGGTCAGTTCTTTTAATCAGGGGTTTAATAACTGCTAATTTAAATGATTTTGGTGCATAGCCAGTGTTAAGGGAAGAATTGATTATATTTAGAAGCGGTTCAATTGCTCCAGGACAAATCTGTTTAAAGAAACATGTAGGTAAAGGATAGAGTATGCAAGTTGATGATTTCGCTGAAGAGAGTAATGAAGCTAGTTCGGTCTCTCTAAGGGGAGTAAAACATTCTAAACGTTGATCAAATATTGCTATATTATCATCTACAGGGTTAGTTATAAAACTGCCTGAGGACCCCCGAGGATGACATCGAGGCCTACCTAGAGACCTTCAAACACATCGCCCGCCACGAAGATTGGGACCGCATCCTCGGCCTGCTGCTCTCCGGGGAGGTGCGCACCGCCTACTATGCCCTCTCTCCGGAGGAAGCAGCCAACAATGGAGAGATGAAGAAGGAGATCCTCACCAGGTGGCGGCAGATTTCCACCGGTGGAACTATCGGCCGGGGGTCAAACCACACGGGCAGATGAATACCCTCCTGCGCATAACCAAGAGGTGGCTTCAACCCGACCTATATACCACCAACAAGGTTGCAGAAAAAGTGGCTATGGATCGATTGATAAGGGCTCTGCCGCCAACAGAATGCCAAGTCGTGGGAGTACAGGCGCCGGGGAGATCCAAGGAACTCCTAGCCACCCTGGAGCGTGCTGTAGCCACCCTGGAGCTCGGCCGGGAAGGACGGCGGTCCCACAGTCTGCCCAGAGTATTCCTGCCCCACTGGCCTGACCGCCAGCGGTTCCCTGAGGGGGAAGGACCCACCGAGGCCCGTCCACCTATGGGATGCCCAGGGACAAGCCCATGCCAACGGAGCCGGACCTGGAGCCACAGAAGAAGGCCCAAAATCCCTGGCTGGCGGGGTGCACCCTCCACATGCCTCACCCAAGGTCCGTGGTGTGTCGGCGCCGGTGTGACGGAGACCTGTGCTGGATAAGTCTTGGGTGCACAGTCCCTGCACAGAGAAACACACAGCATAGAGGCATGCTGGGAGTGGTAATACCATGCTGTGTGCTTACCTTGCATTTATAAATGGAAGCACAAGCTGTTTCCAGAGACATTCTTTGCTCCTGCAGCTGGGCCTGCTTGTCGAGTAGGCCGCAGATCTGTTTCTCCATGGTCTCCAGTTCCAGCAGCACCATGTGCAGCTCAAGCGAGTCCTCATCTGCACTCAACAGCGGAGAAACAACAGACATATTTGCTTTTAAAACAGCGGTAAATGAGATAAATGTGAAATGTAAACAAGGCTAGCGGTAAGGTGATGCTAGCAGGCTACAAGCTAGTCGCGGATGTTTGTAAGATCCAATGAAACTTAGCAACAGCGCAATGTTACGATTCTTTTCATCTAAAATAGTATCAGTGATATTTGTAAGCGTTATAAAAGTAAAAAAATATATTTTAAAAGTATAGAGATTTAGAAAAAATAGCGTAGGCTGGAGGGACACCGCTTCCTGTGACACTGCTTTCTGTGACACTGCTTCCTGAACTTCTCCATTCTATTCCACTTCCAAGAACCTTAGGTCTGCTAACCAAACCCATTCCTCATTCCTGGCTTAAAGGAAAATCTTTTTTGCTGACCCCAGGCTTTGTAGCTCTGCCACTTACAGTATCTCACAAAAGTGAGTACACCCCTCACATTTTTGTAAATATTTGATTATATCTTTTAATGTGACAACACTGAAGAAATGACACTTTGCTAAAATGTAAAGTAGTGAGTGTACAGCTTGTATAACAGTGTAAATTTGCTGTCCCCTCAAATTAACTCAACACACGGCCATTAATGTCTAAACCGCTGGCAACAAAACTGAGTACACCCCTATGTGAAAATGTTCAAATTGGGCCCAATTAGCCATTTTCGCTCCCTGGTGTCATGTGACTTGTTAGTCTTACAAGGTCTCAGGTGTGAGCAGGTGTGTTAAATTTGGTGTGTCATCACTCTCACACTCCCTCATACTGGTCACTGGAAGTTCAACATGGCACCTAATGGCAAAGAACTCTCTGAGGATCTGAAAATATAATTGTTGCTCTACATAAAGATGGCCTAGGCTATAAGAAGATTGCCAAGACCCTGACACGAAGCTGCAGCACCGTGGCCAAGACCATACAGTGGTTTAACAGGACAGGTTCCACTCAGAACAGGCCTCACCATGGTCGACCAAAGAAGTTGAGTTCACGTGCTCAGCGTCATATCCAGAGATTGTCTTTGGGAAATAGATGTATGAGTGCTGCCAGCATTGCTGCAGAGGTTGAAGGGGTGGCAGGGGCCAGCCTGTCAGTGCTCAGACCATACGTATATGGACCATATATATATATATATGAAATCGTGTGGTGAGGGTTCAGTTGTTCGCGGGGTTGCTGGAGTCGTGCCGGGGCTTTTCTGAGAGACGCCGCGTTTACAGCCAGGGAGCGGAATCTTCGCTCGGGTCTGAGTCGTATGTCTTGTGAGAGGTCTCTCTCCTTTCGAGCAGAAGAGCGGCCTTTTATACTCTCCCCTTGTCTGCTGGATGGTGGAATTTTCCCATGCCACGCACCATTCATCGGGCGAGGGTGTGTTGGCGGCTCCGCCCCACCGCCACGTGCTTTCCGACAGTCCAAAACATTGACGGTGTTGAAGCGGGGCTGTCTCTTCAGCCCCACCACGGCAGTCGCAGGAGTAGCGATTTTAGTTTCTTGTGTGCCGGCTGTCGGTCTGTCGCGACAGTACCCCCCCAGCTCCAAGCCTACTACCACCGTGTGTTAGGCCCATAGAGCATCCCATCGCGAGAGACCATCTGCATTCCCATGGTGGGTCCCCACCCGGTGCTGGACCTGGAACGAGAAGTCCTGTAATGCCAGGAACCAACGGGTTACCCTGGCGTTAGTGTCTTTGGCCTTGGCCATCCACTGTAGTGGGGTGTGGTCTGTCACCAGGACGAAGCGCCAACTGGCCAGGTAATATCGTAACTCTTCGCTGGCCCATTTTATCGCCAGGGCCTCTCCACGGCTGCATAGTTCTTCTTAGCGAGGGACAACTTCCGACTGATGTAGAGGACCGGGTGTTCCTCTCCATCGAAAGTCTGTGAGAGAACTGCGCCCAGCCCGGTCTCGGATGCATCTGTGTGCATGGTGAATGGAAGGGTGAAGTCTGGGTTGCGTAGCACTGGAGCGCTGGTGAGAGCGTCTTTCCGGACTTGGAAGACCATTTCACCCAGTCCAGCTGGCCCTTCTTTGTAAGATCTGAGAGGAGAGAGGCAACAGAGGAGAAGTTAGGTACAAATCGGCGATAGTACACCGCCAACCCCAAGAAGGCACGTTTTTTTGACGCAGGTTGGGGATAACCCTTCACTTCCTCAATTTTCTTCATCTGGGGCTTCGTCCTGCAGCATCCGGCTAGCCTCCTCCTAAATAGCCCTACGGCAGGCCTCCGGGACCCGATAGGGCCGCTGCTGCACCACCACTCCCGGGTTAGTCTTGATCTCATGTTGTACCAGCTGCGTCATGCCTGGGGAGGTAGAAAAAACATCAGTAAACTGACCCACCAACTCTGTCAGCTCCTGCTTTTGAGTGGGTCTGAGCTCTTCTCCCAGTTGGACTAAGCTGCCCTGGTCATGATTGTGCCTAGGGCCGCAAACGCAGACAGTACCGGTTCTGGCTCTATCCACGTCTTCAGCAGGTTTATGTGGTATGTCTGTGTGTCTGCTTGCTTACCGGGCTGCTGCAGGCGATAGTTCACGGGACATCTCCTCTCGAGGACTGTATATGGGCCCTGCCACCGAGCTAGGAATTTGCAGGAGCTGCTGGGTACTAGCAGGAGTACCCAATCGCCAGGTCGGAACTCGCGGGGATGTGCTGGACGGTTGTACACTCGTTTCTGTTCCTCCTGGGCGGCTTTCATATGTTCCTAGACGATCGGGGCCACTCGGTCGATCTTCTCCTGCATCTCCTGTACATACTCGATGACCGAGCAAAATGGGGAAGGCTGTTCATCCCAGGCTTCCTGTGCCACGTCCAGCAGTCCACGAGGTCACTGTCCGAAGAGGAGCTTGAAGGGTATGAAGCCCGTGGAAGCCTGGGGGCACTCTCGGACGGCGAAGAGGATGTATGGCAGGAGGAGGTCCCAGTTCCTCCCTTCCTCGTCTACCACCCAGCGCAATATCTGCTTTAAGGTCCGGTTGAACCATTCGACCAGCCCATCCGTTTGTGGGTGGTAGACCGATGCCTTTAGGTGTTTCACCTGCAACAGCCGACACAGATCAGACATAAGCTTTGACACAAACGGGGTACCTTGGTCGGTTAGGATGTCTATTGGTATCACCACATGGCTGAACAGGAGCAGCTAGTTCTTTGGCGATGTTCCGGGAGGTTGCTTTACGCAGTGGTACCGCCTCGGGGTACCTGGTGGCATAGTCCACGATTACCAATATATACTCGTGACCTCGGACGGATTTTGGGAGCGGCCCGACGAGGTCCATGCCAATCCTCTCGAAAGGGACGCCTATGATAGGAAGCAGGATGAGTGGTGCCGGCGGGGGCTTCCTTGGGGCTGTGTGTTGGCACTGGGGGCATTGTTGGCAGAAGCGCTGGACCTCTGCGTCCATGCCTGGTGAGACAAAACGGTCCTTCAGCTTCTCCAGGGTGTTTCTTGCCCCCAGGTGGCCCCCGAGTGGATAGGCATGGGCCAGGTGCATCAGTGCCTGCGTTCTGGCTTTAGGGACGACCAAGAGGTCCATGGTATCCCCCCTGCTGTTAGTCCGGTGGTACAGTAAGCCTCCTTTCACCAGAAAGTAGGGGGGGGGGGGGGTCTCTGGTTCGGGCTCTGGTCAACCCCTTTGATCTGGCACACCTGGGCCCAGCAATACTTCAGGCGATTGTCCTCTTTCTGCTCTCGGCCGAAGTTCCGCTGCCGGTTTACCTGCTGAAACACAGACAGGAGCAGATTAGAGCGTGTGTGCAGCTTACCTTCTGTCCCGGCGTCCTCCTCGATTCGGGCCATGTAGGCCTGCTGAACTCGTGCTTCCTTTGCTCGCTGGGGGCGGTTCCGGCAGATCCAGTGTGGGGAGGACACACCCTGCTGGCCAGGTTTTCTGGGTCTTCTTCCATGTCCCCAGGTCTGGCTCGGTTGGTCTGGACTCGTCCTCGGGTGTCCCGTAGTCCAGGCGGCCTTGGTGGTGCTGTCCCTCGTTGCTGAGTGCCAGGGTGGTCAGGGTGTGTTCCAGGGTGGTCAGTAGTTCCCTGGGTGTCCCAGGAGCTTGCATCCCCATGGCCTGGCATTCTGTGGGCGGCAGAGTCTTCAGGAACCGGTCTACGGCCACCCTCTCTACAACCTTGGTGGCAGAGTACAGGTCTGGCTGGAGCCACCTCTTGGTGAGGCGCAGAAGGGAGTCCATCTGCCCATGTGGCTTGACTCCCAGCCTGTAGCTCCACCAGTGGAACTCCGCCGCCGCCTGGAGGGGGTTCCGCCCACACCATGGCAGGATCTCTCCCTTTACCTTTCTGTAATCCCCGGGGGTTCTTCTCGGCCGTCAGGCAACGCCGTGTTTACAGCTCGGGTCTGAGTCATATGTCTTGTGAGAGGTCTCTCTCCTTTCGAGTGGAAGAGCGGCCTTTTATACTCTCCCCTCATCTGCTGGATGGTGGAATTTTCCCGTGCCGCGTGCCATTCATTGGCCGAGGGTGTGTCGGTGGTTCCTCCCCGCCGCCATGTGCTTTCTGACAGTCCAAAACATTGATGGTGTTGAAGCGGATGGTGTTGGGGTCTCTTCAGCCCCACCATGGCAGTCGCGGGAGGAGCAATTTTAGTTTCTTGTGCGCCAGTTGTCGGTCCGTCGCAACAATATTATTATATATTATATATATATATATATATATATATATATATATATATATATATATATATATATAGGCCCCTACATTATGAATAATTATAGCATTATAATTATTCATAGTGTAGGGGCCTATATAGCATAACTACTGGGTTTAGTGGGGCCCCCTGGGTAGTGAGTGCCCCTATAATTGTCACCACCTTTCACCCCACTAGCGATGGCCCTGGAGCATGTGTGTGTGCATGTGTGTACTTAAAAGAGAACACGTGCACATAGCAGCTGCCATGGCCATGCCCCACATTGTCCTTGCCAAGATGGGACTGCAGGATGACCCGGAGGCCTTCTTGGAGCTGTATGAGCACTCGGCGTTGGCTTGGGGCTTGCCCAAGAGACAGTGGGCGGCCCGTCTGTTGTCACAATGCAAGCTCATGGCCCAACAGTTACCAGTTGCCAAAATGCTGGGGTACCTGGACCTGAAACGGGTGATTTTGCACTGGGTCTAAAACCGGCAGTTCAATCTACCCTTATGGAGACCACCTCTCTCCGTCCCAAATCACAGACATTACTAAATTGCAGGTGGAATTTTCCGACATGTTCTTGCCTCTCTCTGGTCACACCAATCTCAAAGAGCACCACATTGTGCCGCTCCTATCAGCTGCCTGATTTTTAGTGATCCGATTTTGTGTGGACTGTTTTCTAAAGTCAACGTGGTGTCTAAATTTGACACATACCCAAGGCCTCGCATTGACAAACTGCTTGATCGTTTAGGTGTGGCTTGTTTTTATTCAACACTGGATTTAACAAAGGGATATTTGGCATATCCCCTTGACTCCAATATCTCGTGAAAAAATGGCTCTTTCCACTCCATGTGGGTTTCACCAATTCCTGGTTCTCCCTTTTGGATTGTTCAGGGCCCCTGCGACGTTTAAGCGGCTTATGGACAGAATCCTCCGTCCACACACTTCTTATGCCGTTGCCTGTTTAGATGACATTATTATCTTCAGTAATGAATGGCAGTGGCACATGCAGCACCTGAGAGCTGCTTTGGGCGGGGCTTATGGCAAACCCAAAGAAGGGTGCGATTAGACGGGGGGAAGTACAGTATAAAGAGTGCTTTAAGTTGGTTCAGTTCTGCCTTCTTTCTTTCTGCCCAAACAGGAATGTATCACAGTCTGCGAGGTCACACAGGAACCCAGGGTAAGTTCTAAACAACTAAGTCCTCTCTCATATTAATGTTCATGAGTCCATCATCAGGAGAACACTGACCAACAATAAAGTGCATGAAAGGAACATTGCTGTCCCTTTTCAGTTTGCTAAAGTTCATGTGGACAAGCCAGAAAGCTACTGGAAAAATGTGAGAGAAAAACATAATTTTTTTAGTTTAAATGAGATGTTTTATGTTTGGAGAAAGGAAAATGCTGCACTCCAGCATAAGAACCTTATACCGTTATGGGCTAAAAGTCCTCCCAAGCCAATATGCAGGACTGATCAACAATTACCATAAACGTTCAGTTGCAGTTATTGCTGGACAACGGGGTCAAACCAGATACAGAAAGTAAAGGTTCACATACTTTTACCACTTACAGATATGTGATTTTGGATTATTTTCCTCAACAAATGAATGACCAAGTATCATATTTTTGTCTCATTTGTCTAATTGGGTTCTCTTTATGTATTTTTTGGGATTCTGATGTTTTAGGTCATATTTATGCAGTAAAAATTCTAAAGGGTTCACAAACTTTCAAGCACTACTGTATTAGTAGAGGACGCTGTATTAGTAGAGGACGCTAGATTGTCTGCAGTGCTGAAAAGTCATCAGGCTGTATTCAGAAATGAGATAGGGAGCATGAAGTAAATCAAAGTGAAACTCCAAGTAAACCCTGCCTGATAGCCTACATTTTTGAAAGCCAGCACAGTACCTTTTGCTCTTAAACCTAAGGTAGATGCAAATGCTCAGTTGATCTAAGAGTCCTTGAATCTGTCTCTCACAGTGATTGGGCCACTCCTATTGCTCCATTTAGCACATACAAATCAGTTACATCATATTCTCATGAATATGACTGAGATTATGGCATGTAGAAACAAATGGAGACAAGAGTGAAGTTGAGGTTTCATAAGATGCACTATATGCCCAAACATTTGAGGACAACTGACCATAGGTGTGCTTTCTGAACATCCCATCCCATGGGAAGGAAAGGAACATGGAGTGTTAAGCCTTTTTCACACCGCACGCTGCAGAAGAGTAGTGCATATTTTTTTCAGTGTGCATGTTAACGAATGAGTGCTTTTACACTGGATGCTGCAGCAGTGTGGCAGCACAGCACAGGAGCAGTGCCTGAGCAGCAGTGAAGTTTGAGTTTTGAGTTGAGTGCTGCTCGAGCTGCTGGTGCTGAATTAAAGCACCAACACATCATTGAAAGTCTCTTAAATGAAGAGGAGTTGGCACAAAAAAGTATATATTAAACAAAAAAGCATACGTTTGTAGAGTAGTATGTTTTATATTTAATATACACTAATCATGAATGTGAATAGTGTTATTTTTGGTTTGCAGGTACAGCAATAAAATCAGGGGTGGACTGGCAACAAAAAGCATCCCGGGAATTTGCTGTCAAGCTACCCCAATTTCATACACCAAATTCTAACTAACACAATGTTTCTCAATCAATGAATCATTAATTAAAAAAAAAACACATTCTGTTCATTTGTATTGTTTGTGTTAAGCTAATGTGCAAAATGATGAAACTGTGTCACTGCAGCTAAGATGACCTATTGAATATCTGTATATAGGCTCTATAATGCCTGGGTGAAGAAAAAGGGAAAATTCCCGAATTTCCCAATGGCCAATCTGCTCCTGAATAAAATTGATAGGTTGCTAAAACAGAAAACAATCAAGTTAACAAAACTCCTCAACAGCCCACTCTATCACAGATATGCTAAAATTTGCTGCATGGGCATCATCCTCAGTGAAAATCCCACATGGTTCTGCATGGACATAATCTTCCCTGAAAATCCCAAATGGTGCACACTATAATGGTTACGTACACCTGTGACTATGTGCTTCGTATAGTGCTTGAACAGCAAGTAACTGTGACACCTGAAGAAGGATTTTTAGAATTTGTGGGAAGTGTCCTGTGGTGCTGTGGCGGTGAAATGTCCCAGACAGATGGAACTGAAAAATCCATTACAGGAAATCTGTAATGGTTTCCAGTGTGTGGCCACTGTTTCCATGGCAACAAAAATGAGAGCAATTAATGGCAATGATGGGAGAGAATTAAAATAATCATCATTTTGTGAACTACTCAGTAGTCAGTTACTCAGTAGTCCATCAGAGGTTCCATTCTGTCTAATCATCTCCCAGTTTTATTATATATGTCCAGGTACAATACAGCCAATTTAACTCATGCTAACTGATTTATCCCTCATCATTTTACATGCTCTATTAAAACAGAGAGCAGCAGAGATATCTGAAGCATTAGTGCATTAGTGAACATTTACATAATGCCTTCAGGCCTCATTTGGGAGATGTAAATAACATTATGGAAGTCATTTTGGGAGCACAATCCTTCTGGAAAACCAGAGTACCTCACTCATTCTTCTGTTTATTCACACACTTTCCAGAAAGATTTCCTTCCATATTATCTGCTACTCCAAATCCACAACCTGCACTGTTCATAGTGCATCACTGACAAGACTGAAGACACACTTGCTAATCCTGGTTTAAATGACAGACCTACCTGGCTTATTTATGGCAGGCCTAAAGATCAGAGCTCATTTTCTGAATGTTCAGTTACCACTGATTCTCAGATCTCTCATTTTGTGTTCACACAACATTTGAATGGCCCTGAAACTATGCTCCATGTTGCCATTTTCTCTGCCAGCCTGTATCAGGAACAGAAAGAAAAGAAAATACAACATGACAATATAACAGGGCGCACGGTGGCTTAGTGGTTAGCCTCACACCTCCAGGGTCGGGGGTTCGATTCCCACTGTGGCCCTGTGTATGTGGAGTTCAAGGGGTTCAAGGGGTTTCCTCCCCCAGTCCAAAGACATGCATGGTAGGCTGATTGGCATGTCTAAAGTGTCTGTAGTGTATGAATGAGTGTGTATGTGATTGTGCCCTGCGATGGACTGGCACCCTGTCCAGTGTACCCTGTCTTGTGCCCAATGCTCCCTGGGATAGGTTCCCTGTGACCCTTAAAAGAAGTAAGTGGTAGAAGATGGATGGATGGACAATGTAACAGTGTATAACTGTTTTACAACAATCACCAGTCTCTCCATATCCATTTGAACTCAAGAGGTGGCTCTTTGACAGATACCTAGTGGAGGGAAACTGGAGGAAATGCTCAAGAGGTATGTGCTGCTTTAACACTTGAACAAAATTTAGATTATGACATTGTGAAATCCACAGTACTCTGTGCCCATGCATTGGTACACAAAGCCTATAGGCATAATTTTAGGTTGCATGTAAAAACTATCAGATATATTTTGAGTTTGCCTGAGAGAAGTGTTCTCGGTTTGATAAATGGTGTGCTTATCTAAAGTGAATAATTTTGAACAACTCTGTGAACTGATTTTATTAGAGGCTTTTAAACATAGCTTGCCCAATAAGTGTGTGGTACATTTAAATGAACAGAAAGTGCACTCTATTGCAGAAGCAGCCATGCTGAATGACAAATTTGATTTAATGCATAAAACTGCTTTATCATTACCAGTATGATCGGATCGGTCACTAGGTAGTCATAAAGTGCCACTGCATCTTGGTGCCCCTGGAAAACCTGACATAACCTCTAAACCAGTTACACAAAATATTTGTTTTGTTGGGAATTGTGCTTGCTTTTACTGTTGTAAGCCTGGTCATTTAATCACTGCTTATATAGCCTGGAAAATGGGAAATGCCAAAAGTGTTGGGTTTGTACAGACAGTCCCCATAGTTAACAAAGTGTCTAATAGACTTTCATGTGATAACACTTTTGATCCCTCTGGAAGCAGGGGCATGCTCAAGTGGCAGTTTGAATTGGGGCAGCGCCGGAGAAGGTGAGTGGTAAAGATTCCACACCTGTGCTGAATTTGTCTAATGAATGTTCTATGTTTCAGTGAGCGGTCGGCAAGGATAAAGAGGAGAGACAAGAGTCTCGAGAGAAAGCGAGAGCTGTGTGTATTGAACGCGGCAACATTTTTTTAGTATATATATTTCCAATGAGGCTATTCACATGAAATTTTCATCAGACTTTGGTATTAACTCATTAAAATCGTTAGGTATAATAATACTTTATTACACATAATGACTTTCATGTTGTGAATTATTTATTTTTCCGAATTTCTTGAGTTAATTCCAAAGTCTGGTGAAAATTTGGTGAATGACACAGGAAAAAAGCAGTTCTCCAAGGCAAGTTAAGGCAAAGAACCAGCTGTAATCCGTAAGTAATTATACTTCCTATCTGTGCAAATTAATATCAGCTGGGTAAGTAAATCTCATGATGGGTAAAAGCAAAGGGCTCTCTCAAGACCTTTGGAACCTTATTGTTGCAAAACATATTGACAGCATCGGATACAGAAGTATTTGAAAACTTCTGAATCCTCCAGTAAGCACCACAAGGACCATTATAGGCAAATGGAAGCAACATCACTCCATCATCAACCTGCCACGCACAGAAGCTCCTCGCAAGATTTCTGACAAGGGAGTCAGAAGAATAGTCAGAAGAGTAGCCCAACAGCCAAGGACTACTTGGAAAGAGCTCCAGAAACACTTGGAGGCAGCAGATGCCATCGTCACAGAGAAAACAATAGGCAATGCACTCCACTGCTCATGCTCACCGCGCAAGACTCTATTACTAAAGCAAAGGCATGTCGAAACTCATTTACAGTTTGCTACAACTCATTTGGACTAGCCTATGAAATACTGGGAGAGTGTAGTCTGGTCAGATGAGAGCAAAATTGAACTTTCTGGCTGTCATACTACACACCATGTTTGGAAAAGAAATGGCACTGCACATCACCCTTAAAACACTATAGCAACATTGAAGTTAGGAGGTGGAAGCATCATGGTGTGGGGCTGTTTTTCATCACATGGTACTGGCAGACTTCATATAATTGAAGGATCGATAAATGGAGCCCTTTACCGGGAGAGTCTTGAGAAGAATTTGCTGCCATCCTCCAGGATGCTAAAGATGAGACGTGGGTGGACCTTCCAGCAGGACTCATGTGCATGATCATGAGCAAACCCTTTTGTTTGTTGCGGAAAATTTCTCTAATCAAGCCAAGGAACTTCCAGAGTTAAGGGGTTAAAGATGTCAGAAATCAAACTTTATTTAAGACAATAAAGCTGAGACCTCTGCAGGTTGTCTGAATCAATACAATCAGGGCATGGGCTTTTATACTGTCCTGAAACAATGATCTCATTTAGGCAGGGTCTACCCTCTTTGTCTTTTAGTTACAACCTGAACTTTTGCCACAATTAATTTATTCTGGTCATGTGTTGTTTGTAATTGTAGTGCAAGCTCAGTCAGCTTATTTAAAAAAAAATGTTTATTCTTACAATATTAGCACATGTCCAAATGCTTATTGACCATCACATTACTCTTTTGCATTGTCAGTATTAACACACCCCAAGCCATTCTTAGACTAGGTCATCCCAAGATCAGGTCAATTCCTAAGTCTTTGACACAAGCACAAATCTTTCTTACTGATTAATGCGCTTCTGTGGATATAACTTCCTAATCTTCAAATCTTATACATTGCTTACATATAAGTTGATTAGTACATTTATTGGTTAAAATATTCCATATATAATCATACACTTAATATGTTTAAATGCTGATTAATCATTCAGTTGCTTTCAATCATGTGGTTAAGTGCTAATTCCCTCATGATCTATTACTCAACCTTAGTGTGAGCACTAACATTTCCATGACTGAAACACACCAAGGTTATCTTTAGATCCCTGACAGATACAAAACATTTCTTGTTGATTTATTCAAACTTTATAGAATAACCTCTTAGATTTGCCTAAGATGAATATCCAAGGAATACCAAAAGTAAAATTAAAGCTGTTCTTGAACCATTTGGAATACATGCATGGTCTCTTTTGAAAGGAGACAGTCTAAAGCTTTTTCCCCAGTAGTCAGAATCACTATAAGTGCTACTGGGATTGAGTAATAGAAGTTTGAACACACTAAAATTTTTGTTCACGTGATTTGTTTGTGTACATACAGATGCCTGCAGATGACTACAGCTGGGAGCTATTAGCTGGAAAACACAATTAGGCCACAGCATATGTATATTCATAATTGAAACCTTGAAAACCTATCCAGTCTGAGCTAAAACTCGTCATGCCTAAAAATGTCCTCATTTGTCCTACAGTCTGTGGTAACAGTGATTTAATTATGCCCTCGAGTTGTGTTGGTGATATAGCCTTAATTTTATGTGCAGGTAACCTTCCTAAATACTCCACCTGTGATTGACAGTACTACAATTTTGTTTTGGAGGCTTTATGTCCTCCTTGAGCTAATTTAGTTAATACCTTGATAGAATCTCTGTGGCCTTCTTCAAGTGATGAAGAACAAATCAATAGGTCATCTACGTACTGCAGCAACACACTATCCAGGCACAAACCTTTGAGAACCTGATTAAACATATGTGGAGAATGTTTGAAGCCTTTGGAATTCTGGTATATGTATATTGTTTACCAGCATAAGTGAAGGAGAATAAATGCCTGCTCTCCTCAGTCAGAGGAACGGTAAAGAAAGCAGAACAAGGATCAATTATAATAAAGTAATTAGCATCAGGAGAAACATTTTTCAGTAGTGTGTGCAGATTAGGAACTTCTGCTGGCCAATCTTGTACTACCTCATTCCTCATTAACTGCTCATAAATCATGTATCAGATGCCATATTGACCTATCTGATTTAACAACAGGTAAAATTGGAGTATTATAGTAGCTGGATGTCTCAACTAAACTCATGCCTGAATTAGTCCTTCATTGGTTGGTTGAATACCTTGAACAGCTTCAGGATGCGACGGGTATTGTTGTTTATGTGACAAACATGCTCCTGGTTTTAGTCCTATCCTGACCGGGCTAGCGGATTTTACTAAGTCCACATCAGTGTCATGTTGGGACCATAATTCAATTGGCACCTGTTTTTCCATGTCTTTTAGTAACTCAGTTGCTTTAGTTTCTACTACAAGTATTTCTGTCACTTGCACTTGCATTTATTATAATCACTATCTCCTTTGGGATTCCTATTATGACAGTAACACAGAGAATCTTAAGAAATGATTTGTCAGCTGAGTGGTAAATTAAAGGATGCTCTAAAGCGTCCCACTCACCTTTTTCTGCCTCCTTCATCATTGGTCCTAAGTCTTTTGAGTCCCATCCTTTATTTACATAACGAGTCACATGCGGAATTGAATTTGGAACCTGAAACCACATGAATTCACAACCCTCAATTTGTATAGCTTCTCTGTACACATCTCACCCTAACAAATTGATAGGCATGTGCTCTGATACCAAAATAGGTATTTTTAACATATTTTTGGTTTGTAGACAAACTGGAGCAGTCATAGGAATTAGCTGCTTTTGTCCCGAGATGCGAGGTGAGAGGCATAATTTGGACTTACACATGTGTAAGCAGCCCCAGTGTCTACCATCATGGTGTAATTTTGCCCTCTATTTTAACCTGCAGTATAGGTTCTTCATCAGCATTGGTGGTTATAAGTGGAAATTGACCCTCCCCTGTAGGATTCTCTGGGCACCCCTAGTAACCCTGATTCGGCCCATCCCACATATTTAATGGCCCTTGTGGAGGTTTTCTATAGGGCTGAACCCAACTCTCTTCCCCTGTACCCCCGGGTGGACGTTGCCATGGATTGGTGGGCCCAGCCTTTCCACACCCCCAGCATACCCCTTGAGGACCATAACTGGGTCTGCCTATCTCTGTCCTCTTGGAGGTGGCCTATTCTGCCAGTTCATGTTGCTTTGTTTGCTGCTAAACATTAATGACAAATGGAGCATGCTGCTGCAGACAAGGAGGAGTTGCCAGAGGTTTTGGTTGAACAGCAGGTGGGGGAGGTGTATTCATAGGAGCCATCACTGCTGATTGTCCTGCCTCCTCTTCATCTTTGTCTTTAACACCAGCTTGAGTCTTTTTCTTGCTTCTGTTAGTTAACTTTTCAAGTTGCAATTGTGCCAGCTTTTGCTGCAATTCTCTTTCTTGTTTTTTCAGTTTTTGCTTGTTCTTTCTGTACTGTTCAACAGTGTTACATAGTCACAAAACTCCTTGTGTGTTTTGGAGTTTAGATCGACCATGTCTTCTAGCTTGTTCTTTACAGCTGATGGCATCCACTATTGTTTCTCTGAACAATGTGGTCATCACAGGATCCCCTTCAGGATCCTTCTCTGTTTCTTGTTTCTACCTCCAGCTGTCGTTGAACGTAAGCAGCCAGGTTTTCTGTTTTACCCCCAGCTGTTTTCCTTTTAGAGACCTGGGGTCCACTCGGGTTGGATATGCAGTTCTTAGGACCTGCAATACATTTGGGTGGTGATAATCCAAAGAAACTCCACCCCCCCCAACCCCCCCGTATGCTGCTGTTAGGATCTCAGCAATCTTGGCTCCTATTGCAAGCAATTTGCCCATTATTTGTTCATCAAACACCATGATCCACTTCTGGAGCCCCCTCGTGGATGTCACACGAGAGATCAGCCCCTTGCGATACTGTGTGTCCCAGGGCACATATTGGGCCTGAGCACCTTTAACCAAAACTGAAAAATACTTTTGCCACTTTAACTGGGTCTGTTTGGATTTTTCTAAGTCTCCGTCCCTCTCCCTTTGACCATGTCTGTAAAGGAGTTTGGTCTGAGTAGTTCCCATGATGGAGTTGTTATTTTTCTTCAGCATTTTCAAGATACAGCTCTCCTCACACAATTCGCTTGTGCTCTATTCCCTGTGACCTATGCTGTCTTTCTTTTGGTCATTTCGCTACTGTTTTTTTGCTGCCTCAGTGATTTTTCTGCTTCCCTTATGTGTCTCTCATCTGTCTCCAGCTGGCCAAGTGATCTCTGGACCTCTTTTATTAATTTTGCTGATTCCGCTAATTCCTTATCCACTTATTCCTTGTTTTTTGTTGAAGAGATTCTTGCAAGAATATGACCTCATGAAACTGCTTATGTCAGGAGAAATTAGAAACTCTCTAAGAGCAGTTCTCTCAAAACTCTAGATCCCTTCATTGATACTGTTACATTGATACTTATTAATGCCCTAAAGCATTTCCTTTCCATTTAACGTCCTGTCAAAACAAATTTGTTCAGATTACTTTCATTGGTGCCTCTAAGGAACTTAAGATTCCTTCAAACATTGACAATGTCTCTGTTGAGAGATACCTTGCTGACCAGGACTGCATCTAGCATTTCAATCCTCCTCATGCTACACATATGGGTGGATGTTGGAAAAGAATGGCCTTGGCATGACCAAGAAGATCCTTGACTCCACACATGAGGTACTTACCACTTTTCTATCCATTTTGAAGTGGCTGCTATCATCAATGTCACCACTTGTGCCCGTGTCCTCTGATCTGGACAATCCACTATTGCATACACCTGCCACACTGCTCATGCAAAAAGCGAGCCTATCTCAAACCATTCAGGGTTTTCCCTACCCTAGAAAGAGTTTTTGTGGGGCGCCTAAGCTAAATGAAATTAAAAAGGTGACACATTAGAATGAATGTAAAAACAATACTGGGAGTTCTATGCAATGACAAAAGAAAGAGAGGTGGATTGATCTCAAATGGAAAGGTAAGCTGGCAACAGGAATCAACAATGAGTATGTGACAAATGCTCACTGCCAAGCTAATCAAACAGCTGATTGGATATTTCTCTGTACCTCTGTACTCGGTCCTTGGGATGGTAGTTAAAACCATCGACCATGTAAGAATAAATGAAGAATAAACTTTTTTTGTTACAGCATAATTCTTGTAGATGAGAAAGAAATATGACACTAGTAACAACAGAGATAGCATAACAAAAGATATAACTAATGTTATAATACTAAACTAATTAAATTGTTAACCTGGCTAACTTACATGGATATTCATGTACTGAATTAAGTTATGTTAGCCAGCAAAATAATTAGTTGCCATTAGATAAAGATACTTTGACTGAACTAATGTGGCATGGTAGCTAAACAAAGTTAAACTGTGTCCACACATAACACCTTTTTCTGAAGAAAACCGCTGGTCAAAGTGTTTTTTTCATATAGGAAAAATGTGTGGGTTACGCATGTACTGTTCCCTGAGAAGGGAATGAGACATTGCATTTAGAATAACACTATGGGGGTGAGCGCCCTCATGCGTGATCGGCATCTGAAGCTAACATAATGCCTATTCATAGGCCTGCCATTATCAGGTGACATGGCAATTAAACCTGTGAACCACTCCGTCAGACACAATTCACAGGCCTGCCCTGGTATGACAAAGCTACACAACGTATCGTTCCCTTCTCAGGGAACAGGGTTACATGCGTAACCCAGACGTTCCCTTTCAAAGGGAACTCCATGTTGCATTTAGCATAACACTATGGGAACGAGAATACCCACTCCATCATACCGAAGGTACGGCCTGTTCAAAAAGACCCAAGCCCGAGGCTCACTGTAAGACATTCGAGCCCGGGGTGGAATGAATATCCAGGCTGTAATATCGAATGAATGGGTGTGACGTAGACCACCCTGCAGCAGCACGCACATCCTGTAAGGATACCCCTTTGGACAAAGCCTTCGAGGAGGCGACCTCCCTAGTGGCCTTATGCCCAGAGGCATAGCGAGACCGCGTACCTCATAAGCGATAGAGATTGCTTCCACTATCCAATTAGAGATGCACTGCTTCGACACAGCATCTTCTCTACTGTCGCCGCCAAAGCAGACCAGCAGCTGCTTTGACGTACGCCCTTGGCAGGAGTGGTGGACGCAAGTACAGAGAGCCCTTACTGGACACAGCAGGTGCATTCTCTCTTGTTCCAGTATGAGGAACGGAGGAGGGCAGAAAGCCTGCAACACCACAGGGTGGGCAGCAGATGTAGGCACTTTAGGAATATAATCTGACCTAGGAAACAGGAAGGCCTTGGCTAATCCAGGGGTAAAGTCAAGGCAGGAAGGGGCAACAGAGAGAGCTTGTAGATCTCCTACTCACTTGAGAGATGTCAGGGCCAGCAGAAGAGCTACCTTTAGAGTCAATAGCTTCTCAGAGGCTGACTATCAGGGCTCAAATGGGGCCCCTGACAGACCTTCCAGGACCACAGAAAGGTCCCAGGAAGGTATGCACAGCCTGCAGATGGGCCTCAGCCGCTTGACACCACACATAAACCTCGAAGTTAGAGGATGTTGACACACAGAGGCTCCATCAACAGGGGTGTGGCTGACCTAAATGGCGACCATATAAACCTTGATTGTAGAAGGAGCCAACCCCACTGAGAAACATCCTTGTAAGAACTCCAGGACGGTAGCTATTGCGCAGTTCACTGGGTCTAGCCGACGTACCTCACACCACAAGACAAGAAGCCACCACTTGAGTGCATGCAATTTCCACGTGGATGGTGCTCTAGCATTCAACATGGTCTCTACAGCCTCAGTTGTGAGACCAGAATCTATGAGCTGGTGCCCCTCAGGAGCCAGACCCACAGTTTCCATAGTTCTGGCCAAGGTTGATAAATCAGCCATCCAGCTTTAGACAGTAGATCCCTGCAGATGGGAATCTCACAAGGAGTGCCGTCTAGCAGGGATATTATCTCTGAGAACCATATTCAAGCTGGCCAATAAGGTGCTACTAGCAGAAGACGTTTTGGCGAACTCTCGCTGGAACTGGTGGGTGCAGAGCGATCGGGGAAAAGCACATAGATGCGACCTCAGCCACATGTGCACCAAGGCATCCAGCCCTAATGGTGCGGGAAGAGTAAGGGGGAACCACAGCGGGCATTGTGTTGTCTCCTTGGAGGCAAACACATCCACTTCCGCTTGCAGGATGTCTGCCTCCACATTCCCGCTGCCCGGAATGTACATTGCACTCACTGACAAGGACCTTCCCTCTGCCCAGAGAAGAATTAGTTGTGCCTGCCTGAACAGGGGGCAAGAATGTAACACTCCCTGGTGGTTGATATATGAGATCGTGCAAGAATTAACCAGTCGTCCAGGTAGTTTAGTACACAGATGCCCAGAAGTCACAAGGGAGCCAGAGCAGCATCCATGCAATTTGTGTAGGTGCGAGGGGATAAAGCTAGCCCGAAGGGAAGAACCCGATATTGGTATTTGGACATTGTCTCCAAACACAAACCTCAGGAACTTCCTGTGAATGGACGATATTCCTATGTGGAAATATGGATCTTTCAGATGTATCATCACAAACCAGTCCTAGAACTGAATCTGTGGCATGATAAGTTTGAGCGTCAGCATCTTGAACCTGTATGTCTGAAGAGTACGGTTCAGATGACGCAGATCTAAAATTGGCCGCATACTCCCATCTTTTTTGTGGACCAGGAAATAACAGTTGTAAAAACCTCCCTCCATTCGGGAATGGGGTACATGTTCTATGGCCCCTTTGTCCAAGAGGGATCTTACTTCCTGGACTAACATCGGGCTCTGCTCTGTGCTGACTACTGTGGTGAGCACACCTCTGTACCGGGGGAGTTGAGCTCTGAACTGGACCCGGTAACCCTTTTCTATGATAGACAGAACCCATGGAGACTCGCTGCCAGGTGGTCCATGCTGCCAGATGGTATTTTAGTGACATTAGCATTTCCACATTCTGATGGAGGGAAAGCATCAGATTTTCATTGCCCTGTGACAGCTCGCTGACCAGAGAAGGCTGTAAACTTGGGACAGACTTGGCTTGGGAAGGCCCTACAGTAGCACTGGGGGCTATCTGCCCTAACAACCTCATGTCTCCTTATATGTCCCTCCGTGGCACATCAGGAGCACTCCTTCCTTGCCTGCTTGGCTTTTATGATCATTTTTAGATCAGGCCTAAAAATGATCATATGGCTGGCAGATCATAAGGCTGGCAATGATCAAATTAGAAGGCTGAGTCTGTGGCTACCCAGTCCCCCTGGCTCTCCGCAGGGGAAGGTGGGCCACCACACTTGCCTTCTGTGCCTCCCTCGCACTAGCACTGGCCACTCATCGATGTCCTGGCAAACTCGACATGACAGGGAAGAAACTAGTTGAACACCGCCGTTTACTGTTTTGCCTTGTGAAACCTGTCGGCGATGGCATTAACCACACCACCGAACAGGCCGGAAGGTTTAACAGGGGCGTTCAGCAAGGAGACCTTATCTTTGTCCCCCATCCCTGAGAGGTTGAGCCATAGGTGCCTCTCTGCCACAACCAAGCCACCCATTGAACGGTCGTTTTGACGGGCCGTTTGCTTGGTTGCCCGGAGAGACAAATCTGTAGCGAGGCACAGCTCTGCCACTGCCTTGGGCCCAAGTCCCTCCCCAGTGTCGAGCTCACTCAGCAGGTCTGCTTGGTAGGCCTGCAGCACTGCCATTGTATACAGTGAAACACAAGCAAGACCTGCTGCTATATAGGCTTTGCCCACCAACACCGAGGTGGCCTTACATGGCTTGGAAGACAAAGCCTGTTACGAGCCACTTCCTCTTCCCTGGGCCAGTCTATATTCAGCTTTTCAACTGCCCTGGTAATCACCTCAAGCAGCTCTTTATATGCTTGAGACCTGCTCTCGGTTTTTGGTGCACTGGCACCCCCTACTGGCTCAGTCAGCAAGGGTGTCTTGGCTTTCCATAGCCGAAGGAGGAGTCATGACGCGAGCTCCAAAGTCAGGCGGAGAGCCGGATGCGGAAGACAGAGCAAGAGGTAGAGCCGTGTTCATCTCCAGCTCCTCTTCCAGATCCATACAAGATCCCCAGGACCTGAGCTGGCTGGCTGCCTCGGCAGCGGCTGGCCCAGATCCGTGAGGCTCTGAAACCCATCTCCACACCTTCTGAATTCTCTTTTGCTCATTCTTTTTTTTTTAAAGGGATAGAAAAGTCCAGAGATTTTGAGAAAAGATAGAGAGGAAATGAAGTGTCTTTTTTTTTGTTACACAAATGGCAGACATGCAGTCTCACTGTAATAAGGCTGACGGTTCATGGATGCCATATATATATCACGCGACATGCTTAATCGCCACGTCACCTGATCATAGGCATGATGTTACACAAGCTTCAGATGCCGGTCGTGCTTGAAGGCGCCCCCCCCCAATAGTGTTATGCTAAATGCAATGTGGAGTTCCCTTTGAAAGGGAAATGCTGTTTCAAAATGCAGTTGAGAGCATCCCAAAAGAAACTCATGACGTTTTTGAAAACACGGTCTACTCCATAGGATTATTATGTAAAACAGCTGCTGATGCTTAAAAAAACACGACATTACGTGTGAACATAGCCTTAGGTAGCTTCTTCACCAAAGAAGCTTTGTGTAGCATTTCCCATGACTGCCCCTGACACAAATAGTTTTTTTGTCGTATTCTCTAGATTTATTGTGTGAGTAAACAGCACACAAATTCCACTGGACTCACTTTCCAACCTAGCATTTATTTCCCTCCCCCACAACGCTCCCTAATGGGCAGAAACACTATTCAGGGTTCAAACCATGTAAAACATTGTTCTACTACTTAGATTATCCCACATCTCCCCTTTTAACAAAGAGAAAACAATGAAAAACATAGTGTTGACATCTTACTCTTGGTAGACATCACGTAGAACACAACTCAACAATATGCGATAAACAGTATCTTTTGTACAGATGAACATTACCTGATAACTGTTCACTTCAGATTATGAAAAGCTATTGAAAACACATTACCAACAGTTACACATTGCCACCAGTTACACTATATATATATATATATATATATATATATATATATATATACACAGTATCTCACAAAAGTGAGTACACCCCTCACATTTTTGTAAATATTTGATTATATCTTTTAATGTGACAACACTGAAGAAACGACACTTTGCTACAATGTAAAGTAGTGAGTGTACAGCTTGTGTAACAGTGTAAATTTACTGTCCCCTCAAAATAACTCAACACACAGCCATTAATGTCTAAACCACTGGCAACAAAAGTGAGTACACCCCTAAGTGAAAATGTCCAAATTGGGCCCAAACTGTCAATATTTTGTGTGGCCACCATTATTTTCCAGCACTGCCTTAACCCTCTTGGGCATGGCGTTCACCAGAGCTTCACAGGTTGCCACTGGAGTCCTCTTCCACTCCTCCATGATGACATCATGGAGCTGGTGGATGTTAGAGACCTTGTGCTCCTCCACCTTCCATTTGAGGATGCCCCACAGATGCTCAATAGGGTTTAAACCATCACCTTCACCCTCAGCTTCTTTAGCAAGGCAGTGGTCGTCTTGGAGGTGTGTTTGGGGTTGTTATCATGCTGGAATACTGGCCTGCGGCCAAGTCACCGAAGGGAGGGGATCATGCTCTGCTTCAGTATGTCACAGTACATGTTGGCATTCATGGTTCCCTCAATGAACTGTAGCTCCCCAGTGCCGGCAGCACTCATGCAGCCCCAGACCATGACACTCCCACCACCATGCTTGACTGTAGGCAAGACACACTTGTCTTTGTACTCCTCACCTGGTTGCCGCCAAACACGCTTGACACCATCTGAACCAAATAAGATTATCTTGGTCTCATAATCCATGTCCTTAGTTTACTTGTCTTCAGCAAACTGTATGCCAGCTTTCTTGTGCATCATCTTTAGAAGAGGCTTCCTTCTGGGACGACAGCCATGCAGACCAATTTGATGCAGTGTGCGGCGTATGGTCTGAGCACTGACAGGCTGACCCCCCCACCCCTTCAACCTCTGCAGCAATACTGGCAGCGCTCATACGGCTATTCATTGAGGGAACCATGAATCCCAACATGTACTGTGACATACTGAAGCAGAGCATGATCAGTATGCAGTATTCCAGCATGATAACGACCCCAAACACACCTCCAAGACGACCACTGCTTTGCTAAAGAAGCTGAGGGTGAAGGTGATGGACTGGCCAAGCATGTCTCCAGGCCTAAACCCTATTGAGCATCTGTGGGGCATCCTCAAACGGATGGTGGAGGAGTACAAGGTCTCTAACATCCACCAGCTCCGTGATGTCATCATGGAGGAATGGAAGAGGACTCCAGTGGCAACCTGTTAAGCTCTGGTGAACTCCATGCCCAAGAGGGTTAAGGCAGTGCTGGAAAATAATAGTGGCCACACAAAATATTGACAGTTTGGGCCCAATTTGGACATTTTCACTTAGGGGTGTACTCACTTTTGTTGCCAGTGGTTTAGACATTAATGGCTGTGTGTTGAGTTATTTTGAGGGGACAGTAAATTTACACTGTTATACAAGCTGTACACTCACTACTTTACACTGTAGCAAAGTGTCATTTTTTCAGTGTTATCACATTAAAAGATATAATCAAATATTTACAAAAAATGTGAGGGGTGTACTTACTTTTGTGAGATACTGTATATATTGTCCTCTAAGGCTACTGTAGTGTGACTATAGATCCAGTCTTTTAGGTTTCACGACTGGCCTCCCATATCTGGTTATAGTTACTGATCCTTTTGGACCAACAGAATATTTTTGCCAGTGCAATTTGTGTCTCTGCAATGTTCTCAGACAACTGGGACCCAGCCTGGGTGTCACAACCTTTACATCCATAGGAATGAGGAAATGATAGTTCCAACAAACAGTTCCATGAGGCATTTTTTTGTTGAAATATCTCATGTCTGCACTTTTCTCTCGAACACTATTGGTGGCGCTATCAGGTAACAAAGGATCCAGTAGTCTTGGGAGGGTTGGCATCATAGTACAAAGGCGGCATCCCATGAGCAGCTGAGCTGAGCTATACCCATTGTGAAGTGGAGTTGACCTGTATGACAGTAAGGCAAAGTCTTTGCCTTACTGTCAACAGAAAGCGCAAAATCTTGCGCTTTTTTTGAGTAGGTTTTTTACGGTCTGTACAGCCCACTCGGCCTCTCCATTGCTGCGTGGATGCTTTGGGCTACTGGTAACATGTTTTAACCTGTATGTAGCTGCGAAATCTGAGAAAGTACTGGATGAGAACTATGGTCCATTATCGCTCACTAATGTCTCTGGGATGCTGTGGCATGTGAAGATAGATCTGTCCCTAGCTTTTTCCAGGGCCTCCCAGGAAGATCTGTTGGGATCAGTGGTTCAGTTTGATTGATGCACTCTTTAATACAAGCATAGCATTACAGAACTAGTTTGTTCAACTGCTGGCTAAGTCCCGGCCACCACACACTTTACTGTGCTTGTTCTCTGCATTTAACTACTCCTTGATGCACTTCATGCAGCTTGGCAAGGACATCATTCTGCAATGCAGAGGGAATAACAATTCTAGTGCCTTTTAGAAGAAGACCATCATGAACAGATAGGTAAGCTTGCTCAGAACAGTCCCTGCACAATGACTGTACTCAGGCCACCCATCCTTACACATATTCATGACATTTCAGCAAACACTGTCTGATTTGAAGTGCTCCCTCAGGTTGTCCAGGAAAGATTGGCTTGCTGGGAGATGCTCCACAATGCTGTCCATATAAATCTTTCCATGAGCTCATGATTAATGTTTTCATTGTCAGCAGGTAGTGGAGCATGCAACAGAGTGTCTGCAGTCCATAAACTCTTCCCTGGAACATGAGTAATCTTGTATGAGTAGTGCATCAGTCTCATCCGGAAATGTCGCATGCAGGGAAGTAGGCATCCAGTTCCTGACCACCTAGGAGAGTCAATAATGGTTTTTGGTCACAAATGGTCACAAAATCTCTCACATGCCCAGGTCAGCCCCAGGGCCTGCTTTTCAACGAATGTGCATCTTTGCTGAACAGGAGTAAGAGCCCATGACGTGTAGGAAACAGGTCTTCAATCATCACTGTCTTTTTGCAGCAGGACTGCTCCCAGTCCAAACAATGATGTGTCTGCAGATACTTTGAGTGGCTTGTTTACATCATACAAGGCCAGCACTGGTGCAGATAACAAGTCTTCCTTCTAGTTCTTAAAAGCTCTGACATGATCTTCCCCCCAAAACCAGCAATTTTTCTTGGACAGAAGATATCTGAGGAGTTTATCTTTTTCTGCCAGATGTGGGATGAATTTTCCCAGCTGGCTGACCATGCCAAGAAAACTCCTGAGCTCACTAATGTTTGTTGGCGCTGGCATCTCCTGGACTGCTGCTGTCTTGGCTGTGTCTGGTTGCACTCATGTGTCTGAGATTATGTGGCTGAGAAACTTGACTAGACACTGTGACAAGGCACATTTGTCTAGGTTGAGGGTGACCCCCGCATTTTCCATCTTGTGAAGCACTGCGTGAAGGCACACATCATGCTCCTGTTGAGAAAGTGCCCACACAAGCACATCATTCATGTGACAGACACACTGTCCAAGCCCTCTGTGACTTCAGTTGCCATATGATTTTGGAAGTGCACAGCTGCCGATGTGATACCGAAGGGAAAACGATTGAAGAAGTACCGCCAAAACAGTGTGATAAACATGGTCAGCTTGGCGGACTGCTCAGCTAGAGGAATTAGCCAAAATCCCATGTTTGCATCTAGCTTGCTAAAAACACTAGCACCTGCCAATAATCCAAGGGTCTCTTCAACTGAGGGACAAATGAATTTCTCTCTTTGAACAGATTCATTGAGCTTTGTTAAGTCAACACAAATGCATGGATGGCTGAACTTTTAGGCACCATGACAATGCCTGCACACCACTCCATGGGTTCTTCCACCCGGCTTATGATCCCCATCTGCTCCATGCTTTGTAGTTCATTTTTAACTTTTGGCATGAGTGGAAGTGGGATGTGTCATGGAGTTTTGAGAGAAACTGGAACTGCTCCTTGGCTCAGTTTAACAGTGTACAGTCTCTGTAACAGTCCTAGGCCACTGCACGGCTTTGAATCACATTCTTGTAGAGTGTGAAAGCTTATGCCGTCAACACATGTGACAAAACCTAATTTGGTGATGGTGGGTCTGCCTAGCACTGGCAAATGTAGACTGTTAACAACATACACTTCCTTCAATGTATGCTTGCCTCCTTTCTGAAGCAGCATGTTCAAAACTCAAATCACACTAAGTGGTGAGCATCTGGGTCCAAGTAAAGCTTAGTCACGCTCTGGAGTGCTGGTTTGTTGCCACCTTTGAATATCTCATGGAACACATGGTCTGGCATAAAAGTGACATTGGCACCCGTGTCGATTTTGAACTCTACTTCACAGTCTTTTATTTTTAATATCAATCAGCCATGGGTCACCCCCAGCAACCACAGTGCCTAAAAATATGCCAGAGTCCTGTTCTTGAATCTCATTCACCTTTCTGGGTGAAGCACACAATTTTGGTAGTGACCCATTTTCCCACAGGCATGACACAGTACCGTATTTGGCAGAGTGCTTTCGGGAAGAGATGGGCTTTTTCCGCATTTGAGAGATCTTGACTATGACTGTTTAAATTTTTCTTTTGCTCCATGACCACTTTTGACTCTCTGCCTGCTTTTAGATGACTTGCTTTTGCTTATTACTCTGTCTACGGAGCCAGATGTTTTAGCATTCACACATTCGCTATGCAGGTTACTCTGCTGCTGCTTCACTGCTTCAGTCTGTCTTGCCATATCAATAGCTTTTTCCAACGTTAGATCTTTATCTATCTGCATTCGCTCTGATAGACGTATATCATTCAAACCAATGACTAACCTGTCTCTGATGAGTTCGTCATGCAATGGGTCATATTTGCAGTGCTCAGCCAAGGAGGACAGTGCAGTCACAAAGAAGTCGACTGGTTAATTTTCCCCTGTTTTCTCAGGTTAAAACATGTTTTCGTTTGCAAAATTCAGCCCCTTCATCATCCGCTTCATCGCCCATACAGTGTTTATTTGATTGGCTTGCATGGAAGTATGGAGATTACTGGCCTGACTGAAATGTTCGAACCGTCGGATCTATCTTTCCCATTTGTGAGGTTTAGAGAAGTTAAATGTCTCAGGTGGCTGGATGCTGAACATCGCACATGGGCCTAGCAAGGGCGGCTTCACCCCCACCCCCGCGGCTGCATCACCTGGAGTGTATTGTCCTCCTGCCACTTGTTCCATGATTTTTGCGACTTCACAACTAATAAAGCTTCACCTGCCCTGCACATGTGAGGTAGAGGAGTGAGTGTAGTGTGTTGAGCGTGTGAGAGCGGTTGGTGTTTTGCCAACTTTTTTTGGCATTTAATGCAATTTTTTCCGTGTAAACATCTCGGATTAATTACTTTTTTTGTGTGAACAAGTGTGAAAGCGAGCTTGTGTGTGTGTGTGTGTGTGTGTGTGTGTGTGTGTGTGTGCGTGCGTGCGTGTGTGTGTCATGGTGGAGGAGCATGGCAGCTCCGAATGTGTGCCTGTGTGAGAGTTTAACTCGCCGGCACAGTGTGAGGGTGGTGTGCAGGGAGAGTGTGGAGGAGTGTGTGTTAGATAGGAGAAGTGGTGGGGCATGAGAACATTGTCTGCCTCCCGCATGAACAATGCAATCGTAGTGTTTGTGAATGACGTCGATAGAGCAAACAAGCTAGTCCGGAAAGGAATTGTACTTACGATGGTCTCTTCCCTAAGTTCCCCATCCAAAAAGATTATACTGTCTAATGACCCTCCTTTTATCTCCGATGCAATAATATCCAAAGAACTGTCTAGATACGGGCGACTGGTCTCCCCCATAAAGAAAATCCCCCTTGACTGTAAGTCCCCACTGGTTAAACACTTGGTGTCTTTTAGAAGAATGGTTTTTATGGAAGGATGGAACAGAAGAACTAAACCTAGTGTTTAAATTCACTGTAGAAAGTTAAAACTATAGCACTTTTGTATCTTCGGACGCAGATATGAAATGTTTTAAATGTGGTAAAATAGGGCATCTTGTCCGGGCCTGTCCTGAGAGCCAGAGTGACCCCAGTGTTTCTGAGTGACCGGGGCAGGATGTAGCTGGGCCTGCTGGAGCCGTTCCCCCTGCGGCTGCAGCTCAGCCGGCTGCTGAAAGCCCTGGAGATGCTGCTGCACCAGAGCCCAGTGAGAGTGAACCCCAATCCCAGCCTGCAGCCCAGGAACCCACGAGGGCTGCACCAACCCCAGAGAAGCCCTGCTTTCCTGAACTGGCTCCGGAAAGGCCTTGCTTGGCTGAACTGGAGAAATCTTGCTTGACCAATAAAGTCACAGTGGATTCTGGTGCAGTGCTGGAGATACCTGCGCTGGCAGAGGCAGGTACAGGGGTGCAGAGCAGTCGCTCAGAAGCACCAGTCACTATGCCGAGGCAGGGGGATGGGGGAGATGTGGAGATGGAGGACGAACCCATGTTTAAAATACCAAACAAGCGGAAAAAAACGAGTTAAGGGACAAGGGAGCAAACAGGCCAAAAAAGACACTAAAGTAGACGAAAAAGAACGAGACAGCGATGATTATATGCCAGATTCTGTTTTTAACTTTGGCTCTCAGGAAGAACAGTGAGAAGTTAGATTCCATGCCGCGGACAATAAAGAGTTCTTAAGAAACACCAAGTGGCAAAAAAACGTTGTGCCAGAAAACTATTTCCCATATCTGAAGCAGTTTATTCACGATGTCAAACATTTTAGAAGAGAAGGAGCTTTTTGATTGAAGAAATTGATCACTAGAATAAGCAAAGAAACTTCTGATGATGACCAGTAGAGTGTTTGGTGTGTTTTATATTAGAATGGGTTTTATCATCTGCTTGTTTTATCTACACTTTGTTCTTATGACTGGGATTCATATTGCAAGTTTAAACATTAACGGGGCAAGAGAACACAAAAAGTGTGTAAAGTTGTATGAGTTATTAAAGCAGAAGTGTATTGATGTAGCTATGTTGCAAGAAACACATAGTAATGTCAACAATGCTACTAACTGGATGAAGGAGTGGGGTGGGCTGGCAATTTTGAGTCATAATACATCGATTAGTGGTGGGGTTGCCTTACTGTTTGCTCGAAATTTTATTCCCAGTTCTTATACAGTAGATGAGGTTTTAAATGGGAGGCTTTTATGAGTAAGAGTTTTTTTATGAGAACAAAAGTTTTGTTTTTATTTGTGTGTATGTTCCCACCAGTGCAGTGGAGAGAATGAGTTTCAGTGTCTAGTTGACAATGTCATTGCTGACTGCAACACTGCCGATATTTTAATTTTGGGTGGGGATTTTAACTGCACAACAGATAACTTGGACAGGAACCATACAGAACCTCATGTGGCCTCCCGTAAGCGCCTGTGGGAGACGATGGAGGCTCACGAACTAAATGACATATGGAGAATTTTAAATAAAAAACAGAGACAGTACACGTGGGCCACCTCTATAGATAACGCACTCTTCCTGGCAAGACTGGTTCGCTTTTATGGTTTTAAACATCAGCTGACACTTTTTACAAAATGTTTTATTGTTCCAGTAGGCCTTTCTGATCACATGGTGCAGTGTACTGTCAGTAAAAAAAAATTTAAAACCAAAGAGTGCTTACTGGCATTTTAACACTGCACTTTAGAGGATACTAATTTTAGAGAATCTTTTATTTATTTCTGGAATGTTTTTAAATCGGAGAAGGTGGCTTTTAATTCTATACAACAGTGGCAGGATGTGGCTAAAGCTCAAATTAAAGCATTTTATTAAGAGTGTACTGTTGATGTCACAAGAGATATTGTCAGATCTCTGAAAGCCCTGGAGACTGTAATAGTGAAACTCCAGTGTTTGGAGACCACAGGAGTTCGAGGGCAGACTGAAGCCCTCAAAAGTAAAAAAGCTATAATGAATGACCTGTTGGGCATTACAGCACAGGGGGCGCTGGTCTGCTCATGCTTTAAAAGCATGAATGAGATGGATGCTCCTTCTAAGTTATTTTTTGGTCTAGAGCAGAAGAATGGACAGAAAAGGTTCATACCTGCTGTGCAAACAGAATCAGGGAATCTTCTGTCAGATCCCACTGAAATTTGCAAGCAGACAGCTTCTACTCGAAGATGTACAGCAGTCAGGGGCACAGATAGTGGAGGAGAACTTCCTTAAGAACCTGCCAAAACTCTGAGCATGTGGCCAAGATATAGACGTAGAGCTAATGCTAGCAGAGCACTATGAGGCTCTCCAAGGGATGGAGAAGGGACGGGCGCCAGGCATAGACAGTCTCCCTGTAGAGGTATTAGACAAGGCTGTTCTCTGTCAGGCATGCTGTACACCCTAGCATTTGAACCTTATTTATGTAAACTGAGAGATCAAGTTTCTGGTTTTAAAATATCTCACTCCAGTGCTTCTCTCTGTCTCTCAGCATATGCAGATGATTAATTGTAATGCAGGGAGGACAGACTGATGTGAATATTTTAATTGATGTTTTAAAAGATTTTGAGATTTTATCATCTGCCAAGGTCAACTGGGCCAAAAGCGAAGCCATTTTAGTTGGAGAGTGGGTGGTGGGCAGCCCACATTACCCGCTGGTTTGGTGTGGAAAAAGGGTGGCTTTAAGTAATTGGGTGTTTATCTGGGCAGCACTGAGTTTTTAAATAAAAATTGGGAGGGTGTTTTTGAACAGGTGAAGAGCAGACTGAGCAGGTGGAAGTGGCTGGTCCCAAAAATGTCTTACAGGGGACGAACGCTGATCATCAACAACTTGGCAGCATCAACCCGGTGGCACAAGCTGGCATGTGTGGATCCACCGCCAAACCTTCTCTCAAACGTCCAGGCTCTGCTAGTGGACTTCTTCTGGGACAGACTATACTGGATCTCTCAAAGTGTCCTTCATCTGCCCAAGGAGGAGGGAGGGCAGGGGCTGATCCACGTAGCCAGCAGAACTGCAATGTTTAGACTCCAGTTCATCCAAAGACTCCTCACTGGACCCAGGAGTTTGGTATGGAGAGCAGCAGCCTGAGGACTGGGGTTGGACAGAACTGTTTTTAATGGACACAAGAACACTAGACTTTGCTGGATTACCAGTTTTTTATCGTGGGCTTTTTAAAATATGGAACCTTTTTAAAAAACAAAATCAACCACACGCAGCTGGAGGAACCCCTGGTTCATGGTGGGCGATTGGACATCTCTGGTGTGACCACTCCTTCATTATTCTGGTTCTGGTCTCCTCAGGGATTGTGACACTTCGGCAGCTGGTGAACGTCACAGGGACGGACCTTTCATGAGCAGAGGACTTAGCAGCACGCCTGGGACTACGGTCCCTACGCGTTGTGAATAAGCTCCTACATCACTGGAGGTCCACCCTAACGTCAGAGGAGCTTGCTCAGCTGATGGACAACAAAACAAGTGAGACTGGGCCTACAGAGCCAGCTGGGCATCGCTCCAGACCTAGATGGGTGTGGGGGCCCCCTCCTGGAGTTCAGAGGTGACATGAACATTGGGACAGTGTCTGGTAAGCTTCTGTACAAAGCCTGTGTGAAAGTTTTAAATAAGAAAAAATTGAATGGGAGAGTGGACACCCCATGGTGAAGTGTACTGGGTTTTAATGATGATATTAAACCAGAGTGGAGGGCACTATACAAACCACCGTTAACGAAAAAATTTGCTGACCTCCAATGGAGGATTTTACATGGAATTGTTTCTGTTTCTCCATTTTAAACCCTGAGGTCACACAGGAATGTCCATTTTGTTCACAGAGAGAAACTGTTTTTCATGCTTTTATACATTGCTCCAGGTTTCAGCCATTGTTTGTGTTTTTTAAAAAAACAACCTGAGGTCATTTTATGTGGATTTTACTTTTCAGTTTTTTATGTTTGGTTTTAAGTACATCAGAAAGAACAGATTCAAGTGTCAGCTGATCAATTTTATCTTTGGTCAGGCAAAAATGGTGATATACCTGCGCAGAAAAAAACAAAGTGGCACAGAACAAAGACTGCGATGCCATAAAAGTTCTCTCCAGACTGATAAAATCAAGAATTCTGATTGATTTTAACTTTTACAGGAGTATGGGAGACTTGGAGATGTTCAAGGCAGTGTGGTGTTATGAGAAGGCTCTGTGTTCTGTAGTGGAGGGAGAACTTTGTTTTACACCAGCATTAGGCTGATAATGTTCATAACAACTATCCGTTGTTGCGCTGACTTATTTATTTATTTAATTTATTATGTTTTTTTTTAATGCTCCTTTAAATATTTATTTATTTATATTTATATATTTATATATTGAGTCACCTTTGACTTTAATGTGTATAGTGTGACGTTTAATAAATAAAGGATTGTAAAAAGTCCAAAATAAAAAAGTCTTTCTCTCTCTCTCTCTCTCTCTCTCTCTCTCTCTCTCTCTCTCTGAACTGAACACCATCCCAGTCCCATTGCAATATTGGCACATTCCTTAATTGACACTCTTGCAATTTTGCTTCTACTGTATTAATTTATTGTGAATATACACACTTTACCTCTCCATATCTGGACAAAGCAGTTGGACATATAAGCTAATCTGCTGAATACTAAGTCATAGCATGTTATGTTTACATTTAGACCTTTTAAATTATATTGTTACTCTTTGGCACCTATCTTTTGCACATTTTTTTTTAACATTTTGAAATGTTAATAAAGCCACTTGAACTTGAATGGGGAAGTTGAGATTTGGGATACTTCCACTCAGATTTATTCTTAGTCTCTGATGATAATACGGGAAACACTTTCCAAACTTTGTTTACATTAACGCAGAACACACTGTTCCCAGGCTGCGAGGTTTGCATTCCTGATCCAGTGAGTGTCTCTACTGGCATCACGTGTGCAGGACACGCTATCTCAGCCTGCAACACATTTTGCTCATTCAGAAAAGATTTACATCAGTGGTCAAGAAGCAAAAATCACTCCAAGGGAACAGCTAGTTATATATAAAGGCATTAATTGATTTCCTCATAGCCTACATCCTTGTCATTAGTGTTAGTTAAGGTGCCTGTGAATGTGCTTTAAATGATCGAGTCATCTCTTGCTACTTTCTTACGAAAGAATAGCAGCTCTGTTTTTCTATAAAAAGCTAAAATTGCTTGTTAGTAGCTACTCCTTTTCCTGTTTTTTGTTTTTTTGAAAATTATAACACAAATCCCTTTCTTGTCATGGTATTTGCTTGAGATTTTACATGTACACTGTGTTATTTTTGTCAAGCATATTTCTGCCCTGGGATTGGAAGGAGAATTGAAATCACTGGCAGCTCTGTTGACTGGTTTTCATTAAATATCTTGTGCCTGCTCTCTACAGTGTCCTGCCTCATTTAGACACAGCCAGTTATCACTGTTAGTGCCATAGTTTTAATTGATTTTAATGCTCATCTAATAGTTGTTACTATATGTTTGAAAATACTATAAGTGTAAGTGTTTGGTTTTGTCAAACCTTCTTATTGTATAAGTATTATTAAACATTTCATCCCCTATTTAAATCTTTCTCAGGGTGGCTAAAACACGCACGCACACACACACACACACACACACACACACACACACACACACACACACACACACACATACGTGTTAGTTTTATTGCCTAACAGGACTGTGTGAGGAATAATCTGGATACCCTTTACCTTAGATGGCCTTGTGTTCTCCTCTCCTGCAAATTCCTAAGTGCCATCCATGTGGAAACATTTATCAGTATTCACAGTATTCCCGTTTCCCCAGAGGGAATTCAACATAAGGCCAGTGATTATAATTTACATCTCCAAATTTGTCATGTTTGGGGCACCTGATGTTGTGGTACCAGGCAAAGTATCTGCTCCATTAATCAGAATAACTGTAGTAACATTCTAAAAGCAGTACATGTCACTGTAGCCAGCATAATGGAAAGGCAATTATGCAAGGAGTATGGAGGAAAGAGAGCGTGATGGGATGGGGTTGGGGGGTCAGTATATGGGAGAAATGAGCCACTGAATTAGCTATGCAAGTGATATGCAAGTGAAAGAGAGCATTTGGATTCCATTAATTTCTGTTCCTTTTCTTTTTATTATGCCTCCACCACTAGGTCATGGAGGTATTGTGATTTGGGGTTGTTTGTGTGCCTGTCCTTGGGTGTGGGCATCCATCTGTCCATTGCTAAAAATTTCTCCTTTTTCTCAAAAAATAAGTGATTAAATGTATTATTTATATGAACTTATCCTTGTGACCACCAGATGAACTGATTACATTTTGGCATTGATCCAAATATGGTCAAAGTATATTTTACGGATATTTGAGGCATACAGATTAGAAAAAGGACTAGACTTGTTGATGGTGGAGGCGTCCTTGTCAAGTTGTACTTAATTATTTAATTTTCAATTATATGTTTGGATTGTCCATGTGTCCCTTTATGTGTCCCTCTATGTGTCCACCCATCTGTCCTAGATTGTTGTTAGCATGATATTTCAATGATGCGTAGTTGAGTATTTTGTAGGAAGTGTGTCAAAATCTATGTAACCAGCAGATGAACTGATTTGATTTTGGAACTGAACCAAACAGGGTCAAAGTCACAGCAAGGTCAAATGTCTTATGGTTTTTCTTCAGTAGTTTCCTTCCTGTTTGTCATATAGAGATGTTATATACAAATCCATGTTTAGGGCCCCAAGGCCCCTTTTCTGGCTATCTAAGACTTTTGCCATCAGTAATTCTTGTTTGTGCAATATATCATGAGATGAACTGTAGGCTTTGTATGGACTTATCCATGCTACCAAATGATGAACTGAGTACATTTTGGCATTGCTCCAAACATGGTCAAAGTATATTTTAAATGTATTTGAAGCACACAAATTAATAACAAGAGGGACTAGACCCCCTGTTGATGACATTAGTATCGAGTTCTACTTGTTAATATCTAAGATGCATCTTCATTTTAATATAAGTTCTATTTAGTGACTGTTTCTGATTTAATAATTTATTTTTAAAAAGCTTCTTCCCTTCTTCAGAGCATTATGATGATTTATAAACCACAATTCCAGCAGGGACTAATGTACCTAATGTGATTCATTAACTTGTTTATTTGTTAAAGAGAAATCTGAGAACAACCGATAATTTCCTTATTTTAAGGAGTATGCAAGATAAAATAAGATAAGATAAGGCTTTATTGATCCCAAGGGGGAATTAGTCTTCCAACAGCATACATAAAAGACAAGGCAGAAAATACACATAATAAATAAAGTAAGAATAAAATAAGATAAAGTAAAATAAATAACATTTAAAAGTAAAAATGTAAAAGTAACATTGAGTTTATCAATGATAAACATTGAGTCATCTGGAACCACTACTACATTTACCAAAGCCTAAATGTCAAAATATACAAGCTTGCAAGTGGGAATTGTTGAAGGTCAAAGTGATATAATTGTTTACTATGAAAGATCTAACAATAAAATACTAGTATGATGGCATACTATGATAAAGAAATCTGCATACTGTCTGAAATTTAAATAAAAAATATAATGTATTCATCTTAATTCAGTCGGCAAAACAGTAAAACCAAATCATGTAATGCTTGCTGTAGTGTTCAGTTATATTTTACTGTTCAAATCAAATTTGTTGTTAGATTGCTCACATTATCTTGCATCCAGGTCTGAACAGGCCATGAGCCTAAAATGCAGAAAGGAGCAATGCTTCCTTGAGAATGACTGTGACTTATGTCACAGCTTTTGTTTTTCCTCACAGATGTTCCTCTAGTTTATGTATAATGGGTTCACTATCCTTGTTTTGCAAGGACCCCCAAAATGCAAACAATCATGAATAACCCATCAGTGATGTATAATTTTTGCTATTTTCTTTTAAACTAACCTAACTGATTTGTTTTTTTATATATGTAGTTTTCATTTGGGAGTGGTTTGTCTTGATATTTAGTGGCAATTTTCAATGTACATGGCAAAAACATACATTCAAGTTTATTCAAGGTTATTTCAAGTTTATTTAATTGAATTTGGTTCTAAAATTAGTGGTCCAAGCCAAACCAACATTGTAGAATAAATGCTACATTCATATGTTAAGAGGTCAAGCACTGAATAATAAATATGAATTATAGGGGTAAAAGCTCCATTCTGGTTCAGGGTGAAGCTACTAATAAACATAAACATATGTACATATTATTTAAATAAATTTTCAGTTATGTTTGGCTTGTTAGTCATTGGTACCTCTGTGATTTTTTTCCTTTAAAAAGAAAAAACTAATACAAATACAATTAATAGCCATGCAAAATTATCTGACTTTAAAAAACAGCACCGTCTGAATTCACAAAAGTGCACTCTTATATGCATACATTTTGATGCTAGACAGATTTATAATCGACAGTAATAATTACCACAACAAATATCTTTTGCTTCTATTTAATATTTTATTTTATATATTTAGTCCTTCACACATGCAGTAAAGATCTACCCTCCAAACCTCTAGCACCTCTAAACTGTTGCCACCATCTCTCAGGGTACAAGGAATGCATACATCAAGACTCTTCTCTGTTCTGGTACCTACAGTAGGTGGTGGAATGAACTTCCCCTAGATGTCCAAGCAGCTGAGTCACTGGTGGTCTTCACACGACGTGTGACCTGCCTCTTCCTAAAGTACTTAAATTAGCACTTTTCATTTAAAAAATAAATACAAAATTATTGTTGTTTGTGTGTTTTTCTTACTATGTTACCTCCCAACAGTTTTAAGACTGATGATATTCTTAGTCCGTGAACTAGTGAACCAGTATCTGGCTCTATTTATTGATAGGGACTTCAAAGCACTTCTGTATTTCGTTCTAGATAAGGGGATCTGCCAAATGTCATGAATGTAAATGTATGTAAAATAGGTGGGTCATTCCATCTCTAGTGGTCCAATGCAGGTTGCCTGACTGTTTTTAATTTTCCTAAAAAAAATTTTTAAGTAATTACGTCTATGCATTGGCATTGCAAAACTACCAATTGTTTTTTTATTTTTTGTTATTTTACTTAGTTTAAATATGACATCCATCTTTGTGTCATGGCACCCAACAGCTCAGAAGTCACTTACTGCTTTTGTCACGAAATGGAGGTGAAGACAGAAGCAAGTGCAGGTTACATAGTTTAATACCAAAAACAACAAGTCCAAAGGGTAATGCAAAATCCACAAACTTAAACAGGGAGAAGTCAGGCGATTAGGCAAACAGTTCAAACAAGGTTAGGCAGACAGATGAGGTAAAAAAAAATGAGAGCAAAATCAAAACTAGAAAAACAAACACGATATAAAGGCTTGGTATAGACAGAGAGCTAGTCAACTGAGCGTATACTTTGCCAAGACATTGACTACATTTACATGGACAGCAATAATCTAATTACTGACTTTATTCTGAATAAGATAATATTGTGATTAAGGTGTTTACATGAGTCGCTTTTAGAATATTCCTTTCATGTTCTCGTTCTACATGTTATAGAATATAGATCGATTAACGGCACACGTCATTACATCCCCACGCCATGTCGTCGGACGTTGCCTCCAGAATTTCACGTATCAACATACAGTTCGTCTTCGTTATGGTACCATATACAGTTTTGGGTGTTTCATTTTTCATTTTACAAAAGCTTCAAGTGCAGTTAATTATTTGTCATGCTATACATGCAAATAGACGACTGCTTGAAGCCATGGGCTGTATCTGAAACTGCATACTTACCATGTATACATATATTTCTCCTACTATATAGTAGGTAAATACGTGGCTTCAGACGCAGCCTCGCTCTCTTGTTTTCCGTCAAACGGTTGACCACAGCCGTGTGTGTACGTGTCCTGTGTCAAAATGCGGCGAATACTCCCACACGACGTTAATAGTGCAATTAAGGTGTTTACATGTCTGTAATGCATGTCGATAATGCAACTAAAATAGGAATACTCCACATGTCTTAATTCGATTTGTGTTTACTTCACTCCACATGTCTTAATTTGATTTGTGTTTACTTCGAAGTAAACACAAATCGAATTAAGACATGGAGTATTCCTATTTTAGTTGCATACTCGAGTATGGCTTTAGCCAAATTAAGGTAATCAATAATCGCTGTTTACATGATAGTTTCTTAATCAGAGTATTGTCTTAATCGGGTTAATATTGAATTATTGTTGTCCATGTAAATGTACTGATTGTGTATGAGAATCTCTTTTATGTGTGGTGTGATTGTGAGTGTAATTGGGAACAGGTGTCTCTGATTAGTCCTCAGGAGAATGTGACATGTCTTTGTGTAGTTTTGGGTGTTGTAGTCGTTGGCCATGTTTGTAGTTTGCTTTGCATTCTGGGAAATGGAGTCGTGAGTTTGCCATGGCATGACAGCTTTTATCATAGGAGAAACAACACCATAGCTCTGTTTATGAGATTCTTCATTTGTACAACACCCAACTACATACTGTACTTTCATATTTGGATAAAATCTTTTCAAACATACCAACTTAACACCTGTACCAACATGATAGATCAGACTGGCTTGTCAAATCTGTCCCTCGAGGTCCACTGTCCTGCAGAACTTACCTTAACAATCTCAAACTCACAATTTTTACAGCAGAATGTGACTATAGAGGGCTTATTTCTGCAAAAGTTTTAGTTTCATATCTGGTCCCCCACCATAGATATTCAACACGAAAGTGAAGGAATTTTTTTTTCAATTGCACTCTGACCACTAAATAAAAAAAAAGAGAATTCTCAAACCTGAAGTGTTCTGTGTGCACATTACACTTTCCTAGGTACCCCCAAAAAATTAAGACTCGGACCCTTCCCATTATAAATTGACCCTAAAAGTGGAACTTTGAGCAATCATGAGCATTTCATTTAGACCTAAGTTCTTTTGCCACTGTGGGTACCTGTGGGTACATGCATTTGGTGCTCTTGACTAAGTGGTGGTAGAACTACAGATTTTCACAAGAGGGGGTGGATGTGTCATTTTCGCAAGTAGCAGTGAACCATGCCTTGCCAGTGGGCTAGTTTGACAGTTTCAGTCAGTGGAGAATAAAAAAAAATCTGTAAGTAAAAAACTAATCATTTTAACAGAACAAAATTTAGTACTTAAAAGCCCATGTAAGCATTTGTTGTTTAGAATGAATTCAAGCCGAATAGGAAATGTCAAGAATGTGTTCTGTGCATACTTCTACATGTACTGTATAATGTAGTACTACTATCCCATATTTTTTAAGGAATAATTGGTAATGGGCCACTGAATCATTAAAAAATAATGCACACCCCGCTTCACGCCATGGCTGTTACACCTTGGGTGTGCATTATTTTCTAATAATTCAATGGACCAGAGTCAATTATTCAGCTTATACCAGTTACCACAACTCAAGATATTGTTCAGATGTTTTATTTCAAGACATTTGTCAGGTTTTTGTCTTTTAAAAACGCTTATGTGTGTGTAACTAATTTATTACAAATCCCATCTCAAAACTCCAATGCGAATTTGAAAATATCATTTTGGAGCTAGTAAGGAAGGGTTGAGCCATTGATATGCAGTTATTGGAGAGAGAGAGAGAGTTAACTTTTTTTCCGTTTCATGGTCATATATAAATAGAACAAGTAATTAAATAAATATCAATAGACCTAGTTGTTCACAGGGTTTTGTTTTTTTATTACTGCACAAAATACAATGAACAAATAAATAAATATTGATACTTGTTCACTGGCTTTTCTGTCTCATTACTGCAATCACACGTGCTCTCTCTTTCATTTTTCTTGCCCTCTCTCTTTCTCCCCATTAACTGCATAGCAATGGCTCAAGCCTCCGCTTCGCCTCATAGCCATATTATCTCCTTGGGTACAAATTATTTTCTAATAATTTGTTATTAGAAAACAGCTTTTCTAATAACAGCTTTTTCCTTACAGCTTTTCTGTAAGGGTGAACAGCCAGCCCGTCACAGCCCTTCTTGATTCAGGGAGCACCTTCACCCCAGCCCACCCGACAGCCTGCCCAAACCTACGGGCATCCTCCCGTCTTGCATCCATGGAGACATCCGGGAGGTCCCTGCCACAGAAGTCATGTTCTCCTCACCAGCTGGCAGTTGGTCACTCCTCACTGACCTGATTCCTGAGCACCCAGTGCCACTATTGCTCGACCGGGATTGGCCAGGGTTCCCCAAGCTGTTGCCTGTCATCAATTATTCCTTACTTATTTCTGGAAAATCTAAATTTTCTGCCATTTTGTTTGTTGTTAAATATATGTGCTGTGGTGGACAGTATAACTTTTACGTTATTTCAGTTAACTTGGTGAAGTGATATGGAACTGTAAGGCAGTCAAGACTTGACTTGAACTACTTTAGCTGTGCATTTACTGAAAAATAATTGCACACCTCAGACAATCAGAATTGAGAATTCAAAAGCACTGTTGTATAAATTTTATTAAACGTTAGAAAAATGTGCATTATTATTTATATCACTGTATCTTGTATTATTTTATCCCTGCAATAAAATAAAAATGATAGAAAAGGTGGATTACTCTGCATGGGAGCATTAAGAGTGGTAGCATAGTTATCTAATACCCTACATTAATTAGTAGGCTTTATGTCAAATGTTGTGTCCGCATTATTTAATATTTGTCACAAATATAAACATTTGAAATGTACATTTAATAATTAGAAATGTTGCATTTCAGTAGGTGCTTTGTTATTTGATATCTGTCCTTTTTATTAGTAGTAGGCTTATTATTAATTGAAACTTGATGAAAACTTAAATATAAAGAATGTTCATTTGCTATTAACTGATGCTGACCAACAGCATTTTTGTTTTTCCATTCTTTGTGATGCTTGGAATATGTTTGCTACATTGCAGTATATCCTCCGTTGGCTGTATTTAAATAAAGACGTGTGTGAAACAAAGAGTATATGATACATTTATAATGCATATATTGTGCTTATGTCAGGTCAGGGTAATTATAAGGCAAATTATAATTTGTCTTTTAGCACTAACTTTTACAATTAACATGTCTTAAATGGTCTGCATTTATATTGCGCTATCCAAAGCCCTTTACACTTGTCCAGATGGACTCTCTGCTCCAGATCGCCAGAAGGTGGCTCCAACCTGAAAGGTACACCACCACCGAAGTAGTGGAGAGAGTCATAATGGATCGCTTTCTACGAGCTCTGCTGCCTGAAAAACAGAAAGTGGTGGGTATGAAAAGCGCCAGGGTCCGAGGGAGATGGTGGAGGCCCTTGAGTCAGCCCCGGCCTTGCTGAGCATCAGCAGGGGTGAGCAGAGAGACCATCCACAGGGGTTCTGATGAGGCCCAGCCTGCCATTGGCCAGAGCCCAGCCTACATTGGGAGAGAAGACTGCAGAAAACCCCTCCCCCCAACCAACAGGACACTCAGGGACGAACCCATGCCCACCGAGCCAGATCCGGCCTCCCTGCAGTGCATCGGCAAGCCCTGGCTGGCTGGTGGTGCCCTCCATGCTGCTTTGCCTCTGGATGCCCCAACTATGGCTGTAAGGGTGAACAGCCAGCCCGTCACAGCCCTTCTTGATTCAGGGAGCACCTTCACCCCAGCCCACCCGACAGCCTGCCCAAACCTACAGGCATCCTCCCGTCTTGCATCCATGGAGACATCCGGGAGGTCCCTGCCACAGAAGTCATGTTCTCCTCACCAGCTGGCAGTTGGTCACTCCTCACTGACCTGATTCCTGAGCACCCAGTGCCACTATTGCTCGACCGGGATTGGCCAGGGTTCCCCAAGCCATCAGCCATGAGAATCTACCACTGCCAATGGCAGAAGAAGAGGCCAGCCACCAGAGACTGGGTCCAGCCAGCCTGCATGGCTCAGGAAGATGAAGACCACACGGGACGAGCCTCCTCGGGTGAGACACTCATACCACCTAACCCTGTCTCCTCTGTGTTTCACCAGGTAGGGGGAGGGCGCACTGTTTCTAATGTTTGTCACAAAGCCACTAACCCAGCGGCTGGGAAACACAAAAACTGTCCGTTTATACATGAAATCAGTCACTGCTGAATTTTTATTTGACAAAATAACAAAAATTAAATTATTTAAAAAATGATATAATAATGATTTTTTTATTACTATTTATTTATTCCGTTATTTGATATCCATATACACTGTCGTTTTGCAATCAGTCACTTTGCGCCCCACCTGGTGACAATTTCGTGAATGACTTTCACATGTGACAGGCCTTGCGTAGGTGGTACACATGGCGCTAATAGACATTCTGGTTGAATACCTACTGTACCTTGTAATGTGCTCTAGAGATCAGTTTTTGTTCCAACGAGCTAGTCCGATCCTGAGCCGAGATATTGAGGTTTCCGTAAACAGCTGTATTACCAAAATTTGTTGTGTGCCATGACACAAAGATGGCCGTTGTAATTAAACCAAGTAAAATAAAATAAACATAAAAAAGGTGATTTTGAAATGGCATACATAGACGTAATCGCGCAAAAAAAAGAGGAAAATTAGAAACGGTCAGTAATCAACTTTGCAATTATTGGACCACTAAAAGGGGTTCTAATTTTTCACAATTTTCATACATTCATGTATCAAATTTATATTTTGTAGAGAAATAGACTACCACTTAATTGGCACTATGATTTTGGGGTGTTATACCTCCGTGATGGGATCCAACATTAGTCGTTCCTGTAGCTGGGAGGCAGAGCTGTGCAAGAGAGCTCAGAATAACGGAACACACACACACACACACACACACACACACACGCGCGGAGAGAGAGAGAGAGAGAGGGAGAGAGAGAGAAAGAGAGAGCGCGTCAGAGGCGAGCACAAGCAAGGAGAACGTGAGCAATTTCTTTTGTAGCTCGGTCACACATTGTTGATTGTGTTCTTAGAACATCCGGGCAGATTTCAAACGGAACCATTGGGCTATACCCATGCTGGGGATTTGGTTGTTTTTTTTTTCCGCAAATGCAAAAGGAAAAAATATGCAACGAAGAATCGCTCTGCTCTGCACCAGCGTTATCGGACTCTGCTTTGGTTCGAGTTTTCCAAGTAATATCAACATAGGTGAGTGCATGAAAATAATCACCTGTAGACTCACAAAGTGCTCAAAATTGACAGTTTGCACTAATTAAGATTGCGCTTTTAAAAGATGACTGGCATTTTACTCCATTCAATGGACAGCACGAGCAATAACGGCGGTCATTTATACGATTTAGCCTTATATGCATTATCGCTTACAATTTTCCTTTCTGTTTTCACCCACAGGAGGATTATTCCCTCCCGAGTCGCACGAATATGAAGTGTTCCGATTTGCGCTTTCGCACTATCAGGACATTCCCAAACTGGTGCCTCAAGTAGATATGGTGAAGATGGGCAACAGCTTCTCCATGACTTATGCCTGTGAGTACGGCAGTGGAAAAAAGACGCAATTCGACTTAAAAAATATTCACACTTTTTTTTCCTTTAATTTTGTTTATTGCAATCAGTGTGGCAAAAAGTGGGGAATCACGGCGCTTCAAAAGTTTAGCTTATGTCCCTGTTACATACACGGTCTGTTGTGAATGTCCTTGTATGGCAACAACTGATCAATGTGTAGTCTTCAACTGAAGCTTTAGAATAAGGCGGGTCTAGTGAAATTTACAATATGACGTGTGCTTATGGACGATGTAGGCTACATATGGAAATGTCATTTGTGTCCATTTTGTAATTATTTTTGAATGAAGGCTTAGAGATTTTTAATTAAGCCGTTAAAAATGTTGATCTATCAGTAGACCTATGTTAAAAGCTGGTTTTAAAACTACAGTCTAACAATTCATCAGGTTGCAGATCTGTTTAGAGTTTGTGTGATACCATGGGAGGCATGATTGTAGTCATATATTCATATATTGCATAATTCATCGTTGTGGGTAAATGTTGCATTTTGAATTTAGACAATTGGGTGCTTTTGACTTGTCCAAATACTGCAGATGCCACTGCATAATTTTCTGAGCTGCACTAAACAAAGTGCGCAAAATAACATAGGACAATTTTACATGTAGGTGGACACTTGAAAACTGAACCAGTGACGATTTAGAGAAACATCTAGCTCTAGTTTTCCGGTGATTTAGTAGGCCTACTGAACCACTTTGCTCGTCCACAAGACATGCTGCTTATAATGAATGCTGCAGGTATTAGGATGAATTGTATTTTCAGTGTAGACGGTTTTGACATTTTTCACAAGGAAAAGTTGGACTGCTGTTGCCGCTGTAATACAAATGCAGCATGCAGATTCATTTCAGACATGCAGATTCGTGGCAGACATTTATCAATCAAGGGTGTACATTCACCTTCCACTTTAACAGGAAAACCTGTACACCTGCTCAATTTTGCAGTTACCCAATCAGCCAATCATGTTGCAGCAGCACAGTGCATAAAAACATACAGATATAGTACAAAAGCTTCAATTAATGTTCACATCGAACATCAGAATGGGGGGAAAAAATAATCTTTAGCCGCTTTTCCAAAAATTGGCCGGAGCAATTAATCCCAGGAACTTTTTTCAAGGGACCATTTGGTTCCTCCAGACCTTTGTTCTCAGCGTTTCCATTGCGGTCTAAAGTACCATAAAGATTAGGCAAATTAGTCTGGTGATGTATGACTACGCGCTCAAGCCCTTATGATATGGATATGATATATGAGGATATGAAGCCTCGAAGTATGCTACAATCAAACTGATTATTGACACAAAGTAAGCTGATTTTAATGATGTAATAATGTAAAATGTTTGCTCAGCTCATAATAACACGTAGCAGGCTCTGATTGGAACACAAACCTTTGAACAGTAACAAAAGAGTTTGCTGCAACCAAACTGGTGGTCTAGTGGTTAGGATTTGGTGTGCTCACTACCATGGCCCAGGTTAGATTATTTCATGGAATGAAATTTTTTTTTCTTCTTTGGATAAATGTTAGTGTTTTAAAAACAGACAGTCTATTTTCTGAAATCTGATAATGACACTGCAACAACAACATACATGGAGGATATTCAAGCTGTGCTACTGTTGATTGTGATGTATTGCTTTGCTAAAAAGGTCACTGAGAAAACTCTGGAAAAGAGACGAGTAGTGGTAGTATAGTGAATTTAAAGTCACACCCCCCAAGTTCCTTGCTTTTGAAAAAGTACCACCTCCCAAGTAGGGACTTTGCGAGGGCTAAATATTTTACCCAGAACTTAATTTAGACCCTGATCCCTGCAGTGGAAACACACAGAGAACCTCCAAAAGTCCCTAGTTCCTGGGGAAAGTTCTTACAGTGGAAAAACGGCATTTGTAAATTTAAGTGTGGCATAGTTGTTGGTGCCAGTTGGGCTGGTTTTAGTGTATGAGAAACTCCTTTGAATTTTACACGCAACAGTCTGTAGGGTTACACAGTGTGGTGTGACAAACAAAAAAACATCCTGTGAGCAGAGGATGGGTGTGCAGGCTGAAACACCTTCCCAGCTAACAAATTGTGGTTCCCAGAAAGGGGAGTCACCAGAAAGGGAAGACACCACTGGGGCCATCATCTACAAGTGGAAGCAGCATCACTATATTATCAACCGGCCACGCACAGGAGCTCTTTGCAAGATTGTTGACTAGGGAATCAGAAGAATTCAGAAGAGTAGCCCAAGAGCAAAGGACCACTCGGAAAGAGCAGCAGGTGTCATCGTCATAACACATAAAACGTCGGGGTTACACATGTAACCCTGTTCCCTGAGAAGGGAACGAGACGTTGCATTTAGCATAACAGTATGGGAAGCGCCCTTGCGTGCGTGACCGGTATCTGAAGCTTGTGTAAAATCATGCCTCTACTTATAGGCCTGCCATGATCAGGTGACGTGGCAATTAAGCGTGTCGCATGATATATATATGGCACCTGTTAACCACGCCGCCAGCCTCTATTATCTGAAGCGAAGACGCAATTCACAGGCCTGCCCCGGTATGACAAAGCTATGCAATGTCTCGTTCCCTTCTCAGGGAACAGGGTTACATGTGTAACCCGACGTTCCCTTTCAAAGGGAACTTCGATGTTGCATTTAGCATAACAGTATGGGAATGGGAATACCCACTCCGTCATACCGAGGGTACGGCCTGTTCAAAAAGACCCAAGCCCGAGGGTCACTGCAAGACACTCGAGAGCGGGGTGGAATGAATATCCAGGCTGTAATAACGAATGAATGTGTGTGGCGTAGACCATCGTGCAGCAGCACACACATCCTGCAAGGATACCCCTTTGGATAAAGCCTTCGAGGAGGTGACCACCCTAGTGGAATGAGCTTTTATGCCCAGAGGCGTGGTGAGACTGCGCGCCTCGTAAGCCATAGAGATTGCTTCCACTATCCAATTAGAAATGTGCTGCTTTGACACAGCATCACCTTTACTTTCGCCACCAAAGTAGACCAGCAGCTGCTCCGACTTATGCCACTGGCCGGAGTGGTGGACATAAGTACAGAGAGCCCTTACTGGACACAGCAGGTGCATCCTCTCTTGTTCCGGTGTGAGGAACGGAGGAGGGCAGAAAGCCTGCAACACCACAGGGTGGGCAGTTGATGTGGGCACTTTAGGAATATAATCTGGCCTAGGATACAGGAAGGCCTTGGCTAATCCAGGGCAAAGTCAAGGCAGGAAGGGGCAACAGAGAGAGTGTGTAGATCTCCTACTCGCTTGAGAGATGTCAGGGCCAGTAGAAGAGCTACCGTTAGAGACAGAAGCTTCTCAGAGGCTGACTCTAAGGGCTCAAATGGGGCCCTTGACAGACCTTCCAAGACCACAGAAAGGTCCCAGGAAGGTATGCGCGGCCTGCAGATGGGCCTCAGCCGTCTTACACCATGCATGAACCTCGAAGTTAGAGGATGTTGCCCCACAAAGGCTCCATCAACAGGGGCGTGGCTGGCCGAAACAGCAGCCACGTAAACCCTGATTGTAGAAGGAGCCAACCCTGCTGAGAAACGTTCTTATAAGAACTCCAGGACTGTAGCTATTGCGCAGTTCACTGCCGCCACTTGAGCGCATACAATTTCCTTGTGGATGGGGCTCTAGCGTTTCTCACAACTGAGGTTGTAGAGACCAGAATCTAAGAGCTGGTGCCCCTCAGGGGCCAGACCCACAGTTTCCGTAGTTCTGGCCAAGGGTGATAAATCAGCCCTCTGGCTTGAGACAGTAGATCCCTGCGGATGGGAATCTCCCAAGGAGTACCGTCGAGCAGGAAAATTATCTCTGAGAACCATATTCGAGCTGGCCAATAAGGTGCTACTAGCAGCAGACGTAGACGGTCTTGGCGAACTCTCGCTAGAACTTGTGGGAGCAGAGCGATTGGGGGAAAAGCATATAGACGTGACCTCGGCCACGTGTCCACCATGGCGTCCAGCCCCAATGGTGTGGGAGGAGTGAGGGCGAACAGCGGGCAGTGTATTGTCTCCTCGGAGGCGAACACATCCACTTCCACTTGTCCGAACCTCCGCCATATGGACTCCACCACTTGTGGATGTAGCTTCCAACCCCCGGGGCTCAGCCCCTGCCTCGATAGGATGTCTGCCCCTACATTCCAGCTGCCCGGAATGTACATTGCACTCACTGACAAGAACTTTCCCTCTGCCCAGAGAAGGACTAGTTGCGCCTGCCTGAACAGGGGGCGTGAACATAACCCACCCTGGTGGTCGATATATGAGACCACCGCTGTGTTGTCTGATGCAACTAGCACATGGTGACCTCTCAACTGAGGAAGAAAGAATTTCAGTGCTAGGAATACGGCTCGCATCTCTAGGTGATTTATATGCCACTCCAGATGAGGGCTGCTCCAAAGACCGTGAGCTGGACAGCCATTTAGGACTGCACCCCAGCCTGTGAGGGACGCGTCTCATTACTGTCTTGCGGTAAGGAGACGCCCCTAGAGTGTAACCCGAGGCTAGAAACTGCGGGCACCTCCAAATACTCAGAGCACGTAGGCATTACCGCGTGACACTGATTACTCTCAGAGGTTTCAGCCAAAACGCAGTATTAAATTCATCGTAGTAGAATCCCATATAACCCCTAGAAATGTTGCCCTCTGCACTGGAGAAAGCATACTTTTCTTGAGGTTCAACCTGAGCCCTAAGCTCCTCATGTGGGTGAGAACAACATCTCGATGTTGAACCCCCTGTTCCCTGGATCGTGCTAGAATTAACCAGTTGTCCATGTAGTTTAGTACACGGATGACCTGGAGTCGCAAGGGAGCCAAAGCAGCATCCATGCACTTTGTATAGGTGCGAGGGGATAAAGCTTGCCCGAAGGGAAGAACCCGAAATTGGTATATGTTGTCTCCAAACGCAAACCTCAGGAACTTCCTGTGACTGGGCGATATTCCTATGTGGAAATATGCATCTTTCAGATCTATCATCACAAACCAGTCCTCGGACTGAATCTGTGGCATGATAAGTTTGAGAAACAGCATCTTGAACCTGTATGTCCGAAGAGTATGGTTCAGATGACGCAGATCTAAAATTGGCCGCATACTCCCATCTTTTTTGTGGACCAGGAAATAACGGCTGTAAAAACCTCCCTCCCTTAGAGAACGGGGTACATGTTCTATGGCCCCTTTGTCCTAACATTGGGCTCTAACATTGGGCTCTGCTCTGTGCTGACAACTGTGGTGAGCACACCTCTGAACCGGGGGGGTTGAGCTCTGAACTGGACCCGGTAACCCTTTTCTATGGTAGACAGAACCCATGGAGACACATTTGGCAGTAGTATCCACACTTCCAAATGGTCTTTCAGTGATGTTAGCTTTTCCACATTTCACTGGAGGGAAAGCATCAGATTTCCGTCGCCCTGTGACAGCTCGCTGACCAGAGAAGGCTGAAAACATGGGATGGCCTTGGCCAGGGCAGGCCCTACAGTTGCACTGGGGGCTCTCTGCCCTAACAACCTCATGTCCCCTGATAAGTCCCTCTGTGGTCCATCAGAGCTGTTCCTTCCTTGCCTGCTTTGCTTTTATGATCATTCTTAGATCAGGCATCTTAGCAGGCTGTGGCTGTGGCCGCCCAGTCCCCCTGGCTTTCTGTGGGGGGAGGCGGGCCGCCACACTCGCCTTCTGCACATCCCTCGCACTAGCGCTGGCCCGGGCTCCACTCATGGAGGCCCGGGCGAACTTGGCACGACGGGGAAGGAACTGGCTGAACGCCGCCGTTTGCTGTTTTGCCTTGCGAAACCTGTCAGCGATGGCATTAACCGTGCCGCCAAACAGGCCGGAAGGTTTAACAGGTGCGTTCAGCAAGGAGAGCTTTTCTTTGGTCCCCATCCCTGAGAGGTTGAGCCATAGGTGCCTCTCCGCCACAACCAGGCTACCCATTGAATGGCCAATATCATGGGCCGTTTGTTTGGTCGCCCAGAGAGATAAATCTGTGGTGCGGCGCAGCTCTGCCACTGCCTCGGGCTCAATTCACTCCCCAGTATCGAGCTCACTCAGCAGGTCTGCTTGGTAGGCCTGCAACACTGCCATTGTATGCAGTGACCCACAAGCAAGACCTGCTGCGCATAGGTTTGCCCACCAACGCTGATGTGGCCTTGCATGGCTTAGAAGGTAAAGTTGGCCTCCCTAAATTACCTGCCGTTGATGGAAAGAGGTGGCTCGCAAGTGCCTCTTCCACCTTTGGCGTCACTGAATAGCCGTGCTGCTCACTCCCCATGACGGCTGAGTAATCAGACGTCGCAGGGTTATAAACACGGCTAGTGTATGGTTTTCTCCAGAAACGTGATATCTCATCATGCACTTATGGAAAAAAGGGGAGTTTTCTGCGGTGTGAGGGAGCTCTATATTTATTTTCACTGGAGAGGAAGCGCTCATCCAGCCTGCTACAAGCCACTTCCTCTTCCCCGGGCCAGTCTATATTCAACTTTTCAACTTCCCTAGTAATCACTTCAAGCAGCTCTTTGTATGCTTGAGAGCTGCTGTCGGTTTTTGGTGCAGTGGCACCCTCTACCGACTCCTCGGAGTCAGCAAGGGTGTTTTGGCTTTCCATAGGGGAAGGAGGAGTCGGCGGTGAGCTGAACCCGGAAGACAGAAAAAGAGATAAAGCAGCGCTCGTCTCTGGCTCCTCTTCCAAATCCATACGAGAACCCCACAACCTTAGCTGGCTGGCTGCCACGGCAGTGGCTGGCCCAGATCCGCGAGGCTCTGAAACCCAACTCCCTTCAGACAAGAGAGCGAGTCGAGAACAGAGCTGCCTAATCGTGAAATGTTCACAATTCTGACAGTCAGACCCCTCGAGGGCTGCTGTTGCATGCTCTACGCCCAAACACTTCACACAGAAAGCGTGTCCACAGATATATATATTTGTATATATATATCTGTATATATATATATATATATATATATATATATATATATATATATATATATATATATATATATATATATATATATATCTGTATGTATATATATATATATATATATATATATATATATATATATATATATGTATCTGTCACTATCCTGTGCAAACAGAATGAGCCTTAGAGAGTTCAGAGAGTGTGTTATTCCCTCCTCTCATTTTATAACAGAGGAAGATGGACACATTTTTTGTGTGAAGTGTATGGCAGTGGAGCTTGCTTTGGCAGCCCTCGAGGGGGCTGACTGCACTCATTGTGAATGCTTTGTAATAAAGCGTCTCCACTCCTGGCTTTCTCACTTCTCGGCTGAAGCGAGATGGGTTTCGGAACATCAGGACTCTGGGCCAGCTTCTGTCGAGGTAGCCAGCCGGCTCAGATCCTGGGGGTCCCGTATGGATCTGGAGGGGGAACCGGAGATGAGCGCTGCTCTATCTCTCACTCTTTCTTCTGGATCTGACTCTCCCCTTCTTTTTCTTATTCACTTCTCTTTCCGGTATGGAGAGTCAAACCACCCTCTCTGACCCTGAGGAGCCAGAGGGGTAAGGCAGTGAGGAGGAGAGTGCTCCCTCACAACACAGACAACTCCCCTTTTTTCCGGAAGTGCACCATGAAGTGTCACGCTTCTGGAGAAAGCCGTGTTTATAATCCTCTGATGTTGGATTATTCGGCCATCGTGGGGGATAAATAGGTGTGTGTGTGAGCTACCTTTCTCCATCAATGGCAGCAAAGGCCGTCAGGAGGGCCGGCTTTGCCAGACCACCTCGGCATTGGTTGGTGAAGCCTATGCGGCAGTGGGCCTTGCTTTTGGGTCTCTGCATACAATGGCAGTGTTGCAGGACTTCCAGGCAGACCAGCTGAATTGAGTGGGAGGCACAGAAGGCAAGTGTGGAGGCCTGCCTCCCCCGACAGAAAGCCAGGGGGAGCAGGCAGTCACAGTTACAGCCTGCTAGTAGGCTGATTTAAAAATTATATTCAGTACCAAAAAAGGCAAAAAGAAGCAGTCCTGGGGGCTGTGGAGGGAGGTATCAGGGGACAAGAGGTTATTAGGGCAGTTAAACTCCAGTATTACTGTAGGGCTCCCCTAGCCAATGTCATCCCAAGTGTTCAGTTTTCTTTGGTCAGCAAGCTGTCACAGGGCCACGAAAATCTGATGCTTTCCTCCAACAAAATGTGGAAAGCTAACGTCACTAAAGACCATCTGGCATCATGGAAACTACTGCCAAATATATCTCCTTGGGTTCTGTCCTCCATAGAAAAGGGGACCGGGTCCAGTTCATAGCTCAACTCCCCCATTTCCGAGGTGTGCTCACCACAGTAGTCAGCACAATGCAGATCCCAACATTAGCCCAGGAAATAAGATCTCTCTTGGACAAAGGGGCCATAGAACATGTACCTCTTTCTCTGAGGGAGGGAGGTTTTTATAGTTGTTATTTCCTGGTCCACAGAAAAGATGAGAGTATACGGCCAATTTGAGATCTGCATCATCTGAACTGTACTCTTCTGACGTACATGTTCAGGATGTTGATGCTCAAACTTATTGTTCCACAAATTCAGTTCGAGGATTGGTTTGTGATGATAGATCTAAAAAAGAGGCATATTCCATTGCCCAGGCACACGAAGTTCCTGAAGATTACATTTGGAGGCAACATTTATCAATATTGGCTCTTCCTTTCACTAGTTTTATCCCCTCGCACCTTCCCAAAGTGTATGGATGCTGCGCTGACTCCTTTGTGACTTCAGGGCATTTATGTGCTAAACTACATGGACGACTGGTTAATTCTAGCATGGTAAGGAAGTTGCCAATTCAACATCAAGATCTTGTTCTCGCCCATGTAAGGAGCTTGGGGCTCAGGTTGAACCTCAGGGAAAGTTGCTTTTCCCATCAGAGGATGACTTTTCTAGGGGTTATATGGGATTCGAATGTGATGAGGGGGTGTCTATCCCCAACACGTGTAGGGCAATCCTATCAACACTGAGCAAGATAAAGTTAGGTCTGGGCATCTCTCCAGTCTCTACGGAGATTGTTGGGGCTTATGCAGCAGTAGCCAACGGCATACCATTGGGCCCATTGCACATTAGACCATTCAGTGATGGCTGAAAGTCGGAGGTTTCATCCGCGGACGAAACTCCTGAGAGTAGTCAGTGTCGTGTGGTCATGCCTACGTGCTCTGAGAACTTGGAGGTGTCTGCAGTTTCTAGCCTTGGGTCACACTCTAGGGGCATCTCTTATGGCAAGACAGTAATGTCAGATGACTCCCTCACGGGCTCTGGAGCCGCCCTCATCTAGTGTGGCATATAAATTGCCTAGACGTGTGGGCCATACGTCTAGCACCGAAATTCTTCTCCTCAATTTTGAGGTCACCATGTGTTAGTTATGACAGACAATACAGCAGTGGTCTCATATCAACCACCAGGGAGGGTTACATTCGTGCCCCCTGTTCAGGCAGGCTCAACTAATTCTTCTCTGATGGAGGGGAAGTTTTGTGAGTCCATATGGCAGAGGTTCAGCCAAATGGAAGTAGATGTGTTCACCTCCGAAGAGACTACACACTGCCGCTGTGGTTTGCCCTCACTCCTCCTGCACCAAAGAAAAAAGATTAGGGCTGGACGCATGGGTGCACCTGTGGCTGAGGGCACGTCTGTATGCCTTTCCCCTGATTGCTCAGCTCCCACAGGCTCTAGCAAGAGTTTGCCAAGCCCGTGCTGAGTCTGCTGCTAGTAGCACCTGATTGGCCAGCTCGAATATGTTTCTTGGAGATATATATCTCTGTTGCATGGCACTCCCTGGGAGATTCCTGTTCACATTGATCTATTGTCTCAAGCCAGAGGGTTGCTTTATCACCCTCATCCAGAACTATGGAAACTGTGAGTCTGGCCCCTGAGGGGCACCAGTTCATAGATTCCAGTCTCTCAACCGTGGTTGTAGAAACCATGTTAAACGCTAGAGCACTATCCACAGGAAAATTGTATGCATTCAAGTGGCAACTTTTTTATTGTGGTGTGAGGAACGTCAGTGAGACCCAGTAAACTGCACAATAGCTACAGTCCTGAAGCTCTTACAGGAACATTTCTCAGCAGGGTTGGCTCCTTCTACAATTAGGGCCTTCGTGGCCGCCATTTCGGCCAGCCACGTCCCTATAGATGGAGCCTCTGTGGGGCAACATCCTCTAACTTCAAGGTTTATGCATGGTGTCAGATAGCTTAGGCCCATCTATAGACCACGCATACCTTCCTGGGACCTTCTGTTGTCCGGGAAGGTCTGTCAGGTGCCCCATTTGAGCTCTCAGCATCAGCCTTAGAGAAGCTTCTGACCGTAAAGGTAGCTCTTTTGGGTGGTGCCGACATCTCTGATGCCCCTTCCTGCCTTGCGTTTGCCTTTGGATTAGCCAAGGCCTCCCTATATTCTAGGCCAGTTTATTTCCTAAGTCCCTACGTCTGCTGCCCAGCCGGTAATATTGCAGGCTTTCTGCCCTCCTCCGTTCCTTATAAGGGACTTCCTTTGATGAAGGAAGATGGCACCTACTATGTCCAGTGAATACTCTTTGTACTTACGTCCACCGCTCCAGCCAGTGGCATAAGTCAGAGCAGTTGTTGCTCTATTTGGCAGTGACAGTAGAGGTGATGCTATGTCAAAACAGCGCATATCTATTTGGATAGTGGAAGCAATCTCTATTGCTTATTAGGCAAGGTCTCGCTACGCCTCTGGTTATAGGGGCTCAATCCACTAGGGGATGCGCCTCCTAAAATGCTTTATCTAAGGGGCACCCTTACAGGATGTTTGTGCTGTGGCGGGGTGGTCAACGCCGCACACATTCATTCGGTATTACAGGTTGGTCGAGGATCTTGCAGTGACCTTCAGTCGAAGACCTTTTTGGAAAGGCCATAGCCTCAGTATGACGGAGTGGGTATACTCGTTCCCACAGCATGAAGCTCACGCAACGTTGAGATCCCTTTGAAAGGATATATCTGGGTTATGCATGTGACCCTGTTTGTTGAGTAGCTTTGTCATACTGGGGTATGCCTGTAGATTGCATCTTTGATTCAGACAAAGAGAAGCTGATGACGTGGTTTACAGGCGCCGTTTTATAGTCACGAGATGCGCGAAATTCCACATCACCTGACCTCGGCAGGCCTATAAATAGGTGTGATTACAGAGCACTAATTGAGACTGAAAGATCATCTTATTTCTTTCAGGCTATTGTAAACAATCAAAGAAATCCCAGACACTTGTTCCAAACCATAAATAGAGTGTTTCAAGTTAATGCTGTTACCACCTTGCCTGTTTCTCAGCAGCTATGTAATTCTTTCTTCAGTTTTTTAATTCTAAGATTGATAATGTTTGCAAACAAATTTCTGTTATACCTGACTCTGCCACTTCACTCCTTCATCCATATGGGTTCGCTGGTGTTTCTTTCACTCATTTCTCACTGCTTGATTCTGAGGCTCTCACAAGGGAGGTATCCAGCAGGAAATTAACCACTTGCTTGCTTGATCCAATTCCCACAAGCCTATTTAAATCTTGCTTCAATTTTTGGTGCCCTATTATCCTCAGTATTATAAATGATTCATTGGAGACTGGGGTTGTTCCAGCAGTATTAAAGACTATTGCTGTTACACCTGTGCCAAAGAAAGAAAATGCTGCCCTGGATGATTTTAACAATTTTCTTCCAATCTCAAATCTTCCGTTTTTGGCAAAAATACTTGACCGTGTTGTTGCCTCCCAATTGTGTAATCATCTTACAATTGATAACCTCTTTGAACCCATTCAGTCAGGTTTGCGTAAATTTCACAGTACTGAAATGGCATGAGTCAAAGTTACCAATCACTTGTTGATGACCTCTGATTCTGGAGCTACTTCCATTCTCGTTCTTTTTGATCTAAGAGCCGCCTTCGATACTGTTGATCATGGTCTTTTACTTAACTGCCTTGAAAGTTTTTTGGTGTGTCGGGGACAGTTTTAAACTGGTTTAAATCCTATTTTACTGACCGTTCCCAGTTTATTTCTATGGGTGGTTACAGGTCTGACACTAGCTCTGTGCTCATTAGTGTTCCTCAGGGATCAGTTTTAGGCCTTTTCCTTTTCAGTATTTATTTATCTCCACTTGGGAATCTGCTGCAATCGCTCGGCCCCCATTATCACTTTTATGCTGATGATACCCAAATCTACATTCACTCAAAATCTAGTGAAAACCTTGATGTTTGTTTTCTTTCTGACTGTATGGATGTATAATAATTTTTTGTACCTGAATAGCGGTAAAACCGAAGTTATGCGTATAGGTTCCCGTCAGCAAATTCTCAAAGCTGGTCCACTGTCTCTATTTGTTGATGGCTCTGTTCTAGAGACCCAAAGTAAAATGAGGAACCTAAGTTTTGAAACTAGCCTTACATTTCATTCTTTTGTTCAGAGCACTGTTAAAGCATCCTTTTTTCATATAGTAAGACTGTGCCCTATGCTAAACTTCTCTGTAGATGAAAAACTGATTAACTCATTCATTGTCACTTGGCTAGATTACTGTAACGCCCTTTTAGCCGGAGTTTCTAAATCCACACTCAATAAACTCCAATATGAACAAAACTCTGCCACCTGGATCCTGACTGGGACCAGGAAATGCTGTCATATTTTCCTGTTTTGGAGTCCGTGCACTGGCTCCCGGTCAGATCCCGTGTCGATTTTAAAATTATGATGCTGACATGCAAAGCATTACATGGCTTGGCTCCTCATTACTTATCTGCTTTATTAATTCCTTACACTCCAAGTCGCAGACTACGCTCCTCACAGTGTAATTTGTTAACTGTTCCACAAACCCGCTTAAAATCTATGGGTGACAGGGCTTTTTCTGTCTATGCTCCTTCCCTTTGGAATTCTCTTCCTCTTGAACTTAGGGAAGCTCAGACCTTTTACATTTTTAAAGCTCAAAGCTCAATTTAAGACTTACTTTTTTAAACTCGCATTTGACTGCTAATGTCTACATTTATTATTATTATTATTATTATTATTATTATTGTTGTTATTCTTATTAACTTTTATATATTTTTATTTTTTTCTGTGTACTGCTTATTTTGTGTACAGCGCTTTGAGAAGCTGCTTTTAAAGGTGCTCTATAAAATAAAGTTTATTATTATTATTGTTATTAGGTGTGATTTTACACAGACTTCAGATACCGGTCATGCACGAGGACGCTTCCCACAGTGTAAAGCTCATGCAATGTCTCATTCCCTTCTCAGGGAACAGGGTTACATGCATAACCCAGATGTTATAACAAGTAAATGGTGTGGAGGGCATTAATATGGTTGATGTCCAATTTGATTACTATTTTACTTTTATTGAAAAGACAGCTGGTTACAAATAAAATGGCTATAGTCATATAAAAGTGTGCAATTAAACAATATACTATTTTTCTTGCGGTTGATTGATTCTTATGGTCGACTGATTCTTCAAAATTTACAAAATTGCCAGTGTCAGAAACGTTCCGTTTAATGTGTTGAATTTATTTGTTAATTTTAAGGAAAACTGATTTATGTGATCCTCACATATGAACTGTAGCCAGGGTTGCCAGATTTGTTTGACAAATGTTGTCCAGTTGACAAGCAATATTAACAGACATAGTTTACCTAAATAGATGCTCAAATGGTATCATATTATTATATGTCTTGTCATAAATTAAAAATAGCTACAAAGTTGAATTAAAAAAAAATGTTTGCATTGGCAGTTCAAAAGTAGTTAAATTCAGTTTGAAAACCTGAAACACATTGCATATAATTACTTTCATTTTAGTACATGAATGGAATATGTAATCAGCCATGCATTCTAGGTTTTTACGCAGTCCTCCCTCAGATGAATATGCATGAGAGGGAGAAGCACACTTTCAGTGTTGCCATATACACAGTGCTTAAATTATGAGTTAGGCTTGTATGTCAGTTTCATACATAACATGCAAAGTTTTTTGTGCAGAATGGGGCCCAATTAGGCATGAAAATAGGGAAAAACAGTTTAGTACATCTGGCTCAGAGAGATTTTGATGAGTCTGTCTGCTAAAAAAAAAAAAAAAAGCATAGTAGTGCAATTGGTTTATGTATAAGAGGTAAAAAAAAATATTATCTAACTCAGTCATGTTAATTTCTATTTGAAACTTGTTTAGCACTACCAAACATCTTTAACAACATGACTGCAGTTCACCTATTGCATTTTTCACCCATTAAAAAAGTTACAGCATTTTTTTAATTTTGACTCAAGATTGTCAGACTTCTGATATCACTGCCATGCAATTGTATTATAGGGTAAAAAGTATAGAGATATTTTAACATTCTCAAGCTTAGTACTTAGATTAGTGTAGAGCATGTTTACTACATACCTTTCTTCAAAGTGAAACTGTAAACAAAAAGCTATATTATCCCACAACTGTAGATCTAGGATTCCTTGTGGCTGATGAACCTACACTCAATGATGAACCTTTCTCACTCAATCCTGTTAATTTCAGTGTTCTATTGGTACAACACTGAAATTAACAGAATTGAGTGAGAAAGGGATAGAGTGAAAGAGTTTGTAATTTGATATAATTTCATTTGGACAAACAATCTAGATCAGGGCTGGGCAGCCACAAATGGCCCATGTGGCTCCATTTTTTTGAGCATCACTGAGTTTTATACATAGAACATCCATCCACCCATTTTCTACCGCTTACTCCTTTTCAGGGTCACGGGGAACCTGGAACCTATTCCAGGGCGCATCGGGCACAAGGCGGGGTACACCCTGGATAGGGTGCCAGTCCATCGCAGGGCACAATCACATATACACTCACACACCCATTCATACACTACGGACACTTTAGACACGCCAGTCAGCCTACCAAGCATGTCTTTGGACTGTTGGAGGAAACCGGAGTACCCGGAGGAAACCCCCGCAGCATGGGGAGAACATGCAAACTCCGCACACACATGGCCCCGGCGGGACCCGAACCCCGGACCCTGGAGGTGTGAGGCGAACGTGCTAACCACTAAGCCACCGTGCGCCCTACATAGAACATAAAAGCTCTAAAAAAAAACCCCCCTCTATTTATAGAGTATAAATTGCATTGTTGGAGTCTTTTATCACGGCATATGTTTAATCAAGTGAGTGTCATATCAATAGATTAAACTAAACTAACTCCTTTTGTTAGAACATTTTAAGGCACACATGTACATTTTATAACTCTGCTTACAGAAATATAAAATTTGTAGAAAGTTTTCTGGAATGTTATCTTTTCTGATAACGTACACTATATGGCCAGACGTTTGTGGACACCTGATCATCACACCCATATGTGTTTTTTGAACATCCCATTTCAAATGTAGTCTGCCCTTTGCTATAATAATAACCTCCACTTTTCTAGGAAGGCTTTCCACTAGATTTTGGAACGTGGCTATTGGGAGGTGCCTATTTAGCCACAAGAGCATTAGTGAGATCAGGCACTGATGCCATTCCAGTTCATCTCAAAGGTATTTGGTGGGGTTGAGGTCAGGGCTCTGTGCAGGCCACTCGAGTTCTTCCACGCCAGCCTTGGCAATCCATGTCTTTTATGAGCCATGCTTTGTGCACAGGGGCATTGTCACACTGGAAGATGTTTGGGATCGACCCCTTAGTTAGTGAAGGGAAATTGTAATGCTACAGCGTACAAAGACATACTATACAATTGTATGCTTCCAACTTTGTGGCAACAGTTTGGGGAAGGCTCACGTATGGGTCTTATTGTCAAGTGTTCACAAACCTTTGGCCATATAGTGTAGCTTATATATTTGGTTCCTTTGCTATGTTTACAATGTGACTAAAACCATGGTGACATATAAAGCTCACTGACATTAATAATTAAAATACTATGCTGTCACACCACACAGCTGTTTTGATCATAACTGTTTTCTCAGTTTTAACAAGACAGCCTGCTGCTCATTAAACAACACATGGTTGTTTAACCCTTGAGCGTGTTTTGCCAGTCATTATTACATATTCAGGTCATTAGTGATATATCTAACGAGGATGGATCTCTAAACTTTCGCAATAGTACAAAACTGTCCTAATATTGTATTAACAATTACAAAAATAATAAAACACAGCATATTTTGTTTTATTTTGACATTTTATTTATCATTAAACTGGTGCAAAAAATATACATACACCATTAAAATTACACACTTATAATTCACGTGCTAAAATAGTGAAAGTATTGTAACATTTTCATTCAATCATTTCCGTCACCATAACAAAACACCATAACACCATATCCATATTACAATATTTAATATTTTCATAATTAAAGTAATTTTATCATTTATAATTTTCCTGGCTAAAAACAATATTATCAAGTAATATTATGATAGACAAATCTGGCACCTTCTGCGCTTCCCCCGGTAAATTCAGCATCTGGCTCATATTCAGGATCCGGATAATTTGATACATTACTCTCAATAGGGTACTATCGTGTTCATAATCATCAAAATCAATATTTGGTTTGCTGACAGCTTCATCATCAGATCCCATATTCAATATTGTTGCGCAGAAAAATATACTTACATTATTGCATACTTCGGGTCAGTAGCGACCCTATAAACTTTTTACAATGAATTAATTACAAAACACATATTAGTCAACAATTTTATATTTTTTTCTTGTTATATTGTTGAAAATAAATTGATGTGAAAAATTTTGGGGGGGGGGGGGGGGGGGTGATGTCCTAGGTCGCTAACTATCCGAGGTATGTGTTTAAAGGTTAATTCAAACCTCACAACCCTTTAAGCAGCATGAATGTGGAACAGAGTAACATGTTTCCAGTGTACTGATTCTTGCTGTCTTGCCACTGAGACTGAATGAAAACTTGGAGTGTGCCATGAAGGCCTCAGTTGTTTCAGCACTGAACTGTCCCTTGTACTTGGAGCTAACTGTTCATTAAGAGACCCATCCCATTAACACCTTAAGGGAAAGCATTTTCTGAGGTAAATTACAAAAAAATGACATAAATCAGAGATTTACATAATTACATAATAATTACATAAATCAGAGCTTTAGGGATCCCTGTCACTTTTTTATTGAATGGTGTGTTAAGGCTGGGCAACATGACAATTTAGTATTGAAATCATGATAAAATAAACAATACACTGTATCATAATACGCTCTTCTGTTACAACACAGAAATTATCAATACTTTTATAACATACAGTCCCCTCTGAAAGTATTAGAACCGCAAGTGTAACCCAGAGTGATTAAAAAATAGAAATTAAGAAAAAAAAATTTGGTGAACAAAAGTATAGGACAGAGGTGCACAATTGGCAGACCTCAGTCCGGGTCCAGACTGTGCGCAAAAGTCAGGAAATTAATAAAGAAAATTGAGCTTTCAAAGAGGAGTCGACAAACAAATATGCCTTTATCCTTCCCGCAGCAAGTCTAAAACCACTCTGCCTCATATATTCAGAGTTTGTGGCTCTAATAAAAAGTGCCAATGTGAAGTGCCACTATGAGACAAAGCACGGATCTTTTGAGCAAACATATGCACAGCAGTCTGAGGTGAAGGCATACAAAATAAACAAACTAGCTATATACATATACAGAAACGAGATAGGCCCCCAAATCATAGCGCACGTTAGACATTTTAATGGTTTGGACCATTGGGGGGAGAAAATGTTAGTCACTGGACTTCTTTGAATTCTAATTGTGCACCCCTGGTATAGGAACTTTAATTGGCCATGATTTGTGCACAGGGGCATTGTCATGCTGGAACACGTTTGGGCTCATCCCCTTAGTTAGTGAAGGGAAACTGTAATGCTACAACATACACAGGTTGCATATCCCTTGCTTGCAATAACTGCATCAAGCCAGTGACCCACTGACATCACAAAACTGTTGCATTTTTCTTTTTGTTGCTTTTCCAGATTTGTACTGCAGCTTCTTTCAGTCTTTTGTTTGTTTTGGGCAAGTCTGAAACACTACCTACTGGGCAGCAGACGTAGGCACTTTAGTAATGTAATCTGGCCTAGGATATAGGAAGGCCTTGGCTAATCCAGGGGCAAAGTCAAGGGAAGAAGGGGCAACAGAGAGCTTGTAGATCTCCTACTCGCTTGAGAGATGTCAGTTCCAGCAGAAGAGCTACCTTTAGAGTCAGAAACTTCTCTGGGGCTGACTCTAAGGGCTCAAATGAGGCACCTGACAGACCTTCCAGGACCACTGAAAGGTCCCAGGAAGGTATGCGTGGTCTGCAGATGGGCCTCAGCCGCCTGACACCATGCAATCGATGTTAGAGGATGTTGCCTCACAGAGACTCCATCAATAGGGGCATGGCTGGCCAAAATGGCGGTCACATAGACCGTGATTGTAGGAGGAGCCAACCCTGCTGAGAAACGTCCTTGTAAGAACTCCAGGACTGTAACTATTGTGAAGTTTACTGGGTCTAACTGACGTTTCTCAGACCATGAGACAAAAAGCCGTCACTTGAGCACATACAGTTTTCTCATGGATGGTGCTCTAGTGTTCAACATTGTCTCTACAACCTCAGTTGTGAGACCAGAATCTTTTAGACCTATTGTCACAAACCAGTCCTCGAACTGAATCTGTGGATCGTTAAGTTTGAGCATCAGCATCTTGAATCTGTATGTCTGAAGAGTATGGTTCAGATGGCGCAGAACTAAAATTGGCCACATACGCCCATCTTTTTTGTGGACCAGGAAATAACTGCTGTAAAAACCTCCCTCAGTGAATGGGGTACATGTTCAATGGCCCTTTTGGCCAAGAGGGATCTTACTTCCTGGACTAACATTGGGCTCTGCTCTGTGCTGACTACTGTGGTGTGGGTGTTGAGCTCTGAACTGGACCCGGTAAACCTTTTCTATGGAAGACAGAACCCATGGAGACACATTTGTCAGTAGGGCATGTGACGGTGGCAGCTTTTTAGTGGTGAGCGGTGGTGGGGGAGTTGGGTTTGGGGGTTGGGGGGAGTGAAATTTATCACCATATAATATAATATAATGTAAAAAAAATTATTATAATATATATAATTTTATAGGCTTAAATTAAATAAAAACCCAAATATAAAAATTATTAAATGAGGCTTTATTTTAGCACTTCTGTCAATGAAACAACTCAATACAGCCTTGTTGTGTTGTGTTGTTGCAATCTGAAACAGCCTGAGGGCACTGTGGAATATGGTATTGTGATTGAGCCTGAGAAGGAGAAGGAGAAGAAGTGGATGGAGTGAACCACAGTCACACGTTTCTCTCTCGTTAGGCACAAATCCAAAATGTTCCCAAACTGCCGATGTAACATTTGGTTTCCCATCAAGATCCATCACAGCAGTAGAACCCGAAGTAAAATAGCAGAATTCGCCTGACTGAATTTTGCTACACTCAAACAAACCTGTGCCAAACTAACAGACAACACCATATAAGGCATTTGATTATGATTATGTAATGCGTGTATAAATATAAAATCTCCTGCTATATGGTAGGTTATAAATACAAATTAATATAGCAACTGTTATTATTATTACACTTGTATACAAAATGTTGTATTTTGTACTTGTCATAGTGTCCACTTTAGCAGAAACATTAATGTGGCGTGTGATATGGCACTAACACATGTGGCACTCCAGTAATGGCACAACAGGTATTTTGCCACCATGATCGTGTGATTGTCATGGCCACCATCACAGCCATATTTGGCAGTAGTTTCCACCCTGCTAGATCTTTTAGTGACATTAACTCTTCCACATTCTGTTGGAGGAAAAGCATCAGATTTTCATTGCCCTGTGACAGCTCACTAACGAGAGAAGACTGAAAACTTGGGAGAACATTGGCTAGGGGAGATCCTACAGTAATACTTGGGGCTAACTGCCCTAACAACCTCACATCCCCTGATACTTCCCTCTGTGGCCCATCAGGACTACTCCTTCTTTGTGTGCTTGGCCTTTATGATCATTCTCAGATCAGGCCTACTTGCAGGCTGTGACTGTGGCCGGCCGGACCCCTGGCTCTCCACGGGGGGAGGCAGGCTGCCACACTCACCTTCTGTGCCTCCCTTGCACTAGTGTTGACAAACTCAACATGACTGGGAAGGCGATGACGTTAAACTGTTAACCGCACTGCTGTACAGGCCGGAAGGTTCAGCAGAGGTGTCCAGCAGGGAGACCGATATTACGGGCCATTTGCTTGGTCGCCAGGAGAGACAAATCCGTGGCACAGTGAAGCTCTGCCACTGCCTCGGGCCGAATTTGATCCCTGTTGTCAAGCTCACTCAGCAGGTTTGCTTGGTAGGCCTGCAACACTGCCATTGTATGTAGTGACCCACAAGCGAGACCTGCTGCTGCATAGGCTTTGCCAACCAGTGCCGATGTGGCCTTACATGGCTTGGATGGCAAAGCTGGTCCTCCTGAATTTCCTGCCGTCGATAGAGACAGGTAGCTCCCAAGCGCCTCCTCCATCTTTGGCATAGCTAAATTCCCGTACTGTCCATTCCCCATGATGGCCGAATAATCCAACAGTGTGGGATTATAAAGACAGCCAGTGCATGGTTTTCTCCAGAAGTGTGTTATTTTGTCATGCACCTGGAAAAATGGGGAGTTTTCTGTGGTGTGAGGGAGATTTATTTTCACTATAGCCTGCTATGAGCTACTTTCTCTTCCCTGGGCCAGGCTATATTAAGTTTTTCTACCGCCCTAGTGATCACTTCAAGCAACTCTTTATATGCTTGAGAGCTGTTCTCCGTTTTTGGTGCAATGGCTCCCCCTTCTGGCTCCTCGGACTCAGAGACGGTGTTTTGGCTTTCCATAATGGAAGGAGAAGTTATGACGCGAGCTCCAAAATCTGGCAGAGATCCGGGCACACAAGACAGAGCAAGAGATCCGGCTCCTCTTCGAGATCCATATGAGGTCCCTAGGACCCGAGGATTGAGTGTTCTTTTGACTGGTGGACCAGAGTACCTACATTTTCCAGGATTCTTTGCACTGAATCATATTTGAATAATTCATATCTGTAGAAAAAATGTGTTCGACCGTGAACAGAACAATTACATTATCACCGTTTATCACTGAGTGTAACTAAAGAAATACTATCTCTAATGTTCTCAAACAGTTCATTTGCAGAAGTGTGGTTAAGTATTGTCAGGTGTAGTGTTTAGAAATATAAGTTTTGACATTTACATGAATAATCCAACACTGACAAGCAAAAAGCTGAAAATAATTTGTTCAGTCATGCCAGTTTATTGACATTTGTAGATGTTACAAGTTTAATAAGTAACTTTCATATAAGCTAGCTCTAGTATATTAGAGCTGATCAACTACCTGACCATAAATAATAGCAAGATATGCACTTCATACTCAAATAGGTACATAAAATGGTACCTGAGAAATTCAGGACCACAGAGAAAGGCCTTACATGAAATCAAAGGGCTTTCATTTTACAGCCTGTGGGAAATTATATGTACTATTTCACTACTGCAGAAACTTTCATAGAACAAGTGTGACTTTACACACAGAAGACTGCAAAATGTCAGCATCAGATCAGATCTATTGTCTTTTATCATTTTTTCATTTTTAGCACATCATGATGCTAATTGGCTAATTCTTTCTATCATTAAGTGTGCTGCATTTGCCTTTGTGAAGAAACTAATCATTGCACCTATGCATGCTGTCATGGCACACTTGGTGTTACAACTTCAGAAAAATAATAAATACCTGTGTAGCCTTCTCTCATATTGTATGACATGTCAAACTAGAAAAAAAAACAACTGCATTGTTGTTGAAGCAAACCAGCTAATTAATGTAATATTTCATTGCAATATACCAAAAAGTGTAACATACATTTCAAAGTCGGTGCAATTTCAATATGGTGGTGTCTCAATTAGGGATGTCACGATACCAAAAATCTAGTAGTCGGTACCGATACCAGCAAAAGTACACGATACTCTATACCAAAGTCAATACCACGGTGTGGTATAAAATAAATAAATAAATTAATTAATTAAAAACTCTCCTGGAGCACATCCTCCTCTGGCTGATACTGGCAAAAAGAGAGGAAGAGAGAGAGATTTTAGTTATCAAACACTGTCTGACAATGATTGGAGGTGCACTCCCAAACACGCGCACACACACACACACACACACACACACACACACACACACACACACTTTATACTCTGAATGCAAGCATTAGTTTAAATTCACTGATATGGTGGCAGGCCAAAAAGATTTATTAAAGGCATTAACATTTGAATAATTATTAGTCACATTAGGCTACATTTTGCTGACAGGACATGGGCTGAATGGCGATGCATGGTGGCCCATTAGGAGGTAGTTTATAACATTGCAATGCATTAGCGTCGTTAACAAATAACTATCGCTAACATTACATGGAGTTAGCTGGTTTTACAGCTACAATGCCAGCTGCCTCAAACAAACATAATATAGGACCCGTCTTTCAGGTGCTTCGCCAAATTCCAGGTGTTTCCTCGCTTTGTTGAAATGAACGATAGCATCGGTTGCACACCGGCTTCACAGCATCAATTGTATGTTTGTTGTCATTTGCCTCAAATGCGAAGTATTTCCATATTCCATACCGCATTTCCTCTCAACGAGTCGTGGTGGAGCTAAACTTCTGTAGTTATTCCCGTGTGCTTGTAGTTGTTGGACTGACTAAAACACTTGCGCGTATTTGCTGCCCCCTTCAGGTCCAGAAGAATTGCAACCTCAGTACCTCCATTAGAAATGGTACTAATGCTACTCCAGAAAAACAAGTACCGTCACGTTTTAAGAATGTTGTGGTACCGACTTGGTACCGCATTATCGGTTCTCGTGACATCCCTAGTCTCAATACAATTTTTGATGCAGCAAAAATAAGCATTGTCTGAATTTGTGTCTCTTTTGTCCATTTTTGACTAGACCATTCAATGCTGTAAAAGTAATCATAATTACTGATTGATTAATTAATTAATAATTAAATTCATTAATAATCAAAAACTGCATAAAAGACTATTTTTTCTATTTCTAAGTATTTATGTTGGAAAGAAATTCACTGAGGTGCACACACATTTCTGATTTGTTGCTTCAAAACTAGCTCAATTTGGCATTAAATAATGCAACCCTGTCAGCATGACTTTCAGCCGGGTATGTTTGAAGCATGGGGCGCATTCTGTTGTAGCAAGTTGTGCTGCAAAACTAGCACAGCTCTCTGTAAGTTGATTTTCTTAAAATTACGTGTATATGTGCATGCGTGTGTGTGTTATTAGCGCCAGCTAGTATACTATTAGCTTGTGAAAAGCAGGGGATTTACTGAAAAATCATACTCATGTAAAAGTACTATTGCTTCCCAAAAAATGTAGTGTGAGTAGAATAAAAATACTAAATGTTCTAAATACTACTTAAAGTATGAGTAAAAAGTAGCTCTTTTAAAAGTACTCAAGAGTGATGAGTAGTGAGTATTGTGACTGTAGCCTGCAATATAAAAATGTAGTTTACATCAGTGTCATATTCTCTTTATCAGTGTTTCTCAGTAAGAACAAAAACACATAGGAATAATCCAACAGTTTTATTTTTGACCACTAACACTGAAAATAGAGGCATGTAATAGTTGAAAAAGCAACCAATAATCAGTTAGCATTTATCATTGTCATGACATTTATATATGTTATGAGCTATTTTGATGTAGTAGTCAACAACAATGAGCCTACATTTTGAATTTGTTGTTCAGCTTCACAATGAGCTGATTCGCACATTTTGTGCTTTCCAGCCTGGCTGGATTAAATGTGAACAGCTGCCCAGAACAAATAAAAAAGCGCTCACATGCTGCAAAGGTGTGTTCAGTCTGAGGCTTAGCTTTTTTACCAAAGGGAATGAGTGAAGCAGTTCCATCTCTACTGAGGTGCAAGCCAAGTATACATTCAATTAAGATGCAGCTGGGTATGAAACTGTCTTAATGGAAGAAAAGAAGTCGTGCTGCAATTCTTTTTGTTGCATGTCCTTTATGGCATTAAGATGATGCAGGATGTAATCCATACCTATCATATACACGATATACAAATATTCATTTAGGATAATTCTGATAGACATACTATTGTATGCTTATTAGGATCATATAGATCAAATGTGAGTGTGGTCATGGTAATTTTAGAAGTTAAATAAAGCTGTTCACTTACTGTGTAAGTGTTGCTGCATTTAGTACTCTGTAAGACAATGGGTCTTTTCTAACAATTTTACACAGTGTGACTGGGGTACAGTAGGCAAGTAAATAAACACTGAACAGTTTAGCTCCACACAAACCCACTCACAGTAGAAGTAGTACAGTTACACGTCGGATTATGATTGAAATGTCCTATGACTGCTGACCTGAAAAATATAATTATGATGCATTTTCTCACTTTTTAACAGAGCTTGGCACAATCTCTATTTCATCCAATACACCGCTGTCATATACAAAACATTAGGAAAATGTTACCTTCTTTTACCTTCTTTTACCTTTCTTTTTGGGAAGAAGAATTGCAGCACTGATGAGTTCCAGATCTTCCATAAGCTTCCCAAAGCCATTTTGTAGAACCTGATTCAGAGCATGAATAAGGGGATGACATACCTTGACAGAAGCCTCCATCTTTTTTGAGCTTTGAATCAAGAAGGTGGATGGTGGGAAGCAGCCACCCCATCTGAGTGTTTGTTTCGGACTGAAGGCTATTCATGGCCATGGCTACAGACTTCATCACACTGCGCGCAGTATTCAGAGAGGAAAGAAACTTCATCAGGATTCAGCCTATTAAAAAAAAGAATATCTTCCTTTAATAAGTCAAACAACTAAAACACACACAACCACCTTAAGTATTCTAATTAGAACAATGTTGAATAAAATCAGACTTACATTTTAATTTTGGATGCTGCACATACATTGGATGCTTCTCCCTGCTTATTTAGGATCCGCCTCATCCTCTCTGCAGCATTGTATACTGAATTCCACCATGTGTGGTTGGGCTGAATGAACTGCAGCTTACATTCTTCTTTCACAATTTCAGCATTGATGGCAGACTGGCTGGTTCTATTGTACAATGCCTGGCATTTTGCAAATGTAGCACGGGAAAGTTTCTTAAATACCTCACTGCTGACCTGTGCTTTGGATGCGTTCATAGTAGCCACCAAATTAAGGAGGTGACATGCACAATGTTGATGCTTGGGTAGGTTATACTCCAACCCACTGTTGTTTAAAATAGACCAGGTGTCCTGAACCTCAACTCCTTCTGCATCTTCATCTCTCTCCACAGTCATTGCCTTAGCATCTACCACCTCTTGCTGACTCTGTTCGACATACACTTAAAATGCTTTGATAAAATTTGATTCACTATCAGTTGTTCTCAATATTTTTCCTCTGATGCCATATTCAGAATGGATGACATCTGCTTACCCTGGGAGCAAATCAAAGGTATGTGAACCTTTCAAGGCAATGGAGGCAGTGTAGATTCATCGAGCCAGAGTGCTGTTACACCAATGCATCTCCATTCTTGTGCTGTCCAACAATCAGTAGTGGTACCTATATAGTTGACTTTGGCCATCTTAGCAATCATGTTTACCTTGAGCTTTGCAGCTGCTTCCTGGATTGGTCTGGTCATAACTGTACAGCTAGGTTGCATTGTGATTGGCATCCTTCCATCTCCGGGAGATGATGGTGTAGCATCCGTTTCGGGTGAATTTATTTGTACCTTCTCGAGTGGCTGTACAAGCCAACCCGTGAGTGGCAGTCCCGGTTGCAGTTGCCACAGACAAATCGAGTCGCACGCTGTGGCTGAAATTGCCGCGCCTTCCTCCTGTCTCTCTTGTCAGCAAGGTGCTTAAACCTGTCCTTTTCCGCTTTCTGAGTGCCCCGTCTAACGGCAAAACGCCAGGCTGTACGGTCTCAAGCACTGGATTCCCACGAACTAGGGTTGCTGCCGCATAATCTCATGTCCTTCTTGCAGACATCTTTTAATCACGCAGCTTGGTTTTCACAGTAAGGTTGGTAGGAGTTTTGCCACACCCTATGATTTAGTCTGGCCATAACTCCTGCAGCCTTGGCAATCCTATGATTTACCTCTGCATCGGTGGAAAATGAACAGGATATACTCGACCCAAGGTAGGTGAAGCTCTCCACAACCTCCAGGCTGCATCCATCTATGGCAATGCTGGGAGGATGGTCTGTGCCCTGAGCCATGATGTTGGTCTTCTTGTGGCTAATGGTCAGCCCAAACTCCTTGCAGGCATGGGAGAGGCGACTGACAAGCTTCTGCAAACCTTCCTCCGTATGTGAGATCAGGGCTGCGTCATCGGCGAAAAGCATCTCGCGAAGGAGTAACTCAACGACTTTGGTCTTGGCACGAAGGCGGGAGATGTTGAAGAGCTTGCCGTCAGACCTGGTGTGTATGTAGACTCCCTCACTGAAGGCATATAGGAGGAGCATGGAAAAGAAGATACCAAAAAGTGTGGGCGCAAGGACACAACCTCGTTTCACTCCGCTGCTAACTGGAAAAGTGTCAGACGTTGCACCATTGAAGCAGACTGTGCTGTGCATGTCCTTGTGGAATTTGGTGATGACTGCCAGAAGTTGTGGTGGACATCCAATCTTCTTCAGTAGTTTGAAAAGTCCGTTCCGGCTAGCCAGGTCAAACGCCTGGTCAAATCAATGAAGGCGATAAAGAGGGGCATCTGCTGCTCTTGACATTTCTCCTGAAGCTGGCGTAGTGAGAATATCATGTCTACGGTTGACCGGCCTGCTCGGAAGCCACACTGAGACTCTGTGTAGACTCAAGAGGCTAGGATCTGCAGACGCGTCAGGACAACCCAGGCAAACACCTTTCCAACGACGCTCAGTAGGGAGATGCCCCGATAGCTGTTGTAATCGCTGCGGTCCGATTTGTTTTTATATACTGTGACGATGTTTGCGTCTCGCATGTCATGCGAGATATAACCCTGTTCCCAACACAAGCATAAAAGTTTGTGCAGGGGCTGGAGTAGTATAGGTTTCCCGCTTTTCAAGATTTCTGATGGGATGCCGTCGCTCCCTGGAGCCTTACCACAGGCGAGGCGGTCGATGGCTGTTCTGAGCTCTTCCATGGTTGGCGTTGTGTTTAGCTCCTCCATGGCTGGTAGGTCTGGGATGACATCCAGAGCAGTCTTTGTAACAACGTTCTGGGTTGAGTACAACTCAAGGTAATGCTCAACCCAGTGCTGCGTTTGCTTCCCCTGATCTGTGATGACTTCTCCTGTCTTGAAATTGAGTGGGGCAGTCTTGATAATAGAGGGTCCAGTCGCCTTCTTGATGCCTTCGTACATCGCTCTTATATCCCTGGTATCAGCAGCTGCCTGTATACTGCTGCAGAGATTCAGCCAGTAGATGTTTGCGCAGTGGCGGGCAGTCTGCTGGGCGTTTCTTCTAACAACCCTAAGGGCTTCCAATGTGCTGGGGTTAGGCGTAGCCTTGTATGCCAGAAGAGCTTTCCTCTTCACATCGGTTACAGGCTCCATATCCTCCCAGTGGGTTTCGTACCAGTTGGCACTTTTCTGCTCCTTCTTACTGTAAGCGTTGATCGCTGAGTTGTACACGGCTTCACGGATGTGTCCATTTGGAGTCAATAGTACCGTCAGGTGACTTCTCAGCTAGGGCTTCCTGCAGCTTACTAATGTACCGCTCAAATTTTTCTGGATTGTTTATACAGCAGGTGTTAATGTGAGGGCGACCTTTCTTCTTGGAATGGTGCAGTTTCTTTGGCAATACACGCACCTGGCTAGCCATGAGGGAGTGGTCGGTGTTGCAATCTGCACTGTGATAGCTACGGGTGAGGAGAACGCTTGCAAGGTCCGCACGCCTGGTGACGACTAAATATAACTGGTGCCAATAGCGGGAGCATGGGTGCCTCCAAGACACCTTGTGAATCTCCTTACACTTGAAGAGGGTGTTTGTGATGCAGAGGCCATGGAAGCAGCACAATTCTAGCAGTTGCTGACCATTTTCGTTGATCTTTCCACATCCATGACAACCAAGGCAGGTGGGCCAGGCCTTATGATCAGCTCCCACCCTAGCATTAAAGTCTCCAAGCAGATAAAGGCTTTCAGTACTGGGTATCCTGGAAATCACTACATGTAAGGCCTCGTAGAACTGTCCTTTACATCTGGAGTTGAGCATAGTGTCAGGACGTACGCACTGACGATGTTGGCTGAGCCTGAGTCTGTAGACAAACAGAGGGAGAGGATTCTTTCTGTGCCTGATGATGGTGGCTCGATGGAGGGTATGAGCGAGTTCTTCACAGCGAAGCCAACACCATGCTGACGCGATTCGTGCGAGGGCTTCCCTTGCCAAAAGAACGTGTAACTAGCTTCTCTTATAGTGCCGCTGTCAGCCAGTTGAGTTTCCTGAAGGCAGGCCACGTCGACAATGAGTCTTGAGAGTTCCTTGTCAATGACAGCAGTCTGGCGTGCGTCATCGATATGCTGCAGATCAGCAGTGAGACCACGACACATGGTCCTGACGTTCCAGGTTGCGAAGCGAAGAGCTGGAGTCTTCTTGTTTTTTCTTTGCTTGTCTGGTGCAGAATTTATGGCCTACTTGTCGAGATGATTGTCTAAGCTCCACGCACCCAAGTGAAGCAGGCAAGCCATGGTGGGACAGCACCTTATTGGCTGGGGGCTACCCAGCTTAGGCGGGTGGTAGCTGTCCAGTGAGATGCGACGATCTCTCCCACTGACAGAAGCGGCCCCTGGCGCCCGTTTCCTTCGCCAATCGGATGAGCTTAAAACCGGTGACTGCCGCTACCCTTGTTGTGTCGGCGCCTTGCGGTGTCGCTGGAGTGTCCTCTCCATTGGAGCTACAAAAGCCTGGGCAAGGTGATATGGAGGATCAGCTGTTACCCATGCAGCAGACCCCCCCTCTCCACGCAGCTGGTGGACCCAAGGGAACGACGAAAGCCATTGCAACTTGGCACCAACAATGTCGCAGTTGTTGCCAGGACAAGACTACATTTGGCCTTGAACCGCCTTCGGGACTCCGGCTCCTGATTTAACCTCGAGGTTTACTCCTGAAGCCTTTTCCACGCCTAGAATGGATGTAGCCACAAGGCGGCGGAGGTTTGAAGTTACCTTCTTCTGTGAGCAACTGGTTTTAAGGTGCCAGTGACCCGCCGTCTCCTGTCTGTAAAAGCAGGTCCGCCAGGCTTAGAAACTAAGCCACTCGAGCAGGCCAGGAGTTGGACTTGTTTGTCAGAGGCTATATGAGACGCACGCCATGGGGGCATTTTATAGATGGTGGGAGCTCAACCCCAGCACCACCCCCGGCTATAACAACCTTGGGTTGCATTGTACGGATTAGATTTTTGAATGCTGGGAGTTCAACTATGGTAAAGGGCTGAAGGCTTTCACAAACAAACTCGACTACAAGCTTGTCAGTTGTGGCCTGAGCAACCTGTCTCATGGAGTAGTCTTTAATCTCCATGACATGGAGTAGTCTTTAATCTCAAAACTGAATCACACCTCTGTACTTCAGAGTTATTACTTTTCATTCATTGAAAATGCATTCATTGTACTGCTTTAATTTGATGGATATTTTCTCTGTAAAAAGAATACAGTTCAAAATTTAGTAACTGTCACATTACTAATCAATTATAAAAACTAACTGTATTTGTGTGCATCAATTAAAAAAATAAACATGATTACAGAGATATAATATAGCTGCAAGCAGCAATACCCAAGTCAAGCCAATTATCGGCACCATGAGCAGCAAAAGAAGCTTTGTGACATGTTTTTGGTTAGAGTCCAATGGACAGTGTATGAGGAGTTAGAAAAAGTAAACTTTCAATTATAAAAAAACCCATTTATTAAAAAAAAAAAAAAAAAAACTAAAAATAGCTACTTCTTAGAAATTTTGTCCAGTATGTGGTGCTGTTCTGAAACTGTTCAGATAGCAGCTAGGCATGATAGTTGTCTAAATGTGTTACGGAGATATACCCGCACGTCCATTTTGGCATGCTCGCCATCAAATTCGTTGAAGGCTTATTTGAAAATGGAATGGTTTGCCAAAATTTAGTGAATATCGTTTTGTCAGAAGTGTCTCTAAATGACGAGTTAGAAAAGTAGGTTTTTCAGGACATTCAAAATGGTGGAAGAATATTCATGATGAAAAATGACGGCACAGTGAATTAGAGGAAAAAAAGAATTTTGTTTCTTGGACTCACGGTTCAAAAGTTATTAACATAAACGTGAGTGCAAATTTGGACAGTTGGTGGCACTAGAGGGATTGAGTGAAAGACTCCAAATTTGCTGTATTAACACATCAGACTGTCCTCTATCTGTGTGCCAAATTTCATAGCTTCTCTGCAAGCAGTTCTATGGGCTGCCATAGACTCAATAGCGGAAGAAAAAGAAGAAGAAGCAGAACAATAACTGCTCAGGTAACTGCTGAGGTAGCATCTGGGCATGATGGTTATCATGCAGGAAAGTGTTCAAGAGTTATAAGCCAAATAAACTGTTTTTGTTATCTCCTGACCAGTAGGGGGCAGTGTGCCGAAACTCTGCAGTTACCCTCAAGACCTAACGATGATGCCACGTACCAAGTTTCGTTTCAATCCCTCAAAGCGTTGTGAAGATACAGCCTCAAGTTAAATTTTGCACGTTCTTCAAATTCGCTGAAGTGCCATTCAAACATTGTATTGTTTAACAAAATTCTGTAAATAATTTTTGTTGTCTGTGGACCAATTTTTATGAAAATCAAACAAAGAGCGAGTTCAAATTTGGACAGTTGGTGGCGCTAGAGGGATTGAGTTAAAGACTCCAAATTTGCTTTTTTAAAACATCAGACTGTCCTCTATCTGTGTGCCACATTTCATAACTTTCTCGCAAGTGGTTCTATGGGTTGCCATAGACGCAAAAGCGGAAGAAGAAGCAGACCATTAATAATAATAAATATAGCTGCAAGAAGCAATAGGGTCAAGCCTATAATTGGCACCATGAGCAGCCTAAGATGCTTTGTGATATGTTTTTTTTGTTAGAGTCTGATGAACAGTGTATGAGGAGTTAGAAAATGTAAACTTTCGATCATAAAAAACATTTTTTTTTAAAGTAACTAAAAACAGCTACTTCTTTATTTTGTCCAGTATGTGGTGCTGTTCTGAAACTGCTCACTAAGCATTTGGGCATGATGGTTATCATGCAGAAAAGCGTTCAAAAGTTATAAGCCAAAAAAGCCATTTTTCGTCACAATCCCTCAAAGAATTGCAGAGATACAGCCTCAAGTTACATTTTGCTGGTTCTTCAAATTCGTTGAAGCGCCATTCGAAAACGGTATGGTTTATCAAAATTCTGTGAATATCATTTTTGCCGAGCCTGCATCTAGATGATGCAGGTCAATTTTCTTGCAAATTGGACAAACGGCCTAGGACAAGTTCAAAAAAGTAAGTTTTTCATAAAATTCAAATGGCGGAAAAATTTTCATTATGGAAAATGACATCATAGGGTGCTTGTTCCCTTTCAAAGGGTACTTCGACGTTGCGTTTAGCATGACAAAGCTACGCAACGTCTCGTTCTCTTCTCAGGGAACAGGGTTACATGCGTAACCCAGACGTTTCTATGACACATGGTTCAAAAGTTATTAACATAAACATGAATGCAAATTTGGACAGTTGGTGGTGCTAGAGGGATTGAGTTAGAGACTCCTAGTTTGCTGTATTAACAGAACAGACTGTCCTCTATCTGTGTGCCAAATTTCATAACTTTCCCGTAAGCGGTTCTATGGGCTGCCATAGACTTCCTTCGGGCTTGACCCCTAATAATAATAGGAAAACTAACGAAAACAATATGTGTTGTGTATAAAAATTTATTTGCAGTTCACAGACTAACATTTTAAATTGCAATGTGATCGCAATGTAATTGCAGTTGATGTAGACCTACATAGCGAACTAAAGCTCATAATCACAGAAACACTGTGACTACATTTCTCACACAGCAGCCCGATAATGTAATCACTAGATAGCAAGGTACAGTCATTGACAAGCTCCATTATACATACATGCAAATAGGCAGAGCCTAGTTAGCTGGAATCCATAACATACCTCAATATGTTTCTTCAAATTAGAAGTAGAATTCTTGAATGCTGATATTTTGACTGGTTTAGGCAAGCAACGCTGACATGTCATAATCACACAATTACCCTTCGTCATATTCATCGCAAAAAGCTCTTTTAGGTGTGGCCATGAATGTTCCAAGTATTGTACTTGCACTGTTGCTTGTTAAAGCATCCACCACACTTCCTCTTGCCTCCTCCATGATTAAAAGAAGTTGGCACTAGGTATTGCAAGGTCTACTGCAAGTTTTCTATGTGTAATTTGATTAGATTATTCTATTTAGCCAGTCACCATTGACAAAAAAAAAAAGAGTAAATTACGACATGTAAGGTATGTAGCAATGGCTGGTCAAGTAAAAATTGTAAAAGTACCATTACAGCACTTAATAATGTACTCAAATAAAAGTAAATGTAAGCTATTTTTAAACTACTTAATAAAGTATAATAATTCCTGAGAACAACTACTCAATTACGTTAATGAGAGTATTTGTAATTTGCTACTTTACACCCATGGTGAAAAGCAGCATGATTAGGAAATGTGTGTTTTTTAACCCCAATAGTCTGATTTGAGATTTTCAGAGGTGGGAGTGTGAGCGTGATTAAGTTTAAATGTTCATTACACCTCATGTAATATAAAAGGTATTTTATGATGAATAGCCTACTTTATTATGCAGCCTGTTGAATGTATTATTCAATATACTGAGGTATAGAATCGGGAGCCTTCTTTTGAACGAAGCAATACAATAAGCCCTTCTGAGAATGCCTTATGATATGATTATTTAAACAGTAATTAGTACTTTTTTATGTTAATTATACTTTTGTCCGCAATCATTTTTCCTGATTATATGTGTGGATGTGTAATATATACATTAATTACCATTTGATTAGATACACCTGTCACACATCTACATTCATTCACCCTTTAATTAGGTACAATTGCTTTTGAGGTGTACTTTGTAGGTGTAAAATGACCGTAAGCAATCTGTTTCTATGCAGTTTGTGAGTCTCCCTCAACACCATCCATCATTGTAATGAACTCACAACAGGACTACCACTGACCAGATATTTTGGGTGGTATAACCTTATATACTGTAGGCAGTAGCATCTTATTGGATGTTGCGGTGGTGTGTATCTTAATGTCAGGGCTGACTTGAGAACAGTACTCCAACGGTAAATATGCTTCCAACAAATGTGGTCAGGAACTGATGAAGGGCTAGAGGACAAATAACAAAAAAATGCATGGGAAAAAGATGAGGTATAGATTGATATCTATAAGATGGGCTAACAAGGTAGGTGTGTCTAACAAGTTAGCCAGTAAAAAAATGCTTTAATTCTCCAGCAGTGCTGACTTATGCTACACCATCATTGCCATGTCAGTGTCAGTGATGGGTTGAGAAATGTTTACTTTCTGGGAATAATACATTTTTGGTCAGCAGTGGTCATGTTGTGGTAGCATTGCTGCCTCACACCTGAGCTCAGGTTACTGAATGGAGTTTTGCATATTTTCCCTGTCTGCATAGATTTCCTCGAATTTCCCACCTCACATAAATATGGATTAGGTGGATTGGTGAATCTTAATTGCTGCATGTGTGAATGAGCATGTGGATGGACTGGTGTCCAATCTCGGATGAATTCCCTCCTTGCACCCAGTGTTGCCAGGATATAGTGAAGAAGCGTGATCTGCTGTCTCTGGAATGTCAGATGGGTTTGTAGTATAAAGTTTTTCATAGCTGCTGTCTTTGTTACAGCTACAGGCTGTGATGTAGAATCTGTGTATTTTAAGGATAGGAGTAGAGCTGTCATATTTCTCTTTGAAAGGTCTCTTTCTGTGCACCGCATATTACATTAATGAGAGACAAAAGAGTATGCTGCTCTTTGCTGTTGTCCCTGCTTTTGCAACATGACAGCTGTAGTCTTTTGCCTCTGGTGATTATTTTAATAAAATAAAACACAGCAACAACAGTGTAAACGAGAGGTAAAAACCTGCAGGGATTTTCTGTTTGACAACTGCACTGACAGCAAATAATATGTGTAACAGACCGAAAAAAAACCCGCTCCCCCACACACACTAACTTATTCACTGTTGCACATAATGTGGAACAAGGTATTTCATCAGTAATTTATACTGGCTCAGCTTCTCTATATAGTCCAAAAGACTACTTGACATGGTGCCACGTGAAATTATTCAAGTAGCCCAATTAGGAGCTCATAAAGTGCCTGGCCCACATATCTTGAGTAGTCTCTTCCTCTGATAATGAGGACACACTTGGCAGCCTTTACTATAGAAAAATATGAGCTTGAGTCTTTAACCCTCAGCACTGTAGATTATGGTACATATGGATTAGTAATTGTGAAACCTGCTTTCTGTGATATGATGCTGCTGTCTTCTATAGTCTTGTACTGGATAGTGAAGGTGTGTATGTATGTGTGTGGTCTGATGCTTCAGGCTGACAGCAGGGTGAGTCTGCTGTGGGTAGCAGATAGGTGCAGTTAGTAGACACGGGTCTAGGTCTTTTTTCTAGGCATTAAGGTGGCATTCTTATGTTACGTAATTCTATCTTATCTCTACTTCTAACATTGTACTCAGCAGTGTGTATCCAGTTTTCTTTATCAACATGCCTGCACCAGTGTGTGTTGCTTTTACACAAAAATGGGAAATTGTTTCTGTATTGCTATGTACATATGTAGGCTTTGCATACATATTTGTGTGTGTGTGTGTGTGTGTTTATTGTTTGTGTGTGTGTGTGTGTGTGTGTGTGTGTGTGTCCAAAACCCAAGTAAATATAAGTGTAATCCTTATTACACTTATTAGACAGAAAGGGAATCACAATGAGTATTTGAAAGTACACTATGGCCAAAAGTTTGTTGACACCAGTAAATTGTTTCTGTTTTGCTAAGTACACATGTAGGCTTTGCATATGTATTTGTGTGTGTGTGTGTGTGTGTGTGTGTGTGGGTGTGTGTGTGTGTTTTTATTGTTTGTGTGTGTGTCCAAAACCCAAGTTAACATAGGTGTAATCTAACCGTATTAGACAGAAAGAGAATCACAATATTAATATTTAACAAAATAAAACAAACAAAAATAAACCTGTTACAGGATTCTGTCATGGTAGTGCCTATACGTTGGTGGACTATGCGCACCCACAAGCCATTTCACTTCACATGCTCACTGCATGCACCATGTCAGCTGACCATGAGCACCTTTACCACATTGTTGTCTATTTAGCACAAGTATTTAAGTCACACATTGTATAGGAGTCCTTGTCAATCTTTAGTCATTGTCATTATTTGTACCATGTTCATGTTATTGTCTTGCATTGTTCATAGTCTTTGTGTTGCTTTTGTTTTACTGTAAATAAATGTATATCTGCATTTGCATCTGCCTCCATCACCAAATCCATAACACATTTCCATAGGTTTCAGCTCAAAATTGTAACAAATTGTTTTTTGTTTTTAAATATTAATTCTTACAATTTTAAAATTAAAGGTGTCAGTAATTCTATACATAATTCTATTGTTAACAGTATTGTTATACACTAAAAAGCAAAGGCCTGGGTCAGTAGAACATCCATTGCTGATTAGTGACCAGAACACAGGTTTAAGCTCCTTGTTTGATTCTCACTCAAGTCTGTATTGAATCATGCACCCTGCTTAAGTGCCATCTTAGATTAGCTTTAGATGTTTTCAGGTTTTATGTGTTTGGTTTGTTTTGGTGCTTTCCCAGCCTGACAAGCCTGGGCTTGCTGTCTAGTAAGCAGGGATTAGCTGGTCTCCCAGGGTGACCAGGCTACTTTTTCATCAGGGCAGAAGTAACATCAAATGCTATTGTTTGGTAGATTCTTATAGAAATAATGTAATGTTTGTTAATAAATCCATTTCTTGTTTGTAATTCTATACATACATACAGTGTACTGTTTTAAAAAAGAAAGAAGAAAACATAATTTTATTACAGTCCATTTATTAGCTAGCTAATATTCTGACCAATTAGTTAATTATCTGTTAGCTATATACTGTATATTCACCTAAATCAACACATTCCAAGTGTATTTAATTACAAAGAGATTGTATGAATACTTGAAGGTACACTATGGCCAATATGTGCTTTTTGAACATCTCATTCCAGATTTAGTCCTCCCTTTGCTGCTAACGTGCCTGTGGGATTTGCCCATTGCAATGCCCTTTGTTAGGCTTTTTTGCACTGATTAATAAAATTATATTTAAAATGTCTATTGTATTTAATAAATGTCTAATAATAAAAGTGTTCGATTTGACACTTGTTGGTCTTTATCATCTTTTTAGGTCAAATGTTTAATCCTTTTCCATTAACACTTATATGTGCTTTTTGAACATCCCATTCCAGATTTCCAGTCCCCCCTTTACAGTTATAATAACCTACACTCTTGTGGGAAGGTTTAAATTCTGGAACATATCTGTGGGGATTTGTCCATTCAACAACAAGAGCATTAGTGAGGTCAGGCACTGTTGTTTCACGAGAAGGCCTGGGAAATCGGTTTTCCAATTCATCCCAAAGGTGTTCACTGGGGTTGATGTCATGGCTGTGACAGTGATGCAGTGGGGTGCAGTGGCTTCTGGGAACTGTAGTCTCGGGTTCTTTCTGGTATATCATGACACAAATATATTCAATATTTGGAATAGGGATGCACCAAAATGAAAATTCTTGGCCAAAGCCGAAGCCGAATATAATGAAAAACTTGGCCGAAGGCCGAATACCGAACACGTTTTTTTCGCGTTTTTTCCATTTATTTTGCCATTTTTTTTCACCATTGCATAAATTAAATAGTCAAAATGTGCTTTTTACTATTTTGTCTTGCTTTTCAAAGAAAAAAATCAATTACAAAAACTACAATTTCAACACTGAACATTTTTTAAAATTCCAGCAGGCATAGGCTACCAACAAGGCACAATATAACTTTAAATGAATAAATTAGTAAAATAAAAATATTTTTATGTGGTCATCTTTAAGCCCCCCTTGAATAGCCTATGTTAGGCCTATAACTGACTGCTGAAAGAATGTAACACTCTGTAGCCTACAACAAAAAAGAGCATTAAAAAGTGCACTGGTTATATTCGGTTATATATGGCTGATTATATTCGGGATATATACCGCTCGCGTCCCTGTACACCTCGCGGAGTATTATAGTAGATATAGTATTGTTAGATATTCAATTCAATTCAATTCAATTTTATTTGTATAGCGCTTTTTACAATAGACATTGTCTCAAAGCAGCTTTACAGAAATATCAACACGGTATACAGATATTAAAGGTGTGAATTTATCCCAAGATATGTTGTTAATGTTATGTTCCTTGATAGATTTAGTAAGTTTAAACTATAGATTAGTTCATTTAGTCCCCGCTGGTTTTTCTGCTCGCAGTCCATAGTATTAGTTCATGTTTCTTGTTTTGTGTTTTGACCCTGTTTTCTGTGACCACGACTTTGATTCCTGCTTTTCCCTGTTTATGCCTGTTTGCCAATCGCCCGACCTTTTGCCTGTCTTGACTACATTTTTTGGATTACGATTTGGATTTGGCTGCCTGCCCTTAAATAAATACGTCTTTACCTGCTTCCGTACTCTATTCCCTTACGTCTCGCGACGTGACAGAATACTCCAGAACAGAAACAAAACAAACGCACGTGTTCACAGTAAACAATGTCACGGTTGTCAACATCCGAAGAGCATGTGCTTGCTGACCACTCGTGCACGTAGCTCGTGCATGCGTGCGCCCCCTCATCTCTCCGAGCGTGCTGCCAGAAGTGGAGGTCGTGACATTCTCACGTCTCACTCTGGTTGCTAGGCTATTTGGTCACGTCATCAAACACGTCATTGTTCGGTCAAATTTATTCGGCCTTTTCACTTATTCGGCCGAACAGCGAAAGTGTTTTTTTCCTATTTTCGGCCGAATAATTTAGGTTGCCAAACATCCGGTGCATCCCTAATTTGGAATCTTCAGGAAGATTCCAGGCTTCTGACATCAACATAGTTACTGGGCAGGGTATTTTGGCTGCTGTCAGAAATGACAGAAGGATTAAAAATTAGTCCTTTTTCAAGAATCTAATTTGTCTTTGGCCACAGCAGAAACATGAAAGCTTAACTCAGACAGTCTACTCAACCTATTTCCTATGTTTGGATAACATAGCCATTGGCTGTGGTAGCATATAGGACTTTCTCTAAAAACAGTTTGTTGTGGTAGCAGTAACAATATTTGCCCTGTGGTGAAAAAGGAAGAAAAGTTTTTCAGTCAGGGTGTCAATACCAAAAAGTATGTACATTCCACATATCATTTAAGGTGAAGAACAAGACTAGCTGTGGAAAGACAGCTGCCCATATTTGGGCAATATAGATGTAATATTGATTCCACACAATCACATTCTTAAATTGTTAAAAATGCATATATGACTCACTTTTAAAACTAACTTTTAAACATTACTGTACATATTTCTATGCTATGCATTGTGAAATATTTCAGATTTTAAAACAAAGCTCTATCACATAGAAAATGAATGATTTTGTTATGATAGTGTTAAGGCCTGAGCCTTTTTTTTCTTTTTGTATCTGGGTGTGTGTTGATTTGTCCTTTTTCCTATTCTGAGTGTTAGGCTCCTCCCTGCGCACCTGGTTCCTGTTACTCTAATGGCGCTCCAGGATGGATAAATAAGACGGATGGCAAATGGAGATGCCCAGTGGTGAATAACTGGGGCATGCTACGATGCAAGCTTTTGTTTATGTGGTCTTTTCTTTTTCTGGTATTGTTGGCCTAGGATGTTTATTGTCAGCTTTTTCCCTGTCGTGTAAAGCTTTTTGTGAGTTGTGTTGTGTTTGTTTTGGTTACTTTGAGTCTTTGTTCCAATTGTAGTTCTTTTCTTGCAGTTATGTTGGTCAGTAATAAATGTAATCAGTCATCTTGCACCATGCTTCCTGTGTCCTCCTTATGGTGCTCTAAATTAGGGTTTCGTAACATAAATGGGGGTTCATCCGGGATGCTAATTCTGATCGTCTGGGATTCTGATCCTGATTGTCTGAGATTCTAGGATTTAATTGATTGACTAATTTAATTAATTGATTGATTTTGTGGAGCAGATTGGTCCTATGCAATTTCCGGTTAGGTAGAGTAAGCTAGCGGGGCAGTGTCTAGAGCCAGTCTTGACTACAGTTTGCTGGTTTATTGTTTTTTTTTGTTGTGTGTGTGTTTTTTTTTTTTTTTTTTTTTTTTTTTTACATATGTTAGTATGTTTTTGGAGGTACTCCAGGGGAGAGATTTATCTGTTAATTGGTACCCTCTGAAGACAAGTTAGGATTCAGTAAGCTTTTGGGTTAGGTAGATGATCTGGAGTGCATGTGGATTATTATCTTAATTACTCACAGCCTCACAGTTTTGTTAAAATGGCAACTTTTGATTTAAAGCAATTCATAATCACCCTAGTGTTGAAGTATTCGAGACATGTTGGAAAAATTATTTGTTTCTGATTGCCCAACATTATGAGATTTGTTTTGCTAGAACACTGCGTAAAAGGGGAATTAAAAGCTTGTTTAGTGACTAGTTTAATTAGTAAGGGGATTTTGCCTTCTATGAATGTTTCCACACAAGAAGCCGGAGTTCCCTTTCAAAGGGAACTTCGACGTTGCATTTAGCATAACGGTATGGGCGCGCCCTTGCGCACGTGACTGGTATCTGAAGCTTGTGTAAAATCATGCCTCTACTTATAGGCCTGCCATGATCAGGTGACATGTCAATTAAGTGTGTCGCATGATATATATATGGCACCTGTGAACCACGCTGCCAGCCTTATTATCTTCAGCGAGACTGCATGTCTGTTGTCTGTGTGACAAAAAAACTCTTCATTTCTACTCTATATTTTCTCAAAATCTCTAAACTTTTCTATCCCTTTTTTAGAAAAAAGAAAAGAGGGAAATAATGAGCAAGAAAGAATTCAGGAAGTGTGTTATGCCTTGCTCCCGTTTCATCACGGGAGGAGACGGACACGCTTTCTGTGTGAAGTGTTTGGGCGTAGAGCATGCTAGAGCAGCCCTTGAGGGGTCTGTCTGTCAGCATTGTGAACATTTCACGATTAGGCAACTATGCTCTTGCCTGACTTTGGAGTTCGCGTCGTGACTCCTCCTTCCCCTATGGAAAGCCAAAACACCCTCGCTGACTCCAAGGAGTCGGTAAAGGGTGCCATTGCACCAAAAACCGACAGCAGCTCTCAAGCATATAAAGAGCTGTTTGAGGTGATCACTAGGGCAGTTGAAAAGTTGAATATAGACTGGCACGGGGAGGAGGAAGTGGTGCGTAGCAGGCTGGATGAGCGCTTCCTCTCCAGTGAAAATAAATATAAAGCTCCCTCACACTGCAGAAAACTCCCCTTTATTCCGGAAGTGCAGGATGAGATATCACGCTTCTGGAGAACACCATACACTAGCCGAACACCATACACTGTACTGGTGTACACCAGCAAATGGCGGCATTCAGCCAGTTCCTTCCCTGTCGTGTCAAGTTCGCCCGGGCCTCCATGAGTGGAGCCCGGGCCAGCGTTAATGCAAGGGAGGCACAGAAGGCAAGTGTGGCGGCCCGCCTCCCCCTGCAGAAAGGCCGTAGCCACAGCCTGCTAAGAGGCCTGATCTAAGAATGATCATAAAAGCAAAGCAGGCAAGGAAGGAACGGTCCTGATGGGCCACGGAGGGACGTATCAGGGGACGTGTAGTTGTTAGGGCAGTTAGCCCCCAGTGTTACTGTAGGGCCTGCCCTGGCCAAGGCCATCCCATGTTTACAGCCTTCTCTGGTCAGCGAGCTGTCACAGGGCGACGGAAATCTGATGCTTTCCCTCCAACCGAATGTGGAAAAGCTAACATCACTGAAAGACGATTTGGCAGTGTGGAAACTACTGCCAAATGTTTCTCCATGGGTTCTGTTTACTATAGAAAAGGGTTACCAGGTCCAGTTCAGAGCTTGACCCCCCCCCCGGTTCAGAGGTGTGCTCACCACAGTTGTCAGCACAGATTAGAGCCCAGTGTTAGCGCAGGAAGTAAGTTCCTTTTTGGACAAAGGGGCCATAGAACTTGTACCCTGTTCCCTAAGGGAGGGAGGTTTTGACAGCCATTATTTCCTGGTCCGCAAAAAAGATGGGAGTATATGGCCAATTTTAGATCTACGTCATCTGAACCGTACTCTTCGGACATACAGGTTCAAGATGCTGACGCTCAAACTTATCGTGCCATAGATTCAGTCCGAGGACTGGTTTGTGACGATAGATCTGAAAGATGCATACTTCCACATAGGAATATCGCCCAGTCACAGGAAGTTCCTGAGGTTTGCATTTGGAGACAGCACATACCAATTTCGGGTTCTTCCCTTCGGGCTAGCTTTATCCCCTCGCATCTTCACAAAGTGCATGGATGCTGCTCTGGCTCCCTTGTGACTAAACTACCTGGACGACTGGTTAATTCTAGCACGATCCAGGGAACAGGCGGTTCAACATCGAGATGTTGTTCTCGCCCACATGAGGAGCTTGGGGCTCAGGTTGAACCTCAAGAAAAGTATGCTTTCTCCAGTGGACAACTTTTCTAGCTGTTATATGGGATTCTACTACGATGAGGGTGTTTCTATCCCCAACACGCGTAGGATCGATCCTATCAACTTTGAGCAAGATAAAGCTAGGTCTGGGCATCTCCTCCAGTCTCTACGAGAGACTGTTGGGCTTTATGGCAGCAGCAACCAACGTCATACCGTTGGGCCTATTGCAGATGAGACCATTTCAGTGGTGGCTGAAAAGTCGGAGGTAATCAGTGTCGCGCGGTGATGCCTACTTGCTCTGAGTATTTGGAGATGCCCGCAGTTTCTAGCCTCGGGTCACGCTCTAGGCGCGTCTCCTTGCCGCAAGACGGTAATGACAGACGTGTCCCTCACGGGCTGGGGTGCAGTTTTAAATGGCTGTCCAGCTCACGGTCTTTGGAGAGGCCCTCATCTGGAGTGGCATATAAATCGCCTAGAGATGCGAGCCATATTCCTAGCACTGAAATTCTTTTTTCCTCAGTTGAGAGGTTACCATGTGCTAGTTGTGTCAGACAACACAGCGGTGGTTTCATATATCAACCACCAGGGAGGGTTACGTTCACGCCCCCTGTTCAGGCAGGCGCAAGTAATCCTTCTCTGGGCAGAAGGAAAACTCTTGTCAGTGAGTGCAATGTACATTCCGGGCAGCTGGAATGTAGGGGCAAACATCCTGTCGAGGCAGGGGCTGAGGCCCGGGGGTTGGAGGCTCCATCCACAAGTGGTGGAGTCCATGTGGCAGAGGTTCGGACAAGCGGAAGTGGATGTGTTTGCCTCCGAGGAGACAACACACTGCCTGCTGTGGTTCGCCATCACTCCTCCCGCACCACTGGGGCTGGACGCCATGGTGCACACGTGGGCGAGGTCACGTCTATACGCTTTCCCCGATCGCTCTGCTCCCACAAGTTCTAGCGAGAGTTCGCCAAGACTACATCTACGTCTGCTGCTAGTAGCACCTTATTGGCCAGCTTGAATATGGTTCTCAAAGATAATGTCCCTGCTTGACGTCACTCCTTGGAAGATTCCCATCCGCAGGGATCTACTGTCTCAAGACGGCGGGCTGATTTATCACCCTCGGCCAGAACTATGGAAACTGTGGGTTTGGCCCCTGAGGGGCACCAGCTCATAGATTCTGGTCTCACAACTGAGGTTGTAGAGACCATGTTAAACACTAGAGCACCATCCACAAGGAAATTGTATGTGCTCAAGTGGTGGCTTTTTGTCTTGTGGTGTGAGGAACGTCAGCTAGACCCAGTAAACTGCGCAATAGCTACAGTCCTGGAGTTCTTACAAGAATGTTTCTCAGCAGGGTTGGCTCCTTCTACAATCAGGGTTTACGTGGCCGCCGTTTCGGCCAGCCACGCCCCTGTTGATGATGCCTCTGTGGGGCAACATCCTCTAACTTCAAGGTTCATGAGTGGTGTCAGATGGCTGAGGCCCATCTGCAGGCCGTGCATACCTTCCTAGGACCTTTCTGTGGTCTTGGAAGGTCTGTCAGGGGTCCCATTTGAGCCCTTAGAGTCAGCCTCTGAGAAGCTTCTGACTCTAAAGATAGCTCTTTTACTGGCCCTGACATCTCTGAAGCGAGTAGGAGATCTACAAGCTCTCTCTGTTGCCCCTTCCTGCCTTGACTTTGCCCCTGGATTAGCCAAGGCCTTCTGTATCCTAGGCTGGATTATATTCCTAAAGTGCCTACATCGGCTGCCCACCCAGTGGTGTTGCAGGCTTTTTGCCCTCCTCCGTTCCTCACACCGGAACAAGAGAGGATGCACCTGCTGTGTCCAGTAAGGGCTCTCTGTACTTACGTCCACCGCTCCGGCCAGTGGAATAAGTCGGAGCAGCTGCTGGTCTGCTTTGGCAGCGACAGTAAAGGTGATGCTGTGTCAAAGCAGCACATCTCTAATTGGATAGTGGAAGCAATCTCTATGGCTTACGAGGCGTGCGGTCTTGCCACGCCTCTGGGCATAAGAGCTCATTCCACAAGGGCGGTTGCCTCCTCGAAGGCTTTGTCCAAAGGGGTATCCTTGCAGGATGTGTGTGCTGCTGCATGATGGTCTATGCCACACACATTCATTCGTTATTACAGCCTGGATATTCATTCCACCCCAGGCTCAAGTGTCTTGCAGTGACCCTCGGGCTTGGGTCTTTTCGAACAGGCCGTACTCTCAGTATGACGGAGTGGTTATTCTTGTTCCCATACTGTTATGGTGAATGCAACGTCGAAGTTCCCTTTGAAAGGGAACGTCGGGGTTATGCATGTAACCCTGTTCCCTGAAGGGAATGAAACGTTGCATCTCTTTGTCATACCAGGGCAGGCCTGTGAATTGCATCTTCGCTTCAGATAATAGAGGCTGGTGGCGTGGTTCACAGGTGCCATATATATATCATGCGACACGATTAATTTCCACGTCACCTGATCATGGCAAGCCTATAAGTAGAGGCATGATTTTACACAAGCTTCAGATACTGGTCACACGCGCAAGGGTGCTCCCATACTGTTATGCTAAATGCAACATCTCGTTCCCTTCTCAGGGAACAGGGTTACATGCGTAACCCCGACGTTTCTTCTTGTACTTCACATGTGTCTGTTAGTGACCACGCTACTCCGTTGATTGGGGTTGGTGTGGAGGTAGGTCCATTTATTTATTTATTTATGCCTAAATTTGAACCAATGTCCCTTTCTACTGAGACATCAACAGCATCTAGTTTAGATTCAATTTTAAAGTTACAGTTAGCTCATTTATAATTGGAGACTCAGGAAAGAGCTTAAGCAAGACAAGATGGCTTTAAACATCAGCTTCAAATGTATTATATTGATACAGATACAAAAGATAGAATATGGCAATTAGAGTTGCAGGCTAAAAAGTCAGCTATATTGATAGATAGTTCTGCGGCTGCTGTCAGGCTATCAAATTCTCCTACCGTTTCTAATGATTTTATTGCTCCTACAGCTGATACTGCTGTAAACCGAGTCTGTTATTCCTTTGGCTAGACATTTTGATGTGGCAAAAACATCGTTATAGTTCCATCTTTCCGTGAGAAGAAAGTTGAGGTGTATTTTCAGGCAATCGAATGATTGCTATTGCTTTAAAGGGTTAATTGAGGTCTGGCCATTAATGCTACAATGTAACCTAACTGGTAAAGCACATGAGGTGTATGCATCTCTCTCCTTAGAGGAAAGTGTCCAGTATGATCCTGTTAAAAACACGATTCTTCGTGCATATGAATAGGTGTTGAAGAGATGTGTCCCAAAGCGTATGTTGAGTTTGCTCTGTTAAGTGACCGATGGATTAAGGCATGTAAAGTTACCGATTATAATTCTTCGCGAGGCCTTTTGCTGATTGTGGGTCTCGCCCCTGAGGGGCACCAGCTCATAGATTCTGGTCTCCCAACTGAGGTTGTAGGGATCATGTAGAATGCTAGAATGCTAGAAATTGTATGCGCTCAAGTGGCAACTTTTTGTCTTGTGGTGTAAGGAATGTCAGTTAGACCCAGCAAACTGCGCAGTAGCTACAGTATTGAAGTTCTTACAAGGACATTTCTCAGTGGGTTGGCTCCTCGTATAATGAGGGTCTATGGGGCCACCATTTCGGCCAGCCACACCCCTATTGATGTTGCCTCTGTGGGGCAACATCTTCTAACTTCGAGGGTTATGCGTGGTGTCAGGCGGCTGAGGCCTTCCTGGGACCTTTCTGTGGTCCTGGAAGATCTGCCAGGTGCCCCATTTGAGCCCTTAGAGTCAGCCTCTGAGAAGCTTCTGACTCCAAAGGTAGCTCTTCTGCTGGCCCTGATATCTCTCAAGCAAGTAGGAGATCTATAAGCTCTCTGTTGCCCCTTCCTGCCTTGACATTACCCCTGGATTAGCTAAGACCTTCCTGTATCCTAGGCTGGATTATATTCCTAAAGTGCCTACATCTGCTGTCCAGCCAGAATTGTTGCAGGCTTTCTGCCCTTCTCTGTTCCTCATACTGGAACAAGAGAAATGCACCGACTGTGTCCAGTAAGGGCTCTCTGTACTTAAGTCCACCACTCCGACTAGTGGCGTAAGTCAGAGCAGCTGCTGGTCTGCTTTGGCGGTGACAGTAAAGGCGATGCTGTGTCAAAGCAGCGCATCTCTAATTGGACAGTGGAATCTCTATTACTTATGAGGCACTATGGATTTTGGCGTGAAATATGCATGTAATACCAGAACGATTGTGCAGGGTTTTGAAATGAGTTTTGTACCTGTTACTCTTCATGTATGGGTTTCTTCAGATTTGGCATCTGGGTGTTTTTATGTTGCAGTTCGTCCCTCTTTACCCGTGAAAGGTGGTGATTTTATAATAAGAAATGATATTGTTGGTGGTTAAGTCATGCCGGTCGTCCAGGTAACTGATATCCCATGTACTGATTCACAGCATGATGTGCTGGCTAAAAACTTTCCAAGTGTATGTTAGCTTAGTGCTGTTACTACGCGGGTTCAAGCAAAAGGAAACGTTCAAGGACATGAGAGTAATCTTGGTGATTCTGTGTTTTGCCTACAGTCAAGCATGGTGGTGGGAGTGTCATGGTCTGGGGCTGCATGAGTGCTGCCGGCACTGGGGAGCTACAGTTCATTGAGGGAACCATGAATGCCAACATGTACTGTGACATACATGCAGTATTCCAACATGATAATGACCGCAAACACACCTCCAAGACGACCACTGCCTTGCTAAAGAAGCTGAGGGTGAAGGTGATGGACTGGCCAAGCATGTCTCCAGACCTAAACCCTATTGAGCATCTGTGGGGAATCCTCAAATAGAAGGTGGAGGAGCACAAGGTCTCTAACATCTACCAGCTCCGTGATGTCATCATGGAGAAGTGGACGAGCACTCCAGTGGCAACCTGTGAAGCTCTGGTGAACTCCATGCCCAAGAGGGTTAAGGCAGTGCTGGAAAATAAGGGTGGCCACACAAAATATTGACACTTTGGGCCCAATTTGGACATTTTCCCTTAGGGGTGTACTCACTTTTGTTGCCAACAGTTTAGACATTAATGGCTGTGCGTTGAGTTATTTTGAGGGGACAGCAAATTTACACTGTTATACAAGCTGTACACTCACTACTTTACATTGTAGCAAAGTGTCATTTCTTCAGTGTTGTCACATTAAAAGATATAATTAAATATTTACAAAAATGTGAGGGGTGTACTCACTTTTGTGAGATATTGTAAGTGCTGATCAGCTGGATGATTGGAATGTGGTGCATCAGTTTGTGGTACCTGTAACCTTTCGAAAGCATGTTTTATGTGTGGCCCATGACCATCCTTGGTCTGGACATCTTGGGATAAATAAGACATACAACCATGTGCTCCAACATTTCTTTTGGCCGGGGTTAAAAATTGATGTTGCCCAGTATTGCAAAACTTGCCATACTTGCCAAGTGAGTGGGAAACCTAATCAGCTGGTGCCGCCTGCTCCTCTTTGCTCTATTCATGCAGTAAGCGAACCATTTCAGTGCATCCTTGTTGATTATGTGGGTCAACTTTGACATACTAAATCTGGTTCTCAGTATCTCTTGACAATTATGTGCGTCACTACACACTTTCCTGAAGCCGATGGGTCATTTCATTTTTGTACTGACTTCTGAAAACTTGATTCTAATTAAGTTTCATGACTAATGTCAATGGTTTTAGGTGAGGTTCCTAACTGCAATATTTATCTGGATGAGGTAGTCATTCATTCGTCTACATGGGCTGAACATATGTCGATCCTACACAATGTGTTTTGTCGTTCAGCTGCTAACATTAAATCTCTAAGTGTGAATTTGCTAAGACTTCTGTCACATATTAAGGAAAACAGGTAGGGAGCAGGCAGGTATGTCCCTTGGATGTAAAAGTGTCTGCTGTCCTCTCATATCCTGTACCTACTACAAGGCTTGAGCTGTGAAGATTTCTAGGGATGGTCGGCTACTATCTGCGTTTCTGCAAGAATTTTTCGGGTGTAGTTGCCCTGTGTAGCCCTAAAGTTGATTTTAATTGGACTAATGACAGGGCTCTACGGTAACAATTTCTTTTAGGACACCTGTGCTCCTAATTGCAAAAATTTAGGAGCACAGTCAAAAATTTAGGAGCACGGTTGAAGTTTAGTTTTTTTAGAGATGGTAACGTTAATGTGCCACAATATAACACACAAGTAGGCATGAGAAAACTTGAGCTTGTCAATTATGACAGAATTTAGGAACATTGTGTAAGCCATGACAAATTAATTTACCTTCTGATAAACTAAATTTAATATTTTCAGTTAATTTTACAGGCTGTATGCAAAAAACAACAACTGTTAACCTGATCCACCATGTAATCAAGTACAATAAACCTCAATGTTCAGTATTTGAAGTCTGCTCCTCTTAAATATATTTAAAGCTACACTATTAGCCATTTTCCACTCTCATGGTTCTGGGCTGGAGCCAATTCTCTGCGTATATTCTGTATATATCTGAATAATCTCATATAGGATGTGATTGGGTGAGTTCATTTACCCGTCAGATGCAAAGTGCTTTAGTTTAATGGTGTTCACTAGGGATGCACCGATCAGGATTTTTACGACCGATACCGATTCAGATACCAATCTTTTTTTTGTTTAAGCTGTAATCAGGAGGTCTATCATAAACAGTTAAATGTAAGCTCTCTGCTCATGGTCACTGTTAATTGAATTAAAATAATAGCAATGAGAAATACTGTTGGTTATTTGATAAATAAGCACGCATAAAATATTATTTTTAAATGTTTTAAACAATAAAAAGTCCTAATTAAAAGTAGACTAACACAAGCATGATCCATATTACATTTACATTTATTCATTTAACAGACGCTTTTATCCAAAGCGACTTACAAATGAGAAAAGACAAGCAAAGCGTTATCAAGCAGAGAAAAATACAAGTTGTGCTACAATACAAGATCCATTAATTGAGTTCCAGAAGAAGCAAAGTGCGCAGAGTAGAGGTGTAAGTGCCAGAGTAAGTTGGTTTTTTTGTTTATTTAAATTTAATTTTATTATTTTTTTTATGGGTTGGTTAGGTGTTCACGGAAGAGGTGGGTCTTTAGCTGTTTCTTGAAGATGGTGACAGATTCTGCGGTCCGGATTGTGGTTGGAAGTTCATTCCACCACTGAGGAACAGTTAGTTTGAAGGTTCTTGAAAGGGACCTTGAGCCACACTGAGTAGGTACTACTAAGTGTCGGTCGTTCATTGATCGCAGATTGCGTGAGGGAACGTAAGGAGAGAGTTGAGGTAGGAGGGAGCTGTTCCAGACAAGGTCTTGTAGGTGAGCATCAAGGCCTTGAATTTGATACGGGCGGCTACAGGAAGCCAGTGGAGGGAGATGAAGAGGGGTGTGACATGGGTTCTCTTGGGCTGGTTGAAGACGAGGCATGCTGCTGCATTCTGAATCATTTGAAGGGGTTTGATGGAGCTGGCTGGGAGGCCCGAGAGTAGTGAGTTGCAGTAGTCCAGTTTTGACATAACAAGAGCCTGGATTAGTAGTTGTGTAGCCTGTTCGGTGAGGTAGGGTCTGATTTTCTTGATGTTGTACAGGATGAACCTACAGGACCATGCAGTTGTTAAGATGTGGTCTGTAAAGGTCAAGCTGTCATTGAGAATCACCCCAAGGTTCTTGGCTGTCCTGGTTGGCTTGAGTGTGGTTGAGCCGAGCTGTACAGTGAGGTTGTGGGTGATTGAGAGACAGACTGGGATGACGAGAAGCTCAGATTTTGCCAGGTTGAGCTTAAGGTGGTGTTCCCTCATCCAGACTGGGATGTCCGACAGGCAAGCAGAGACTCTTGCAGAGACGGATGGATCATCAGGCTGGAAGGACAAATAGAGCTGGGTGTCATCAGCATAGCAGTGGTATGAGAAGCCATGAGACTCAATCACCTGCCCCAGAGATGTAGTGTACAAGAGCAGTGAGTATAAGAGCAGTGGACCCAGAACTGACCCCTGTGGAGCGCCGGTTGTGAGCTGCTGAGTTTCAGAAATACCTCCACTCCACAATACCTTGAAGGATCTGTCTGAGAGATAGGATTCCACCCAGCGCAGAACCGTTTTTGTGATGCCCAGGCTGGAGAGAGTTGAAAGGAGGATCTGATGGTTCACAGTGTCGAATTCAGCAGAGAGATCAAGTAGGATGAGGACAGATGATCTGGAGGTTGCTCTTGCTAGTTGTAAAGCTTCAGTGACGGAAAGCAGAGCAGTCTCTGTGGACTGATTGCTCTTGAAGCCAGACTGCTTGGTGTCCAAGAGGTTGTTCTATGTGAGAAAAGTGGAGAGTTGATTAAAAACGTCTCTTTCAAGGGTTTTGGAAAGAAAAGGGAGGAGGGAAACAGGTCTGTAGTTGTCAACTGTAGCAGGGTTAAGTGATGTTTTTTTTAAGCAGTGGGGTAACCCGGGCCTGCTTGAATGAGGTAGGCTTTGTGCCAGTAGAGAGGGATGTGTTAAAGATGTGTGTGAGTGCAGGTAATAGTGTGGGAGAGATGGACTGAAGAAGGTGAGAAGGGATAGGGTCAAGAGGACAGGTTGTGGGATGGCTAGAGAGGAGGAGTTTAGAGACATCAGTCTCTGAGAGGGGAGATAAGGAAGTCAGTTGGGAGTTACATGGAGGAGGAGCCAATCTATGCATGTCTGGGGTTGAGAACTAGTTCCTGATTGATGTAACCTTGTTGGAAAAGAAAGTGGCAAAGTCATCTGCAGTGAGAGAGGTAGGGGAAGGGGGAGGAGGGGGACAGAGAAGAGAAGAAAAGGTTTTGAAGAAAGTGCGGGTGTTGGGAGAACTGCCAATCTTCTCTTGGTAGTATGTGGCTTTAGCAGTGGAGATGCTATTGGAAAAAGAGGAGAGAAGTGTTTAGTAATTGGTTAGGTCAGTTTGGATTGTTAGATTTACGCCATTTCCTTTCAGATGCTCTGAGTTTGGCCCGGTTGTTACACAGAGCTTCTGAGAGCCAAGGGCTAGAGGGTGATGTGCGAGCGAGTCTGGAGGTTAGGGGGCAGATGCTGTCAAGAGATATTAGGAAAAAGGCTAATAGCCTTCTAAGGAAATAGCCTACTAAGCTTAATGTCAAATTGATATTAAATGCAACCCATAATAATTAAACAGTTAATTTATCATTTTATTGATATTTTGTGAAGTTATTATAATATCTATTTTTTATATTAAATGATTTATTTATAATTAAGCACATTTTCTGTCTTTATATTTAACTATTTTTTTTGTTTGTTTATCAGTTGTTCCTTTTAGATGGGTTCCCCCAGTACAGTGTTGCCATGTCTGCTGCTAATATTTCGTTTTTGGGGGATTAAATCAAATCATGAAAACTGGAGTTAACTTTTCTAGTGATATCTGTGTGTGTGAGCCGGGACGAGTTGGTGAAGAGAGTGAAGGAGAGCAGCAGCGTACAGCATACTGAACAGTTGCTAGTCTTGATTATGATTGGTGAGGAATTATTTAATAAAGAAGTTTGAATTAAAACCCACCTTGTAGCGTTAGTGTTATTATTAATTTACTCCACAAGACACCGCTGTGTCTATACGAGCAGGTCACAGTCACAATTTCAGGACATTTTGTGGTATCAATAACAGATGGCGGTTTGTGAGTTCGGGAAGTTGAGAGAAGCAGATGATGTACAGAGTTACTATCGTCATCATAAAGGCTTCTTTGCAGTATTTACACACTTGTTTGGTTGACTGAGGTGATGAAAAGCAGTGTGAAAGTAACCGTTGCACTGTGTAGATGCATTTTGGAGTTTTAGTTTTTATTCCGATTGTATTATACAACTCCAAACAGGTCACTCGCACCGGTGCTCCTAAATATTTTTTCACAGTTGCACAAAGAACCTTTCAGTCGCAAATGCGAGTGAAATGGTCGCACTGTAGAGCCCTGAATGAGTCCAGGCATCAGGCATTTTTATCTGCAAAGTCTCTCCTCTGTAGTGCGTCTGTGCAGTCTGCCCCGGACTTGGCTCATCCATTCCAGCTTCAGGTGGATGCCAGTGTGGTTGGAGTTGGCGCTTTCCTGCTACAGGATGGAGCTGATGGAATTTCTCACCCAGTATCGTATACTTTTCGGCTAAGATCAATCGTCATCAGTTGGATTATTTAACTATTGAAAAAGAAACTTGAGCTATGTTGCTAGCATCACAACATTTTGATGTTTATATGGAGTCTAGCTCTTCTCCTGTTATTATTGATACAGATCATAATCCGTTGGTTTTCCTGAGTAAAATGTATAATCAAAACCAATGATCGATGCAACCAATGGTTCAACCATATAATATAGAGATTTGTCACAAAAGAGGAGGTGGGAATGTGGTAGCAGATACCCTGACACTGGGTTAATTTTGTTATTGTCTGTTTTTCTGTCTGGATTTATCCATAATCTGTTTTTTTTTTTCAGGAAAAGCAGTTCTTTCTTTAGATGGGGAAGTGTAACAATAGATTAAGTCCAAAAAGATTCATCATTTTTCTTATATTATTATTATTATTATTATTATTATTATTATTTTTATTATTATTATTATATTTGTTTTATGTAAGAGGGGATTTTGTCTGAACCGTGTGTCAGGTAAATTGTACAGTGGTCATAATTTACTAGTAATTGCATAGTACAGGGTGTCCCAAAAGTTTACATACATACTGAAGGGGAAATGAAAACTTTGTTTTAGCAAAATGTATTCCAAAATTCTTTTTCAGATAGCATTTAAGAATGCCTATGGCAAAAGAAGAATGTTTTGAAATCATTCTCATGACTGTACGGGGAAGCTGTTGCAAGGTTGCGATGGACTTTCATGAGAAACACGGCAAGCACATCACACATGACACTCTTGCAAAACTTATTAATAAATTCAAAAGGACTGGATGTGTTACGGACCAACCGAGAAGTGATCGTCCACAAACATCCACTGATGAAGGCACAACTGACCTGGTGCTGGCAAACATAGTCCCCTATGTATGGAAACTTGTAGGACACCCTGTGTATATATAAACAACCAAGAAGTATCTACTTGGGTCAACGCACTGGCTGTGCATTTCCCAAACATGCATTTTTACATTCACCCCAGAGTGCTTACGGTAATATTTTCCACTGTGTAGTGTAATGACATGCAACTCCCATGAGTTGTGAGTGTGTATGTGTGTAGATAAGCAAGCTGTATCTCCGTTACGAATACTGATGTTGTTTGTTTCTCTCTCTCTCTCTCTCACATGCACATGTGCAGAAGTCACACTACACATTGTGCAAATCAACTCTATTCATAGGCAGCTGCATTATCCCTCCATCAGCATGCACAACAAAACAGCAGATGAAAATCCACCTGGGGTTTCTTCAAATAAATCCCAGGCGAATGGGAATAAGAAATAAAAGAGAAATAGAAAAAGGAGATAAAGACAGAAGAGAATAGTCAAAAAGTATTTAAGCTCCATAATTTTCCCCAGAGTCTCTTTGGAATTCACTGGATATTTTTTTTTCCGCATGTTGCCAGCTGAAAAGATGTTGTCTCATGCAGATGAAATGGAACCAATGAAATGCAGAGCAAGAACAGATTGAAATATTGGAAAACGTAGATTGGACTCAGGAAATGCAATTTGTGGGAGCAGTATAAACCCTAAACTCACCATGTATCACTGCCAAACAGAGAGCAAACAGAAAGAGGAAGCTAAAGCTACTGAGATTGCTGAGCTGTTGAGAAGAATAAGAGTCTGCTCAATGGGCATAAGAAGAAATGCCAGCCGGAGCATCACCATGGCAGCTCTGATGGGATACACAGCACATGTAGCCACAGTAAGCCAAGTTCTAATTGGCTATACTCAAAAGTTTTAATAATTACCTCTCTGCTGTGTCTCATTAGATCAGAACATGAGAAACCAGGCCAGAGTGGCCAAAGAACCATGGGCTCATAGCTATAGATTGATTGACTACTCAGCTTAGAAACATTATCACTAATCTTGATGGTTTGGTAGAAGCTGTGAGGGGACATAGCATGATTTTGCTTGTTAGGGCCAGTGAAGGCAGGGCTGGAGTCACGTGCCCTTCTGATAGTACAACAGCTTCCAACCTCACTGTTGTTAAGACAATTGGCCCTGGGTGGCCAAGCTTTTACTGTCACTGCAAGTGCTTATGACCCAACGATGTGTTGTTTGTTGAACATTTTAAACCAGCCAGGCAGATTTGAACTAATTCTAGCTCTAGCTTATGTTCTAGCTTATACTTTAGAACAACATTAGCCATGTCTAAATTCAAGAAGTTACATACAGTGCCCTCCACTAATATTGTCACCCTTGGTTAACATGAGCAAAGTAAGCTGTGAAAATTTGTCTTTATTGTTTAACGTTTTGTTAAAAATTAATCACAAAAATGCTCTCATGGACGTCAAACAATTGCAAAGAAAACATGGGTTTATAAAAAAAATATATATCTTCATTAAATATAGGTGTGCAACAATTATTGGCACCATTTTAGTCAATACGTTGCGCTACCTCCATTTACCAAGATAAACCCTCTGAGTCTTCTCTTATAATGCCTAATGAGGTTGGAGAATACATGGCAGGGGATCTGAGACTATTATTCCTTCATACAGAATCTCTCCAAATCCTTCAAATTTCGAGGTCCACACTGGTGGACTCTCTTCAGTTCACCCCACAGGTTGCCTATGGGTTTCAAGTCAGGGGTCTGGGATGGCCATGGCAGACCTTGATTTTGTGTTCAGTAAACCATTTTTGTGTTGATGTTGATGTATGTTTTGGATTATTGTCCTGCTGGAAGATCCACAGTCAGGTTTTCATTTAATATCTGTTGATATTTGATAGAGTCCATGATGCCATTTATCCTAACAAAATGTCCAGGTCCTCTGGCAGAAAAACAGCCCCAAAACATTAAAGAGCCACCACCATATTTAACCATGGGCATGAGGTACTTTTCCATATGGCTACCTCTCTGTGAGCACCAAAACCACCTCTGGTGTTTATTGCCAAAAAGCTCTATTTTGGTTTCATCTGACCACAGAACCTGATCCCATTAGAAGTTCCAGTAGTGTCTGGCAAACTGAAGACGCTTGAGTTGGTTTTTGGATGAGAGTAGAGGCTTATTCCTTGAAACCCTTCCAAACAACTTGTGGTGATTTAGCTGACTTCAGATTGTAGTTTTGGAGACTTTCTGACCCTAAGTTGCAACTAACTTCTCCAATTCTCCAGCTGTGATCATTGGAGATTTTTGGGCACTCAAACCATCCTCTTCACAGTGTGTTGAGACAATATAGACACGTATCCAATTCCAGGTTGATTCATAAAATTTACAGTTGACTGGAACTTCTTAATTATTTCCCTGATGGTGGAAATGGACATTTTCAATGATGTGTCATTTTCTTATAGCCATTTCCCATTTTGTGAAGCTCAACAACCTTTTGCCGCACATCACAGCTATATTCCTTGGTGTTACCCATTGTTACAAATGACTAAGGGAATTTGGCCTATGTGTTGCCTCGTATTTAAACCCCTGTTAAACAGGAAGTCATGGTTGAACAATTTCCTGTTCCTAGTCAACCAGGTGTACTAAAACAAATGTAAAATATCAAGAGGAATGTACTTCAAATATATTTTCTTATGTGAGCTCATAGGGGTGCCAATAATTGTTGCACACCTATATTAAACAAAGATTTAAAAAAAAATAAACCTGTGTTCTGTTTGCAATTGTTTGATATCCATGGGGATATTTTTGTGATTTTTTTTTTTAACAAAAGATCAAAAAGTTAAACAATAAAGGCAATTTTTCACGGCCTTCTTTGCTCATATTTACCAAGGGTGCCAATATTAGTGGAGGGTACTATTAGTGGAGGCTGAAAATGCAATCAGTATCAGATAACACAAAGCTTTACATAAGATGGTTTGTACTTGTGAGCTTTGCCTTTGGTTTACTTAGTGCAAGTATCCATTATTTGAAATTTAGTTATCTGACATCCTAATAAGTCCTAAATATCTATCCGTCACTGTTAATGGTTTATTATGGAAAACTAAGTGTTTTAATAGTAACAGGAAGATAAATTGATACAGGTTGCTAGTTCATGGCATAAAGCAGTTGCTGGCTTGTGGTAAAAAAAAAAAAATAAGGGACCATTCAGGATAGCCACAGATGGCATATAATGCGTGGAATCTGATCTGATGTGCCATATGTCTTCAGTAATAGCTAAATCCGAGCGAGGCAGACTCCACCTCTTTTAGTCTCATTCTCTCTCTTTTACCCCAAGCAGAATTATAGTGATAGTTGTGATCAGCTACATGTCTAGCAGCTTTGTAAAACACCTGTTAGGTAATTGTAGCTTCTGTGATAATCATTTTTGTGCTCATTTTTGTGGCGTGGGAAAAATATTTTTGGCATGATAGTATAAATAGATTGGAAGATTTACTCTGTTTTTCTGCCCTTACTGTTATATGTATAAGATAGCTCAGTTTATGCCGATATCTGCATTAAATTTAGTGCACAAGAAGCTCACTGATGGCACCACACATGGGCATTTGCCGGTATCCTAGGCACAGATGCCAACTTTCTCCTGCTTGTGTGCCACATAGTAGTGGCTCAGCCTGTTTGCTGGGTGACAGCCATGCCAGTTTACCCTGAGCCCCCAGTACTCCCTCAGGCATCTCCTGCTGAACCCTGGGCCTTCAACAGAAAACTGACTTATATTTCAATCTGTTTGAAATAAGCATTGAAATACGAGTCTTATGGATACAGTAAGAAGAAAATCCTAACCAGGGCACAGATAGCGGCAAGGAAAGGATTGCCAGATTCAGAATTAACCTAGTGGAGAATCCTGGTTTAGGAAATAGTTTAAGAAACAGATGGTGGCTATTTTACTTTACTGGAGAAGCAGGGATTGTGGTAGTTAGAATTAGTGGAGTGTATTGATTAGCATTCTTCATGAGCCACCCAGCCCCTATAAGCACTCAGCATGGGCCAATTCACACTGAAAGAACAGCCTCATTATTGCTTTTCTATTTATTTATTCCAACTGCATTGATTTATGGATATTAGTATGTCAGTAACTACCAAGACTCTTTTTGTGCATACGTTAACAGTGCAAAAAAAAGTTATGTGCTCTGTTTTTAAAATCTGCATACCTTAACACTTGTCTTGTTATGTTGCAGTTTGTTCGCAGTTTGCAAAAGGAGTGTATGCCATCATTGGTGTACACGACAGGAAGACGGTGAGCATGCTGATGTCATTTTGTGGTGCGCTGCACGTCTGTTTTGTGACACCCAGCTTCCCCATTGAGACCTCCAATCAATTTGTGATTCAACTGCGGCCTGAGTTGCAGGACGCCTTGGTTGGGGTCATTGAACACTACAAGTGGACCAAGTTTGTCTACATGTATAGCTCTGATTCAGGTGGGCATCAAGTTGAAATCAGTGGGGTTCAAGACAAATTTTTTATTGGTACATAAAAATTATTTAAAAATTAGAATTTAGATTCAACATTAAATTAGAAGTTTGAAAAAGTTCCTTAGCGTGGCTTAGTTGGCTGTGTTGTTTCTATAAGGATGTTGCAGATATAGAGATAGAAATAGCCAGGACATGGTTGCCATAGTAACTAGGAAAGTGTCATGGTATCCAAGAAAGCTTTACTATGGCTGCTAAATGCTGTAAACACTAAATAGTACTGTAATGTGATGTAATATTTTGACATAACATACTGTAACATGCACATTTGCATACATTACAGTGCAGTTCCTACTGTTAAACTACTGACACTGTGTTCTGACACTTTTTTGATTGCATAATCCTCTCATGCCTTCTTCAAAATATGCATGTAACACTAGTTCATGGAACAATCCTAATTCTGATTTTTGATGATTTTTTGAACATTAGCAAAAATTTTATAAATAACAAATTGTGATTTTGACACACCATTTGTTCAAGCAATACTGGTAATCTAGTTTGACTCTAATGACCATGAAAGTGGGACTTGTTCTATTTGTGTTCTTTGTGTGTGTGTGTGTGTGTGTGTGTGTCTGTGTGTTCCAAAAACAGCATTCTATTGTATCTTTCCTTAGAGAATTAGCACACCGCTTCCTGCTCTCTATGCTTTTTATGTTAATTTATCTATTCAGTGCCTTTTGGATGATGATTAAATAATCTTACCAGAATACAAAGTGTCAGTCTGAAGGTACGCTTACAAATACAGCGATTTTATTGCTGCAAGTCGCCAGTCACTGTACTATAAAGTCGCATGTAGGTGTTCCAGCTATTGGTTTCCATAGTAACACGGGTGGTACAACTAGCATTCCATTTTTGACAACCAACCAGTTTTCTTGGCGATAAAATGAAACATTCTGAAGGGAGAGTTTGTATATAAAATTCACCAGTGTATATATGCATCACATCCTAAGAGATCAAGGAAAAGCAGTGTGTGCTCTTTGCCATTGTGGCCATCTATCTGTGGCAAAATCGTGAATGCCAATTAGCTTAGCTTAGCTTATGGCCTTAGTGCATTTAAAGCAAAATAATAATAATAATAATAATAATAATAATAATGAAACAATTTTTTGTTGCAATTGAGCAAAATCCTGGTGTAGCTCCTATATCTAAGTGAGCATTAGCATCAGGGTCTCATTCACTATCTGTTCGATGGTGACTGGGAGCAGGCCTGCAGCTCCTTGGCTATGGCTTCCATGTTTCCTGGGTGAAGTCTTTGGTACTGCTTTGACGCTGCTTCAGCGCCCGGGACCAACAGACACTTCACCCAAAATAGGAGCTACATCTGGATTTGGCTCAATTGCAACAAAAAGTGAGTGTTGTATTATTATTATTATAATTGTTATTATTATTATCATTTAAACATGCTAACACCATAAGCTAAGCTAATTGATGATTGCTGCATTGGCGCTACTTCTGCTAGCAAGCATGGGAGGCTATGGATCACATGTGCTACTGTCTTCACTCCCATTGGTAGTCACTGCACCAAGTCACCCCAAATTTGCATAATTTTTAACTTTTCCCAACTTTATTGTGTCACTGGACATGCCCACATCTAGTTGCCAGCAGTTGCTGTTGCTCAAGTTGCCAGCTCTCATTGAAAATGAATGGTTTCTGGTCGCTTTGTCACTGCGAGTCACTGTATGTGTGAGTGCACCTTGAGGTAGCACAAAGCAACAGTAGGTACAAAAACTTCTGATTACTTTATCATCAAAATGAGTGTTCCCTACCAGATGCTTCTTATGCATGTCATTTGCATGACCAATACCATCTGCATGGAAACTTCCCATTGCATCTTTACTGCATTGGCATGGCATGATCATCTGCATTTGTGCCTAGCTACTGGTCTCAGTACCCTGGAATTGTCTTTTTGTATGAATATAGAAAACAAATGTGTGTCCACAAACCTGACTGAGTCACACTCATTCTATCAGAAGTAATGGGCAAAAATTCTGGCAAAGTGTTTTAAAAAGCTTGTGGAAGGTTTTGTGATACCCCAAGTTGTTGATACAATTTAAGCAATTAAAAGGCAATGTCACTAAATACTAATTGGTGAACCTAAGGAATGAGCCATTATGTTCACCAGTGTATGTGCCTCATCCAGTCCGCCCTGTGTCCCAGTTTAACATCTTGCCCACCAAGCTCAGTGACATCAGAGAGATCATAAGAAAGACCAGATCATAAGCAGCTCCAGGCCCCAATGGGATACCCTACAAGATCTATAAGAACTGCTGACCCTGCTGTGGACCCTCATGCAAGCTGTCTGGAAAAAGCAATGCATCCTATCAGAGTGGGGAAGTGCTGTGGCGGTTTTCATCCCCAAGGAAAAGGACTGAAAAGTGATCAGCCAAATCAGGAGTATTGCTTTGGTCAATGTTGAAGGATCTTCTTCTCTGTTTGGCACAGAGAATAACCAACTACCTTACAGAGAATGTTGACACCAGTTGCCAGAAGGTGGGGGTCTCAAGCTTCCCAGGGTGTGTGGAGCATTCATCAGTGATTTGGGAGCAGATCCAACTGGCCAAGTATGAAAAGAAAGATTTTCATATCGTTTGGCTTGACCTCACGAACGCATAAGGATCAGTGCCATATCAGTCATCAACTACACCACCAAGTTCTTCCACATGCCTGACAACATCAGGAGCCTGGTCTCCAATTACTTCAAGGACCTGCAGATGGGCTTTCCCCTCTAGGATTGCAGTACCAGATCACCACAGTTGGAGGTAGGAATTGCCATGTGATTCTCAATCTCACATATCTTGTTTGTGGTCACCTGAGGTGAGGTAATACTCATTGGAGCAAGACAGGTGGTGGTATGGGGTCAGATAGGATGCAGGATGAAGATCAAGCCCGCCAAGTCCCAATTTCAGTCACTCAGGAAAGGGTTTAGGAACGACATCACCATCTTTGTTGTGGGCGGTGAGAAAATCCCACTGCTGGCTGAACAGTCTCTCAAAAGCCTTTGGAGAAAATACACAGCTGAGCTCTGTCATAAGCACATGAGCACGTGGTTAAACAGCTTTCTGATGGTCTGGCAAGGATTGACCAAAGCCCACTTCCAGGAAAGTTAAAGGTGTGGTGCTGCCACACCACACTGTATCAGAAAATAAACTGCCTATTGAAATTGTGTGAAATACCCTTATCACAGTAAGCAAGATGGATGGGAAAGCCAACTCTTTCATACGAAAGTGGCTCAGCTTTCCGCAATGCCTAACTGAAACTGGTCTCTTTGGATAGAACATCCATCAGCATGGGCTACAAGCAGGAGAAGACAAGGCTAGTGTTGGAGCTGAGGGAATCCACTGATCAGGCAGTGCGGAGTGCAAATATCCAGGTCCACATGGGCCACAAGTGGAAAGCCCATGCTGAAGTCAATCTGGCAAATAGCAGGCTTCAGCACAAAGAGATCATGTGCAGAGTCCAGAGAGGAAGGGCAGGTTATGGGTGGGGAGAAGCTCTGGGGATGTAGTCCAAGGCCACCCAGGAAGAGAGGAAGGAACTAGTAGTGTATGAGGTGACAATGATGGAGGATGATTGTTATAAGATCAAGGCTGTTGCACAGGGACAACAGGGGGCTGGACAATGTGGGAAGACATTGTTGGCAGAAACATCAGCATGGTGGACCTGTGGAAAATACCACAAGCAAGGCTTATTTTTCTTATCAGGGCAACATAAAACATATTCTTCTGCCCATTGAACCTGCACCAGTAGTTTGGCCAGGAAGAATACTGCCCCCTCTGCAGCAGTCTAAATGTAAGTCTCCAGCACATCTTGTTTGTAGGGTGACCAGATGCAAATGGACCAAATGTGGGACAAGTAGTAAGTTTGTGTGGGACAATGTTTCTGACACCGAAAGGCCTACCATTTTGATGTCTATCTAAGTGAATAAGAAACATGTATACTCGGCCCATTTATATTTATGTCTTTTGTGTCAAACAGTGCAACAAAGAGAAACATTACTGCATAAAAAATTAAGCGGAGAAAAAAAATGATTTCTATAGCTTGACCTTAGGTGTGCCCAGTTTGAATGAAAGCTGTGGGCACTGGAGGAGGTGTGACAAGCAGTAATGCCATAGCAGGTCAGCATCTACCTGTGTAATCAATTGTAGAATGTGCAGTGAGGTGAAGCAGTATGTAGGTGCGTAAGATCAGCATGTAGTTTATTGTGGGCAAAACAAAAATCATCATCATCACAGATCAAAACATGGGTCAATATTGTACATGGGTATGCAGCAGGAAAAAGGGATCCATAATCAGTGAACAAAAACACAAAAGCTGATCAAAACCAGGAAATAACTGTTAATTCTAGGACAAGGTGAAAAACAGGGAAACAATAACTCAGAACAGAATGCATGATAAGACCTGGCACTGAAACTTGGACACACAAGAATATAAATAGGCAAACTGATCAGAAACTAATACAAAATAGGTAAGTACAACTAAGACACAAATGGGTAATAAACCAGTGACAACACAGGGGCAGAGACAAGACTCAAACCAAAACATGGACAATAATATCGCAAAATGCACATGGACAGTGATAAAAACAAACACGGAGGCATTGTTCATGCTGGGAACCATGCCGTGTTCCAAGAGACGCAGAGGGGGAATTACATGAAGTGTATGTAAAAATTTCCTACTGAAAATCTGATATAGTATATAAAGGCTGAATAAATATACATCTTAGCTAGTATTTTGAAATGGCATCTTATGAAGTATCTATAAAGTAGATGCTTAATTGATTTAGCACAGATAATGTATGGTAACATAAAATGTGTGGGGCTGTGAAAAATTTTGTTTGAATGTCTTGTACAAGGTGGATTCTTTCTTAATCATTCATTTTTAAAAATGCCTTTAGAAGAGAAACTAGAAGAAACTAGGCTAAAAGCATGTGCTATCCAGTCAAAAGACCCTAAAATTTGTGGTTGTTAGTTTAAATTAAAGAGCTAGCTAAGTGTAAGTGCAGCTTTTCTATTTACCATGCTTACAATTTGGAAGAGACACAGCCTTGAAACCCTTGACTTAAAAATGGGACACAGGTATGGATCTTTCAGTGTGATCTTTCAGCCGGCTCAGGTCCTGGGGATCTCGTATGGATTTGTAAGAGGAGCCAGAGACGAGCGCTGCTCTGTCTTGCTCTGTCGTCCAGGTCTGGCTCTCCGCCTTTCCCTTTAACTTTGGAAAGCCAAATCACCTTCGCTGACTCCGAGGGTAGAGGGTGCCATTGCACCAAAACCGACAGCAGCTCTCAAGCATATAAAGTGCAGCTTGAAGTGATTACTAGGGCAGTTGAAAAGTTGAATATAGACTGGACCGGGGAAGAGGAAGTGGCTTGTAGCAGGCTGGATGAGTGCTTCCTCTCCAGTGAAAATAAATATAAATCTCCCATCACACCGGAGAAAACCACTTTTTTCCAGAAGTGCATGATGAGATATCACGCTTCTGGGGAAAACCACACACTAGCCGTGTTTATAACCCCGCGACATCTGATTACTCAGCCATCATGGGGAGTGAGCATCACGGCTATTTAGTGATGCCGAAGGTGGAGGAGGCGCTTGCGAGCCACCGCTCTCCATCAACGGCAGGTACTTTAGGGGGGCCAACTTTACAATCCAAGCCATGTAAGGCCACCTCAGTGTTGGTGGGCAAAGCCTATGCGGCAGCGGGTTTTGCTTGTGGGTCACTGCATACAATGTCAGTGTTGCAGGCCTACCAAGCAGTCAAGCTGAGTGAACTTCATACTGGGGAGGGAATTGGGCCTGAGCCAGTGGCAGAGCTGCGCCGCACCATGGATTTGTCTCTCCGGACGACCAAGCAAATGGCCCATCATATCGGCCGTTCAATGGTAGCTTGGATGTGGCAGAGAGGCACCTATGGCTCAACCTCTCAGGGATGGGGGAGAAAGATAAGGTCTACTTGCTGGAAGCCCCTGTTAAACCTTCCGGCCTGTTTGGTGGTGCGATAAATGCCATCGCCGACAGGTTTTGCGAGGCAAAACTGCAAACGGCGCCATTCAGCCAGTTCCTTCCCCGTCGTGTCGAGTTCGTCCCGGGCATCCATGAGTGGAGCCTGGGCCAGCGCTAGTGCGAGGGAGATGCAGAAGGCAAGTGTGGCGACTCGCCTTCCCCCGTGGAGAGCCAGGGGGATCGGGCGGCCACAGTCGCAGCCTGCTAACAGGCCTGATCTAAGAATGATCACAAAAGCAAAGCAGGCAAAGAAGGAACGGTCCTGATGGGCCACGGAGGGACGTATCAGGGGACATGAGGTTGTTAGGGCAGATAGCCCCCAGTGCTACTGTAGGGCCTGCCCAAACCAAGGCCGTCCCACATTTTCAGCCTTTTCTGGTCACATGGCAACGAAAATCTGATGCTTTCCCTCCAACAGAATGTGGAAAAGCTAACGCCACTAAAAGACCATCTGGCAGCATGGAAACTACTGCCAAATGTGTCTCCATGGGTTCTGTCTACAATAGAAAAGGGTTACCAGGTCCAGTTCCCCCCTGGGTTCCCACTCTGAGTTCTCCCCCCTGAGTTTCCCCTCTGACCCCCCTGGTTCAGAGGTGTGCTCATCACAGTAGTCAGCACAGAGCAGAGCCCAACGTTAGCGCAGGAAGTAAGATCCCTTTTGGACAAAGGGGCCATAGAACATGTACCACGTTCCCTAAGGGAGGGAGGTTTTACAGCCATTATTTCCTGGTCCGCAAAAAAGATGGGAGCATGCGGCCAATTTTATATCTGCGTCATGTGAACCGTACTCTTCGGATATACGGGTTCAAGATGTTGACGCTCAAACTTATTGTGCCACAGATTCAGTTCGAGGACTGGTTTGTGACGATAGATCTGAAAGATGCATATTTCCACATAGGAATATCGCCCAGTCACAGGAAGTTCCTGAGGTTTGCGTTTGGAGACAATGCATACCAAATCTGGGTTCTTCCCTTCGGGTTAGCTTTATACCCTCGCACCTTCACAAAGTGCATGGATGCTGCTCTGGCTCCCTTGCGACTCCAGGGCAGCCGTGTACTAAACTACCTGAATGACTGGTTACTTCTAGCTTGAACATCAAGGATCAACTTCAAGGAACTGGTGCTTCAACATCAAGATGTTGTTCTCGCGCATATGAGGAGCTTGGGACTCAGGTTGAACCTCAAGAAAAGTATGTTTTCTCCAGTGCAGAGGGCAAATTTTCTAGCAGTTATATGGGATTCTAATATGATGAGGGCATTTCTATCCACAACAAGCATAGGATTGATCTTATCGACATTGAGCAAGATAAAGCTGGGTCTGGGCATCCCCTCCAGTCTTTACGAGAGACTGTTGGGCCTTATGGCAGCAGCAGCCAACGTCATACCATTGGGCCTATTGCACATGAGACCGTTTCAGTGGTGGCTGAAAAGTCAGGGGTTTCATCTGATGATGAAACCTCTGAGAGTAATCAGTGTCACACAGCAATGCCTATGTGCTCTGAGTATTTGGAGGTGTCCCCAGTTTCTATCCTCGGGTCACACTCTAGGGGTGTCTTAGATGACTGTCCAGCTCATGGTCTTTGGAGCAGCCCTCATCTGGAGTGGCATATAAATCACCTAGAAATGCAGGCCGTATTCCTAGCACTGAATTTTTTTCTTTCTCAGTTAAGAGAGTCACCATGTGTTAGTTGTGACAGTTAACACAGCGGTGGTCTCATATATCAACCACCAGGGAGGGTTACGTTCGCGCCCCCTGTTCAGGTAGGCACAACTAATCCTTCTCTGGGAAAGTTCTTGTCAATGAGTGCACTGTACATTCCGGGCAGCCAGAATGTGGGGGCAGACATCCTGTCAAGGCAGGGGCTGAGGCCTGGGGGTTGGAGGCTCCATCCACAAGTTGGGGAGTCCATATGGCAGAGGTTCGTCGGAGCGGAAGTGGATGTGTTCGCCTCCGAAGAGACAACACACTGCCCGCTGTGGTTTGCCCTCACTCCTCCCGCACCATTGGGGCTGGACGCCATGGTGCGCATGTGGCCGAGGTCACGTCTATATGCTTTTCCCCCAATCGCTCTGATCCCACAAGTTGTAGTGAGAGTTTTCCAAGACCGTATACGTCTGCTGCAAGTAGCACCTTATTGGCCAGCTTGAATATGGTTCTCGGAGATAATATCCCTGCTCGATGGCACTCCTTGGGAGATTCCAATCGACAGGGATCTACTGTCTCAAGCCGGAGGGCTGATTTATCACCCTCGGACGGAACTATGGAAACTGTGGGTCTGCCCTGAGGGGCACCAGCTCATAGATTCTGGTCTCACAACTGAGGTTATAGAGACCATGTTAAACACTAGAGCACCATCCACAAGGAAATTGTATGTGCTCAAGTGACGGCTTTTTGTCTTGTGGTGTGACGTCAGCTAGACCCAGTGAACTGCGCAATAGCTACAGTCCTGGAGTTCTTACAAGGACGTTTCTCAGCGGGGTTGGCTCCTTCTACAATCAGGGTTTATGTGGCCACCATTTCGGCCAGCCACACCCCTGTTGATGGAGACTCTGTTGGGCAACATCCTCTAACTTCGAGGTTCATGCATGGTGTCAGGCGGCTGAAGCCCATCTGCAGGTCGCTCGTATCTTCCTGGGACCTTTCTGTGGTCCTGGAAGGTCTCTCAGGGGCCCCATTTGAACCCTTAGAGTCAGCCTCTGAGAAGCTTCTGACTCCAAAGGTAGCTCTTCTGCTGGCCCTGACATCTCTGAAGCGAGTAGGAGATCTACAAGCTCTCTCTGTTGCCCCTTCCTGCCTTGACTTTGCACCTGGATTAGCCAAGGCCTTCCTGTATCCAAGGCCGGATTATATTCCTAAAGTGCCTACATTAAGGGCTCTCTGTACTTACGTTCACCGCTCCGGCCAGTGGCGTAAGTTGGAGCAGCTGCTGGTCTGCTTTGGTGGCGACAGTAGAGGTGATGCTGTGTCAAAGCAGCGCATCTCTAATTTGACAGTGGAAGCAATCTCTATTGCTTATGAGGTGCGCGATCTCGCTACGCCTCTGGGCATAAGGGCTCATTCCACAAGGGCGGTCGCCTCCTCAAAGGCTTTGTCCAAAGGGGTATCCTTACAAGATGTGTGTGCTGCTGCAGGGTGGTCTACGCCACACACATTCATTTGTCATTCCACTCCGGGCTTGAGTGTCTTGCAGTGACCCTCGGGCTTGGGTCTTTTTGAATAGGCCGTACCCTCGGTATGACAGAGTGGGTATTCTCGTTCCCATAGTGTTATGCTAAACACAATGTCGAGTTCCCTTTAAAAGGGAACATCTGGGTTACGCATGTAACACTGTTCCCTGAGAAGGGAACGAGACATTACGTAGCTTTGTCATACCAGGACAGGCCTGTGATTTGCGTCTTCGCTTCAGATAATAGAGGTTGACGGCGTGGTTCACAAGTGCCATATATATCATGCGACGCGCTTAATTGCCATGTCACCTGATCATGGCAGGCCTATAAATGGAGGCATGATTTTACACAAGCTTCAGGTGCCAGTCATGAGTGCAAGGGCGCTCCCATAGTGTTATGCTAAACGCAACGTCTCATTCCCTTCTCAGGGAACAGGGTTCCATGCGTAACCCAGACGTTATGCCACAATGATGAGACCCCATGTTTTAATGCTCAACCCTTATGATTTCATAATAGGAACTGCAATTTACTGATTGGTTGTAGAATTCTTTAGCGCTTCCATTCAACTATCACTGGTTGGTTTTATTGTCCATTGTTTGCTTAAATTAAATTCTTTTTACATATTAAAAAAAATATGCATAGACATATTTAATTTTATATTTATATTATTCAGTCTTTAAGAAGTTGGTACTTTCTGCTTGCAATCCAGTACTAAGCTGTAACCCCAGCCCAGGACATTACATTACCAGCAGAGATCTAGAATCTCCAGAACTGTAGCAGAAACTCTTCAGAAAACTTCACTCAGAAATCTTCACATTTTCACTTTACCGTATATAAATTTTCTAAGTAACTTTGTGATGTCTTGTGTCTCTTAATGATTGCGTAAATTCTTAGCCTTACTGCAGATTGCCTATGCTGTGTTTGCCCATTTATTCTTTGCACAATTCTTTTGTGCAATTTTGCATTTGACTTTTTCTTGTATTTTATCTTCACCAAATGTTTTAAGCTCATTTCAAAATTAAATTAAAATAACACCCAAAATCGGTATATTAATGGACATTTTAATATTTTTTTAAATAATTGTGACAGATTATTTATACTGCAATATGTTTTGTTTTGTTTTTTTGCTTCTTCGCTGCATTCTGCTCAGTGCAGCTTGTCTGTGCCCTTGGATTTATAAATCTTTTTTGTGTGTGTGTGTGCCTGTTTTGAAGCAAGGCAATCACAGAAACAGCTGGGATAATGCCAAGTTTCTAAAGAAACTCCTACAAACGCTAAATAATTACTACCGAACAATAAAAGAGCAAACTTGAAGCTTTTTTATTTCAGTTTTCGTTTTGAACACAATGACATGCTGCTTATTGTTACATTACAGAATGATTAGCTACCTTACTGGTATATAATGTTTTTAAGATGTCAATTCCACATTTTCTGAGCCATAAACACAAAGTTACTCAGTGGCCAACTAGCTCACTTTCTTTTCTAAAATGTTAAACTAATTTTAGCTTAGTCTCCATTTTCTCAGTGCTCTAACCCCAGTATAGCTACGGTCTACCAAAAAAGTTATAAACTGAGAGTCTCGATCTTGGTCTTCTCGTTCCCCTACATTAACAATAGAAATTCAGAGGCAAACATTTTCATGTACTGGCAAGTGACAAAATAGACCTAATATATATTTTCTCAAGTACAGACTTTCTGACCCCAAGATACAACTAGCTTCTGCAATTCTCCAGCTGTGATCCTTGGAGATTTTTTGGGCACTCTAACCATCCTCTTCACAGTGTGTTGAGACTATACAGACACACTTTCAATTCCAGATTGATTCATAACATTTTCTGTTAACTGAAACTTCTAAATTATTGCCCTGATGGTGGAAAGGCATTTTCAATGCTTTTGCTATTTTCTTATAGCCACTTCCCATTTTGTGAAGCTCAACAACATTTTGCCACACATCACAGCTACAGTATCTCACAAAAGTGAGTACACCCCTCACATTTGTGTAAATATTTGATTATATCTTTTCATGTGACAACAATGAAAAAATGACACTTTGCTACAATGTAAAGTAGTGAGTGTACAGCTTGTATAACAGTGTAAATTTGCTGTCCCCTCAAAATAACTCAACATACAGCCATTAATGTCTAAACCGCTGGCAACAAAAGTGATGTACAACACCCCAAAATAGTGCCAAAAATTTCTAAGCACATAACTGTGTAGAATGTCTTTGTATGATGTAGCATTACAATTTCCCTTCACTGGAAATAAGGGGCCTGGAATGAGATTTTCAAAAAGCACATATAAATGTTATACGAGAAAAAGGGATGGAAGTTGTACAAAAAGATTTTTAAATGTACTTGTAAAAAAGATTAGAACTGCCTACAATGAAGTGTCAAATCTAGCACTTTTATAAATAGAAATTGATTAAATATGCCTTTTTTTAATTTATAGTAATAAGGACCATGTCAAAAAGCCTAACAATGGGCATTACAATGAAAGCTAATTTCAGCTGATGATCTAAAAACTTTAGGTGTGGTGTTTAGAATCTGACAAATCTGACACGCATGTAGAGTAGCCTATTCCTATAACATTGCATGTTCTCGAAAGAAACAACAGAAACTCAAGTAAATATGCAGCATTGCTATGCTTTAACAAACATTTATGTGAAAGGTAGACAAATTACAGATGACAACAAATTCTGACAAATGACAGATGACAAATTCTATAATGCTATATTATATAATTATAATATAGCGGATTATAGCTCCATGTCACATTGTGCAACTGGATCCTGGATTTCCTCACGAACAGACCCCAGCACATGCGGATTGGCAGTAAAACCTCCTCCATTCTGACCCTCAACACTGGCATTCCACAGGGATGTGTTCTGAGCCCGGTGCTGTATTCATTGTTTACATATGATTGTGTGGCTGTTCACAGCTCCAGCACTATAATTAAGTTTGTTGACGATACCACCATTGTGGGTCTGATCACCAACGATGACGAGACAGCCTACAGAGAGGAGGTGAGGTTCTTGGGATAATGGTGCCAGAGCAACAACCTGTTTCTTAATGGCAGTAAAAACTAAGGAGCTGGTGATTGAATTTATGAAACAGGATAAGGTACACACACCCATCAGAGGGGACAATAGAGAGGGTCAACAGCTTCAGATTCCTAGGGGTCAACCTCACTTCTAGACCCACTTGGACTGAGCACACATCATCCATCATTAAAAAGGCTCACCAACAACTTTATTTCTTCAGGCGTCTTAAGAAAGCCTGGATGTCCACTACAGTCCTCACCACTTTTTACAGAAGTGCAGTGGAGTCTGTCCTTAGAGGGTGTATTGCATTCTGGTATGGCAGGTGCTCCATAATGTAAAGGAAAGCTCTACAAAGGGTTGTTAAAACAGCTCAGAAAATCATTGCTATATAGTTACCAGCAGTTGAGACATATACACTACATGGTTCCTCAGAAAGACAGAGTGCATCATGAACGACCACAGTCACCCTGCACAGGCACTTTTCTTTTTTCTACCTGCTGGCAAATGACTCAGCACTATTCGAACACGTACTACGCAATTTGGAATAGTTTCTACCCCAATGTGATAAGACACTTTATAATAGCAATAATGTCACTGTCACTTTGTGCCTTATTGTATTGTCACTATTGTCTTATTGTCAAACAATTGTTATTTTTCTGTAATACTTGTACATTTTTGTAATTTCTGCACACATGTACACTTGTGTACATAGAAGTGATGCACGTATTTTATTCCTGTCTTGTCTATAGTCTGTCGAGCAGCATTCAAGAAAGTTTTTCATTGTACTTTGTACATGGTACTGTACACATGATAATAAACGATTTTGACTTTACTATTTGTAGGTTTTGCAGTTGTAACAGATTTTTGAGGGCTGATCTGAGTTAAAAGCTAGCTATATCTTTCAGAATCATTTTGTAGATGTGTTTACTTCATTATCTATTTAATTAGCTAGCATTAGAGTGAGCCTATTGTGCATGCTGCATTATTTTAACTTTGCAGTATCAAATTTTAAATTCCCTGTGACCTAGTTAAAGTCACAATTGTGTGTGTATATGTGTGTCAAAAATATTGGAACATGTGACTGACCGGTGGTTCTTATAGCCCAGGTGTGCCCTGTTAATTTTCTTGTTTAAACAATTAATAACTCAGAATGTCTACTCTTGGTTTGAACCCTGGGTTTTGGCTGTGAAGACTGAATTTGTTTTTAAAAATGAAGAGTGCTGTCTAGGAAAGCAAGCCATTTTGAAGTTGAGAAAAGAAGGAACTTGATCCGAGCCATTGCACAAGCACTGGACATAGCCAGTACAACAATTTAGAATGTCCTGAAAAGAAAGAACCCAATGGTATACTAAGAACCGGACAACGAACAGGTCAGCCAAGGAAAACAACAGCAGGTGATGACAGAACCATTGTGAGAGCTGTGAAGAAAAATCCAAAAACAACAGTCAGTCACATCACCAACCACCTCCCCAGGGCAGGGGTGAAGGTATCACAATCCACTGTTCGAAGGAGACTTTGAGAGCAGAAATATAGAGGCCATACCACAAGATGCAAACCATCAATTCAGCAGTAAGAATCGGAAAGCCAAATTGGAATTCACAAGGAAATTCGGAGATGATCTGCTCATGATTCAAAACATACAAGCTCATTGGTCAAGCACGGTGGAGGTTTAGTCATTGGCTTGGGTTTGCATGGCTGCAATGGCTGGAACGGGCCATTAATCTGTATTGATGTAACCCATGATGGTAAAAGCAGAATGAATTTATAGGTCTACAAAAACATTTTCTCTGCTAATTTACAGAGAAATTCATCCAATCTAATTGGGAGGAACTTCATAATGCAGTAAGACAAAAAACTCTGCCAACACAATACACAAAAGTATTTCATTAGGGCAAATAAGTTGAAGGTTTTATACTGGTCAAGTCAATCTCCAAATCTAAACCCAATTGAGCATACATTTCACTTCCTGACTGGAGGGAGAAAGCCCCTAAAATAAACAACAACTGAAAGAGGCTGTGGTACTAGTCTAGAAAAGCATCTAGAAGAATCCAATAATTTGGTGATGCCAGTGGCTCGCTGGCTTGATACAGTTATTGCAAGCTAGGGACATGCAACCAAATATTAAGTGTTATTTACTTTAATACTTTAATTGGGTGGTCTGCTACCAATATGCCATGTTCTAAGTTGTTTAACACATCTAGATGTAAAAATCGGGAAATGAAAGCTGAAATTCTATATTTTCATATTCATTTTATGTCAAACACAAATTACTTGCTGTTCCAAAAAAAGATAAAGACAAAATAAAGTGGGTTATTAAGGTTTGGGCCACCATCAGCTGATAGAACACATTCAATGCATGTTTGCTAGACTCTAAAAGTCTCTGGAACTAAACAGGTGAGATGAACACTGTTCTTCCTAAAGATAATCCCTCAGTTGGTGATTTTATCCCCACAGGCGTTCCACTGGTTTAAGATCTTTGTGATATACGTCATTTTATACTCATCAAACCATTCAGTAAGCTCTTGTGCCCTGTTGATGCAAACATTGCACCCATAAACCAGAATAGTTTTGTCTCCAGGATAGTCTCATTACAGGTATTAGTTAGAATAACTTTGTATTGATTCATGATGACCCTTCCCTCTAAGGGGCCAAGTAGACCCAAATGATGCCAACAAAATGACCCCCACAGTAAAAAAGAGCCACTATTTTTTTCTTTAATTTGTCAGCCATCTGTAAATGCTGAGGTTATCAGAAATGATCATTTTAGTACTGCTTTTTCATTTTCATTTTTTTTCCAAGGGAGGATGAATGTTCCTTGGTCACATCTACCTTTGCTCTGACCTTCACTTTGATGTCTGGCCAAGATTATTTGAACAGCGTAAATAAATGCACTCTGCACATACTGTATATTCCCACTGTCTCTGTGGGAATATATTACACAGAGCCTACATGACCATTTATTTTTGCACTGGAGGAAATCCCTAAATCACTTCTTGTCCAAGAATAGTAGATGAATCGCTGAGCACTTTTTATTCTCATGTACGTTGAGTTTGAACCAGCTGTCAGCACCAGGTATGCCACCTCCATCCCCAACATCCAATCAGCTGCGGTGGGCCTATAATAGCATCACCTGTCACTGGCTTTCAATGTAAAACTCATTTAAACTGCATATTGCAGGCTATGTTTAAGACAGAGAGTGAGAACTACAGATGAAGAAGCTTCCTCTCTTTCCCTCTTTTTCATCACTTTCTCTGTCAGCTTTTTTATTGCCCTGTCCTCAGGATGAGATCATGTGTCTGCTGGGATATTGTAAAGGATCTGCTTTTGATGTATGTCTCTATGACTTACTGATGGTTTTATTCTCTGGAAGCTCTAAAGGGCTAGGGCTATAGGGCCATTAACTCTCTGTGACTAAGAGGAACCATATTGCAGGAATCCATATTACCAACCTCCTGTTGCTTAGATACAGCCCTGCACCATTTCTGGGTTATTTTAAGCCCTTTAAGGAAATGCTTGTTTGTGGAGAGGTCTCTGTGTGTGTTTGCATGTGACACCAATGTGAATTTTGACATCACATACAGTATTGGCTCCTGTGTGTCTCTTTATAGGGTAGGCTACTCTTGTTTAGTGCTAGTCAAGATAAAAATGGCCCTATAAATTGTTTATTGGTTCTACATGCTGTACTTGATACATGATACAATCCTATTCTCTGCAGATGCATTTATTCATTTTTTAATGGATTTATTATGCATTAAAAATATACATAGAGTGCCCTCCACTAATATTGGCACCCTTGGTAAATATGAGCAAAGAAGGCTGTGAAAAATTGTCTTTATTGTTTAACCTTTTGATCTTTTGTTTGGATATCAAACAATTGCAAACAAAACACAGGTTTATCAAAAAATATCTTTATTAAACATAAGTGTGCACCAATTATTGACACCCTTTTAGTCAATATTTGTGCTACCTCCCTTTGCCAAGATAACTCTGAGTCTTCTCCTATAATGCCTGATGAGGTTGGAGAATACATGGCAAGGGATCTTAGACCATTCCTACATAAATAATTTCTCCAGATCCTTCAAATTTGAGGTCCACACTGGTGGACTCTCCTCTTCTGGGATGGCCATGGCATGACCTTGATTTTGTGGACAGTAAACTATTTTTGTGTTGATTTTGATGTATGTTTTGGATAATTGTGCTGCTGGAAGATCCAACCACGGCCCATTTTAAGCTTTCTGGCAAAGGCACTCATGTTTTCATTTAATATGTGTTGATATTTGATAGAGTCCATGATGCCATGTATCCTAACAGAATGTCCAGGTCCTCTGGCAGAAAAACAGCCCCAAAACCACCACCATATTTAACCATGGACATGAGGTACTTTTCCATATGGCTACCTCCCTGTGTGCACCAAAACTACCTCTGGTGTTTATTGCCAAAAAGCTCTCTTTTGGTTTCATCTGAACCCGATCCCATTTGTTACAGTTACAGTAGTGTCTGGCAAACTGAAGATGCTCGAGTTTGCTTTTGGATGAGAGTAGAGGCTTTTTTTCTTGAAACCCTTCCAGACAACTTGTGGTGATGTAGGTGACTTCAGATTGTAGTTTTGGAGATTTTCTGACCACAAGATACAACTAGCCTCTGCAATTCTCCAGCTGTGATCATTGGAGATTTTTTGGGCACTTGAACCATCCTCTTCACAATGTGTTGAGACAATACAGACACACTTTCAATTCCAGATTGATTCATAACATTTTCTGTTAACTGAAACTTCTTAATTATTGCAATGATGGTGGAAAGGCATTTTCAATGCTTTTGCTATTTTCTTATAGCCACATCCAATTTTGTGAAGCTCAACAACATTTTGCCACACATCACAGATACAGTATCTCACAAAAATGAGTACACCCCTCACATTTTTGTAAATATTTGATTATATCTTTTCATGTGACAACACTGAAGAAATTACACTTTACTACAATCTCAGGTCTGAATGGAGAGCAGGTGTGTTAAATTTAGTGTCATCGCTCTCACACTCCCTCATACTGGTCACTGGAAGTTCAACATGGCACCTCATGGCAAAGAACTGTCTGAGGATCTGAAAAAAAGAATTGTTGCTCTACATAAAGATGGCCTAGGCTATAAGAAGATTGCCAAGACCCTGACACTGAGCTGCAGCATGGTGGCCAAGACCATACAGCGGTTTAACAGGACAGATTCCACTCAGAACAGGCCTCGCCATGGTTGACCAAAGAGGTTGAGTTCATGTGCTCAGCGTCATATCCAGAGGTTGTCTTTGGGAAATAGACGTATGAGTGCTGCCAGAATTGCTGCAGAGGTTGAAGGGGTGGGGGGTCAGCCTGTCGGTGCTCAGACCATATGCTGCACACTGAATCAATGGTCTGCATGGCTGTCATCCCAGAAGGAAGCCTCTTCTAAAGATGATGCAAAAGAAAGCCCGCAAACAGTTTGCTGAAGACAAGCAGAGTACTGTGTACTGTGACATACTGAAGCAGAGCATGGCCGCAGGGCAGTATTCCAGCATGATAACGACCCCAAACACACCTCCAAGACAACCACTGCCTTGCTAATGAAGCTGAGGGTGAAGGTGATGGACTGGCCAAGCATGTCTCCAGACCTAAACTCTATTGAGCATCTGTGGGGCATCCTCAAATGGAAGGTGGAGGAGCACAAGGTCTCTAACATCCACCAGCTCCATGATGTCATCATGGAGGAGTGGAAGAGGACTCCAGTGGCAGCCTGTGAAGCTCTGGTGAACTCCATGCCCAAGAGGGTTAAGGCAGTGCTGGAAAATAGCTGGTGGCTACACAAAATATTGACACTTTGGGCCCAATTTGGACATTTTCACTTAGGGGTGTACTCACTTTTGTTGCCAACGGTTTAGACATTAATGGCTGTGTGTTGAGTTATTTTGAGGGGACAGCAAATTTACACTGTTATACAAGCTGTACACTCACTACTTTACATTGTAGCAAAGTGTCATTTCTTCAGTGTTATCACATTAAAAGATATAATCAAATATTTACAAGAATGTGAGGGGTGTACTCACTTTTGTGAGATACTGTATATTCCTTCGTGTTATGAATGACTAAGGGAATTTGACTTATGTGTTACCTCATATAAGTCATGGTTGAACAATTTCCTGTTCCTAGTCACCCAAGTGTAATTAAAAAAATGTAAAATATCAATGTGAATATACTTCAAATATATTTTTCTCATATGAATTGATAGTGGTGCCAATAATTGTTGCACATCTATATTTAACAAAGGTATTTTTTATAAACCAGTGTTGTGTTTGCAATTGTTTGATATCCATGAAAGCAGATTATTTTTGTAAATTTTTTGAACAAAATATCTTAAGGTTAAGCGATAAAGACAATTGTTATTTGATTAACATGTGAAAGTGGGGGTCAGTGTTCAGCTCTATTCCCTTCTTTCCTTTTTTGTTTTATTTTGTATCATTTTTCTTACACTATAATGTGACTATTTGTCATGCTGTGTTTTCCAGTGTGCATATGTGTCTCTCTAAAGAATGCTTGCCTCTTTCTGCTTTTAAAGGACTTATCGTTCTGCAGAAGGTTCTGGACACAGCAGCAGAGCGGAACTGGCTGGTGACTTCAGTGAATGTGGAGACCATGACTGAGGCATCGTTCCTCAAAGTCTTTCAGGACCTAGACAAGAGGAAGGAAGGCCAGATCATAATTGATTGTGAGCTGGAGCGCCTCAGCTCCATCCTAAAGAAGGTAATCAGTCATTTCCTCCTCCTTGTCTCCTTGTAGTAGGAAAAGGGACATATCTACCACCTTAGTCATTTGTTGAAGTGGTCTTCTTAGTTACTTGCTGAAGTGGACTTAAAAAAAAAAAGGATAATTGCAACAAGTAAAATGCCACTGTGCTGTTCCTTTATGTGGCCCATTGCTGCGCATCACAAAACTGCTTAATTTTACTAATAAAGGATTATCATTTAAAGAATTAAAGAATGAATTAAATTTTTTGAATTATTTTATTTATTTATTTTTGTAATCCACTCACTCTAACCATCATCTTATTGTGCACTGGCAGGCCTGGATGCTAATTTAAAATGCAATTCAAAGCGTTCACAAAGATCCACTGGCTATGGTTATCAGATAAGTGCTAGTTAGAGAAGTAGGAAGCTTCCTGAAACTGTAATTAATAACTACTCACCTTCTGGGGATTTTTTTCCCAATCCTTTCCTCTTTTTCTTTTGTGATGCAGTACGATCGGTTGACCAGTACTCTCTGCCTGGTTATTGTGCAGTTTCTGTAATTTTCTTTTGATAGATTAACACTCTATCACGGTCATTATAGGGAGAAATTTTCTTTTAAGTCAGTTAGAGTTTCAAGTTGGACTTGGCTGTTTATCCTGGAGGTGGCCTGAAGTGAAAGCTTTCTGCTGAGGTCATTATTAATAACTAATGCCACTGTCTGTTATGCCCTCAAGCTAGCATATGCTCTCATAACGTTATCTTAAAGACAACAGGGTTAGGATTGGCTCAGCTTCTATGTATTCATTTATTTATTAATTCATCTTCAGTAACCACTTTATCCTGGTCAAGGTTGAGGTGGATCCAGACACCACCATGTGTACATTCTTCACCACTAAGGGCACAGAGTAGCAATCATCTTTGGATGTCAAACCATTGCAAAAAAAAAAAGAGACAGTAATTCTCTGTTCTCACATACACACACAAGCACACGTTTTCTCTTTCTTCTTTCCAGTACACATGCGCACGCACACACACGCACACACACACACACACACACACGTGTGTGTGCTAATATAGGCATTCAAATTAACATGCATACACACATTCTCTGCTTATCACTCTCTTTCTTACATACCCACCCTTGTGCAGTGATACAAATTTAAGCATATTATGGCTCTGCTCACTTGACTGCTTAGTAAGTGAGTCAGCAAAGCAAACAGGGCAGATTGAAGGGTTTGGAATGTTAATGTGCTCCTCCTCCATTACTGCATGACTCATACTTTTCCAGCACTGGTGCCCTCTGTGTTTAACTAGCTTTGTTATTCTTCCTGTTTCTATCTAACAATAGAGATCTTTCAATCATTCCTGTCCTTCTTTGTGAAAATGAATGCATTTCTATGACATCTTAAGAAGCATTTCTAGCTATTGCACTCAGTAGGATGTGTTTGAAGATTTTGACTAAAATGGCACTGCTTTATTTTGTTTGAATTGTATGGGGCTCTCAAGAGATAGCACAGTGTCCCTCAAATCCAAATGTTTTTTTTTTTTTTAAGTTTTGAAATAAATGTAAAAGTATGTAAAATAGCTTTGTTGTTATATTAAATTGTGTTAATTATATTAACTTATATTAGCATTAGCAAAACCAATGTTTCAAATAATGCATAGGGATTCTCACTAGCACAAGAATATGTGGTCTGACTTAATTTACCCTTAGCCCTTACCATTCTTTTGCATTCAAGTTCACTTGAGTGAAATCCATTTTTTCCTTGATCTTGATTATTGGACAATAATTATTTAGTTGGTTGTTTATTCATTCATTCATTTTACTGCACTGACCAACTGTTAATGACTACAGTTAATTGTTCTTAACTACTGTTAAATGCCTCCAGTGTGTACCTTTTGAAACGCAATTATGTTTTACTCTGTTATCTCTTGTAGATTGTAGACCTGGGAAAAAACCGTAAAAGCTATCACTACATACTGGTAAACCTGGTAAGTATAAAACGCATACGTCTGTAAAAGTTCACATTCATCTGTTTGTACAAAAGAGCATGTAACTGGACAGGAAATGAACAGAAAGTCACAAAGTGAGCATTTCGAACATTGCAATTATTCTGAAGTCATTCAGTGGCCACCTCTAATTGGTGAAAAGTGAGCAGCATAGAGCTTGTCTGTAATGTCTCAGTAATGTTGAAATAATTAGGGGTCCAAACACTAAAGGTGCTGGAACCCTATTATACCTATTATACCACTTAGATTTTTTTGCTAATTTGCATAATATACACAACCTACTTTTGCTAACAAGTCCTAGGATTTTTGGGCTATCTTCACAACTTCACAACTACTCAGCAGAATGTGATCCTCAAAAATTATCGAAAATATCTTAAATGTCTAAACAATATGGCCGCCACATGTCTCAGATAACTCTTTTTCAGGAACCATAAGTCCAATCGAGCTGAAATTTGGTATGGTCTATCTATGTGTTAATCTGTATGTGGATTTTTGATGGTGACCTAATTACTTAATAAGCATGACTGCTATCAGCAACCTGCTTTAATCAGGCATTTGACAGGATTAAGATTGAGCTCTGTCACAAAACTTGGTAGGTTCTGTCATATCACAGCAAACCAGTGACTACATTTCCCATCCTGCACTGCAGCCTACAAACATGGCCGCCATGGACTGCAATTCCCAGAACACTCATTCATTCTAATCAAGCACACCTGCATCCAATTTCACACACTCATTCCACAGTATAAAGAGACTGTTTTCTAACTGTCTTTGTGAAGTATTAGTGTTACCACTGTATCAAGTGATTATACCCTGTTCCTCGTTTTGTTTCATGGTTCTCGATTCTTATTCTCGATTCTTATTCTCGATTCTTATTCTCGATTCTTATTCTCGATTCTTATTCTCGATTCTTATTCTCGATTCTTATTCTCGATTCTAGCCTTGCCCTGTTTATGCCAGTTTGCCAATCACCTGACCCTTTGCCTGTTTCTTGACCTCACTATTGTCTCGTGTTTTGGATTTGTCTGCCTGTCTCTCTCTCATTTAACCCTTATCTGCATTTGCATCCGTTCTAATCTTCATTACGAGGAATACGTGACAGGTTCAGGTATGGACCCTCTAATATTTCATGCAATCTCATTGAAATTGGTCACTGGAGGTGTTATTCATGTTTGTGGAAAACCAACTTATGCTAGCTAGTACTAGGTTTGTCCAATCTTGACAAAACTGATGTCAAACTACTTAGGAGCACATGAACCTTAATAATGATCAAAAACATGTTGAGATTTATAAACAATACAGCTGCCACACATCAGGTAATTCTAAGGATGCAGAGTTGGTTTACTCAAATAGTTGTAATTCATGATTAGTGATATGGATTTGAACCAAACTTGATAGATATTTCTCAGGAACCAAAAGTCCAAGCTAAAATTTAGTCTGCTACATTGAACTGCTGATCTGTAACTGGATTTTTAATAATTACTTTCACACATTTCACAAAGCTGTCATCACAAAATTTGATAAGTATGTTAATCTATGGTATCTTTATTATTCTATGTGTCTTGGCAAAAACTGCCCACTGGGGTTGCTATTTGCAAGGAGTGCTTGGACCCCACAGATTGCCACTTGCAGGTATATTTTAAATTGAGACTGTAACTGTGGTATTAATATGCCAGTGCTTGTTCATGGAATTTGCCATGGAGGGGATTTAACCTCTGCATGGGGCATGCATAAATGAGGTCAGGGCTTGTTGAAGCCTAGAATTCTTTCACATCAACTTTGGCAAACCAGGCCTCCATGGACCTCATTTTGTGCACAGGGACAATGTCATGCTGGAACAAGTTTAGGCTATACCTCTTAGTTCCAGTGAAAGGATACCTTAATTCTACAGTGTACAGCAAAATATTCTAGACAATTGAGTGCTTCCAACTTCAACTAGTTTATTCAGTGTATTCAAATTAGGGGTGTAATATTTTTTTTAACTAAACTGCACAACACATTACCATGGGTTTTGGATTTCACGATATTTTTTTCAAAGGTCAAACATTGAGTGCTTCGAGAAACTACCTATGGAAAATACTTTGAATGGCAGAATATTTTTATGATGGACTTTATGTATTTTGATAGATTTCTAAATGTTAAGTTAATTTATTCTTAGCCTTTGGTAGTATGTTGAAATAATGTAGGAGTACAGTTTTCTGATTTCTATCATTGTTGCTTGGTACTGTATGTTTTTTCTTAATAGGCTGCATACACGTAACCAGGATATAATATTGTTGTGACATAATTGTGACAAACAGGCCATGGAGACAGTTTTAGGATCCATGCGCAGGAAGTTTTATTGAAAATACACAAACAAACAATCCAAATCGGCAGGGAGTGAGACGTAGTCGAGGTGCAGGCAGATAAAGTTCTGTAACCAAAAGACCAGGCATACAAAACAAAGGATAATCCAAAGAATCGTTAATTCCACAGGCAAAGGTCATAACAAGAATCAAATATGGCAAGCAATGGAAACTGGCTCAATAATGCAGATGAACTAATAATATTTTGCAAAGGTGAAGTGGAAATGCCATGTTTATATATGTTTATAAATGCCAATAAGAACTTTTGATTCTGCTGAAGTTTATTTTCCTTGATTTCTGCAATATTTAGGCCATGGTGCAATGAACTTACAAAAGTGAAAACAATTTAAATTACCATGTTTTATAGATACTGTAAAATATTTAAAGGTGCATTTTATTTTATTTTTTTACATTTCACCTATAAACCAAAGTGGATGCAGCCTTATCACTGTATTGTTCCATTCCTAACTCACTTGCTCATAACTCATATAGAGGAAAGGAGTCAGGGACATGCAGCACAATAAAGAATTTTAGAAGATTAGAAGAAGATTACCTCTTACTGATTGTCGCAGCAAGGGAAAAGATTATTAATCAAAAGGTGTCTACAGTGGCAGCAGTTTAAAAAAGCAATGCATCATTCTAATCAGTGAGATCTGAAGTGACTCAGTTCTCCTCCAGATTCGTTTTGCCAAGCCTCCTGGAGCTATGATTCACCATGCAAGTTTACCTGCTGTTCTGTGCTTTACTGTTGCATTCTCCTTGAGCCCTGTCAAAACTGCAGACTTGATGGCTCTCTAATTCTTACCTTAATCCTTGCTATAATTTCTGTTAAAAATCAGATGATTAAATCCTGCACTACAATATGAGCAGTGGTCACTAATGTCTATGTTCATTGTGGCACGTGTCTGATGTCTTTTTCATCCTTTTATTAGACCTTTTTGTGGTGATGTGTTTGTTAATGAGCTTCGTTGTTGAGTACTAAAGTTTTCTCTGGCTCCCCCTTTTTGTCCATCTTTGTAAACAGCTCATGATAATTTCCCGAATCTTCATCTCAGATAAGATAAAAATGTTTCACTTCCCTGAGAGATTCTGCTAGGAGGACAGGGTGGTTTTATGAGTGCAGTGATGTGGAAAGTCTGAATAGTGTGGTAGGGGGCTTGGGATGTGTTTTACTTAGACCTGCTGCCATTAGTTTGCTTATGTTTGCCCAGGGGTAGTGGCAGTGTTGTTACTGTGTCCTGAGTACGTGTGTGAGGCTGTGTTAGAGAGATATTCCCAGGGACATGATGGCATGCTGCTTCTCCTGGGGAACAACACTTTAAGAGGTCAGAGAGCAAATCACTCTCAGTGAGGCTAGTACAATCACCACACATAAAAATAGTCTTGCAGACCAAACTCTCACTCCTATTTCTCCCTGTTCATCTCTGTCTATCTCTCATTCTGTCCCTTCTTAGCTCACGCTGTCTTTTTTCACTTACACTGACAAACATGAAAAAAGAGAAGGGTTGGTGATTTCCCTTCCTAGTATTGCTATTTCATTACAGATCACATTAATTGCCTTGTCAGGGCCGGTCCAATCCACTGACCGGTCAATCCACAGGGCTCTACAGTGCGACCATTTCAGTCACATTTGCAACTGAAAAGTACTTTGTCTGAGTGTGAAAAATATTTAGGCGCACCAGTGCGAGTGACCTGTTTGAAGTTAATAATAATAATAATAATAATAATAATAATAATAATAATAAAAATAATAATAATAATCGTCATCATAATAATAATCATAATACAATCGGAATAAAAACTCCAAAATGCGCAACAGTTACTTTCACACTGTTTTTCAACACCTCAGTCATACAAACAAGTGTGCAAATACTGCATAGAAGCCATTATGATGACAAGAGTAACACTCTACCTCATCTGCTTCTCTCAACTTGCCGATCTCTCAAACCGTGATCTTTTATTGATCATGCAAAATGACCTGGACCTGCGACTGTGACATGCTCGTGTAGCCACAGCGGCGTTGGGGCCAGTAAATTGTATACAATTTAATAATAATAATAATAATAATAATAATGCTAACGCACAAGGTTGGGTGTAATTCAAACTCCATTATTAAATAATTCCTCACCAATCCTAATCAAGAGTAGCAACTGTTCAGTCTGGAAATATACAGTACGCTCTCCCTTCACTCTCTTAACTAACTCTAATAGACAATTCACTTCATTTAAGCTCATGGTTGCCAGATATCACTAGAAAAGTAAACTCCAGTTTTTATGTTTTGATTTAATCCCCCCAAAACACAGTATTCTCAGCAGACATGGCAACACTGTACTTGGGGAACCAATCTAAAAGGAACTGATAAACAAACAAAAAAACCTAATAAAATGTAAAGACAGAAAATGTGCTTAGTTTTAAATAAATCATTTAATATAAAATAAAATATTATAATAAATTCATAAAATATAAATAAAATGACAAAGGAAATAATGTTTTATTACTATAGGTTGCATTTAATATCAATTTGACATTAAGCTTAGTAGACTATTTCCTTAGAAGGCTATTAGCCTTCTTTTTCCTAATATGCATCATCTTTCTGTTATTCTACTTTTAATTAAGACTCTATTGTTTAAGATATTTCAAAAAGAAATATTTTATGCTTGTTTACTATATCCTGCATTGTTATTTTGTATTTTTATTTATTTAAAAAAAAATCTTTGTACTTGCTTTGTATTGAGCATATAATAAGGTAAATTTGTGTTTAGATTTTTTCTTGTGGGTTTGCCTATCCACGGTTGTTATTTATTTATTTTTAATTATTTAATTATTGTTATTATTGAAGTAAATAAAATATTGAGTATGAGCGTATCGGGGGGATGAATCTCTCCTAGGGCACCAAATGGTCTAGGACCGCCACTGTGCCTTGTTGAAGCAATTAAGTTGCCTTTTGTTCCTTAAGACATGGTAATTGGTAACCTGTAGAGAATTCTTTAGAAGCACACTAAGAGAGAATTGTTCTTTGGCATCAAGACATAATGATGCTACCTGAAGTGCTCATCTGCATTTTTATCATGAAAAATAGCAGAAATTTTGTTTGCAGTCAAGCTGTCAACTTCCGTTGTACTGTACAAAGGCTAATTCACATTCATCACTTCCTCCAGATGAATTTATACCTCACTGTCACAAACATATGTGCATATACATAGGCCAATCTTTATCTGGTTATTTGGATAAGTCCTAGTCAGTATCTAATATCGTAACACAGTCCATTCAATTAGGTTCACATAGGGAATTCAGAAGGGTAATACAAAGCAAAGGTCAGTAGAATGTCCAAGGTTAAGAACACACAATGTGAACAGATTAGATTACAGAACACAGCTCAAAACTTCCACAACTAATAACACCTTACAACTAGACTGGTACAGTGTCTTTCGGCAAACAAATATATAACTGATAGATAACAAGTGCTGTGTAGAACTAATACTTATCGACAGTAACTGCAAATGATAACCACTAATTAGAATACTGTGACCTTTGGGTGGACCAGAGTGATGCCACAGTGTGCAGCCCATGTTCACATCTGCATATCCATTTTCCTATTGCAGATAATATGGAAGGGACATGTGAGCCAATCAATAAGTAGGTCAGAAAAAAAAAATTCACCTAGGGCAAGAAGTAATCGAAGTTCTCCATGAGACCAGAGGGGGAGCAAAGTTCTCCATTCGGCAAGAGGGAGGAGCGATGCTCTCTGCGAAGGAAGGGGGAGCGACATATGGCATAAAGCAAAGAAAAGGAGCGACATCCTCAGCCGAGCAGGATGGCAGAGCGACGTCCTCAGCCGAGCAGGATGGCAGAGCGACGTCCTCAGCCGAGCAGGATGGCAGAGCGACGTCCTCAGTGGAATAGGAACGCGGAGCGATGTCTGAAGAGGAGCCTGGCATAGTGATGTCTGAGGCAGAGCAGGGAAGTAAAGTGGAGCTCTTGGCTGCACTGGGAGGCAGAGAAACATCATCAGCTGAACAGGGATGCTGAATGGGGATGCTAAGCAGCGTCCTCAGTCAAGCAGGGAGGCTGAACGACATTCTCCATTGATTCAGCAGGCTGAATGAGATCCACAGCAGGGGAGGGAGGCAGATTGACGTCCTTACTGGGGCAGGGAGAGTGGGAGATGGTTTCAGACTGGTTGGAAGGCTCCTTCTTTATATACACCCTGAGGGAGTTCATAACGTTGAGCCATTCCCGATTGGCTTTGATCAGGGAGAATCTCCCTTCCTTCTCCCACCTCGGTTTTTCCCTTTTAAAAAGGGCCTCTTGGATGCTGAAAAAGTCTGCTGTATCCATTTTATAATGTCTTGCATTCTGTCATGTTTGTAGGTAGAGATGGATGCAAATGCAGAACAGAAGTGAATTATTTAATATTGTACCAAACAAAACGCAAAACAAGACTTACCTGAAACAAGGACGAGCATAAAGTGATACAGATTGACAGACCAAACAACACAAGACAACTAGTGCAGTGCCAAACGTGACTATATATGCACCAGTGCTAATGAGCCAAAATGTGAAACACGTGATATAAGACATGTGACTAGGCGTAGTGACTGATGGGAATCATAGTCTCTAGTCCTTCTCCAATATTACATGACAGTAGGTAACAGTTATGACAGTTGTATGTGTTAAACTATAATAATGGATATGTCTGGGAGTTTTTGATTTTATATGTACCTGGCAAAGATCATAACCCTACTCCATGTATGATCACCAGAATTTGATTCTGACTGTGTTCTTTGAGCCAGATCTCTAGGGTAGTGCTAACATAGGCTAGTGCCATCATCCCGTTAAGGTAGCATTACTTGCAAGAAGCTTATGAATACCAACATCATAATTTTTATCTGGGGACATTTTTGTTATTGGATACACCAAACTCAACTAAAATTTGTAACATAGTGTTTAGATACTTTAGAATGGGGGTACTAGCGAGGCAGTTCTGCAATGCCCAAAAGACAGCTACCACTGATTCATTCAGCTTTAGGGCTTTAGCGGGGGCCTTTCAGCAGGGAGATAAAGGGAAATAGCTACAGAGCTGAAATTAATTTGTGGTAAAAACCAAAACTTTAGCTGCAATACTTAGCTACCATGTTTGTCATGTTCCAAAGGCATTGGGCTATCAAAAGATTGTTATTTTACTAGCACTGAGTTCTGTATGGATACCTGGATTAAAAACTCCTTCCTTATGACTGGAACCCTGCAATGGTTGGGGATGTCAAGGGCTACATATATACTCAGATATTCTCGAGCAGAAGAACTTCATCCATTGCTTATGTTTTGGGAAGTTCACCTTTCAATCTGTGGTGCAGTCTTGGGGTTCTTCAGTTCTGTTTTACTAAATACCTTAGCTAAATTGTAGTATACATGAATATAAATCTGATCTCCTTCAATTCCAGACAGGTGTTATGTTATCCAAGCATCAAGTTTCAATCCGTAGCAAGCCAGTATGCACTGAGCAAATTATTTTCAGAACAAGCACAGTCACTGACTGGGGTGGAAGGTCCTGAGGGTGTGAAGAACAGTCGGGGGATGACCATGGGGGATAAAGTTGTGAACATGAGACTATGTAAATCCATCTCTCTCACAGTGACTGCAGCCATGGATCACACGTATGTAATTCAACACTGCTGTTAAGAAGTTGGGAACCCAGGTTGCAAGCCCATGGGATACTGTATTCCAGAGCCATGTTGCCAAGCTGATTAGATCAATCACAGAGGGATTAAAAACAGATCACCAGCAACCTCTGCAGACATGCTGTCTGTTTTTCCTCTCTATTAAATTCTCAGACTTTGCAAAGGCTAAGGACTGACATTTGTTTGATGAGCAACCTTAAGTAAATGAAAAAGATTAGCATTTTTAGATTTAGATTACACTGCCCAAACTGTTTTGTTTTTTTTAAAGCTCCAGCCTAAAACCTATCTTTGTGTTCTAAAGCCTTCTCCACTGTGCTGCCCCAAGATTTGATAGAAATCAAATGAGCTACAATACAAGTGTGAACAACAGACAGCAGACAACAGACAGCAGACAACAGACAGCAGTTCAAAATCAACAATCATAGTAAAAACAACAGGAAATTGGTATAAGCTACTAATTTTCTGTTTAAGTAGAATATATGGGTCAAGTATAACTTTGGTATGGATGCAGAGGCTACACAATCAAAGTTAAAGTTTTTTATTTGTCATTTGCACAGTTGACGCATGGAAAACTGCACAGTGAAAATCTTGTGGAAGCCTAACTGATACTGTATAACATGTACTGTACTAAACAAAATATACAAATGCAAATACAAAAAATACACAGCACAAAAAATAAACTTTCAGTATAAATGAATACCCCAAATAGACAAGATTGTACATACATGCATAGGATATATAATGGGATATATAAAATAGTGATTTAAGTGTAAGATTTTAATGGAATTCTGTGGATATACGGAAAAAAAAAAAAAGTGAAAAAGAACACACAAAAAACTGTGTTCACTAAAAAAGTGTTAACATTGTTTAAAATGGAAATATTCAAGTCTGGAAGGGCCGCCAGTGCACATGCATTCACACACTTATTTACAGTGCATCCGGAAAGTATTCACAGCGCTTCACTTTTCCCACATTTTGTTATGTTACAGCCTTATTCCAAAATGGATTAAATTCATTATTTTCCTCAAAATTCTACAAACAATACCCATAATGACAAAGTGAAAGAAGTTTGTTTGAAATCTTTGCAAATTTATAAAAAATAAAAAACAAAAAAGCACATGTACAAGTATTCACAGCCTTTGCCATGACACTTAAAATTGAGCTCAGGTGCATCCTGTTTCCACTGATCATCCTTGAGATGTTTCTACAATTTGATTGGAGTCCACCTGTGGTAAATTCAGTTGATTGGACATGATTTGGAAAGGCACACACCTGTGTATATATAAGGTCCCACAGTTAACAATGCATGTCAGAGCACAAACCAAGCCATGAAGTCCAAGGAATTGTCTGTAGACCTCTGAGACAGGATTGTATTGAGGAACAGAAGGGCACAAAAATATTTTTGCAGCATTGAAGGTCCCAATGAGCACCGTGGCCTCCATTATCTGTAAATGGAAGAAGTTTGGAACCACCAGGACTCTTCCTAAAGCTGGCCGCCCGGCCAAACTGAGCAATCTGGGTAGAAGGGCCTTAGTCAGGGAGGTGAACAAAAACCCGATTGTCACTCTGACAGAGCTCCAGCGTGTCTCTGTGGAGAGAGGAGAACCTTCCAGAAGAACAACCATCGCTGCAGCACTCCACCAATCAGGCCTGTATGGTAGAGTGGCCAGACAGAAGCCACTCCTCAGTAAAAGGCACATGACAGCCCGTCTGGAGTTTGCCAAAAGGCACCTGAAGGACTCTCAGACCAAGAACAAGACAAAGATTGAACTCTTTGGCCTGAATGGCAAGCGTCATGTCTGGAGGAAACCAGGCACCAGTCATCATCTGGCCAATACCATCCCTACAGTGAAGCATGGTGGTGGTGGAAACATCATGCTGTGGGGATGTTTTTCAGCGGCAGGAACTGGGAGACTAGTCAGGATCGAGGGAAAGATGAATGCAGCAATGTACAGAGATCCTTGATGAAAACCTGCTCCAGAGCACGCTGGACCTCAGACTGGGGCGAAGGTTCATCTTCCAAAAGGACAACGACCCTAAGCACACAGCCAAGATAACAAAGAAGCGGCTACAGGACAACTCTGTGAATGTCCTTGAGTGGCCCAGCCAGAGCCCAGACTTGAACCCGATTGAACATCTCAGGAGAGATCTGAAAATGGCTGTGCACCGACGCTCCCCATCCAACCTGATAGAGCTTGAGAGGTCCTCCAAAGAAGAATGGGAGAAACTGTCCAAAAATAGGTGTGCCAAGCTTGTAGCATCATACTCAAAAAGACTTGAGGCTGCAATTGGTGTCAAAGGTGCTTCAACAAAGTATTGAGCAAAGGCTGTGAATACTTATGTACATGTGCTTTTTTTGTTTGTTTTTTTTATTTTTAATAAATTTGCAAAGATTTCAAACAAACTTTCACATTTCACATTGTCATTATGGGGTATTGTAGAATTTTGAGGAAAATAATGAATTTTTAATCCATTTTGGAATAAGGCTGTAACATAACAAAATGTGGAAAAAGTGAAGCGCTGTGAATACTTTCTGGATGCACTGTATATCTAGGTAGCCAATTAAACGACTGGCATGCTTTTTGGAGGCTATAGGAAACTGGAGAACCCCCAAGAAATCCATACAGACTCGGGGGACTATGTACAGAATCTCCAAGCAAACCTTGGACTCAGGATTTACACCGGGGACCCTGGATCTGTGAGGCAGCAATACTACCTGCTGTTTCACCTTCAGCAAAATGTGCTTTAGAAATGCTTTCAGTATGTAATGGTCTTAATTGTATTAAAATAACGACAGGGTCACCATGGGAAACGTAAGGGATTTGTGACACCTACAAATAACTAGCTGGCTTACGTGATGAAATTTATAAAAAAAAATTATATTGTAGATATTTTATTGTTTTTTTTAAATCAGTATGTTATTCTGTTATTCTCTGCATTGTAACTGATCACCTGATTCAGGTAGGTTACAAATTCATAAAAATATTTTTGTTTTGTTTATTATCATCAAGAAAATCAGACCCTACCTCACCGAACAGGCTTCACAGCCACTAGTCCAGGCTCATATCTCAAAACTGGACTACTGCAACACACTACTCTCGGGCCTCCCGGCCAGCTCTGTCAACTCCTTCAGTGATTCACAATGCAGCAGCATGCCTCGTCTTCAACCAGCCCAAGAGAACCCATGTCGCACCCCTCTTCATCTCCCTCCACTGGCTTCCTGTAGCCACCCACATCAAATTCAAGGCCTTGATGCTCACCTACAAGACCTTGTCTAGAACAGCACCCTCCTACCTCAACTCTCTCCTGAAGGCTTACGTTCCCTCACGCAGTCTGCGATCAATCAACGACCGACGCTTAGTAGTACCTACTCAGCGTGGCTCAAGGTCCCTTTCAAGAACATTCAAAGTAACTGTTCCTCAGTGGTGGAATGAACTTCCAACCTCAATCCAGACCGCAGAATCTCTCACCATCTTCAAAAACAGCTAAAAACCCACCTCTTCCGTGAACACCTAACCAACCCATAAAAATTTTTTTTTTTAAATGAATTACTCTGGCACTTACACCTCTACTCTGCACACTTTGCTTCTTCTGGAACTCAATTAATGGATCTTGTATGGTAACACTACTTGTATTGTTCTCTGCTTGATATATTGCTTTGCTTGTATTTTCTCATTTGTAAGTCGCTTTGGATAAAAGTATCTGCTAAATGGATAAATGTAAATGTAAATGGGATGAGATAAATACACTGTATGGCCAAAATATTGTGGACATCTGACTATCACACCCATATGTGGGCCTTCCCCAAACCTTTGCCACAAGGTTAGCACCACAGAGCACACAATTTTCTACACTGTCTTTGTATGCTGTAGCATTAAGATTTCCCCTTCACTGGAACTAAGATGCTGAGCCCAAACCTGTTCCAGCATGACAGTGCTCCTGTGCACAAAGCAAGGTCCATAAAGACATGGTTTCACAAGGTTGGTGTGGAAGATCTGGTCTGCACAGAGCCTTGACCTCAACCCCACTGAAAACTTTTGTGATGAATTAGAAGGCTGACTGTGCACCAGGCCTCTTCATCTGACATCAGTGCCTGACCTCACTAATGCTCATTTGGCTGAATGGGCACAAATCCTCACAGCCACATTCAAAAGTAAAAGGGGAAAGTCTTCCCTGAAGAGTGGAGATTATTATAACTATATAAGCTACAACTATAGCTTATATGGGGGGGGGGGTACTAAATCTATAATGGGATGTTCACATGTGGGTATGATTGGTTATGTGTCCTCATATTTTTGCCAATATAATGTACACTGATCAGCTATAACATTACAACCACTGACTTCTTGAGCATCAGAATTGGACCATAGACCAGTGGAAGAAGGTGGCCTGGTCTGATGAATCATGTTTTTTTTTTACATAATGTGGATGACCGGGTGCGTGTGTGTCACTTACCTGGGAAAGAGATAGCACCAGAATGCACTATGGGAAGAAAGCAAGCCGGCAGAGGCAGTGTGATGCTGTTCACAATGTTCTGCTGGGAAAACTTGGGTCTTGGCATTCATGTGGTTATATTGACATGTATCACCTATTTAAACATTTTTGCAGTCCAAGTACACCCCTTCAAGGCAACAGTATTCCTGAATGGCAGGGGCCTCTTGTGGCAGGATAATGCACCTTGCCATACTGCAAAAATGGTTCAAGAATGGTTTGAGGAACATGACAGAATTCAAGATGTTGACCTGGTCTCCAAATTCCCCAGAGCTCAGTCCAATCGAGCATCTGTGGGATGTGCTGGACAAACAATTACGATCCATGGAGGCCCCACCTCACAACTTACAAGACTCTGCTGATAACATCTTGGTGCCAGATACCACAGCATACCTTCAGATGTCTGAGTCCATGCCACGATAGTTCATAGCTCTTTTGGCAGCACAAGGGGCACCTACACAATATTAGGCAGGTGGTTTTAATTTTATGGCTGATCTGTGTATGTCCATGCACAAAGCCAGGTTGTAAGAAATGGCACAGGAATTCCAGTGCTGCGTATGAAAAATAACAGGAATGTACTGTTGTGGTATTGTGCTTTTGCCAAGAGGGAGTCTCAGCAGATGGGAACACATGCAATTTTGGACCAAAGTGGTTTGAAAATGTCTTGCACCCTGTTGTGCTATTAATTCACACCCAGACCAATGTCAAGGCTTTTGTTCATGCACACCATCAGTATTTTGGGAACGAGAGCATACAAGGAAAGGCACCTGATAGCCACTGTAAAATGTGGATTATAATCATTGATGCTTTGGAGATATTTTGTTGTTCAGAATCTCTTGTGAAGGCTGATGGAATCATGCATTTCAGGATCATTCAGCCTGAAATCTGGTTTCCTTTACTAAGAGGTTTAGACTTGGGTATAGCTAGAACATCCAACAAGACAATGAGACAAAAATACATCCAAATCAACATTGAAGTGGTTAAAGTGCTTAAACACAAAATTAAGTTTTGCACATTTCAGTCTCTGTATTTGAACCCTACTGAAAAACTGCTGTCTGAATTGGAGAGGGACGTTCACATGCACAAACCTAACAGAATGAACAAATTTTAAATTATCTGAGTGGAGAGTGGATGACAAGTGTTTCTGACATTAGACATTTCAGGAAGATACTCTGCTAAGATAAGTTCCCTTTCAAAGGGAAGTCCATGTTGCATTAGCTCAACACTGTGGGAAGTGCCCTCAGCCTCTCCTCAGCCTCTGAGAAGCGTCTGACTCTAAAGGTAGCTCTTCTGCTCGCCCTGACATCTCTCAAGCGAGTAGGAGATCTGCAAGCTCTCTCTGTTGCCCCTTCCTGCCTTGACTTTACTCCTGGATTAGCCAAGGCCTTCCTGTATCCTAGGCCGGATTATATTCCTAAAGTGCCTACATCCACTGCCCAGCCAGTAGTGTTGCAGGCTTTCTGCCCTCCTCCATTCCTCACACCGGAACATGAGAAATTGCACGGACTGTGTCCAGTAAGGGCTCTTTGTACTTGTGTCCACCACTCTGGCCAGTGGCGTAAGTCGGACCAGCTGCTGGTCTGCTTTGGCTGCAACAGTAGAAGTGATGCTGTGTTGAAGCAGCGTATCTCTAATTTGACAGTGGAAGCAATCTCTATCGCTTATGAGGCGCACAGTCTTGCTGCACCTCTGGGCATAAGGGCTCATTCCACTAGGGGGGTCACCTCCTCAAAGGCTTTGTCCAAAGGGGTATCCTTACAAGATGTGTGTGCTGCAGCGGGGTGGTCTGTGCCACACATATTCATTCAATTTTACAGCCAGGATATATACGTTCTGCCCGGGCTTGAGTATCTTACAGTGACCCTCGGGCTCAGATATTTTTTAACAGGCCACACCCTCAGTATGACAGAGTGGGTATTCTCGTTCCCACAGCATTGAGCTAACGCAATGTGGAGTTCCCTTTAAAGGGAACGTCTGGATTACACATGTAACCCTGTTCCCTGAGAAGGGAACGAGATGTTGCGTAGCTTTGTCATACAGGGGCATGCTGTCTTCGCTTCAGATAATAGAGGCTGATGGCGTGGTTCACAGGTGCCGTTTATATATCACGCGATACACTTAATTGCCACGTCACCTGATCACGACAGGCCTATAAATAGGCATGATGTTACACAAATTTCAGATGCTGGTCACGCATGAGGGTGCTTCCCACAGCGTTGAGCTAATGCAACATCTCGTTCCCTTATCAGGGAACAGAGTTACATCTGTAACCCAGAACGTTCTGCTATTCTCTCCATGATATCACAAAATATTTTGTAGGGGATATCAGTATTTTGTAGAAGTATATAATCACTTAAATACCTTGTATTTGACAGAAAACGTATCTTTATGTTTGAGCTCAAAATATTACTAATTGCATACATGGGGTTGTGTTGTTGCTTTTTTCATATAGGGTACCAATTATTCTGGTGGGCACTACATATGGAACAATTGCAATGAATGTTTATGCTTAGTATTTGAGGGTGCTTTCTTATTCTTAAATTGATGATCCGCTGTTATTTTCAGCAAAGTATTTTAAGGATTGTGTGTGGACTTTTCCTGTATAAGCTAGAGTTTATATTATTATACATGGATTTATCTATATGTTTTTGGACTTCTCTGCCATTATGCTCTCTTCTAGGGCTTTTTGGACATTGACCTGACTGACTTTAAGAAAGGGGAGGCTAATGTGACAGGCTTCCAGATTGTGAACTATGCGGATCCAGGTGTTAGCAGAATAGTTCAGCAGTGGATGGACTTTGACAATAAAGATTCCAAAGTTCCAAAGAAAGGACTCAAGGTAAACACCCTGTGTGCACCTGCCATGCCATACAAATTCATGTTCTCATTAACAAGGATGAAGAATACACACATACATGTTTATGAATTATACAAGTTTATGTTTTGGTTCTCTTTCTGTGTTTCCAGTACACTGGAGCACTCACGTATGATGGTGTTAAAGTGATGTCTACAGCTTTTCAGAATCTCCGCAGGCAGAGGATTGACATATCACGGCGTGGCAATGCTGGTGAATGCCTCGCAAACCCACCAGCCCCCTGGGGCCAGGGCATTGACATTCAGAGAGCTTTACAGCAGGTACACTACTCTGGGAGGACTGTATGCAAATATTCTTGCTTGCTAATGCACACACACACACACACACACACACACACACACAAAGAGAAAAACACATACAGACCCAGAGATACACAAACTACATAATATGCATGACTGCTATAGGTTCAAATATAGTCTGAGAAACTTTAATAGATTATGAAACAACATGCACCACAATTCTGTCTCATAAAATCCATGTTGACTGGCCAATGAGTACGTCACAATCAAATGTGACATAGCCGATAGAATACAAATAAAGTTTTTATGTATGTCATAATGGCATATGAAATCATTCACAAATTTACAGCGAAAAGAATGAACAGCAGGCTCCTGCTAGCCTACAGTTTTATATGACTATGCTGATTTATAAAATACGCTATATGGCCAAATGTTTATGGACACCTGACCATCACATATGTGCTTTCAGAACATCCTACTGCAGATTAACCTCCACTCTTCTGGGAAGGCCTTCCATTAGATTTTGAAACATGGCTGTGGGGATTTGCCCGTTAAACCACAAGAGCATTAGTAAGGTTGGGCACTGATGTGAGGCGAGGAGGCCTAGGGTCCAGTCCGCACTCCAAATGATTCCAAAAGTGTTCAGTGGGGTTGTGGTCAGGGCTCTGTGCAGGACACTCAAGTTATTCCACTCCAACATTGGCAAACCATGTCTTCATGGACCTCACTTTGTGCACAGGCGCATTGTCTTGCTGGTATGGGCCCCTTAGTTCCAGTAAAGGAAAACTGTAAAGCTACAGCGTACAAATATAACACTGTGCTGCTAACGTTGTGACAAAAGTTTGGGGAAAACCCACATATGGGTGTGATGGTCAGGTGTCCACAGACCTTTGGCCATATATTGTACAAACACAAAATATACAAGTTATGTTACATGATCTGTCAAGAAAGCTTATTTTCTGTTATGACTTTCCTTGGGGAAACAATCTGCAACTCTCTAAGCTCTCTTCATACAGAAAATATATAAAATATTGAATTTGGGATCTCACATATTTTCTGTTATAAAAAAAAAATGTTTGTGTGAGGAAGTCCCCAAATTTGTGGTGTAATCAGAGTGTAATCAGGTAGACTCACACACTGGCCTGAGGCTGATGTGAGTGCATTAAACTGGACTAAGGAAGTTGAGCCCATCTTCTCAAACACACACACACTACTGAGCCTGGGGTTCAACTGGGTCAATTAACCCCATCATTCAGTTTGAAAGATGTACTGTACACATGGAGAGAAGCAATGGCCAAGAAGTATACCTCTCAGACTCAGAAACAGAGCAAAGATCAAAGGAAAGAAGGAAGAATGGAAGAATGCAAGAAAAAGAATAGTTGCATAGTAGCTTGCAGTGTTTTATATTTGTATAACTAAAGCAGGCTCTTGGGTTTCTGTCTTAGGTTCGGATTGAAGGTGTAACTGGACACATCCAGTTTAATGAGAAAGGCCGGCGAATCAACTACACCATCAGTGTGATGGAACTGAAGGCCACAGGGCCAAAGAAAGTAAGTACAGACATTTTGACCATAGAATTACTATAGAAAAGCTGTATCAGACAACATACCTAAAATGATCATGTGGTAATTTAAGCTATATTTTATGTATTGATTAGAGAAGACGGCAGCTAAATGGCTGTCTACAGTATAACATGAAAATCCCTCGCAAACATAATATTCAAGGCTGTAATGTTATCATGTTTGAAGGTTTAATAAATTAATCACTGAGCACTGCACATGTAAATTATTGTTTCCTTTTGGACATTTTGAAGGGTTAATCATAGCACTCATCACTTTTATTTGGTTTCAGGTAGGATACTGGAATGAGGATGAGAAATTTGTGAGCACAGCAGCCTACATGTCTGGAAGTAACGACACCTATGGATTTCAGAACCACACATACATCGTCACTACCATCTTGGTATGGTCTCAGAATAGCCTCTTTGCTTGATCTTAATGTAAATAAGAATTTAGAACCTAAGGCATGGTGCTATGGATAAAAATATTCATTTTGCAATAAATGTTATTTAGTGTTTCTAAATATTAACGATGCATTGCTGTGTTGCTTACAGTGAGGGAAAAAAGTATTTGATCCCCTGCTGATTTTGTACGTTTGCCCACTGACAAAGAAATGATCAGTCTATAATTTTAATGGTAGATTTATTTGAACAGTGAGAGACAGAATAACAACAAGAAAATCCAGAAAAACGCATGTCAAAAATGTTATAAATTGATTTGCATTTTAATGAGGGAAATAGGTATTTGACCCCCTCTCAATCAGAAAGATTTCTGGCTCCCAGGTGTCTTTTATACAGGTAACGAACTGAGATTAGGAGCATACTCTTAAAGGGAGTGTTCCTAATCTCAGTTTGTTACCTGTATAAAAGACACCTGTCCACAGAAGCAATCAATCAATCAGATTCCAAACTCTCCACCATGGCCAAGACCAAAGAGCTCTCCAAGGATGTCAGGCACAAGATTGTAGACCTACACAAGTCTGGAATGGGCTACAAGACCATTGCCAAGCAGCTTGGTGAGAAGGTGACAACAGTTGGTGCGATTATTCGCAAATGGAAGAAACACAAAAGAATCTCAATCTCCCTCGGCCTGGGGCTCCATGCAAGATCTCACCTCGTGGAGTTGCAATGATCATGAGAACAGTGAGGAATCAGCCCAGAACTACACAGGAGGATCTTGTCAATGATCTCAAGGCAGCTGGGACCATAGTCACCAAGAAAACAATTGGTAACACACTACGCCGTGAAGGACTGAAATCCTGCAGCGCCCGCAAGGTCCCCCTGCTCAAGAAAGCACATATACATGCCCGTCTGAAGTTTGCCAATGAACATCTGAATGATTCAGAGGACAACTGGGTGAAAGTGTTGTGGTCAGATGAGACCAAAATGGAGCTCTTTGGCATCGACTCAACCCACCGTGTTTGGAGGAGGAGGAATGCTGCCTATGACCCCAAGAACACCACCCCCACCGTCAAACATGGAGGTCGAAACATTATGCTTTGGGGGTGTTTTTCTGCTAAGGGGACAGGACAACTTCACCGCATCAAAGGGACGATGGACGGGGCCATGTACTGTCAAATCTTGGGTGAGAACCTCCTTCCCTCAGCCAGGGCATTGAAAATGGGTCGTGGATGGGTATTCCAGCATGACAATGACCCAAAATACACGGCCAAGGCAACAAAGGAGTGGCTCAAGAAGAAGTACATTAAGGTCCTGGAGTGGCCTAGCCAGTCTCCAGACCTTAATCCCATAGAAAATCTGTGGAGGGAGCTGAAGGTTCGAGTTGTCAAATGTCAGCCTCGAAACCTTAATGACTTGGAGAAGATCTGCAAAGAGGAGTGGGACAAAATCCCTCCTGAGATGTGTGCAAACCTGGTGGCCAACTACAAGAAACGTCTGACCTCTGTGATTGCCAACAAGGGTTTTGCCACCAAGTACTAAGTCATGTTTTGCAGAGGGGTCAAATACTTATTTCCCTCATTAAAATGCAAATCAATTTATAACATTTTTGACATGCGTTTTTCTGGATTTTTTTTAGTTGTTATTCTGTCTCTCACTGTTCAAATAAATCTACCATTAAAATTATAGACTGATCATTTCCTTGTCAGTGGGCAAACGTACAAAATCAGCAGGGGATCAAATACTTTTTTCCCTCACTGTAATAGAAGAACATTGTTCTATTATTTATTTTCATTTATGGAAAAAAAGGATGCATGGTTTCACTTCTGCAAGCAAACTGCTACTTTGGATGTGTGAATGAGATATCACTGCTTCTCCCACAGCAGAATATTTTCATCTTATTCTTAAAGGCCAGTCTGGGATTGAATTCCCAGGAGTACTCAGAAATTCATTTTCCTCCACTGGCCCCTCTGTTCTGCTATCCTGGGTGGGAGTCCTTTGGGTTGTTTTAGTAAGGTTTTACAGGGTTTTTGATCAAACCTTTGATATATGGCCTGACTATCCCTTCTTCATCTGGGCAAAAGACTGTGCGTATAGGCTGGTGTGCTGAGAAATAGGGAAGTGGAATAAGTCAATTCAGTTCAATTTTATTTGTATAGCGCTTTTTACAATGGACATTGTCTCAAAGCAGCTTTACAGAAACATGTAAACACAGGATACAGATTTTAGGTGTGTGAATTTATCTCTATTGAGCAAGCCGGTGGTGATGGTGGCAAGGAAAAACTCCCTAAGATGATATGAGGAAGAAACCTTGAGAGGAACCAGTCTCAGAAGGGAACCCATCCTCATCTGGGTAACAGTGGATAGTGTGAAAGTAAAAGAAAGTTCATTATGGTTTTTACATGAAGTCTTTGTTGAACTAGTCCACTGTTGACTAAAGGAGACCTGAGTGCAAAATTGTATTTGATAATTGCAGTCCCAAGGCCATAGTTGCAACCATAGTCCCAGCAACCACAGCAACAATGTCCATGTGGAATTGAGGTCAAAAGCCATTTCATGCTACTTCAAGTGGTACCATCCTAAGCAATCTCAAGGCTATAGCCTCCAGTTGATGAGAGCTTCATCCGGAGGTAGGGCATCTGGATGGATCAGGCAGGTAGGGAGTGCAGAAAGGGTCAGGATCACTGGCATCTCCATAAATCATGTGTGGCTCGACAGAAGGAGAGAGGGAGAGGGAGGAGAAGAGAAGGAGAGATCATTAGGTATGCTTACTATCCCGTGATGGATAAGACTGTATACTTTGTGTAAAAGAAAGTCTATTTATGGTAAGCTTGAGTAAACAAATATGTTTTCAGCCTAGATTTAAACACAGAGACTGTGTCTGAGTCCTGAACACTAATTGGAAGGCTGTTCCATAACTGTGTTGCTTTGTAAGAGAAAGCTCTTCACCCTGCTGTAGCCTTCGCTATTTGAGGTAACAGCCTGCACCTTTTGATCTAAGTAGGCGTGGTGGATCATAGAAGACCAAAAGTTCCCTTAGATACTGCGGCGAGAGACCGTTTAGTAGAGTAATAGTAGTATTTTATAATCAATGTGAAATTTCACTGGGAGCCAGTGCAGTGTGGATAAGATCGGGGTGATGTGGTCATATTTTCTGGTTCTAGTAAGGACTCTTGCAGCTGCATTCTGGACTAACTGGAGCTTATTTATGCCTCTACTGGAACATCCAGACAGTAAGGCATTACAATAATCTAGCCTAGAGGGGATGAAAGCATGAAGAAATATTTCCGCATCATGTAGTGACATTATATTTTTTATCTTAGCAATGTTTCTGAGATGAAAGAAGGCTATCCTAGTAATACTATCTACATGAGTGTCAAATGAAAGACTGGGGTCAATAAACACACCAAGGTCTTTTACTGCTTCATATGACGAAACGGAAAGACCATCTAGAGTTACTATGTAATCAGAAAGCTTACTTCTAGCTACATGTGGTCCTAGTACAAGTACTTCTATCTTGTCCAAATTAAGTAAAAACAAGCTAAAAAGCATCCAATGTCTAATGTCCTTTACACATTCCTCAACTTTATTAAGCTGCTGTCTGTTGTCTGGCTTTGCTGAATCATACATTTGTGTGTCATCAGCATAACAGTGGAAGCTAATTCCATGTTTATGAATAATTTGATCTAGAGGTAGCAGATACAGAGTAAAAAGCAGTGGGCCAAAAACAGAACCTTGTAGAACACAAATTTAACCTCAGTATGCTTGGAGAAGTCGGCATAAAAAAGGGGGGCTAGATGACTAGAGGCAGAAAACAGTTTGAAAATATACAGTATGTTATACAATAAAAGGGCTAGTTTAGGTTTTTCATCTCTATGGAACTTGTTTATTTTTTCATTCATCTTGCACCAGTGTTTCTTGGGTTGGTACTAGATTCACTGGACCACTGGCAAGGATAAAGCAGTTGCTGAAGATTCATTCATTCATTTGTCTTCAGTTACAACTTTATCTTGTTCAGGTGACAGTGGATCCAGTGCCAATCCTGGTAACACTGGTTGCAAGGTGGGAGAATTCAACCTGGATGGGATGGCAGTCCATCAGTGGGCATTTCACACACTTACATTCTCACATTAATTTATACCAGGCAGCAATTCACCTTACTCAATTCAGCTATTGGGATTTGTAAAGAAACCCACGCTGATGCGAGAAGTACAAGTGTAATTCCACACAGATGGTAACCCAAGCTGTGGATCTGTCAGCAACACTACCCTGCTAATAGATTGTGTCTTCAACCAAAAGGCTTACTTGAATCTTTTTCAATTGTAAGCATAGAAAGTGCATACTTTAGTGTGAAAATGCGTACAGAAAATGTATAGTTAGTGTAAACAGTGAATACTTTTATTGTATTTTGTACTATGAACACTATGTGCTTGTTGAACATCCCTTTACAAAACCATGGCCATTAATATGGAATTGGTCCCCCTTTGCTGCATTAAAAGACTCCACTCTGGGAAGGCTGGGAAGGATTTCCATTAGATTTTGGATTTTGGTGGCTGTGAGGATTTGTACATTCAGTCACAAGAGCATTTGTGAGGTTAGGCACTGATGTTGGGTGAAAAGGCTTGACATGCAGTCTATGTTATACAAAGGTGTTCAGTGTGGTTGAAGTCAGGGCTCTGTGTTCTTCCACACCAACCTTGGCGAAACATGTTTTTAATGGAGCATGTTTTTATGGAACGTTCATGGAACATGTTTGGGCCTCTAAGTTCCAGTGAAGGAAGTGTTAATGCTACAGTATACATAGACATTCCAACTTTGTGGCAACAATTTGTGCAAGGCCTACATATGGGTGTGATGGTCAGGTGTCCACATACGTTTAGCCATATATACGTATATAAGACATCACACACTTGGGGCTGTCCCCAGGCAGAATCACATCAATTTCAGCCCAGTCCTTTTTTTGCCTTTTTGTAAGACATAAGTCCAGGTTAAGCTGGACCAGCTGAAAATAAGTCACTGTATGCAGTAACATGGCTCAACTCTGATTTGGTAATAATATTACTTTGTTAAGCATATAGACAGCAACACTGATTCAAGCTGTTATAACATGAGGGCAGAAATGGTACTCATTTTTATCTATTGCAGGAATCTCCATACGTGATGTTAAAGAAGAATCATGAAAAGCTTCTAGGAAATGATAAGTATGAAGGCTACTGTGTTGAACTGGCAGCAGAAATAGCCAAGCATGTGGGATACCAGTACAAACTCAAGATTGTTGCCGATGGGAAGTATGGAGCCAGGGATCCAGAGACAAAGATGTGGAATGGGATGGTTGGGGAACTGGTTTACGGAGTAAGTAATCAGTTTTTAATTTTGCCCATTTAAGCCCACTTTTTTGTTTAAAAAACATATCGCTTTGTTTCTCATTATTCATCACTGCTATTAAATAATTCATATTCAGCAACATGATTATTAATGTGTTTAGAAGACCATTACACATCTGTTATGGCCAAGATCATTTTATGGTGTGGCCAATAAATTATTTATTTATTTCTTCAAAAGCATTGACTCAGTTGAATGAACTCCCTTTAGAAGTGTTTTGAAGAAGAGAGGCTGGAGGCTGGAGGAGAGGTTAGAGTAGATCTTTATGTTCTCAGAAAAACAGCCTCACAGCCTACATTTTCTTTGATAGTATTTTCTGCATCAGTGTGTGGCTTTATAAAATGTAAGTCTCATAAGAAATGGATTTAGAATAAAGGACAAATATTTTTAATTAAGGCTCCATTTTGCATTGAAGGAGTACATCTCTCATTGTTGTTGTTTTGTCTATTTTTTAAGATGTGTATCAGGGATTGAAAGGCTCTGTTCAAGCATTTGCAACTGAATTGATATAATTATTATGTTGTAAATAATAATAATAATAATTAGAAAACAGATCATTTCAGTTCTAAAATCTAATTGGCTGAGCCACATTTGAAGCCTTTGTAAAATCTTTGAGGTACCTGTGTCCACGTCACAATAATTGAATTCTGGATTAATGCAAAAGAGCCAATAAACACTATTACATGACAGCCATTGTTGTGTTCATAGAATGCTTAAACTTTGTCTGTTATATTGCTTAGCAACCAAAGCTTAATATTAACAGACTACATTGCATGGCAGTAGAATTGTTTGTTGTAAATATTCTAATAATATATGTAATTAATTACTAAACATTTGATTTTATCATGTTGTTTTTATCACCATTTTCTAAAAGCAATAAGCCACTTTACGTCATGCCTAACACCCTTATACTTGATAAAATCACTGTAATGCACACCCTGTCATGGCTATGACAGGGTGCATATAATAAAAATTGCATTTTTTTTTTTCTATGAAAAAAACCCTATGTGCTCCTGAATATGATTCTCTCATAATATTCCCAACTGTATTTTTTATTATAATTCGGAATTGATTTATATTAAGCTTCTGAACTTTCTTGTCTTATTACTTCAGAAAGCCGATGTTGCAGTGGCACCACTGACCATAACGTTGGTGAGAGAGGAAGTCATTGACTTCTCCAAACCCTTCATGAGCTTGGGTATTTCAATTATGATCAAGAAGCCCACCAAGTCCAAACCAGGAGTCTTCTCTTTTCTTGACCCACTGGCCTATGAGATTTGGATGTGTATTGTGTTTGCCTACATTGGCGTGAGTGTAGTACTCTTTCTGGTCAGCCGCTTCAGCCCATATGAGTGGCATGCTGAGGACTGTGAGGAAAGTGAAAAGGCCAATACCAACCAGGCTGGATTCTTGTCAGGCCAGAATACACAGAATCAGTCCCATCTGAACCAGGAGCAGACAAATGAATTTGGCATCTTCAACAGCCTCTGGTTCTCACTAGGCGCTTTCATGCAGCAAGGCTGCGACATCTCACCCAGGTATGAGATTTCTGGTAATTACTTACTAGGCTAATCTGTGTGCATTTGATTGATAGTAAAGTGTGTATGGACTAAGAGAATGCATCTAAAACCATATGATGCTTTGTTGATATTCGGCCCTTATTCATAAATGTTTGAGTAAAATTGGGTGTAAATATTTGCGAAAGCCAAACCGAAGAAAAAATTTATGCTGGATTAACAAAATTTTTCTTTGTATTCACATGTATACTATATGTTGATGAATGGCAAACACCTGCAAATTACCGGCCTTGTGCACGTCACAGCTGATTCGTGTTTGGTGACCCCACAAAACTCCATAAAAGGCCAAGTTCCCACAGTGTAAAACACAAAATGGCCAAAAAAGAAGAATTACTCTGAGGCAGAAGTACTTTTTACTCACACCTACAAGAATAAAAATATATTATTTAGCAGCTTATCCAGCAGAATGGCAGCACCAAAAATGGAGAGAATTGTTTTAACTTCCAATGGGTAAGATGTAAGACTTATTTTCTCCTATAATGAGTTTACCAGGGCCATGCTTTGAATTTCAGAGATAAAAGCTGCAGAAGTGTTGTACAAGATACAGGACAGTGCATAGGAGTGTATCCTGGACCTTAAAGGTCACCAATTAAAAGTCTAATTAGTCAGGGTAAAATTAGCAACATGAAGTGAATGGCTCTAGAAGAGCAGAGGGAATTGTGGCAGTGGCAGCAGGGCTATGAAAATGGAATGCCAGTGCCAAAACCCATTAGTCTTTACTAGTAGGGCCTTAAAGTGGCCCTATTATACTTTTTCAGATATTACCTTTCATGTAGTGTTTATATAGCACTATATATGTATTTATATGTGTGTGTATATATATATATATATATATATATATATATATAGTCTATATATATGTCTCTCTCTCTCTCTCTCTCTCTCTCTATATATATATATATATATATATATATATATATATATATATATATATATATAATGTGTATATATGTATGTATATATGTATGTAGTCTTTCATATAGCTGTTTGTGAATGTAAAACGTCTGCAAGGTTTCAAAAATCAAAGTGCATGACAAATGGAGTTATTGTCTCCCAAAAGAAAACCAATTCGCCCTCAAACAATACAGTTGTAGTTGCATCCTGAAACTACATACAAACGTACCACTGTTCTGTCCTGTTCTCATCATGCTTGCGATCTATCACTAAAAGCACTAAAACTGGACTCAGGCTCAAATAGATAAGGAAAACCGACATTATTACTGAGCTGGAATATGGAAATGGATGTTTCTTTTTTGACATCTGACCAATCTGAGCAGAGTAGGCTCTCTGAAAGGAGGAGTTTAGAGTAAATGGATCCTTGAGTCAATTGTTTGTGACACCGAGAAAAAGAGGTGATGCTGCAATGTGAATTATGAGAAACTTAAAAGGATTTTTTTTTTTTTTTTTTTTTTTTACCTTGGATACCTATTGTAAGATACCTCTAAAATAAAATGAGGCACTTTTAATATAGCAACTATGGACACTTTAAAACACTATGGGTGGGTTGCACCAATAAGGATTAATCTTAAATCTAGATTAAACCAAGGTTTTTCTAATAATTCTATTGCACCAAACTTTAAACCTTGTTTAAAAATAAGCAGTTTACATTAACGTGATGGTTTACATTTAAACCATCATGTCAATCCTGGATTTAATTTCACAATAAACCAGGATTAACTATAAACTTGTTGCTCCATCACTTTAAACTCAGATTTGACATTTTTTCATTTTCTCAACCTGTATTGGTTATGCAAATGAGCAGTTAATAATGGCAGTTGAATTTTTTTTTTTAATTCAAAGTTTAAAGTTCACGATCCCTTACATTGTTGCTGTTTAGTTACACTGGAGAATTCATATATTTCCATGTTATGAAATCCACATGCACTTCCACAATGTTGTCAATGGCGAATCCATCATGATGGAGAAAATTAATCATAAATGAAGGTTTTAATCGCAGGTTAGAATTCTAATCCCCAATTTGTTAATCTGTGTTTAAAATTAAGTGGTGCAACACAGCTCAATTTAAAATAAAGCCCAGATCAACAAATGCTAGATTAGCTCTAAACTGTGCTTAATTTAATCCTTATTGGTGCAACCCACCCAATCTCTGAAGAACCTCAGTTCTTTGTCAGTGTTGCCACATGGAGTGGTGTTATCTAAAGTGGTTTATTATCATAGGTCAATGTCTTTTATAGTTAATTACAGATTTCTAATCCACCATGCAGTCCAACTACTAGGTAACTAGGGATTTCTAAAGTGCCTCATAAACTAAGGATCTTTTATGTGCCTGTGGTTAATATTTAGTTTGTTTAGTGATATTTAGCAGTTGGCTGGCTGTCTGTGTCTGAGTTGAGTAATTTAATGAATGTTATATTGATTTCTGTTTTTGCTTGTGTCAGACTAATTACAAGAGTAATAATTGGTCAATATATAATATCATGACACAATTGATTATTGTAATTTTGATTTCACCTGCCTTCTTTCTCACATGCCTCACTATTTCACTTTCAAGGATTTTGACATTCATATCAGTACATCTTTGCACAAAGGAAAAGTAGCCAATATATGCCTCTCCCCCTGGAGGAATCTCAGAGCTGCAATAAGAATTGATTGTGTGTTCTTGCTATTGGAACTGAAATGTCAGCAGTTGGGAGGGGGTGAAGAAGACTTTAATTACATTTGTTTTTTGTTCTTTTCCGGTTGTGACTTATTTGCCAGCAAGTGGAACCAACAGTTCCACTTGCTGTGATGGTGTGATGGTGACCTGTTCTTTTTTTGGTACAGTGTGTCATCAATACATGTGTTGTGGTCCGACACAGGCCAGACACACTGTTGTGACAACATCAACATATCACCACTGCTTAGCAAAAGTACTGAACTTCTGGATTCGAGATGGGGAATATGAGCTCTCATAGGCTGTGAGGTGAGGGCTAGTGCAATGGTAACTCTTGGTCTGGCATCTGTCCTTGCCAGATGCTATTTATTTTCTCCAAAAGCACTGTTTACTGTCAGAGATGCTCAAATGTCAGGCCTGTCAGTCATGGCCGTCTCTGAATCAGGCCCAATGCATGCCAGGCTCTCTATTTTCCCTTATCTCCTCACACGTATTTTGTCTTCCTTTACCAGAATCTCAGTTTGGACACTCAAACTCTTTATTTATTTATTTATTTATTTATTTATTTATTATTATTATTTTTTTTTGTCAAATGTGCTCTTTGCACATTTGACTACTTTTTTATTTCTTTTTGTAACCTTCTTTTCTTTATTTTAGATCTTCCTATGACCAGCATGATGTAATCTTCTGCCTCCACTGATTATCATGCTCGTCTACTACAGTGCTGTGAAAAAGTATTTTTGTTTTCCTGATTTCTTCTGTTTTCTGATTTTTTCTCCTATTTTTTTTCAAGAATTAAAAAAAATCCAATATAAAACAAAGGCAACCTGACTTAACACAAAATACAGTTTTTAAATTATATTGTTACTTATTGAAGCAAAAAAAGTTATCCAATACCAGCTGGGCCTGTGTGAAAATGTATTTGCCCCCTTAGTTACTAATTCCCCAAATCTATGAAACTGCATTCATAATACAGTTCAGCTGGACTAGACACAACCAGGCCTGATTGCTGCAAACCCTGTTCAGTCAAATCAACACTTTTTCAACAGCATGGAGCTGGTTAAAAGGTCTTACCCAGTAACACACTATGCTGGAATTGAAATAAATTCCAGAAATGATGAGGAAGAAGTTGATTGAAATACATTAGTTTGGGAAGGGTTATAAAGCTATTTCAAAGGCTTTGGGACCCCAAAGAACCACAATGAGAGCCATTATCACCAAATGGAAAAAGTCGGCACAGTAATGAACCTTCCCAGAAGTGTCCAATCTTCCCAAATTCCTCCAAGAGCACAGCAACTGCTCTTCCAGGAAGTCCCAAAAGACCCAAGGACAACATCAAAGGACATACAGGCTTCTCTTGCATCAGGAAAGGTCACTGTTCTTGACTTCACTCTCAGAAAGACACTGGGCAAAAATGGCATCGATGGAAGAGTGCGAGGTGAAAACCAATGCTAACCCAGAAGAACATTGAGGCTGATTAGTCAAAAGTGGAACTGTTTGGAAGACAAGGGTCCTGTTACATCTGGTGTAAAACAAACACAGAATTCCACGAACAGTATACCTATGGTCAATCATGGTGGTGGAAGTGTAATGGTGTGGGGATGCTTTGCTGCTTCAGGGCCTGGGCAACTTGCACTAATTGAGGGAAACATGAATTCTGCTGTCTAACAAAAAATCCTAAAGAAGAATGTCCAGTCTTCATTCCATAAGTTGAAACTCAAACGCAACTGGATTATGCAGCAAGACAATGATCCAAAGCATAGCAGTAAGTTCTGGTCCTAGAAGAAAGTGAAAGTCTGATCTCGGAAGCGTTTGGTTGCAGTTATCGCTGCTAAAGTTGGCACCACCAGATTTTAGATTTTCATTTTAAGGGGGCAATTAGTTCTTCACATTGGAGATAGGTGTTGGATAACTTTTTTTGCTTCGATGAATAAATAAGCTGTAAACATGGGTCCCGTTACATCTGGTGTAAAATAAACACAGAATTCCAACCTGTTTACTCAGGTTACTATTATTTTATGTTGTATTTCATTTGAAGATCTAAAATTATTTAGTATAAGATATACACAAAAAACAGAAGAAATCAGGAAAAATGAAAGAAATACTTTTTCACAGCACTGTACATACCCAGACCTGCCCTTATCCGCCTGTTTCCTAAATCACAAGTAGTCGATATATCCTTTAGGTGTTCTATTTTGCAAAACTCTCTGCTAGCCTTTTTCTCTTTTAAAGCCACTGAATCCTGAGCTGTCATTGAAGCATGTCTCCCTCCCATCATATTGCTAGCTGTATAATGATAGCTCCATCTGGGAATAGAGGGTATGCACATGACGTCAAGATAGTCAGAACTCGCCGTGGTCACGCCCACTGAGTGGCTAAAAGACTGAGCGGCAGCATTAGTGTACAGTTTGAATTCCGCAAAAACACAGAAAAAACACATCTAAAATGGGAAAAAGCTGTTGTGCAATCAACTGTGCTAACAGATTCAACAAGAATTTGGAGCTGTCTTTTGACAGAGTGCCAAAAAACCATTCACTTTTTTTTTTTTTTAAACTAAGTCGAGCAGTGTAAGTTCTTTTGGCATGTGGTATTCATGTTGTACAATGATGAATAATTTGCTACATATTTCTGTTTAAACACTGCCTATTTCCATTGATGAATAATGGGGGCTCATTCTTTTTCTGACTGTGTTTTACCTTCACAAATGTATAACGTTAGTAAGTGGAAGCAGTGTTAGCTACAAACAAACTAGGACTAGCTAGCTTACGGGTTACCAGATAAAATTATATAATAAAATCAAAATATTTGTACATACCTGTCCACATACAATCAGAACATTTATTGGTGTTCTTGTCACTTTAATTTCTCTAATAAATCCTGCCTTGAAATAGGACTAAGCATCAAGGCTTTTGCATGCCTTCAGGTTTTGCTTAGTGTGTTTCCCCAGCGTCAAAATCAGGTACATATAAATGTCGGGAAAACCAATTTCTGGCCACAAGGCAATGTCCATGGACCACAGATTCTTTTGCAAGTTGTAAGGGTCACTGTCGAGTCCAACTGCCTTTAATTTAAACTGATAATCGTTAGTTATACTAGCATTTTCGCAGCTTCCCCTATTAAAACAGGTCATTTTGCTGAAGGTTTTGCCACTCAGTCCGGCCGAGGGGGGCGTGTTCCAGTGGGAGAGTGATGTCAATGCATACCCTCTGTTTTTCTATATATACTGAATGTGGTGCATCAAAACCAAAGCACCTGCAAAAAAAACTGTCAGGCAGTGCTGACATTGATGAGCTTTTAATATAAAGGATCTACTTATTTGTGTGCATGTATTTTATTTTCTCCAGCAACATCTAACCACAAACAATTTACACTCCTAAGCACTGCCATTGAAACAATAAATCACTGTTGACACTTACAGTGCAGACTTAACAGCCTGCACAACAATTTTACAGCTCAGCAGTGAAAGTAATTAAGGTATGAATTGTGTATTTTGTCACCCTCTCTCGCTTAGTAAACTCATAATTCAGAAACTATTCAGAATTTTCCCCATTATTATTATTCTAATCATAGCTCTAAACAACATAGGCTATATAGGCTCTAGACTAGGGCCTGATATCAATGTGTTAAAAGAAGTCATTAAATGTTACAGGAAAGGGCTTGGAGAATACACATGCTAACATCTTGTGGGTGATTACATCACCCATATTCATGTCATCTCACAAGATGGGTGGGTGGGAGCACAGTGGGAGAGGGTGTTATCAAATATCAAATTCATTTAGTAATAGGCTATATTTTTCTTCTAACATTTGATATTATTAGCTAGGAATTCTAAATGAATCTTGCATTCCAGTAATATTAGTGATGACTTTTCTTATTTTCTTCATTTTCCTCTTTTCTGAAACTAACAACCATTTTATTGCTTCATAATGTTTTTGAAAAGCATACTATATATACACATTCTAATCTGAGACAACAGGGCTTAATCCAATCCTGATTCTATTACCCTTGAATTTAAGAAGAACTTCTCAGAGCAAATTGCTGTTTGAATTTCTTTGAATAGTATAATATTGCAACTGTCTAAAGAGCAGAATAGGCTCTGTAACTAATGAAACATGACTAATGTTACAATTGTAATTTGTCTATCTTGATGTGGATGCTGAAAATTATTTTTATTAATATTTTTCTGTTTTTTAGATTTAGAACAATAGACCCAAAACATCACTATTTATGTCAATAAAGTAAATAATAAAATTACTTTTATTGAACATGCACAGTTCAATAAATAATGAAAAAGTAGACATAGGGTGAATCCCAAAATGCAACCTACTACCTACTTACGTTTTAGGGTACAGAATGGAGTTGTACTCCATATGTATGTACTACTATATGTAGTGCAGCCATTCTGAGAATAATAAAAATCGGTGGTAAGAATGTAACAAGGTAAATGTATATTTTTTTTTCTCTAAAAAAAAGTGCATGTGGCAACACACAATGTTCACCAGTACATTTACTATTGGGATGCTGTTTGTAGGTATACAATTACTAACTGATAAAATGCCCAATGAGTGCAGCTACAAGGTACAGTGGGTGTAATAAACTGGCCGCTCAGTGTCAGTAAGTATTGTAAACATGTACATCAATGTTTAATTTTTTTATCATTTATTGATGAGGTAAATCATTCAAAATTCCAAACTGTAGTGGGTAGCTATTTACAGTTGTGGTCAGAAGTTTACATATACTCATCATGAACATGGCAATATTGGGCTTTCAATAATTTTTTTTTTAACTGTTCTTTTTCTGGGGCAGAACGATTCTATTCTACAACATACATCTTTATATATATATATATATATATATATATATATATATATATATATATATATATATAGTTATATATATTTGGTTCACAAGTTTTAATTTATTTGGGGTTTTCTGTAGTAAACACAAGGTCAAAATTATACATACAGGGTCAAAAATATACATACAGCACACCTAATATTTAGTTGAATGTCCCTTAGCAAGTTTCACCTTGAGCAGATGCTTTTGGTAGCCATCAACCGCTTCTTTCAGAATTCTGGTTAGATATTTGACCACTCTACTTGGCAGAATTGGTAAAGTTCAATGTCATTTGTTGGTTTCCTTCTCCTGACTCAACTTTTAAGCAGAGTCCACAAATTTTTGATAGGGTTGAGATCAGGACTTTGGGAAGGCCATTCCAAAAGCTTAATGTTAGCCTGCTTTATCCATTACAAAAGCAGTTTTGATGCGTGTTTAAGGACATTGTCCTGTTGGAACACTCGATTGTGTCCAAGTTTCAACCGTCTGGCTGATGGTTTGAGATTATGCTGAATAATTCTATTGTAGTCCTCCTTCATTATTCCATCCACTTTGTGCAATGCACCAGTTCCACTGGCACCAAAACTGCCCCAGAGCATACCACCACCATGCTTAACAGTTGGTACAGTGAATGCCTCACCTTTACTCTTCCAAACGTACCTCTGGTTATTGTGGACAGACAACTCAATCTTTGTCTCATTTGACCATAAAACTTTCCTCCAGAAGGCTTTTTCTTTGTTCATATGGTCAGCCGCAAACTTTAGATGGGCTTGAAGGTGTCGCTTTTGGAGCAGGGGCTTCTTTCTTGGACAGCAGCCTTTCAGTCCAGGGTGATGTAAAACTCGCTTGACTGTAGTCAGTGACACTGATGTTCCAGCAGCTTCCAGTTCATGGCAGGTCTGTGCCTTGCTGGATCCTGGGTTTTTCCTGACCATCTGAACCAATTTCCTCTCAGCTGAGGGTGACAGTTTGGGTCTTCTTCCAGACCTTGGCAAAGTGGCTACAGTTCCCAATAACTTGTACTTATGTACAATTGTTTAAACTGATGATCTTGGAATCTGCATTCGTTTAGAAATGGCTCCAAGAGACATCCCTGACTTGTGTAAATCCGCCAACCTCTTTTTCAGATCTGCACTGTGCTCCTTGGACTTTCCCATAGTACAGTGTGTTGGTCAATCCAATGAATGCTGTCAAAAAAACTTCCGACCACAGCTGTATATAATGGGCTTCATTTATAAAGCTGGAAACAAATCATAAACAGGAGTAAATCCTAAGTAAATCCACATCGTAAATAATTCACAGGAGCATTTAAACAAGAAATTAAGTAATCATTAAAATCAAATCATATCCTTTGAAAGATCCTGAGTTTCTGTAAATGTGAAACTGTAAAGTCAATCAATCAATCAATATTTATTTATAAAGAACATTTAAAGACAACATAAGTTGATCCAAAGTGCTGTACAGTAGAAAAAGGTAAACAAGAACATCAACATCTAGACATTTTCAAAGGCTAAAGAATAAAAAGGGAAGATTTAAAAATAGCTAATGATGAAGCAGACCTGGAGACTAATCCAAAGTTTGGGTCTAGCCACAGAAAAAGCCAGATCCCTCTTGTATTTACATCGACAACTGGGGACAGACAGAAGTAACTGATTGGAAGATCTGAGCGTGAGACTCTATTGGCATGACTGCAATTTCCTTTACAGATTACATGATGAAGTTTAAATAGCTACTTTTTTCAACTGCATGCACATCTTGGCCACCGTGCTACAGCTCAGTGTCAGGGTCTTGGCAATCTTCTTATAGCCGAGGCCATCTTTATGTAGAGCAACAATTCTTTTTTTCAGATCATCAGAGAGTTCTTTGCCATGAGATGCCATGTTGAACTTCCAGTGACAGTATGAGGAGGTGTGAGAGCGATGACACCAAATTTAACCCAACTGCTACCCATTCACACCTGAGACCTTGTAACACTAACAAGTCACATGACACCGGGGAGGGAAAATGGCAAATTGGGCCCAATTTGGACATTTTCACTTAGGGGTGTACTCACTTTTGTTGCCAGCGGTTTAGACATTAATGATTGTGTGCTGAGTTATTTTGAGGGGACAGCAAATTTACACTGTTAAACAAGCTGTACACTCACTACTTTACATTGTAGCAAAGTGTTATTTCTTCAGTGTTGTCACATGAAAAGATATAATCAAATATTTACAAAAATGTGAGGGGTGTACTCACTTTTGTGAGATACTGTATATATATTCACTAACAGCAGATGCGCTATTTGTTTAGGTTTTTATGTATAATTTTAAAATTTTAAAAGTATAGTTTTAACACAAAATTAATACAGTGAGGGGAAAAAAGTATTTGATCCCCTGCTGATTTTGTACGTTTGCCCACTGACAAAGAAATGATCAGTCTATAATTTTAATGGTAGATTTATTTGAACAGTGAGAGACAGAATAACAACAAGAAAATCCAGAAAAACGCATGTCAAAAATGTTATAAATTGATTTGCATTTTAATGAGGGAAATAAGTATTTGACCCCCTCTCAATCAGAGAGATTTCTGGCTCCCAGGTGTCTTTTATACAGGTAACGAGCTGAGATTAGGAGCACACTCTTAAAGGGAGTGCTCCTAATCTCAGTTTGTTACCTGTATAAAAGACACCTGTCCACAGAAGCAACCAATCAATCAGATTCCAAACTCTCCACCATGGTCAAGACCAAAGAGCTCTCCAAGGATGTCAGGCACAAGACTGTAGACCTACACAAGTCTGGAATGGGCTACAAGACCATTGCCAAGCAGCTTGGTGAGAAGGTGACAACAGTTGGTGCGATTATTCGCAAATGGAAGAAACACAAAAGAACTGTCAATCTCCCTCGGCCTGGGGCTCCATGCAAGATCTCACCTCGTGGAGTTGCAATGATCATGAGAACAGTGAGGAATCAGCCCAGAACTACACGGGAGGATCTTGTCAATGATCTCAAGGCAGCTGGGACCATAGTCACCAAGAAAACAATTGGTAACACACTACGCCGTGAAGGACTGAAATCCTGCAGCGCCCGCAAGGTCCCCCTGCTCAAGAAAGCACATATACATGCCCGTCTGAAGTTTGCCAATGAACATCTGAATGATTCAGAGGACAACTGGGTGAAAGTGTTGTGGTCAGATGAGACCAAAATGGAGCTCTTTGGCATCAACTCAACTCGCCGTGTTTGGAGGAGGAGGAATGCTGCCTATGACCCCAAGAACACCATCCCCACCGTCAAACATGGAGGTGGAAACATTATGCTTTGGGGGTGTTTTTCTGCTAAGGGGACAGGACAACTTCACTGCATCAAAGGGACGATGGACGGGGCCATGTACCGTCAAATCTTGGGTGAGAACCTCCTTCCCTCAGCCAGGGCATTGAAAATGGGTCGTGGATGGGTATTCCAGCATGACAATGACCCAAAACACACGGCCAAGGCAACAAAGGAGTGGCTCAAGAAGAAGCACATTAAGGTCCTGGAGTGGCCTAGCCAGTCTCCAGACCTTAATCCCATAGAAAATCTGTGGAGGGAGCTGAAGGTTCGAGTTACCAAACGTCAGCCTCGAAACCTTAATGACATGGAGAAGATCTGCAAAGAGGAGTGGGACAAAATCCCTCTTGAGATGTGTGCAAACCTGGTGGCCAACTACAAGAAACGTCTGACCTCTGTGATTGCCAACCAGGGTTTTGCCACCAAGTACTAAGTCATGTTTTGTAGAGGGGTCAAATACTTATTTCCCTCATTAAAATGCAAATCAATTCATAACATTTTTGACGTGTTTTTCTGGATTTTTTTTTGTTGTTATTCTGTCTCTCACTGTTCAAATAAATCTACCATTAAAATTATAGAATGATCATTTCTTTGTCAGTGGGCAAACGTACAAAATCAGCAGGGGATCAAATACTTTTTTCCCTCACTGTACAAATGAATTTTTTGTGACACGAATAATAATAATATAATAACAGAAATCTTGAGTGTGCATAAGTATTCAACAACTGCCTGAAACAGGTTTTCCTCAAGAATTGGCCAGTATTTAGTGCCATCCATCTGTCCTTCAATCCTGACCAGTTTTTCTGCTGATGAAAAGCATCCCCACAGCATTCTGCCTCCACCACCATGCTTCACTTGATTCACATTCCTCTGGATGATGGCAAGTGCATATAGCACATAGCGTTTCCCATGAACCAAGAAGTTACATTTTAGTCTTGTGTGACCAGAGAACCTTCTTCCATGTGCTTGGAGAGTCCGCCACATGCTGTTTGGTGAACACCAAACATGTTTTCCTATTTTATTCTTTAAGCAATGGCTTTTTTTTCTTGCCACTCTTCCATAAATCCCCACTCTGTGGAGTGTACAGCTTAAAGGAAAGATACCGTCATATCTGCTGTGGATCTTTACAGCTCTTTCAGTGTTATCTTTGATGTCTTTGTTGAATCTCTGATTAATGCCCTCCTTGCCTGGTCTGTGAGTTTTGAATGGTTTCCTTCTCTTGTCAGGTTTGTAGTGTAGTGTAGCCATATTCTTTCCATTTTGTCATAATGCATTTAACACAACTGTTTGGAGAGATCCTTGCTCTTCATTTTGCTTGCTTAGTGGTGTTGCAGACTCAGGGGCCTTTCAGAACAGGTGTATTTATACTGACATCATGTGACAGATTATGTGACACTTTGATTGCACATAGGTAGACCTTAATCGATATGTATGTGACTTCTGAAGTTAATTGGTTGGACCAGATCTTATTTAGGGGTGAATACATACAGTGGTGTTGGAACGTTTGTGCACTTTTTTTTACAGTTTTCTATATTTCTGCATAAAGCATCATCAGATTTATCTAAAAGTAGATAAAGAGAATCCAATTAAACAAATGAGACCAAAATATTATACTTGGTCATTTATTTACTGAGGAAAATGACCCAATATTACATATTTGTGAGCGGCAAAAGTATGTGAACCTTTGCTTTCCATTGTGACCCCCTTGTGCAGCAATAACTGAAACTAAACATTTTTGGTAACTGTTTATCCTGTACATTGGCTTGGAGGAATTTTAGCCCATTCCTCAGTACAGAACAGCTTCAACTCTGGGATGTTGGTGGGTTTCCTCACATTAACTGCTTTCTTCAGGTCCATCAACAACATTTCTATTGGATTAAGATCAGGACTTTGACTTGGCCATTCCAGAACATTAACTTTATTCTTATAACTTATTTCTTCTTTAACCAATCTTAGGTACAACGACTTCTGTGCTTAAGGTTGTTATCTTGCTGTATGCCTCACGTTCTCTTGAGATTCCATTCATGGGCAGATGTCCTGATATTTTCCTTCTGAATTCACTGGTATAATTCAGAAATCATTGTCCTATCAATTATGGCAAGCCGTCCTAGCCCAAATGCAGCAAAACCTGCCCAAACGATGATACTACCACCAGCATGTTTCACGGATGGGATAAGTTTTTTTTTGCTGGAATGCAATGTTTTCCTTTCTGCTAATAAAACCCTTCTAATTTAAACCAAAACTTCTATTTTGGACTCATCTATCTACAGAACATTTTTTCTAATAGAAATGCTTGTCCACATGTAGCAAACCACAGATGGGCAGCAATGTTCTTTATGGAGAGCAGTGGCTTACTCCTTGTATGGGGGGTGAATACTTTTACAAGGCACTGTACATGTTTATAGTTCTATCATAAAATAAGCACAGTAAGTAAAAATGTCATTTTAGAAAGTACATTAAAAATGCCACATGCTCTATATATACGTGTGTGTGTGTGTGTGTGTGTAAAAAAAGATATATAAAGTAAAACAGTTGAGTTAAGTTTACATATGCATTACAGAATCTGCAAAATGTTAATACATTTTTCAAAAATAAGAGGGATCATAAAAATTGCATTTTGTTTTTCATTGAGTACTGCCCTGAAGAAGCTATTTCACAGAAAAGATTTTCATATAGTCCTCAAAATACAATAATAACTGAATTTACACAGATGAACAAGTTCAGAAGTTAACAAATGTATGCTTGTTGGCCAAGAAAAACAGCAGCAGTTGATGACGGAAACAATGTGAGAGCTGTGAAGAAAAACCAGAAACAACAATTAATAGTGTTGGGTCTGAGTGCACCTTTGTTGAATTCAAGTCGAGACCAAGTCCTTAATCAATTGAGTCCAAGTTGAGTCCGGCCAATGTAATTAAATTGAAAAAAGATTTGAAATTGCAACTGTAAACTCAACACTGAGCTGTTAAATTATGATTTTAACCTTCACAAACCAATGCCAACATAACAGGGCTCTGCGGTAAAAATTTCTTTTTTCAATTTCTAATTGCAAAATTTTAGGAGCACAGTCAAAAATTTAGGAGTACGGTTGAAGTTTAGGGTTGGGTTTTTTTTTTTTTTTTTTTTTAGAGATGGTAATGTTAATGTGCCACAATATATTGCACAACTTGGCATGAGAAAACTTGTGCTTGTCAATAATGACAGAATTTAGGAACATTGTGTAAGCCATGACAAATTAATTTACCTTCTGATAAACTAAATTTTATATTTTCAGTTACTTTTACAGGCTGTATGCAAACAACAACCGTTAACTTGTTCCACCTTGTAAACAAATACAAAAAACCTCAATGTTCAGTCTTTGAAGTCTGCTCCTCTTAAATATATTTAATGCTGCACTATTAAACATTTTCCAGTCTCATGGTTCTGAGCTGGAGCCAGTTCTCGAACTGCTCTGCGTATATTGTGTATATATCTAAATAATCTCATATAGGATGTGATTGGGTGAGTTCATTATCTGCTAGATGCAAAGTGCTTTAGTTTAATGGTGCTCATTACCAATAGTCCAATCAGGATTTTTACAGCCGATACCGATTTCTTGTCATCTTGATCGACTGATACCGATCAAGATACCAATCTATTCTTGTTAAAGCTTTAATCAGGAAGTCTGTCATAAACAGTTAAATGTAAGCTCTCTGCTCATGGTCACTGTTAATTGAATTAAAATAACAGCAATAACAAATACTTTTGGTTAATCGATAAATAAACAAGCATAAAATATTTATTTTTAAATATCTTAAACAATAAAGAGTCCTAATTAAACATAGACTAACACAAAAATTATCCATATTAGGAACAAGGCTAATAACCTACTAAGCTTAATGTCAAATTGATATTAAATGCAACCCATAGTAATTAAACATTATTTAATTTCTCATTTTATTTATATTTTATGAATTTATTATAATATCTATTTTTATATTCATTGATTTATTTATAACCAAGCACATTTTCTGTCTTTACATTTTATTAGTGTTTTTGTTTGTTTGTTTATCAGTTGTTCCTTTTAGATCAGTTCTCCCAGTACAGTGTTGCCATGTCTGCTGATAATACTGCGTTTTGGGGGGGCTTAAATCAAAACATAGAAACTAAAGTTGACTTTTCTATTGATATCTGGCAACCGTGAGCTTAAATGAAGTGAATGCACTGTCTATTAAAGTTGGTGAAGGGAGAGCGGCAGCGCACTGTATGTTTGCAGACTGAACAGTTGCTACTCTTGATTATGATTGGTGAGGAATTATTTAATAAAGAAGTTTGAATTACACCCAATCTTGTAGCTTTAGAATTATTATTAATTTACTCCACCCGATGCCACTGTGGCTACATGAGCATGTCACAGTCTCAGGTTCAGGTCATTTTGCGGGATCAATAAAAGATGGCGGTTTGTGAGATCAGCGAGTTGAGAAAAGCAGATGATGTTCAGTATTACTCTTCATCATAATGACTCTTTGCAGACTTGTTCGGTTGACTGAGGTGATGAAAAGCAGTGTGAAAGTAACTTTTGCGCGATGTAGATGCATTTTGGAGCTGTATTTTATATTTCGATTGTATTATACAACTCCGAACAGGTTACCCGCACCGGTGCAACTATATCTATCTATAACTATATCTATATCTTTGTTTTTCACAGTCGAACAAAGTACTTTTCAATCACAAATGCGAGTGAAATGGTCGCACTATAGAGCACTGAATGTAACAAAAAACACCACTATTACATCTTGCCATTGCCATTTAATATTTTTATTTCATGATATCAGCACCTCAGCTAGTATCCTATCAAAAAATGGTTTCAAAGAAGAAAAGGGATATAGAGGTATGTGCAGAACTTTTATTATATTAGAAGTGTATGAAAAATACAAATTAACCTGTTTTGTTATTGTAACACACTATATTGTGTCCTCCAGCTCGAGCTGACATTTCAATTATTTGATGCCTCTCCCCCACAGTTACATAGGCTGAGAGGGAGAGTATCGAATAGAGTTACATTTAGTAGCATGTCATAACAACAAGCTTAATGCTTTATTACTGCTTTTAATCTGTCTATAAATGACAACAAACTAATTTCTGAACACAGCTCTGTTCTCTGTTCTTCATTTTAATTCCTACAATTTAAAAAATCTTGATCAGCAGGGTTTATGATACATTAAGAAGTATATTTCCAATTTTATGTGAAATTCAAGACTGGAATCACCAAATGCTAATATTTAGGGGTAGGCAATATAACTATGATCTTATTTCACAATAATGATACTCAGGTAGGTCTTTCAGTAGTATTCAAGTGAGCAATACTACGGAAATCGAATAAACCAATTAAATGTAAAATAAAATAAACTGCACCATATGACACATTGTCATATCACAGCAAACCAGCAACTCCATTTCCCAGAATACACCAACAACTACAAACATGGCCGATGAGGACTACACTTCCCCCACACACATGTTCATCTTCTCCAGAGTTCTAATTACACACACCTGTTTCCAATCTCACACGCGTTCACTCCTAAGTTAAAAGAGAGTGTTAAAACAAAGAATCCTTGCGAAGTATATGCTCGGTTGCCTTGTCTTTGTCGTTACCAAGCCTTTTATTGTGTCTGTTTATTCTGGTGTTTTGACTTTGCTTACGTTTACGACTTTGTCTCTTTGCCTTCCCTGTTTGTGCTGTTTGCCTGATCGCCTGACCACTGTATGTTCATGATTATTACGTGACACACATACAGTGAAGTCATTCAGTCAAATTAGTGAGTAAGTGATTTTCTCTTTGTCTTTTGTTTGATTAACACTAATGACACATACAGCAGCAGGTTTATTAGACTGCTGTCACTTTAAGACATAATGCAAAATCCAATATACTGTATAGACACACTTCTAATTTTTTTTTCGCCAACTGTTTACATTCACTTAACAAATAACCGACTGTGTTTGCATGACCAGACCTGCATTTTGACATGATGTGTGTGACATGATGTGTAACCGTCCAAACAATAAATTGCTAAAGAGTATTCAATAGACTCTATGCACGAAGAGTCTATTGAATTAGTGCACTTGGCTAGTGCACTCTGCCAGTGGATATCTCCTTTCCTCCACAGTCCACACGTGCTCCAAAATTCTCACTGACTCTTCAGGCCCTTTACACATGGGTGAGCTTAGGGCCACGCACACACATCCATGGCTTTCTGGCAAGGGTGGGCTGACTGTCTATTAGGCTGTTGATTTGGCCAAAGCTAATGCTAACAGAAACAGTAAGTAGTCTTCTGCAGAACCATGAAGTTTGGTCAATTTTGGTCTATTTTGTTCTACTGTGGCACACTGAAACTAGAGACTAGACTTACACTTCTCAGAAAGCATGGGCCTAAAGTATAGGTAGCAGTCCAGGCCATGCCTCAAAGTTGACACATTCTAAAAGATGCCATTTCTACTCCATCAGGCCAAAATATCTGAAATTTGTTATGCATGCCTTGTTGCTCATGGGGAACAAAAAAGTGTCAAGAAGCCCTAATGTTCACATTATGGATTTTTTCCTACAATGGTCATTTCTGGAAAACTACAAACATGAACTTAAAATCTGCCATTGATCCAAATGCATTGAAATGTTGTATCTGTGGGATACATTTCTCATTTCAATTTTGAAATGGTCCACAATCTTGCAGAGGAATCTACTATATATAGTAATGGCTTCCAGAAAGTTAGAATATCAACGGTGGGAAGACAGTAGTTCAGCCGAACATTGTTGTGTACCGTTATGTGAGACCTCCTCAAAGTTCAACTCCTCCGTATTTAAATACATCTTTATATTTTTTACTCTGCACAGTGAACCATGTACTCAAGTTGTCATGGACTGGAGGAGGAGGTGGTGCAGATAATTTATTGTATGAAGTAAATTTTAATTACCACCCCAATTCCAAAAAAGTTGGGAAAGTGCAGATAATTTATTGTATGAAGTAAATTTTAATTACCACCCCAATTCCAAAAAAGTTGGGACACTGTGTAAAATGTAAATAAAAACAGAATGCAATATTTTGCAAATATCATAAACCCATATGTTATTCGCAATAGAATATAGAAAACATATGAAATGTTTAAACTGAGGAAATGTACCATTTTATGGAAAAAATAAGGAAATATTGCAACATTTTTGCAAGTAATCAGTAACATGATTGGGTATAAAAAGAGTATCTTAGAGAGGCAGAGTCTCTCAGATGTAAAGATGGGATGGAATCTGGATGGAAGCATATGTTGCTCTAAAACCTGTATATACCTTTCAGCATTGATGGTAGCATCATTGATGCAGGTTTTTGAACTGAGCGCTGATAAAAAGCTGGATGGTCCCTCTCCTCTTTAGTCCTCTTTAGTTTAGAGGACGCGGCATCCGTGGTTTACAAAAAGAATTTCAAATTTCGATTCGTCTGACCACAGAAAAGTTTTCCATTTTGCCTCAGTCCATTTTAAATGAGCATTGTCCCAACTGCGTTTCTGGATCATGTTCACATATGGCTTCTTCTTTGCATGATAGAACTTTAACCAGTATTTGTGGATGGCACGGTCGAACTATGTTCACAGATAATGAGTTCTGGGTGTGTTTCTGAACCCATGCAGTGATTTCCATTAGAGAATCATGTCTGTTTTAAATGCAGTGCCGCCTGAGGGCATGAAGATCACGGGCATGCAATATTGATTATCACCATTGTCCCTTGCGCACAGAGACTTCTCCAGATTCTCGGAATGGTTTGATGATATGATGTACTGTAGATGATGAGATATTCATAGGCTTCACAATTGTATGTCGAGGAACATTATTCTGAAATTGTTCCACAAATTGTAGATGAAGTTTTTCACAGATTTGTGAACCTCTGCCCATCTTTACTTCTGAAAGACTCTGCCTCTCTAAGATACTCTTTTATTACATATATTATCTGAAGTCCTACTCCTTCTTACTGTTGGGTGTAACAGCTAACTGCCTCACAGTACAATTAACGTCATTCACGGTAATCTGGGAAAGCTCTTGTAAACAGCGAGTGTAATATGTCATACTCTTCTGCGCCATCTTCACACAGTTATCGCCAATTGTGAAAATGGCTTCAGGCACAGCACCAGATGTAAGTGAGCTGGCCGAGACAAAATGTGGAAGCAATCATGCATAGAGTCCATTTGGTACTTGCACAATGAGGTGGCTTTCACCTGGCAGGCAGGGAGACATTCATTCATTTCTTGTTATCTTAATTTTATGTTGTTATTTTTTTTTTTTATCTTTCTTTCATGTTACACATGACGCGGACTTGACTGTACTCGACTGAGTGCAAAATGTCAGAGTCCATGTCAAGTTCAAGTACAAATTTACCCGAATGCTTGACAAGTCCAAGTTCATTCATAATTGGACTCAAGTCTGGACTTGAGTCCGAGTCCAGGATCAAGTGCTACTCTGTGCTAACATAAAAATACAAAAAAAAACAAAAAAACAGTTTGACCTACTTCCATCTTAAAATTGAATATGAAATCATACCCATATTTTGAGCAATAAGTAGATACAGATTAAAGCAGTGAGTTTACACCCATACTTTACTGAAAGATTGATAAATGAGGCCCATTATCAGGTCTTTTGTCTAATGACAGACATAAATATTTAAGGCCTCTGTTGAAAAGCTTGGTAGCCATACTTCCCCACACTAGCATTCTTATCACTATATCAGAAGGTTGCATTGCCACAACAGCAGCAGTCAGTGAGTTCTCACAGCAGTTTATGTGAGAGAGTGTGTATTAGCACGCCCTGGGATAGAGATTCATATGAGGAGAGCATCAGCAACACAGTGACCCAACACAGCTCAGAAGACCACAATGGGAACAGCAAACATTTTTTTTTCTTCTAGTGGTTGAGAGCAGCTCAGGCCGAAAACCCATCCTCACCACTGATCAGCACTGCTGCTGCCATGGCAACACAGGAAGACATGGGTATTTCCTCTGGAGTGGCATATTGTGAGAGCACTGCTGACTGAGTACCATTATCAGCCACACTGTGTGTGTGTGTGTGTGTGTGTGTAAGTTGTACAGCTCTTATGTAAGGGTATAAAGGGTTGAATGCTGTATTCAACTTACCTGAGTTCAGCATTTTGTCATTTCAATTATGTTGGAATTATTGTCAACTTCTGTGCAAGCTAAAAAATGCTTCCATTTTGGTCTTTTGTTAGCAAGAAACTAATCAGTTGTAAAAAGTGATGTGTGTGTGTGTGTGTATATATATAATACATATACATATATATATATATATATATATATATATATATACAGTATCTCACAAAAGTGAGTACACCCCTCACATTTTTGTAAATTTTTGATTATATCTTTTCATGTGACAACACTGAAGAAATAACACTTTGCTACAATGTAAAGTAGTGCATGTACAGCCTATGTAACAGTGTAAATTTGCTGTCCCCTCAAAATAATTCAACACACAGCCATTAATATCTAATCCGCTGGCAACAAAAGTGAGTACACTCCTAAGTGAAAATGTCCAAATTGGGCCCAAAGTGTCAATATTTTGTGTGCCACCATAATTTTCCAGCACTGCCTAAACCTTCTTGGGCATGGAGTTCACCAGAGCTTCACAGGTTGCCACTGGAGTCCTCTTCCACTCCTCCATGACGACATCATAGAGCTGGTGGATGTTAGAGACCTTGTGCTCCTCCACCTTCCGTTTGAGGATTCCCCACAGATGCTCAATAGGGTTTAGGTCTGGAGACATACTTGGCCAGTCCATCACTTTCACCCTCAGCTTCTTTAGCAAGGCAGTGGTCATCTTGGAGGTGTGTTTGGGGTTGTTATCATGCTGGAATACTGCATACTGATCATGCTCTTCTTCAGTATGTCACAGTACATGTTGGCATTCATGGTTCCCTCAATGAACTGTAGCTCCCCAGTGCCGGCAGCACTCATGCAGCCCCAGACCATGACACTCCCACCACCATGTTTGATTGTAGGCAAGACACACTTGTCTTTGTACTCCTCACCTGGTTGCCACCACACACGCTTGACAACATCTGAACCAAATAAGTTTATCTTGGTCTCATCAGACCACAGAACATGGTTCCAGTAATCCATGTCCTTAGTCTGCTTGTCTTCAGCAAACTGTTTGTGGGCTTTCTTGTGCTTCATCTTTAGAAGAGGCTTCCTTCTGGGACGACAGCCATGCAGACCAATTTGATGCAGTGTGCGGCATATGGTCTGAGCACTGACAGGCTGACCCCCCCCCCCCCCTTCTATCTCTGCAGCAATGCTGGCAGCACTCATATGTCTATTTCCCAAAGACAACCTCTGGATATGATGCTGAGCACGTGCACTCAACTTCTTTGGTCGACCATGGTGAGGCGTGTTCTGAGTGGAACCTGTCCTATTAAACCACTGTATGGTCTTGGACACCGTGCTGCAACTCAGTGACAGGGTCTTGATAATCTTCTTATAGCCGAGGCCATCTTTATGTAGCGAACAATTCTTTTTTTTCAGATCCTCAGAGAGTACTTTGCCATGAGGTGCCATGTTGAACTTCCAGTGACCAGTATGAGGGAGTGTGAGAGCGATGACACCAAATTTAACACACCTGCTCCCCATTCACACCTGAGTCCTTGTAACACTAACAAGTCACATGACACTGGGGAAGGAAAATGGCTAATTGGGCCCAATTTGGACATTTTCACTTAGGGGTGTACTCACTTTTGTTGCCAGCGGTTTAGACATTAATGGCTGTGTGTTGTTATTTTGAGGGGACAGCAAATTTACACTGTTACACAAGCTGTACACTCACTACTTTACATTGTAGCAAAGTGTCATTTCTTCAGTGTTGTCACATGAAAAGATATAATCAAATATTTACAAAAATGTGAGGGGTGTACTCACTTTTGGGATATACTGTGTGTGTATGTGTATATATATATATATATATATATATATATATATATATATATATATATATATATATATATATATATATATATATATATATAAAATGTGTGTGTGTGTGTGTGTGTGTGTGTGTTATAGACACTTTTGTTCTTTTCTTAGATTAAAAGTTATTTAAAAACTGATTCAAAGTGAACACAGAAGTCCACACACTGGGAAAAAAAAGCTTATTGAATTTACTTAAAAATTCATACATCCGTTCCACGTGATTGGATTGAGTTATATTTAAACAAAATTAAACAAAATATTCAAACATTTTATGTATTAATTTAAACATGTGGCAACATTTATCAAATGTGCTGTTACAGAAAGAGCATATTCACAAGGGGATTTACACATCTTGAGTACCACGCATACTCAGAGGTGGGTGGTAATGCACTACATTTACTTCAGTAACTTTTTGAGAAAAAAAAATACTTTTAATAGTTAACTGGCCATACTTATACTCTTACTCAAGTTAATTTTTAATCACAGAAATGTACTTTTATTTCACTACATTCGGTGCCATTCCTCCATTACTGTTAAATATTATTGAATATATGTAGTTTTAATAATTAGTTTAAATGATGTATAATGAGGTTGTGAGCCTCGCGATATGCTTCTGCAGTGGTCTGACAACAACCACTCACATTTGTAGCATCCTGGAGAAGGGGATGAAACAAGCATGTCAGAACACACACACACAGAGTTCTCCATGTAGTCTGAAATTCAGGATTTTTCCCTTGATTTTAATCAGATGCGAAGTAACTAGTAACTTGTAGTCCTCTCATTGTATACTTTATTAATATTACTCAAGAAATTATTATTATTACTTTTACTTTACACCACTATGTCTTTATCCCCACTGAACAGTTTCTCTATTAGATCTACCTGGTCAGCTGACCTACATGTTGGAGGTATGAAAAGGGAGGTGTGAAAACGTCTTGGCCAAAACAATAGAAGGAATTATCCACACGCAACCCCATGCACAGGTGCCAATGGCCCATAAACCTACGCCCACACAAACCCAAAGTGTGGAGGCCATTTCACTGAACTACCCAAAATATATTTCAAATGAAACTGTAAGAAAAGTTTAGAAAAACAAGAGACTGACAGACAATCCAGAGACTCTATTTTCAGACCTCGATAAGGATGGCAGCACCAGCAACCTGATTTTCTTTACATGAATAAACCCCATGCATGGCACAGGGCCATCATTTCAAACTTTTCCTCTGCTGAAAGAAAAGGCATCTGCGGGGGTTTCCAGCTAAAAAAAAACAAAAAAAAAAAACGAGAGACACAACAGCTGTCAGCATCAACATATAAAAATGTGTAAAATGTAAATAAAAACAGAATGCAATGATTTGCAAATCTCATAAACCCATATATTATTCACAATAGAGTATAGAAAACAGATAAAATGTTTAAACTGAGGAAATGTACAATTTTAAGGGAAAAATAAGGTAATTTTGATGAATTTGATGGCAGCAACACATCTCAAAAAAGATTGGTGAATATCTGCCCATCTTTACTTCTGAGAGACTCTGCTTCTCCAAGATACTCTTTTTATACCATGTATACAAGTTGCTGCGGGAAGGATAAAGTCAAAGAAAAAAAAATGCATGACCGCTTAGGGCTTCTGTAGAATTGGGTTCAGCAACAAAGAAATCCTTTGTGTTTTTGAATAGGATGAATCCTGCAACTTATTGATGCATGGATCTCCCGTTCCTCCCAACTATTATCACCTCTCAGCAATACTTGTCTTTGAGTAAAATGCTTTTGCCTCCACTGCGATGTCATAGACTGCAAATATGTACAAATAACTATTTGTTCAATGTTCTGAAGATGGAAAAAGTCAAACTGCATTTGGAATAGGTAGTGGTTTCTGTCATTGTAAAATAATGTTACAAAACATTCCTTTATTTTTTGATCTACAGTTAAATAAAAGTTCAACTATAAAATTAAATGGTAGGCTATACAACTGCACCTATTTCTGGACATTCCTTGAACTAAATGTTCTACATAATGAATAGAAATCATAACATGACACTTGTGACTAAAACAATTTTATATATTAAATTAAAAAATATATAATATAATTGTCTTGAATATCTCTGTAGCTCATCAAAAATATAAATGGGGCATCTATCAACTGAACACACACTGTCAGATTTAAAATGTAAAGTATCATTGTTGTATTTAGTTACTTCTGTTTCTGAATAAATAAGCATTATGTCATCAAATCACAAGTCTGTTTTGATTTGATGGTCAGAAGCTGTACTAAATGATATTTATTTGTAAAATATTTGTAAAAAGCAAAAAAAAAAAAAATTATATATGCAATTTATTAGATCCTTAAAATAAAAAGACAGTTAAGTAGTGAAAAAAAATGTAATAATTGTTGGAATTATATGAATGAAGGATAATAACTTGCTAATAGTCCATCACCTGAATCTTTCTAATTGGCATGGGCCTCCAGTCAGTGCTGTTCACACGGAATTCATTCAATGTTACCTCGATGCACTTGTTTGTAACAATGTTACAATTTCTACAAGTATCTCCATTCCATGATCCATTTTTGTCATTATTTTGTTGATTTCAATAATCAGTTTTTCAATACATTTATAATATCCTTGAGTGATATGAAAGAAACTGTTTTGTGTTTTCTTTCCATCCCTATATATGGCATTCAGAATCCACTTTCCGGTTCTTTGAAGGAGACATTTTTCACATACCCACATTTTCACGTTATGTTGGAAATACCCAAAGATATCAAGTAACCATTAGTAACAGCATGCACATGTAGCCTAAGGACGCCGACAAGAGGACCTCTAGTGGATATATAAGTAAGTGCATCTGTGTATGGATAATTCTTTACATTTCCATCACGTTACTGCATTACATTTCCGTTACTTGGCCTACAGGACGCATGGAATGATCAGGCGGGCCGTATGGTTTGCACCCCTGGTCTAGTAACTTTTCCTTTCAGCAAAGCTATGTGAGCTTAATTAGCAAACCACATTATACTTTAAAACAGCAACGACAAAAAAAATGCTATACAAGCTAATAAAGAACAATAAAGCATGTGTGTAAAATGCTGATATTCAAAACAGCATGAATTTTTCAGCAGTTTATTGGATGAGCATGTCTTGTTACCGGTGCAGTGCTGTGTTTAACTAATGCATAAAACAAAATATCAAATTAGTACTGAAGGAGGCCATGTGATTTCCGTCCCACACACACACGTGATGACAAACCTAGCACACAACAAGTAAGGATTTAATTACATTTAAATAGTACTTTCTGATGTGTAGAATGCTGATTATTATGTTCCTGCTAGTTTGTCTTTATAAGGGTGTCTTCAATAAATTTATCAATCTCAGAAGAGCAGCCATATTTCACAGCAGTGCTTCAGGAGCAAAGCCAAAGCATGAAAAATGGTCTGTGTGGCACAAATCAGTTGCATAAAAGGCCAGGAAAGGAATGATAAAGTAACAGTGGTGGCTTATTGAGGGGAAAATGGACGTAGTGTGTGTGTACAGAATTTCTCATTTACAAATAACCGTTGCCTGTGTCTAAATGGAGCCTGCATCATGCTGTAACACTCCACCCAATACAGGCTTAGCAGAGAGTAGACAGCAGCTGCACGATTCCCTCTGTATTTTTAAGTTGTTCTCATATATCTGTCTGAAACCTATCTCCCATAGGTCTCATGGGATTAGACATTGATTGCCACTGGTCTGATTGAAAAAGATTTTTAATTGGCAGCCTAACTGTTAGTGTCTTAGGAAGTGTAAAGAGTGTTTCTCTATGTTGCGTTTATATTTCTTTTAACTAGTCTTTCTTTGGCCCTTTGAAAGCTGATGTGCATTCAGCCACTTTGTGCATTTCTGCTCCTCCCATTGTTTATAATCATGTCATCCTTTCATCACACTCATTTAATCTTTTGCTGCTTAAGTGGTTTTGGTTTGCCATTGTTTATGCATTTATCAAAAACACACTCCTTTTTCTGCCAAGAACCTTTTGGCTTTCCTTCTGTTTTTGTTACACTTGCCTGCTCCTCTTTGGTTGATGAACCCTGACAAAACACTGTGGACACATACACGCACAAACATTTATGTACAATGCAGATACACTTGATGAAGAAAAAGCTCCTGGTGGGATTTAGGAACAATCAGTGATTTTTTTTGTTTTGTTTTGTTTCTTTTCTCTTTTTTTTTGCAAAACATGCAATGACAGTAGAAGTTAAGCAATCCTAATTAATCCCAAACAATTAATATGCATATGTTCATTGAGCATACTGGCAACATACTTAAGACTGGCAACAGCATACTGGCAACAAAAATTAAGACTAAGTAATGAGTGTCTGCAGGGTCTCATTATGAATGGTCTTGTCTAAATTCATTGCTGTGAGGGTTGTGAGTGGGACAGATATAGAGCAGAGTGTCTGATGACTTAGGAGTGATGTACATCAGCTGGAATGCCCCGGTCGGGCATTCTCCATTAGGGTTTTCTGGTAGAGAGCAGAATTCATGTTTCCCTCAATTATTGCAAGTTGCCCAGGCCCTGAAGCAGAAAAGCATCCCCACACCATCACACTGCCATCACCATGCTTGACCGTAGATGTGATGTTCTTTCTGTGGAATTCTGTGTTTGGTTTATGTCAGATGTAACGGGCCATGTGTCTTCCAAACAGTTTTTTGACTCATCATTCTCCCAAAAGGTTTGAGGATTAAGGTGTGTTTTGGCAAAATTCAAACAAGCCTTAATGTTCTTCTGAGTTAGCAGTAGTTTTCACCCTGCCACTCTTCCAGAGATGCCATTTTTGTCCAGTGTCTTTCTGATAGTGGAGTCATGAACAGTGACCTTTATTGATGCAAGAGAGGCCTGTAGTTCCTTTGAGGTTGTCCTTGGGTCTATTGTGACCACCTGGCTGAATAGTTGCTGTGTTTATTGAGGAATTTTGGAAGCCTGGCCACTTCTGGGAATGTTCACTACTGTGCTGAGTTTTTCTATTTGGAGATAATGGCTCTCACTGTGGTTCTTTGGAGTCTCATCACCTTCTTCATCATTTCTGAAATTTCTTTCAATACTTCAACTTCATACTGTTGAAAAAGTTCTGTTAAAGTGTTGATTTATGAATGCAGTTTCATAGATTTGGGAATTAGTGGATATTGGAAAACGTTTTTGCTTCAATAAATAATGTTATAATTTAAAAACTGTATTCTGTATTTACTCAGGTTGCCTTTGTTTTATCTTAGATTTAGTTTTAATTTCTGGAACAATTGAGTATGAGATAAATTGTCTGACACGAAAAAAAAGAAATCAGGATGGGGCAGAAATACTTTTTCACACCACTGTAGATGCAGTGGACAAAATACAACTCCAATTCCATAAAAGTTGGGATGCTGTGTAGAATGTAAATAAATGTAAATAAAAACAGAATGCAATGATTCGCAAATCTCATAATCCCATATGTTATTCACAATAGAACATAGAAAACGTCTCAAAAAAGTTGGGACAGAGGCAACAAAAGGCTGGAAAAGTAAGTGTTACTAAAAAGAAACAGCTGGAGGAACATTTTGCAACGAATTAGGTTAATTGGCAACAGATCAGTAACATGACTGGGTATAAAAAGAGTATCTTAGAGAGGCAGAGTCTGTCAGAAGTAAAGATGGGATGGAATCTGGATGGAAGCATATGTTGCTCTAAAACCTGTATATACCTTTCAGCATTGATGGTGCCTTTCCAGATGTAAAAGCTGCCCATTCTATATGTACTAATGCACCCCCATACCATTAGAGATTCAGGCTTTAGAACTGAGTGCTGATAAAAAGCTGGATGGTCTTGCTCCTCTTTAGTCCTCTTTAGTTTAGAGGATGCAGTGTGTATGGTTTCCAAAAAGAATTTGAAATTTCGATTCGTCTGACCACAGAAAAGTTTTCCATTTTGCCTCAGTCCATTTTAAATGATTTTTGGCCCAGAGAAGACGGCATCATTTCTGGATCATGTTCACATATGGCTTCTTCTTTGCATGATAGAGCTTTAACCAGCATTTTGTGTTCACTGTGTTCACAGATAACTGGAGTTCTGGAGGTGTTTCTGAGCCCATGTAGTGATTTCCTCTAGAGAATCATGCCTGTTTATAATGCAGTGCCGCCTGATGGCCCGAAGATCACAAGCATGCAATATTGATTTTCACCCTTGTCCCTTGTGCATAGATTTCTCCAGATTCTTGGAATATTTTGATGATATGATGTACTGTAGATGATGAGATATTCATAGTCTTCGCAATTTTACATTGAGGAACATTATTCTGAAATTGTTCAACAAATTGTAGACGCAGTTTTTTGCAGATTGGTGAGCCTCTGCCCATCTTAACTTCTGAGAGACTCTGCCTCTCCAAGATATTCTTTTTATACCCAATCATGTTACTGACCTGTTGCCAATTGGCAACAGTTGCCAATTGCCAATCTCCAAATGTTTCTTTATAGGAACACTTACTTTTCCAGCCTTTTGTTGCCCCGTCCCAACTTTTTTGAGACGTGTTGTGGCCATCAAATTCAAAATTACCTTTTTTTTTTTTTTCTTAAAATGGTACATTTACTCAGTTTAAACATTTGATATGTTTTCTATGTTCTATTGTGAATAACTTGGATCTATGAGATTTGTAAATCATTGTATTCTGTTTTTATTTACATTTTACACAGTATCCCAACTTTTTTGGAATTGGGGTTGTACATAATGATATGGGGCCAAAGTTGAGTTAAGCATGTAGTGAGGATTTTCTGAAATTGCACATACTGGTATTCTGAACTCAGATGTAACTACAGACTTAAGCATTACATACATGGGAAGGAGTTTTATGGTGGCCAAAAAGTACAAAACAATCACAAAACAAAACAAAATATAAAAACAAAATAAGTCTGTAAACAACAGAACAAATTATAAATACAATAGCAAATCTAAAAACAAAATAACAAGGCAGAAAACAATGACAAATCTGAGAACAAATTAACAAGTCAGAAAACACAATGACAAGGCAGACAAAACAGAAAAGGTAGGTATAATATTTTGTGAATGGATTACTTACCACTGATTGGACGACACATCTGTCAAACAAGATATACAGGAAGTACAGCAGGCTGCAGTGATACACCAATACTGGAAAATCAAATCGTTTGTGCATTTTTTTTTTTTTATCCGTACTGCAGTTAAAAAAATTCAAATTTAAAAATCTACGATGTGTCCTCTGATCTGTCCCCTGCAGGTTAAGTTCTTGCAGCAACCACATAACATCATCACATTTTACATGGAAATTGTGTTTTTGCTGAATCGCTAACCAGATTGTCCGGTAGTAGTGATGGGAAGTTTGGATCATTTTACTGACTCGGATCTTGGAATCTTATTCAGCAAAATGAATGAATCTTTTTTCAAGTCATTTCGTTCATTTTGTTCATTTCAGTGGAATATAATTAAAATGTGCATTGCCTATGCGGCGGTCACTGGAAGAACAAACTTACGCAAACGTTGATCACATTTGGAATAAAAAATAAACTACAGGCTAATGCTCCAAGGCCGAATTATGAGAAACAGAAATGAATAATTAATAGCTTAGCTGGGTCTTCGGCTATGCAGCCTGTTAGCTCACCTCACCTCCAGATCCGAGTTGTTCATTTGTCATGTCTGTTCCCCGGAAACAGAAATGATTAGTTCACCTCTCGAGTCTTTGGATTCGAGTCATTCATTCATCCTGTTACCACCCTATAGACTGAATGCAGTGGGGCTGTGACATGATGAACGAACGACTCGAAACCAATGACTCGAGATGTGAACTAATCATTTCTGTTTCCAGTATTGCATGGTGCATTGCCTATGTGCCGGTCACTGGAAGAACAAACGACTCAAACTTGAAACGTTAACTAATTATTTCTGTTTCCTGTACAGAACCTTTGGAGATGTTGCAGCACATGCGCAGTCAAAAATAAACGACTCATTCTCTGAGACAAGTCGTTGTTCCCGAGTCATATTAAAGATTTGTTCAAAATGAACGAATCGTTCATGAGCGACACATCACTACAACTGTCCTGGACCAGGCAGCTCTACACTTATAGCATTCTGTACTTCATTTAATGGGGAATAGTTCTTCTAAACAGACCTGTGTAATTTTGGTGTGTTTTTAGAGAGCGCAAGCTAATCTTTATGTGATGGTATGTTAACAGAACATCTATCATATCACAGCAAACCAGTGACTCCATTTCCCAGAATGCACCACCAACTATAAACATGGTGACTACACTTCCCACACACACACACACACACACACACACACACACACGCACACACACGCATGCACACACACACACATACGTGTTCACCTTCCCCGGAGTTCTAATCAAACACACCTGTTGCCAATCTCACACTCACTCACTCCACTATATATATATACATACATATATAAATTTTTATTTTATTTTTTTTTAAACACTAGGTATTTGCAAAGTATATGCTCAGTTCACCTGTTCTCTGTCTATACCAAGCCTTGACATCGTGTTTGTTTTCCTGGTTTTGACTTTGCTCTTGTTTATGACCTCGTTTCTCTGTCTAGACTTGCTTTGTCTGTTTGCCTGATTGCCTGACCTCTGCCTGTTTAAAGTTATGGATTTTTGCATTACCCTTTGGACTTGTTTTTGTATTAAACTGCCTAACCTGCACCTCCTTCTGTCCGCGCCTCCTTTACGTGACAGAATACTTTGCCATATATGGAAGCAGCAGGTATGCTGGAGTGGCAACAAGCCGTCGACGCCCACAGATGGCTCATAGACATACTCCACCAACAGCTCGCCTATCTGACTGAGCAGGTCACTCGTCTTTCCCAAAGCACGCCGGTCGTCATGTCGACCCATACCCTGTTTCCTCCCATACCAACACTGGAGAAGTATGCCGCAGATCCCGCACAATGCAGGGGTTTTCTCCTGCAATGCTCCTTGTTCTTTGCCATCTATACAGGCAAGCCGGAAGCATGTAAGGTTTTATGGAGCTCTTAATAGGCAACAGTCTCATCTGGGCAACGGCGATGTTCCTCTTATGAACAGTTTATGGGACTATTCCGGTGTGTCTTCGATCACACTCCCGATGGCAAGGAACAGGAGAGGAACTCCTGACTATTTCTCAAGGCTCACAACGTGTTGCAGAATACGCCCTAGAGTTCCAGGCCTTCGCTGCAAGGAGTGAGTGGAACGAACCAGCTCTAAAGACGGTGTTTTGCAATGGAGTTAACCAGGAAGTGGTGACGGAGCTGGCCTGCCACAACAATCAACTCACCTTCGACCCACTCATTGACCTGGCCATCCGACTTGATCGACTTCTTGATTGACCATCATTCTCTTCATCACCGTTTCTGCCAGACATCCCATCATCCTAGGTCTCCCATGGTTGGAGCTACACAATCCTTGTATTTCATGGACCGACAAACAAATCACACACTGGTCTTCTTACTGCCTTGCACACTGTCTTCAAGCTCCAGTTATACTGCTGGCGGCCACATCAGTAGAAAGTCCTAACCAACCCGCTCCAGTTCACATTCCACCCGAGCATCATGACATTGTGGAGGTATTCAGCAAGGAGAAAGCAAGCGGACTACCACCACACCGTCCATATGACCGTGTGATTGAGCTGCTGTCCAGAACCAGTCCACCTCAGGGGCGGGTGTATCCACTCTAACAGACAGAACAGCGAGCCATGGAAGAATATATTCAGAAGGCAGTCCAACAAGGGTACATTAGACCCTCTACATCCCCTGCTTCAGCTGGTTTCTTTTTTGTGGAGAAGAAGGAAGGTGGCCTCAGGCCGTGCATAGATTACCGGGGCCTCAACAAATGTTCTGTCAGGTATCGCTATCCTCTGCCACTTGTGCCTGCAGCCCTCGAACAGCTAAGATCAGCAACTATCTTCACAAAGCTGGACCTTCGCAGTGCTTACAACCTGGTCCGTATCTGAGAGGGAGATGAGTGGAAAATGGCCTTCAGTATCACCTTGGGCCACTATGAGTACCTGATCATGCCATATGGGCTCTCTAGCACCCCTCAGTGTTCCAGTGTCTCATTAACGATGTCCTAAGAGACCTGCTGAGGAGAGGTGTCATCACCTACATCGACAACATTTTGATATACTCTGAATACTCTGAGGAACATGTCCTCCATGTACATTAGGTCTTGCAAAGACTTCTTCAGCATCAGCTGTATGGCAAAGTAGAGAAGTGTGAGTTCCATCAGCACACCATCTCATTCTTGGGCTACATCAGCCCTGAGTGAGTCACCATGGACAAGGCATGGTGCAGGTGGTGGTGGGTTGGCCCATTCCATGAACTGTCAAGGATTACAGTGATTTCAGCGATTTCAAGGATCACAGACCACTCTGCAATTTCTGGGCTTCACCACCTTCTACCAACGTTTTATCAGAGAGTTCGGTTCCATAGCCCACCCCTTAACATCCCTGTTACAAGGCAAGTCGAAGTGGCTAACCTGGACAACAGCCACCCAAGAAGAGCAAAATCAACTCAAGAAAGCATTCACCACCGCTCCCATCCTCAAGCACCCCGATCCTTCCAAGCCCTTTGACGTGGAGGTAGATGCCTCAGAGACAGGAGTGGGAGCCATCCTCTCAAAGAGTTTCAGAGACAAGCCAAAGCTTCACCTTGTGGCCTTCTTCTCCAAGAAATTGTCCCCAGCAGAACAAAACAGTGATGTGGGGAACAGAGAACTCTTGGCAGTCAAACTAGCCCTGGAGGAATGGTTACATTTGCTAGAGGGAGCTATGCACACCTTCATCATTTTCACAGACCATAAGAACCTTGAGAATCTCCATATAGCCAAGCATCTGACACCTCGTCAAGCCCGTTAGTCCCTCCTCTTCTCACGATTCCAGTTCACATTGTCCTACAGACCCGGATCCAAGAATACCAAAGCCAATGCCCTCTCCTGTCTACACAGCATAGGAGTTTGAGACACCCACAACAAATACATTCTACCACTTTCCTGTGTGGTCAGCGCCATAGAATTGGAATTGGATCAAACCCTTGCACGCATCCCAAGATCACAAATCCTACCAGCATGTCCACCAAGGAAGCAGTTTGTTCCTGAGCAGCACTGACTGGAGTTCATTTCCTGGGCCCACATGGCTGTCGCCACTGGTCGCCCACCTTCCCTTAAACCCTTCACTGTTCTCAATATTTAGCTAATTTTCTATGCTACTCCAAGTTTGTTTAGATTTGCAGTGATAAGCAGGGTGGAAATCAATCAAGTATTTCAATATACATTACTCTGTCTTCCTGACCTTTCATGGAGACTGAAATAGAAGTGCTTGTGTTTAAAAACAGTGGTCTAGACACTATTAAAATCCCATCTCATACCACTCTACAATCTGGCAGCTTTAGAGAACTACACACAAGTGTTTGGAATCTGAATGAGATGGCCAGAAAATTGACTTAACGTGCATAACCCGTCTCTGAATACAAGTAACCTTTCTTGCATAAATATTGATGTTACTTTTGAACTTAAGTCACCAATTTATGTCATCAGTATATCAGAATATGGCCCCTAGTGTCTGAGAGATGTTTGCAGCCACTGGGCAATATTTAGTGTTCGTGACTTAAGTTCAGAATATACAGTGGTTATGCAGGGAGTGTTATCAGTATTCAAAGGAAGCTTATGCAAGTGTTTAAGTTACATTTCTTGGCAACACAATGAAATTACTGTCTCCAAGGTTATTAGGTGTTTCTTGAGTATTCATTTCCGGACAGGAGTTATTTAAGTACTTGCTTTAAGTGTAAAAAAGAATAGAAGAATAGAAAAAGAATTAATGGATAGAACAGGAGAAAATGTGGACTAATAAAGTAGATCACTGTTCTGTTATCAATGGCAATATGATATAAATCCAAGAGCCAATAAAAAAACTATGATTATTTACAGTACAAATAAGAAAGCAAATATTCAAATAAACATTTATAGATAGTCTAAGTAGTCATGATTAGCATATCAGGTTCACCCACATTGATTTCAGAGACAAGACTTGATGCAGCCTTTTTTGCATTAACTATAATTACAGTTTTGTACCAATAGCAGCAGAAAGCATAAAGGCAGGCACACTGTACACTAGTTAAACAATAAATGCACTTAATCGTATTTCAAATATATTGAACTTTGCCTAAGTATCTTGTAACTATACTTACAAATTTATGTACTTAATTAAAATATGTGTGGATGCCTGGGAAACTCTTTACATGAAGAATTTCTACATTTTCTACTGTATAATATTCAAAAGACTAAATGTTTTCCTGAACTAAAATATGTTTCACTTTTGTAGGTATCTTAATCACAAGTAAAGTTATAACATTTTAAATTCAGTTAAATTCTCATTTTTTTTACATAGCACTTTTAACAATAGACATTGTCACAAAGCAGCTTTACAGAAATCCAGTTATAGATTTAGATCCCAAATGAGCGAGCCAGTGGTGACAGTGGCAAGTAAAACATGAAGATGAAACCTTGAGAGGAATCAGACTAAAAAAGGAACCCATCCTCTTCTGGAAGACACTGGATAGTGGTATTATAAATCATCAATGCTAATAAATTCAAACTTGTCAAGCTACAAGATACTCATGATTAAAAGTAGCTAAGCTACAGTCAAACTACACTTTTGATAAAATACTGCAGTGACTTATGACTATAGACCAAATTAAGTTTAGAGGTTATCACACTTGACTTCTGCTATAGGCTACTATGTAGTGAATTTTTTAAAGTAACATAGGCAGTTAAGAATCAACAACTTATAGTCATCCAGCATAGTCTAACAGCTGTAAGCTGTCCTTCTTGGCTAGGCAGATAGTTTTGAGAGTCCACAATATATCCTCTGTCATGTGCACACCAGGAAACTTGGGATTTTTGACTCTCTCCAAAGTTGTTCAATTGATGTGCAGTGGTGAGTGGTCTACTTGAGTCCTCCTGAAGTCAACAGTCATACCCATCATTATCAAACATCAAGATATAGATTTTTATTGCTATACAATTATGCGAGCTGGTTCCCCTCCTTCTTGACTCATCATTGTTGCTGATGAGGCCCACTACTGTAGTGTCATCAGCAAACTTGATGATGTGATTTGAACTGTACATTGCAGCACAGTTATGAGTCAGCAAGGTAAACAGCTGCACACAACCCTGGGGAGCACCAGTGTTCAGTGTGGTGTAGCTGATCCTGATGGACTGGGATCCCCAGATAAAAAGTTCAGGATCCAGTTGCAGATGGAGGTGGTCAAAACCTAGCAGCCATAACTTTTTTATCAGTTGTTGTAGGATGATTGTGTTGAATGCTGAACTGAGGTCTATGAACAGCATCCTTACATAATTGTCCTTTTAGTCAAGCTGAGTCAGAGAAAGGTGGATGTTGGCAGATATGGCATCCTCTGTTGAACAGTTAGGACAGTAGGCGGTCTGAAATGGGCCCAGTGTAGTGGGAAGATTGCTCTTTATGTGTTTCATGACTAGCCGATCAAATCACTTCGTGATGATAGGTGTGAGTGCAACGGGCTGGTAGTCATTCAGGCAGGACAAAGATGATTTCTTTTGCACATTCCCTGAGTACACCACCAGGTGTGACCTGCAGCTTTCTGAGGGTTAACTCTGCACAGAGTCTTTCTGATTTCTACTGCAGACAAAGTAATTGGTTGGTGGGTGTTGGGGTGGTCTGTCCTGCCAGCATGTTGTTCTGTACTTCAAATCATGCATAGAAATTGTTCAGTGGGAGCTGGGAGCAAGTGTAGCTTTGTATTATGTGATGGCCTGAATACCATCCCCCATATGGTTTGTGTCCTTGGTTTTTAGGAAGTGGCCATAGATTCTTTACACATAATGCTAACACTCCTGATAACCCTCTTAACAATCTAGGTAATCAATAACAATAACAAAAACATGAGCTAGAGCTACCCACCTTTATTTGTGTCCTTAAATTGGTGCTTAATGTTTTGAATGTCAACAGAATTCGCATTTTCCATTTGCACAGTCTTCAAACAAATCAGTAACAAATGCCATGTAAATCTTTCAAGCTCATAAACATTAATAAATGTGGCCATGTTCAACAGTCTTGTTTTCATTACTAGAAGAATGCATATTCTGTAACTGTACAGCAATGCTGTTATGTTCCAGACAGGTCCATGCAAACTGAGACATGCACACATATTGAATTTGGTTATAGGCAGATATAGTAGATTGGAAATTGAGATTTGTTTGATTCAGAAATAGTGCTGAAAAGGTTACATGACCAGCGTGATGCAGCTTTTTCTCATGCTCCACTGTTACTTGGTGGAAAAAAAAAGTATACAGCTTGCTACTGGAAAAACTACATTAGACATCATACAGTTAGCATTGCTACTTGTAGCTAGCTACTCCTGAAACTAGATCATTACAGTATATAGTTGTGGAAGAGTGAAAGTAAAGAGTACAGCATGTTGAAAGGATTTTCAGCATACTAAAGACAAATAGTACAATGTGATGAAAGGACTTTCAGAATATTGTGAAAAGCAGTGGGATAACAACAGAACAGTCTTCATGATCACAGCATTAGTTCGTCCAGAAGGTTACCCAAGTGAAATTATCCATAAATAAACTGCTTTTGGGTACAAGTACAAATATTTAGGGCATCTGTGGAATGATCAAAATGAAATAGGCAGGTCTGGAAAGCAAGAGGATCCACAGTAGAAATTTGTCAGGATCTGGCAATGTCTTCACATCAGGCAGCAGATGTACATGTACAGCTTGACAGAAAAAGAGAACAGCTTATTGGGTCTATATACAGGGTAAAAAATAAATAAATAAATAAATAAATAAATAAATAAAGCAGTGGTCCTAGAGCAGAGCCTTGTGGAACAACACTAAACTAATAACAGTTAGATAAGACCTGAGCCAGGAAAGGGCTGTTTCCTTAGCTCCAACATGTTTTAGTCTGTCTAAAATAATACTGTGACTTATCATATTGCACTGAGATTGCAAAGAGATGCAACCCATAGTGGAGGCCAGTAGTTGGTTCATTTATTTTAGCCAGCACTGTTTCAATACTGACATAAGGCGTAGACTTGGAATAGAATATGTTACGTATGTGATTCCTATTCATGTATGAACTCAGCTGTTGAGCTAAAATGTTTTCTGGGCTATTGGAGATAAAAGGGACTATCAAGGGTATTCAACTAAACATTGTGGTCCATCAACATAAAATGCTTTGCTTACAAAGGTATGGATAAGCAACTAACATGACTGAATGGTGACAACATTTAACTTTTAATGATTAACCATTAGTGAATAATTCATAACTATAAATAAGGCATCATTTTCAAGTGGTTATGTTTTGTTTCATACCGGCATTTCATGTTACTACTTTCGACTAACAGATGATGCATCTGTTTTGAACCTGTTTTGAAGTGGACACACTTCTCTCTCCAATAATCGGCAAAAATTCTGTTTTTGTCATTTTCCAGGTAAATTATTTATATGAACAACAAACAACAAAAACTTATAAATTTACAGGCATTGGAATATTCCTGTATATATGGTTGTTGTAAGTATGCCTGAGTTGCCATTCCTATTTAGGCTACATATACATATACCTACAGCTAAGCATCTGTTAGCACCCACAATTCCTTGCGGACTGAGTATGCGCATATATCTCCTTTCAGTAGATTATCTGAATAAGGTGGCTGATTAAAACAGGCACATTCCAGGGGTGGGAATCAGAATATTGTCTTAATCTGAATCGGGCAATCAGATTACAACATTTACATGATTCAATACTAATTAGAATATTGCCAAATTCAGATTAATAGCGGAATATTGATGTGCATGTAAACATAGTCAATCTCAAGGTCACAGCAAGGGCAAATGTCTGAAATAGTGTTTTTCTTCAATGGCTTCCTTCCTGTTTGAATTATATTTTAAAGATATTTGCAGTATACAAATTAGTATCAAGAAGGACTAGACTTGTTGGTAGCAGAGGCATTACTATCAATGCCACTAGCATCCAGTTCTGTATGTTTCATACACTGAGTGCTCTTTTTGAACCACTAAAATACTTTGTTGTGTCCAAATGTAACATTAATTCAAGTGTGTGTCTGCTGTAATAAGTGGGTCTTGTTATATTCTGAATAATATTGAAGGTTTAATAGTGAATTATACTAGTAACATGTACTGCTTTTTCTAGTGAATGTTTGAATGGAACTCAATGGAACTGCAAATTCCTGTAGGAATTCACAGATGGAATCTAAATACTAATTAGTGGAAATGATTGAGTGGGCATGTTTTTGTGCTTATGTTCAATATTATTATTAGTTACAAACAATACTTGAAATGATTAGTTATTAGTTATAAACAATACTTGAAATTAGTTAAATTCATATCCACTTTCTAGGTAATACCTAGAGTATCATTATAAATAGTTGAGATGCTTCCTCCTCTGGCTATTTATATGACTCTCAATGTGTCTCAATGTGTCTCAATGTGTCTGTTCACCAAGCAGACACATTTAGCCTTTTTGTCTACTGCCTGACCCTAGCTCTGAATTTTCATCATTAACTAGGACTGTCAGTCTGATTAAAGTCTGATTACCTCCAGAATGAAAAGGGAGAAAATTACATTTTAATATTCTGATCCTTCAAAGATTTCATTCCAGTTATACTGATTTTATTGATTTCATTTGCATGTATTATGTAAAATATTAAATTAAATGGTGTAACTAAGATGGCAAATTATAAATATGACCGTGACCATCCAGCAGTCATCCCATGTTTACCTAATAATATAATTATAACTTTATGTAAAAAGACAAACAAGCATTGTAGATTATTAGAAGTTATTTGCATCATTATTTTATTACATTATTTGAGCCTTAATAACTCTGTTGTCATTTTTATATTATTTCAGTTGGAATGATCTTAATCAGTTTTAATTATCCTAAGATGATAGGCTATAGCAAGCAAATGCCTTGCCCACCTCTACATTTGTAAACTAATCAACTTATGTTAAATCAGCACATTAGTGAAATTTTAATAAAAAGAATTCTTATAAATGTTGTGATGAGGGTCTGTCTCATGACCTGAAGAAAATCTCACTTGTAGATTTAAACAGGAACTTTATAAACCACCATCAACCACTACATTTGAACATTCTGGATATAATATACATTATAATCACCACATACAGGAGTACAGTTGTATAAGGTGCAACTATCAATGCTATTAATGGTGAAGAATATATCCTACATCAACCATTAAAATAAATAAAGCACTAATCCAACAACCGCTTTTTTCCCTATCCACACAGAAGTCAATTCCCAGTTATCATGAATGAGTTCCTCAAGCTAATATTGCACAAGAAAAACAGACTTATGTTTAAGGCCAAAATCTTATATAAATGAAACACATTTCTGTTTTGATTAAACTCCGCCCCATGTGCACAACTCACAGTCACCTGTCCTAGCAGTGTACAAGCCTGTAGTTACATCTGAGCTCTGAATACCAAGTTGTGCAATTTCAGCATTAACTCCTCATTATGCATGCTTCATTCAACTCTGACAGTGGCCCATGATGAGTTATGAAACCTGTATAAAAGCACTAAAAACTGTCATTTTGATACTTTAGGTTTTAACTAAGAAAAACACATTTGTGTTGTGTGTGTTTCATTTGTAGATCTCTCTCAGGTCGGATCGTGGGTGGTGTCTGGTGGTTCTTCACCCTCATCATCATTTCGTCTTACACAGCTAACCTGGCAGCCTTCCTCACCGTGGAGCGGATGGTCTCCCCTATCGAGAGTGCTGAAGACTTGGCCAAACAGACTGAGATTGCTTATGGTACACTTGATGCTGGCTCAACCAAAGAGTTCTTTATGGTAAGCAAGTGAATTTCATTGCAAGTCATATAGTTCAGCAAATGCTGAAACCCTGGAAGAATAGGTAATATGTTTGTGATAACATTTGATCATCATCTTTCCTAAAATGTTTAATTAATTGTCTTGTACCACTGTATACGTTTTGTAATTTGTGGCCCTTTATTTTTATGCTTACTTTTCTCAGTAAATGTATGGTTAGGATGACAATATAACTGACTATTATTAATATTAAGTTGCCATTTAAACCCTGTCTATCACTATATTATCCCACATGTGAAAATCCTTCTTAGTCACACTATTTTTTATGCAGAGGTCAAAGATCGCTGTGTTTGACAAGATGTGGTCCTATATGAAGTCAGCCCCATCTGTGTTTGTGAAGACCACCGATGAAGGAGTGATTAGAGTTAGGAAGTCTAAAGGAAAGTATGCCTATCTGCTGGAGTCCACCATGAATGAATATATTGAACAGCGGAAACCATGTGATACCATGAAGGTGGGCGGGAATTTGGACTCTAAGGGTTACGGTGTTGCTACACCAAAAGGATCACCACTCAGGTAAAGCACAGCACCATCTCATCTTGCATGCACATTGTGTGGACTGTAGTAGCAGGAATATTACTAGTAGAAATGTAAGGCAACAGGAGGTTAATCCTGAAGACATTTCTTCAATCAGCCCATGAGTAGTAGTAGTATTAATACAGTTACTTTGAAAATAGTCTCACTACTACTCATTTGATCTAGATCACTGCACTGTGTGGATTGAAGTAAATGAACTTGGTGGTGTAATGTATACTTTTATTGATTTAATTTGCATTTGATATATAAAGATTAAAATATTAAATTAAACAATATAAATGAGATTACAAATTATAAATGTAACCATGACAACTATGTCTATCTTCACACCAGCCTTTAAAAATGAATTAATAGCCTACAAACTGACAGACTGGTGCCCATACAGAAGAATCAGCAGAAATAGGGATTGATAGTTATTAAAACATGTTTTGTTACCAAGAGCCTATGAATTATGTCTGCAAATGCTGCAAGTGTCCATGTTTTAATTCCACAATTTAACTGTGAAGATACTTTTGGCCCTTTAGCTGTTAATGTTAATATTCTTTTAATTTTAATATAATTTAACTGACAGTATAAAAGCAGCAAAATAATTTTCCTTTTTCTTAACACATTACAATGAGACTGCAGCATGTAGCTTCCATTGCCATGCAGCACAGTGGCATGTGTGGGTGGATGATGGATGTGTGTGTGTGTGTGTGTGTGTGTGTGTGTGTGTGTGTGTGTGTGTGTGTGTGTGTGTGTGTGCACGCGCACGCATGCATGAATCAGCCCAGAACACATGCAACTCTCACCAAGAGCTGAGATTTTTAAAGAATTAATCGCAAGTCCTTGCATAAGAAAGGGTGGCATACTGTTCAGAAAGAACTTGTGTTCAGCATGCTGGCAATCAATACTAGTGTCCTGCATTCAAGCACTGATCATGCATCACTCAGTCCAAGCTAACAGTAGGCATAGCTTTAGTCATTACCAATCTTCTTTACCATCCCTACTTCTTATTTCATTCTTATGTGTTTCAAATTTTAATCTTATGCAAGCTATGAGTGATATTAAGATACTGATACATATACTGTATATACACACACTATGATGACATCAATGTCACAGTATCATTCATTTTGTAGCACTACCTCATGCCACTAAGACACCACTGCTGATAATATATCCAGTTCAGTGCAAAAGGGGCTCAGAAGGGCAATTTAGTGCTGCTAAAATAACTTCAATAAACTCTACCTCCCTGTAATAAGAAAAGCTCCTTGGGGGAGTGACCTCCTAGCGATTGTACTGTTATATTTAGGTCACCTTATAGAAATTTGAACATGGAGTGAAACACAGAGGGAAAATGACATTGGCTACATGATGTTAAAAAAAAAAAAAAAAAAAAAAGACCTGTTTTCAACATGCCATGCAAAGCAGAAGTACATTTTTATTCATTATCAGTCATCACTGCTTCAGGGAGAGGTGCAGAGTCTGATAAATGAATTTGGAGTCTGCCTCCACATAGTGCTGTGATGGATGGAGAGACAGTTAGCATGCTCCTTCTAGGGTCATCCTATCTAAACTATGGGTTGCATGAGACTCACTCAGTCAGACCGTCATTGCTCTTCACTGATAAACTCAAAGATAATATTTTGGTTGAACTATTTAGCATAAAAATAGTATACAGAACATAAAGGTTTACCATTATACAATCTATGGGCATTATTCAAAGTTCGTGACTTAGCTCCATAAGTTACATCAATATTTATTCTGGGAAAGTTACTTGTATTCAAAGATGGGTTATGCAGCCCTGTTGGGTTAATCTAGCACCACTTTCAAATTATGAGAATTACTTACATGTATTTCATACCTCCGGTTGTCTGTTTTCTTGAGTAGTGGTGTCCAAGATTTGATTTTTCAGTAGCATCTAGACCACTACCTTAAAACACAAGCGCTTGTCTGTGCACTTAAGCAGCAGGACATTTCATTATTTAAACATATTCATTCAAAATTCAACATGCTATCACATAATTTTGACTTAACACTCCACAAATCTATCGGTGACACTAATTTATTGAATATTAGCTTATACTTATAATAATTTTTATTCAGTATGCTGTTTTCTAGATAGTAAGTAAGCCAAATGCTGCTTTAGTTGACTTCAGTTTACACATGTACTTATTTGGCCAAGCTCCACATGGTATAAACTAACATCTGACTAGTCAGGGAATGTGCAAGGGAAGAAACTGGTATGAACCCACCCCAGTATGAGTCTGGACATGTCTCCAAACATGTAGAATGTAGTCTACATGTTTGGGTAGAACTTTGCCTCAATAATGCCGTAATTGTTTCCATATTGCATTTTTTGGATTTTAATTTGTAACACATCTTTCCATTAGTTCTTGAGAAAATAAAATTGTCCATGAAAATGCACTGACCCCAGTTGAACCATGTTTATTGACTGCCAGATATACTGTAGAGTTGTCCTAGCTTAACAGGTTATCCAACTGTATAGCAAAGTTATGGTCATATTTATCCAGTACAGTATGCAGTGTTGGGAAGTGGCATCACCACAAGTAATGAAGCAATTTGGTTTATGCATTAATAGCACAACTCAATGCATTTTGGTTGTTCTTGCACATTTTAATTGCCTATATTCACTATTGTACTCTGGGCTAGAAAAGAGGTCAATTAACTACAACCAACTGATTTGTGTCTGCCCTTTTATCCTCATCTATCAGCTCCCTTTCTCACCACACTCAGTCAATAAAATCATGTCAATTAAAGTATAGCAAATTCTCATCAAACTGCAGGCTCATATTCCTCTCTCTGTTATTCTGTCATTTCTCACCTTCAAAAGAACATGCTGTGTTTTACTGAGTGACAAAATCACTTCCTACAGACACAGGGGCAGTCCATGTTTGTTTGTATGGCTGATCACCTTACTATATGCTGTGCTATAAAATATGAGTCTGTGCCTTTGAACTATGAATTCTGTGCAATGGGTGGGTGGATATAGATAAACATTGAAGACATGTTTGGAGAATAATCGGTATTTTCCCGTTAATGGTACTATGTGTATTACAGAGATAATGTTAAGCTATAATATTTAACTCTAAACTACTACTTCATCTCTAATCTTAAGGGACCCATAAGCATTTTTTTAAACAAATGTCTTTAGTTGTCCAGATCACCATATTCAGGAATCAGTATTTTTTTAATCATGAAAGGGGGAAAATCAGTGACTATAAGCACATAAACCGCGACTGTAAGCAAATCTGTGGCTGAGCTAATATATTCAATTTCTATGTCTCATCTTTCACAAAACATCACTACCAACAACACTGTAGTCCATCCTTCATTAATTAACATGTCAAAGCCTTGCTGAACAGTGGGTGATGACTCTACCTGAAACTGCCTCTGACCACAATGTTGTCTTATTGTTTCAAGAAACCGAGTAAACCTGGCAGTGTTAAAACTGAACGAGCAGGGCCTGTTGGACAAATTGAAAAACAAATGGTGGTACGACAAGGGCGAGTGCGGCAGCGGGGGAGGTGATTCCAAGGTCAGCCCCAATGTGACAAACCTAGTGGGTAAAAATCCAGCACCACAGGGAGGTGGGTAACCGGCAAGCCCACACTGAGACAACACTCTGACAAAAAATTCCTAAAGGGTTTCCAAAAAGCTCAATACACGCTCTTTGATTTAAAACGTTTTTTTTTAAATTGAATGCTTCATACAGAGTGGATAGATGTCTGATTTGACCCTGTTCAGGCAGATAAGACACAGCAGAGTGTTTTCAGCTTGCCGGTTGCCTGAAGTAATATCAGCAGGGAGCAATGGATCATGGCTAGGAGTAAAATTGCATATCACTAGCTGTTAAAATATATGTTTGTATGTGTGTCAGATGGTATAGTTAAATTGTATAGAACACTTGAATTGATACTGAGTATATGTTCTTATTATATTATTTTCTAAATCAAGTAATGCTGAAACACAATGAACAAGCCACTTCAGACAAACTAAACTGAACTGGCAACAAAGAAGGATAAAAAAATACAGAAATTTTTAATTGTGGTTTTCTTATTTCATATACAAACAAAAGCAGAAGCAGCTGCTACATACCCACTGTTTTAAAAAAAAAGTGAATTAGACTTTGCTCTGCAGGCTCACATTAACTCCATTTATTCTTCTATGGGCTTTAAAGTGTTGCATTAAATTATAAGATTCATAAACCTAATGCAGTAGCCTCAGGGAGAACATTTATGCATGCTTTTCCACAGATTTATGTTAATTGTGTTAGGTTTTAATTAGCGGCACATAATATACTGCACTCAGAAGTTCTTTGTGCACTGCACAAGCAGTGAATTTAGCTGCAGATTTCACTTCTACACATTCCCTTAAATGTGTTATTTCTTTTTGTCTGTAGTTTAAATAAAAGATATTTAAAAATACTATACAGTGTATAAATAATGGTCTAATTATTGTCAGCATGAAAGCCATGCCACAGTATCACTACAAAGCTGTCCAGGCAGGCCTAGTGGACTAAATGTGAATATGGAGCATATGGAAATGGTCCCTGGTCACATGTCTCACCACACACTTGCATGACACACACAAGTGGCACACACCCCCCTATTATTATATTGAACAAGCAACAGAGCAAGTACAGTCATGTGAAAAAATAAGTACACCCCATGAAAGTTGTTGGCTTTTTTGACATCCTCTTTGAAATAGTGCCTATTAATAAAGGTGATACACTCTATCAAATGACACATGAAATTGACATTTTGTAGTAATTTTCACAATTTAACAAAAAAAAAAATGTGCTCTGGACAGACGAATCAAATATAGAGTTGTTTGGCCACAGTAATAGCAGACATGTTTGGTGCAGACCAAAGACAGCTATTCAGGAGAAGCACCTCATACTAACTGTGAAGCACAGTGGTGGAAAGGTTATGGTTTGGGCTTGCTTCGCTGCCTCAGGGACTGGATAGCTTGCATTCATTTATTCAACTGTGAATTCTGCATCATATCAAAGAGTGCTTGAAGATAATGTGAGGCCATCTGTCCGAAAGTTAAAGTTGAACCGAAAGTGGAACTTTCAACAGGGTAATGATCCTAAGCACACTTGCAAATGCACCAAGGAATGGCTCAAAAAAAAGAAATGGAGGGTTATGGAATGGCCTAGTCAAAGACCGGATTTTAATCCCATTGAAATGTTGTGGGGGGATTTGAAACAGGCAGTACATGCAAGAAAACCCTCAAACATCAAAAAATATTGTATGGAAGAGTGGTCAAAAATTCCAGCAAGCCTGATGGACAATTATGCAAACAACGCCTACACCAAGTTATTTCTGCTAAAAGGGGCCAATACTAGCTTCTGAGGCCAAGGGTGCACTTACTTTTTCCACAGGAGGATATCACATCTATTGATATTTCTGTTGAATAAATGATTGAAAAATCTCATTTTCCTTGTGTTTTTTTTTTCACATACTCCAAGTATATCAACTTCATTAATAGGCACTGGTTCAAAGATAATCAAATGTTTACTTACTTGTCCAAATATATCAGAAAAGCCAACAATTTCCATGAGGTGTACTTATTTTTTTCACATGACTGTATGAGCTAATCCCCTTTTCTCTTTTAATTGAGACATGGCTCTTAGGCAGAAATGTGATTATGGTTTAATATCTTCTAATAATAATCACCCCAAATAAGACTCCATTTGACCATTTACAACCAGATTTTATCCCAAGATGTATGCTGACCTTCATTGATATCCAGCCCTGAAATAATTAGCTGTATATAATTATATAAAACATAACCAAATATTCATTTGGCATGTAGTAGTGGTAACCACCAAAATAAGAAGACAATAATTGAAACAAATATATTCTTAAAACATAATTTGTTAGAAACATTGCTGAAGAATGTACTCTCATTCATTAATAACATGAATATCTGTTCAGTTTAATCAGTATTGCTTGTGAGTAGTGTATGTATTGCATATTTTTGTATGACTGATACATACAGTAATAAAGAAAAAGTGAATGTGTTGTGGTTTGTGTATGTAAGTGTATACTGTGTAGAGTTTGTAAGTGTACTGTGTGTTTTCTGTGTCTGTTGTCCAAATCTGAAATGCATATATAGTATACAGTGCCCTCCACTAATATTGATACCCTTGCTAAATGTTATCAAAGAAGGCTGTGAAAAATTGTCTTTACTGTTTAACCTTTTGATCTTTTGTTTAAAAAAAAATCACACAAATAATCCACTCTCATGGATATCAAACAATTGCAAACAAAACACAGGATTATCCAAGAAAAATCTTTGTTAAATATAGGTATGCAATGATTATTGGCACCCTTTTAGTCAATACTTTGTGCTACCTCCCTTTGCCAAGATAATAGCTCTGAGTCTTCTCCGATAATGCCTGATGATGTTGGAGAATACATGGCAAGGGATCTGAGACCATTACTCCATAGAGAATCTCTCCAGATAACTTCAAATTTCGAGGTCCACACTGGTGGACTCTCCTCTTTAGTTCACTCCACAAATTTTCTATGGGGTTCAAGTCAGGGGACTGGGATGGCGATGGCAGGACCTTGATTTTGTGGTCAGTAAACCATTTTTGTGTTGATTTTGACATATGTTTTGGATCATTGTCCTGCTGGAAGATCCAACCATGGGCCATTTTAAGCTTTCTGGCAGAGGCAGTCAGGTTTTCATTTAATATCTGTTGAGATTTGATAGTCCATGATGCCATGTATCCTAACAAAATGTCCAGTTCCTCTGGCAGAAAAACAGCCTCAACACATTAAAAAGCTACCAACATGTTTAACCGTGAGCATGAGGTACTTTTCCATATGGCTACCTCTCTGTGTGCGCCAAAACCACTTCTGTGTTTATTGCTATAAAGCTCCATAGAACCCAAACTCCAGTAGTTCCAGAAGTGTCTGGCAAACTAAAGGTGCTTGAGTATGTTTTTGGATGAGAGTAGAGGCTTTTTTCTTGAAATAGCTTGTGGTGAAGTAGGTGACTTCGGATTGTAGTTTTGGAGACTTTCTGACCCCAAGACGCAACTAACTTCTTCAATTTTCCATCTGTGATCCTTGGAGACTTTTTGGCCACTCGAACCATCCTCTTCACAGTGCATTTAGACAATATAGACACACGTCCAATTCCAGGTTGATTCATAACTATTCCAGTTGACTGGAACTTCTTAATTATTGCCCTAATGGTGGAAATGGGCATTTTCAATGATTGTGCTATTTTCTTATAGCCACTTCCCATTTCGTGAAGCTCAACAACCTTTTGCCGCACATCACAGCTATATTCCTTGGTCTTACCCATTGCTATGAATGACTAAGGGAATTTGTACTATGTGTTACCTCATATTTATGTTTGTGCTGGGTCCAAGTCCACCTTTGTCGAGTTCAAGTCGAGACCAAGTCCTTAACCAATCGAGTCTATGTCCAAAAGGGGCAGAGTCGGACTCAAGTCCGAGTCCTTAATGGCAAAGATTATGTCGAGTTCAGCCGAGTCCAGAAAGTAATTAAATTGTCAAATTAACATTTCAAACTTCACAAACCAATGGCAACATAAATGTAAAAAAAAAAAAAATACCACTATAACATCTTGTAATTTCCATTTTAATTCCTAAAATGAAAAAAATCAGGGTTTATGATATTTACTACATTAAGAAGTACATTTCACATTTTATGTGAAATTCAAGACTGGAATTGCCAAATGCTAATATTTAGAGGTGGGCAATATGACTAAAATCTTATGTCACGACAACAGTACATTTTCTCAGGTCTATCAGTAGTATTCAAGTAAGAAATGACACGTGACAGAGACTCGGCTGTCCTCGAAAGAATTTCCGAGTCCAAAATGTCAAATTCAAATTCCGAGTCTGTGTCAAGTTCGAGTACAAATTTACCTGAGTGCATGACAAGTCAGAGTTTGTTCATAATTGGACTCGAGTCCGAGTCTGGGATCGAGTACCCCAACTTTAATTTATACCCCTGTGAAACAGGAAGTCATGGTTGAACAATTTCTTGTTCCTAGTCACCCAGGTGAACTAAAAAAAATTTAAATATAAATGGCAATATACTTCAATTATATTTTTCACATATGAATTCATAGGGGTGCCAATAATTGTTGCACACCTATATTTAACAAAGATATATATTTTTATAAACTTGTGTTTGCAATTGTTTGATATCCATGAGAGCAGAGTATTTTTGTGAATTCTTTTGAACAAAATGTCAAAATATTAAACAATAAAGACAATTTTTCACAGCCTTCTTTGCTCATATTTACCAAGGGTGCCAGTATTAGTGGAGTGCACTGTATGTGCTAGCTTTTTCCTTGCTCTCCTGTAACATGACTCTATCTCCTCCTGTAGGACAAGACAAGTGCGTTGAGTCTCAGTAATGTGGCCGGAGTTTTTTACATTCTAATCGGGGGCCTGGGCCTGGCCATGCTGGTGGCACTGGTGGAATTCTGCTACAAGTCAAGGACTGAATCTTACAGGATGAAGGTTTCTGCTCGGCCTGCTTTAGAGTCCACTTACACTGAGCTGCACAGTTACAGCCTATACAGTGGCCACACAGTTCAGATTTAAAGAACCATTAGGCAAACAGGAATGAAACAAGCTCCCACCACACACACACACACACACACACACAATTGTATTTTTGTATGCTCTTTTTGCATTTTGTCAATAGTTTTGTGTGTCTCTTCTCTCCCCCTTTCTCATTCTCCTCTGCCTCTCTGTTTTTTCCCTCTGCCCTCACTTCCTTCCTCACTGTCTTTGCTGTGGTTCTCTCTTTTCTTTCACTTCCTAATTCTCTTTCTATTCGTGTTATTGTTTATCCTAGGTTCCGTCCATCACACCCCTCTGTGCGCTAGCTCTTCTGGCTGTAAAAGCAGCCATATTAAATGCACATAACATAGCCTTTGTTCCCTTCAGAGAATGTGTTCAACTGTATCTGCAAAAAAAATAGTTCCATCTAGACTAATGACTGCTCATTATTCAAAAAGAGACAGCATGTCTGCTTTCCCATAATTTGGCACTCAAAGACTTGCTAAATATGGCATCCACTCAGAAGTTCTCCTTAAATATATCATCTGTTTTCTCAGAAATCTTATCAAGATCTAATCTGTAACTATCTGAGATCTGAGTTAAACTGTGCTTGTTTTAATTTAGCTTATTCTACTGATCTTTAAATATCAAATGCAAATCTTCATCCTCTCAGCACTGTCAGTTGCATAAACATCATCTACAGATACTTCAGTACATGTTCTTGTGATCAATAACTCTATTACAGGCAATTACCCTAAATAACACTCCTGACATAGTTAGACAGGAATTACACAATATAACGGAATATACTTAAATGTTTTTGTTTGTTAATTTGATTACAGGATTCACATTTCATATCCATTCATATTTCATATTATGAAAGTGTCTGAATTTCTCTGAGCAAACAAATTAGTCTGCATCAGGTGTGCAACTTAATCCTCCCAGTGCACTGAAATATAGTGTGATTAAATCATTTCCAGATTGGATATATGCAATGACACAATGTGCCATCCAGCACTCTAGGTTTGCTTAAAGTGAACTGGCAGCTCCATGAAAGCAATTTAAAAATTAAAAACACATTACTTCTCACTGTCACAATTATGGAGGCAGAGAAGGATGTACATGCAGATTTAAAGTTTAATAAAGATCAGAAAAGACACTATGTACATAGGAAACATAAACCGGAGCCAAGAGCGCATAACACGCATAACGTGCCAATATGAGCCAAAGAAAGCCAGACAAACAGTGAGGTGCAAACAGTGACTATATACACACTGGTGCTCGTTAACCAGAATGAGAGTCAGGTGCAGGTGGTCATGTGATGGTCGTGCAGAGGTGCAGTGGCTGCTGGGAATTGAAGTCCAGGTTTCCCTCCGGTAATTCATAACACTCACATTGGTCTTAATTCATCAAAGCTACATATGGTCAATTCTGATAAAAACAAGCAGACCCAAAGTCCACCCACAATGTCCATATTCATATTCATCTGTAAGATCAGACTCAGCTGAAAAATGCTTGTTTTTCAGTTAAATAATCAAAATTATTACAATCGATAAATATAGCAAGCATAGTAAGTTAGAATAGTACATAATACCTGTTTAACAAACATAGCAAATTAAGTTGATAATCACACTTGTGTACTTGGGAACCTTCTATTAAAATATAAGTAAAGGGGGTTAGTGTCAACATGTAATTTATGTGAACCAAATGACTCAGACATGGATCTTTAGTTTAATTGAGTAACATGTAACAAGAAGCACCAGAAAGAGCTGACCTGGACGCAGAGGCTTAGGCAGTTGTGCTATTCAGATATGTTTAGAGATCATCACATGGTTACAGCTCATTCACAAGGACTTGTACGGCAAATTATCAACATAATTGAAGGAAGTAACTTTTCCACAACATTAAATCTAACTATGAACCATTAAAATGTGAAACATGTCATTCATTAATAAATGAAACATTGTAATTGTTGGCAAATCACTGTGGTGTACGCGGAATAACGCACTCCACCATTCTGTTATTCGAACTAGTGGCACGCTTGTATGTCATGCCACATCACACCCCCAAGGTGTGCATTAATTTTATATAACAGCACAGTCTGTCTTGTGTTATTCCTTACATCAACAATACTTCATTTTGGTACACTAATACGTTTCAGTGATTAAGTAAACAGCGTTATTAGAAACAGAGCACATTTAAATGACTTTTTATTTACAGCAACCATGGACATCAGCACCTCAAAGTCAGCTTTACTGCTTTACTGCAATGTATTTTTACCCTCTCCATGTTTACTTCTTTCCTCATATCATCATCAGATCTTGGATAACTGTATTTTGCTGAATGTTTTCATTTTATTGGCTCAGATTCGGACCACCTGCATAAATTAGGGTGTTTCATGGAAATTGATAAATGGTAAATGAGGGTAAAAAAAAAGCATTCCATATGACATGTAAATTAGGGATTAGTGGGAAGAGGCTTGTTCAACTGAAGCTGATTCATTATTTGCAAAATCACCACTCATTTTGATGCCATACAACATGAATCAGACACAGATTCATTCATATATCATTCTATGCAGTCAAATCTGCACACATAAATTTGATGAAGAATCTGCTCAGTTGTAGAAAGTTGAGGAAATGCTTCCTGCCTATCAACAGCATCTAGGCCCAGAGTCTGTTTATACATGTCAGAGCCAGGATGCTGTTTCATGTTAATAGAATGAGGTAAAAAAAAAAAAAAATACAAGTATTTTTCTTGTAAATTCGCATCGAATATATAATTGCAATGTATGACAGAGTACAGAAAACAGTACAAAAGAGAACAAAAAAGTACAGAAATTACAATCCCCACCAAAACTATTGGAACAGCAAGGCCAATTCATTTATTTGTGCTATACACCAAAGACATTTGGGTTTAAGGTCAATATATGGATATGAGACAAGAGTTTAGGATTTCAACTTTTATTTCCTGGTATTTACATCTAGATGCATTTTGTATCAGACCACCCAATTTTTAGACAAGCAAAAGTATAGGAACAGATAAGTCTTGAAGTTAATTAAAGTAAATAACACTTAACATTTGGTTGCATATCCCTTGCTTGCAATAACTGCATCAAATCTGAGACTCACTGACATCACCAAATTATTAGTAACTTCTTTGTTGATGCTTTTCCAGGCTTTTACTGCAGCGTCTTTCAGACCTACAAATTGGGTGGTCTGATACAAAATATGCTGTCATTTTGTGACATGTACATATGAATACCAGGAAACAAAAGCTGAAATTCTAAACTCTTTTTCTCAAAAAATATTGTCATCCAATAGTTTTGGAGGAGACCCTAGTTTCCTAAACAGTTGGAGGTGAAACCCTGATTAGCATTATGCTGAGCAAAGCGCAGTAGTAATCAGTCTAACAGTTTGTTGTAACAGAAAAAAATTACTCTAAAATTAATTTGTCGGTATTAGTTATAAAATTATGACATTATGAACAAAAAAATAACCATATACATTTTTGGCAACTCCCAAAAACAGCCACATCATTTTTTCCCCCTCTGCCTTAGCTTCCTGATTTTTCAACTGATTTTTACAGTAAGGGGATAGATTTAGGAATGAAGCAGTTTTATTAAGAAACTGACAAATAATATTGTTATAAAAACCTCCCTACAGTAACTATTCAAACATAATTTCCCCTGTATTTTATGTGGCATTAAACAAATACGTATAATCATATTTTAGCATCCTTTTCTAAACCAGCATTTATGCAACACTTGTCTACTGTGTCTAACTCTGCCCATGTCTTCATCCCAGCAATCCATCAATGATGCCATGCGCTGCACCACACTGACCCGGATGAGTGGCAACAGCAGTGGTGGGGAGAATGGCCGCATCATGGCCCATGACTTCCCAAAAGCTGTGCAGACATTACCATGCATGAGCCACACAGCTGCTATGGGCCTTGGAGCCTCAGGCATGTGACTGGTACTACACAGATACTGTCCCCCAACGGATGCGTCGTACTGCCAAAATGCACTCTCAGACTGCTCTCGGCAAAACCAACAACCCATGAAACATTTTTCTTATATAAGAAAAAAAAAATCCCAAATGTTTGGATGGTGAGAAAAGAATACAGAGAAGAAGATGCTGTGCAATATGATGTTGAAGGGACACTTTTCAGTAGTGTTCATTTACAAAAATAATCATAAAAATTTGTGTTGATGCCATGCCAGTCTAACAGAGCTGTTTACTTCTGTCTGTAAGTGTGCAATATTTTGGTTTATACCACTGTTCTATAATGTTGTCTCCTACCTTATTTTCTCCAGGAAAAGATTATCACATGAAATATGTGGCATTTTGCACAGATTATTATATGGCTCATATGTTGTAATGACTACTAGAGAGAGTCTGTTGTATGGACTGAAGTTTTGTTTTTTTGTTTTTTTTAAATGCACATAAAACGTAGAACTAGTGGGCAATGTGGCTGATTTCCCTCCACCATTAACTTTGCTTAGCTTAATTGAAACAAACATATCAGATTGTCAATCTGTTAACAGTGTAAATAGTCTGATGTAAATCTTAACCTGGGCAATGGGAGAACATTTGTTGTTGATCAGAAGATTATAGCATACTGAACATGTTGATTATCTTGCTGCATTTCTTTTCACCTCAACAAACTTGCATTGCTGCTATGCCTCATTTAAGGTGCCATACCTCATTTGTGCCAGGACTGACTTGGGAGTGTGTTCCATGTTTGAATTTGCAATTTCAACAGGAGCACTTGCAGAAGGGCAACAGCAAAAATGTCTCAAGCTACTGTTGATAAAAAGCTTTTTAATTATTTTTCCCCTATCATTTGAATGTCATTATTTCCGGCCTTCAAATATAGTATTGTCATTCGTTTATACTGTGCACAGAGCCAAAGCTAAGCATTTTTGAAGCATTGCTACAGTATAGATGTCCTTTTGATACAATATTCTTTTTACATCAGTCTTTTGCAAATGAACATTCCTCAACTACCTTGCACTTCTAAAAAAAAATTATGAGGGAGTCACCTGAAAAAAGTTTCATTTTAAAGCCCAAAGTGTGTGTCATTTAAGTTAACTACGTTCTGAGACTGTATATGGAGCAAATGCTGATGGATGTTAGCCTGCCTTTAAATTCTCTTGCTGCACACATGCTTTAAGACAGGTTTGTTTATGACTCCTGTTTTTAGTTTATTCTTAACTTTTAGAGAAAAAGATCACCACTGACTGTGGAAGTTAACTAAGATCTGTGTTTAACTCGTGTTTGGGAAACCAGCTCTCACAATGAGCTCCATCCTGATGCATTGAATTTAAAATAAAGGAGCTTCCCTGGAGTACTATGCTTTCACACCACACACCATGCTTTGTCTTCTATGTAAACAAAGAGTGCTTTGTACTTCCCTCACTCTCTGTTTCTAGATTATTTCATGTCTTTTATGAAGGCACAGGAGTCTGGGCTGCTTTGTGGCCTCATGTTCTGAACATATTTTATACACAGTAACACATTTGTAATGGCTGACAGAAATAATGAGTAATAGTATAAGTAAGGATTTCTGAGTGCTGTGTGATTTGCTGTTTTTCATATGAACTGGTATGTTGAGGCAATGCCTCATTAAAGGGATGTAGTTATTGCAGAGATAAGAATTATTGAGCAGTTAGTTGAGATACTTTGTGTTTCTGGTTAACAGTGTTCTCTTTTCTGTAGTTGCGATACAAAAAATGATCTTCTGTGCTTACACTTCACAATGATGTAATTTGTTTATTCAAGTTTGTTTGTTGGGATTATGTTGATCATAATGGAGAGGTATGATTGTATACAAATGGTATGGATGGAAAACACATTAAATCAATAATGAATAAAACATTCAAAATAAAAAGAAAACACTTTCCTAACCAAAGTCAGATGTTGGTTGATGCTTTTTTGTGATTAAATGGGAAACAATTATTGTGATTTCTGTCATTTTGTTTCTCTGTACACTGTATTTGAGGCTGCTGTTGACACACATGGAGGAAAAAGCTCATTAGGATCCTTGCAGGTCCCCATTAGGAAATTTCAGTGATGCTTTCATGCAAAGCTTCTTACAACTGGGAAAAACTCCATCCCAATCATAGTGTTGAGGGATGAGAGCCTTGATCAAGGGCCCAGCATCAGCTTTCTGGCGGTCAGACAGGATTTCCCATTTATGAGATCTTTTAGAAGCTTAACTGCTAAGCTAACACTTTTGCAAAAGACAGGTGCCCGTTTACTCGCTGTAAGTCTTTGGACGGATGCCATGCTCCACAGAAAACTCATCAAAGGATGAATGGAGGGCCAAATGTCAATATAATAATACACTATCAAGCACAGAATAAATAGATTGATATGCCTACCATTATGAGTTATACAACAGAAATGGCCTAATAAATTAAGCAAGAGTAATAAAGTAATAAGAAAAGGTTTTCCTAATCAAGGCTCTGTACTAAACTATAGAATTCGTGTTTAAGAAACATTCTTATTATTTATCATAATTTATAATAAAATAAAGCATTACATTAACTTACAGACAAAAGTAAATTATTAGAATTGCTTAAATGCTTTAATTTCTGTACTAAATATATTAATGTATATATGTGGCTAAATCCCAAAGTGTATATTTTACTTATTTGTATTATTTTGCAAATGTTCTCAAAACTAGAAAAAAATTAAATAATGTTTACTTGAAACAATTGGACTCATACATGCGCAAATCAACACATGCTGACTAGAAGAGGACCATGAGCTTGCTGCACACATGCTGTTTTCTTTGCACATGTTTAGTGACAAGGATGGAAATTAAAAGTCACATAAAGTTTAAATGAATAGTCTTATACAGTTTAAAGTAATAAAGTCATATAATGTGGGGGCGTGTTTTTTTTTTTTTAACTCAATTTAATGTGTCTTTGCATAACTGAAATTTTGAGTGTTATGGATTGGTTGTTTCAATATTTATTGTTTTGTGTTGCCTTTAAGACCTTAGATTATTGTTATGATTATTATTGGCCATTTAGTAGTAAAGATGATAAATGATTTGTGAAAGCAGATGTTTCTAAATTGGGACCAAGAAATTATGTTTAGATAATGTTTACTTTTTACAGTGGTGAGATTTAAGTAATTATTTTAAGATCTCTTACAAGAAATATATAAATAAAATTTACTTAAAATAAATGAACAAATGTTTTATTTATTTTATTTGCATAATATTTAACCATTTCAATTAAGTGGATTTTTACTGGAAATTACATGTTAATTTTACTATTAAAAAGTAAATGCATATTTTTACCAAACTATTTTTCAGTGTGGATGGGGCTGTTTTGTCCTGAAAGCTGCCATGTTAGCATTAACTATCACATACACACCATGATGTCATTATCCATGGTGACTGGAGAAATTAATTATTCAGTTATTCAAGGGAAATTTCTGTTGAGCAATGGAACCTGAGCAACACTCACATTTTCCATTCACAAAACAAAATCTCATGTTGCTATTGCTTTTTTCTCTGTTTTACTCTTAATCAAAGAAAAGTGCTACAGGGAGGCTCATTTGTATTAATATGTACCGCTTTCCAATTTTCCTTGAATGCACTATGTTGGTATAAATCTTACTCACGCCTTCTGGAGTAAGACACAAACTAGTTTTTTTTTAAAACATCATCTTTCAGAACCAGTTGAAAAGTAGGGCCCTAATAACATGGGATTTGCATTGATATGTTATTTCCTTGCACACGCTGTCCATTAAAAGTGATTAGTTATGGCAATTAAAATGTCGAAACAAAGCTGTTCTTTAGAAGGCAGATCCATAAAGGTACAGTTTTACTCTTTCACAGCCCGTGTTTCCTAATTTCTATAAACAGTACAATGACTGCAGTGCAACACGTGCCTGTGTGTGGGCCTGAACAGCATACATGATGAAGACACATCGTGGGGGTGTGAGATTTCAAAAAATAATTCATGACACCTGCCATGATGTGCTTTCATCCCACTCGCTTTCTTTTCTCGCCCCCCTGCAAACAGTCACACTATGCATGGTGTCTTTCTCTCTCCCTGTCTCAGCTGGCACCTTATTCTTTTCATATCTAGCTCCTTTATGTGAGTCAGAGCATAGGGCCAATTCTAAAGCCACTTGGCATCACTTCTAGATTCTGTGGAGATTACATACCCCTGCATGCAGACACACTCTAACATGCTCTTACTGAGACCTGTGCTTGCCTTACCTGCTGTGATGCACATCCATCAGTCTACTTACCTCCCTATGCAGCCCAACTGGCAGCTGGCTTGAATCAGAAGTAGGGTGTGATATGATGGATGCATGATGAGAAAACATACAGTGCATTTATGAAACATGTCATTCAGTCATCATACCTTAGAGCTCCTGTCTCTCTAACTGTCAATTACTGGGTAGGAGACTACACCTGGTGTCGAATTGCATTCCTCTGTGTGTGCTTGTGCAGATAGAAATAGAAAGAGAAAAAAATGAAGCAGGGAAGGGAACAGAAAAGTGACTCACTGACTCATCGGTGGCCCGTTTATCACACCACCTCATCAGCTTAGCGACAGAGACAGATTCTCCCTGCTTCCCTCCCTTGATGTGCTAATGCACTCAGATTTCAATTTGGTTCCAAAACAGCATCCATTCATGCCATTACTTGATACCGGGCCCTGCAACATTAATGTGTAGGTTCCCCTCCAAATCTCCACCCAGATAGGCCACTGGATGAAGAAGTGCTTCTTTGTGAATCAAGCATATACATGGTGAGTCCACTATGGATCAGTCAGAGCTGCCAGGATAAGCCAGGGCATCAGCCTGGGCTTCTCCAGTATGTGGATGGGAGTGGAAAGGCACTGTGGGAAGATGGATGGCAGAATTAAATGGATGATGCAAAGAGCGGAGAGATGTATGGGGTAGCACAGAGAACCAGACGGAATGACAGATGAGTGGATTATGGAGCAGTGCTGGAGCCTTACATGTCTCTACAGTGTGATGGCTGAAAGGATGTAGTCCGACTGGATGGGCTGTCTGCCCTCCTGGCTGTTGCTAAAGTAACCATTGTCAAGGAGTTCAGCCAGGAAAGCAGTGTTAAACTTTGTCTAAATTCCCTATTTGTAGGAGCAATAAATCCAAAACTGTTATGTGAAAAACAGTGGCATTGTTTTACAATGGGTTTTTCTTATTCTAATTTCCCCCTTTACTCATATCAGAATAAACCTTAAACTGTATAGATTAATACAAGTATTGTATTAGACTCTTCTTTTACAACATGGAAATAAGGTAACAGATCATTAAATATGTATGAATTAGCGTATCATAAATATTTGTTACATACATATTGTATAATTTCAACATACGTTCTCATTATTAAAATCTAATACTAATAAATGTTAGAATTTTGTCTTCATTTGGTGTAAATAGATGCCCTCAAATTTAATACAGGTCTATGGATATAGTAATTTGCCCCCACAATCTCACAATGTTTCTGTAAGGACCTTCAGGTTTATTAGGTACATTGCTGGTAATAAAAGAATTAGGTAGAAATGCCCTAAATTGCATAATTATTATAGCAAACATGCACTCTAAAAAACACTGGGTTAAAAATAACCCAATTTGTTTTGTTTTTTGTTTTTTAGCCCAAAAGCTGGTTAAATATAGGACAGAACACATTTTGGGCTAAACTTCAAGTTGGGTTGTTAATTTTAACCCTTTTTTTATTATTATTATTGTTGTTTTTCGAACCCAAAGGATCGTTTCATTTTTACAAAAATGCTGGGTTAATTTTATTTCATAAATGGGTTAATATTTTCAGGGTTATTTTTACCCTTTGAAAATGTCAAATATACCACATTATAAACAAATATGTCAACATGGTATCTCCTTTATTTATACACAAGAATGTGTTTATTATATAGACTTTGGAGTAAATGTCTCAAATAAGTAATATATTTAAGATGAAAATGTCAGATTTTTATCAAAGGAGATGTTTAAAACATCCAATAAACTGAGTAACCAACTTATGATCAAGAGGGAATTACAAACAAGTAAGCCAAAGTTAACGAAAATAGTGATGCATTTAGTGTCATGTAAATTGGACTGTTATCACACATTTTTGCTTTTTCTCGTGTACAGTAATAGTTTTATGGATAAATATATTGATACGAACCTTGTCTTCTCCAAATAAATCTAACAGTCTGTCCGTGTGAAAACCGCTACCTCCACCTGAGGTGAATTCAAACTGAGTTGATTTGATGCAAGGAGCTGGACTGATGCGCCGTGGTGGAGGAGGGGTGCACTGATTCAACTGTCAGTGAAAATGACCCAGTCACTAACCCAGCAGTTATGTTACACAAAACTACCCAAAAACTAGCCGACTGAGAAAATAACCCAATTAAATGACCCAAAAGGCTCAGCCCAGCATTTTTTAGAGTGTACAAAACTGGACAACGCATGCTAATTTGCTCATTAGAAGGACACAATGCCCAATCGTATGAGTATATCAGCATACATGTTTTTTTGTGTTTTCAAGTTTGCTTGTTTTTCTACATGCAAACCTTTAGTAAATTGGGGCCTATTGAATCTCTGTGTAGCAAAATTGGCTACATATAATGGTTCTAGTCTTTGCACTAATTGTACCCTGGAAAGCACTTAAAAGCATTTAGATGTATAAAAAGCAACAGTTATCAGGTTTTGAAATACCTGAGTGTGTATCTGTGTATTTCAGGATTCTTTGGAAATTTAATACAGGCTTAGGTAATTACCATCATTACCATTATCAATCATCTTCAGCCTATTCAACCTTAACAAAGATGATTATTCTCTTCAATCGATAAAAAAATAAAATAAAATAAAATAAACTTTCGAGGTGGTACCTGGCTTCAGGTCCCATGTTAGCTCTAAACCCTTCCAGACTCTGAGTGACAGGAAAAACAAGATAATTGAGTGGGAAATAATTGAGGAGAAAATTAGGTGAACAAATAATACCCTGCACATCTAACCCACCTGAAAGATTCAAAGACTCATTATGTACATTATTTGCTGTCTATGGACCTGTATTTTTAACTCAAAGTGTCACAAGCCTGCCTTCCTAATGAAGGCAGATTTATCTTTTGCTTTATGTTTCATGATCAATAGTGGACTATCATATAGAAGATAAAAGCAATAAAATAATCATTGACTATGTTTACATGCACATCAAATTCTGTTTAAGGTCTATATTTGGCAGCCATATTCTGAATGCTATTTTATATGCATACAGGCATCAGAATATTCCTGTATACATAGTTTTTGTATGTATGCCTGAGTTGCCATTCCTAAATACCTAGCCTACAGCTAAGCATCTGTTAGCACCCACAATTCCTTGTGGACTGAGCATGCGCATATATCTCCTTTCAGTGGATTTTCTCAATAAGGTGTTTACATGCAACAAATTTCCAATTAAAACAGGCATATTTCAGGGGTGGGAATCAGACTTTGAAGAATCACAATATTGTCTTAATCTGAATCTGGCAATCGGATTGTGGCATTTACGTGACTAATTAGTTCTAATACTAATTAGAATATTTCCAAATTCAGAATAATATGGGAATATTGATTTGCATGTAAATAGTAGTCACTGTTTTAGCTTTTTTCACTCTTTTCACATAAGAACATAAGTTTTTTCTACCACAGCGAGATATAAATTGAGAACAAATTTTAATTTCAGAAGCATCAACTGGACCATTACATTGAAATGTAAATGGATTGGCTGGTCAGGTTTGGAAGTACTGGACTGCCATATCCTATTGTGAGTTTTTTAAAGACATGGCATTTTTGATGATTATTTAAATCCCACTGAGGACCTATTAGTCTGAGCTTCTCCTTATCTTGCCTTCACAGTCATTCTCTCATTAAAAGGCAATCACAGGCCACCAACTCTAATAAACCTGCTAGTTCCCTTTTCCATTGGGGAGAGCGATTGAACTAAGAGCAAAAATGCAATAATGAGAGCAGTATGGTCTCTCTGATGTGATTTATTTATTTTTTTTTTTTAATCACTCCTCTGTCACTTTACACAAAATAAACTTATTTTTGTTTTCTGGCCCTGAGACATTTTACTGATTCTTAAGAAGATTAGAAGTTACTGTACTCCAGCAAGGTGATGCTTACTTAAATTGCCTGGCAGGAGTTACCTTTGCATTTCGAGTGTTTACTAATTCCCTTGATCATCTCACAAGTTCCAAGCCCTACAGCCTAAAACCATCTTATATTGAATAGAGGAAATCTAACACTGTGAGCCTTGAAATCTTGAAATGCTTCCATACTGAAGGTCTCTGCAGTTTCTCTAAACATTCTACAGCTCAGAAAGACTTGGATGTATAGTAAGCTAACATAAATGGTGTCAAAACACAGCTGCAATAATTATCATAACAACGCAGGTAGTGAGTGTCAATTAAATCCTGAGAAAATTACTACAGTAAATATGAATGATTACAGCTTTTATTATCAGGTGGCTTCTTGATAAATTATCACAGGAGAAAATCTTTTGCACTCTTGTATATTAGTCACTTGTCATATAGCTGGTCACGACTGTGACATGTAAACCTTTCTTTCAATTTACCTGTGCCAAATTCTGCACATAATAATCCTTTTATCACACACACATACACTCATAACATGAATTTATAACTGAGTGTGAAAGTAGAGAGTCATTATCAGCAGCATTCCTTCACCCTCTGGGGCATGTGGAGAACATTAGTAGTCATTTGCAGTAGTCATGTCCTACCTGATACCAACTTTCAATTCCACTTTAGTGCTACATGAGGGACATCATAACTCAGTTTGCTCTGATTTTCTCTCTCTCTCTCTCTCTCTCTCTCTCTCTCTCTCTCTCTCTGACCAGAATGGACTTTTTCAACTTCCTCATTACTGCAGTACTGCAGCAGATAGTGGCTCTAACAAACAGCTTCCAAATACATTCTCATTCACCAAAGACCAGAGACCTTTGGGTTGATATTAAAGGGCAACCCAAATCTTCCTAAATTTTCTGAAATAAAAGGGCTTAAACACAGCAAAAACAATCCCTTTTGGATCTCTTGTTTCATCACAGAAATGAACATATTTAAATTTATCCACCCAATTACTTTACAGCAACTTAGTCTCATCTCATTCATTAACAGCAGGTAGTTAGCACCACACACTCGAACTGAAGTATGTAGCAGTTACTGGAATGAAAGCTGTTAAACACTGTACTGGTCCTGGCTGTAATGACATAATATTATTAAATCGATTTAAAATAATACTAAAAATTAACAATAAGAATAATAACAACAGAATTTATGGGTAGCAGTCCTGAATGATTAAAAAAAGAGAGAGGAGAGAAGAAAGTCAATGCAGAAAGATGACTTAACTGACATAAGCTAACTTACCTAGCTGCTGTACAATACTATATATTTTTTAAAATATGTAGCTAACTTTGCTTGTAAATATTAGAATGTTTTGCATTGGCAGGAGCGGGAACTTATAATTTAGATACTGTAGTAGTGCAATTAATAATAAATATTTAATAATAAATATGTTCAATATTAACATTACCTCACTTTTACTGTTAATTAGCATTTGGTGCAGCTTGTTTATTATATTGTGCAAGATTCAGTCGTTATCATTCAGAAACTCCAGTATGGATGGTTGGTCATAATTTATACAGTAGAATCAGCAATATTGTCTTTTTAAAGGAAAAGGCTATTAGATAGCAAAATAGTGAACCTTATCCAGCTAGGTAGACTAGCGTTAGCGAACATCAGCTAGCTAGCATGGCTAACATCAACTGTTAACTATTGATGTTGCATTGCTTTAGCCCTTGTCTAAACCTGTTGGATTTAGCCAGGTTCATTGATATTATTGAAGCTATGCTGTTTATCAGAGGTCAACAAAACAAAATACTGTACACAAAATAATAAAATTAGCATGTAAAGATGAAAGTCCTTTGCTGCATCAGGTACGTGATTTTGGGGCCTACAGTTGCAATCAAAATTATTCAATCCCCATTCCAAATCAGGTTTATTGTCAAAATTTACAGACTTTCAGCTGTTTGCAATGAACAAATCAAACAAAAGCACTTGAAATAGTTCAACACAACAAACTTTTGTTCAACAAACAAAAGTGGTTTCCCCAAATTCAACTAAAAATGCACCTTATAATGACTTCTCCAGTTTTAAAATTATTCAACCCCTTCATGGTAAGCATCTTTAGTACTTACAGTAGTAGAGCACTCTTTTTCTGTTATGACCTGCTGCAAATGTGATGCATAGCCAGACACCAGCTTCTGGCAGCGTTCCTGAGGAATCTTAGCCCATTCCTTATGAACAATGGCCTCCAGTTCAGTAATATACTTGGGTTTGCGTGCTGCAACCACCTTCTTCAAATTTTCAATGGGGTTCAAGTCAGGTGACTGTGATGGCCCTATAGAATCTTCCAGGACTTCTTATGCAACCAAGCTTTAGTGGACTGTGAGGCATGCTTGAGATCATTGTCCTGTTGGAAGGTCCAATGATGCCCAAGCTTCAGCTTCCCCACAGACAGCATGACGTTTCTCCTAGGATTTCCTGATACTTCACTGAATCTATCTTGCCTTCCACACGCTGCAGGTTTCCAGTGCCAGAGGATGCAAAGCAGCCCCAGAGCATCACCGAGCCACCACCATGCTTGACTGTGGACAGAGTGTTCTTTCTTCATTCTTCTTACTCCAGACATACCGCCGATCCATCGTGCCGAAAAATTCCAGTTTTGTTTCGTTGTGCCACAGAACAGAATCCCAAAACTTCAGTGGCTTATTTATGATTTTGAGCCGACTTTTCTTGTGCTTTTGGGTCAGTAGCAGTACATCTTGGCGTTCTGCCATGGAAACTTTCTGTGTGTAGTACGTGCCTTACTGTGCTCACTGAAACCTCAGTGCCTGTTGCCACCAAGCCTTGCTGCAGCTCTTTTGCAGTTACTCAAGGGTTTTGCACAACCTGCCTTTTCAGAAATCTGGCTGCAGCCGTTGATAGTTCAGGTATTTCATGTGTTCCAGCTCTTGAAATGAAGCCCTTGATTAGCTGCATCAGGTGTGCTTGAGACAACACCTGTTTTGCACATTTGTGCTGCTGTGAGGGATTCTATTCATGAATAATTTTGAGGCTGGAGGAGTCATTATAAGTTGCATTTTCAGTTGAATTTGGTGAAAGCACTTGAAGCATTCATTGTATTGAACTTTTTCAATAGCTTTTGTTTGATTTGTTCATTGCAAACTGCTAAAAGTCTGTACATTTTGACAATAAACCTGATTTGCAATGGGGGTTGAATATTTTTGTTTGCAACTGTAGATTTATAATTAATGATATTTTACTATGTTATTATAATATAGTTAATGCAATGCTACAGCAGCCATAGAGTAATGCCTATAATATTTCCAGCAGTGGTATAGCTAGGGGGTAGACTTTGTGTTTGAACCTTCCCTGAAATATTTTTCAGTACTGAGTGCTTATTCGTGGATGGTTAACATAACACACTCACACACACACACACACACACACACACACATTAAAACATATCTGCTGTAAAGATCAGAAAACTATACTAAACAAAGTCAATATTTGTGCTGAAAATCTTTGCCTTTAAAAAAGCATCAGTAGTTGCATATTCATTTCATACAGTTTTATGAGGAAATTGCCTGGTAAGCTTTTGTAAGCATCCAAGAGAACCTGTCAGAGTTCTTCTGCAGACTTAGACTGTCAGATTTGCTTCTCTTTTTTTCCAGGTAATCCCTGACAGCCAGCATTTATTTTTGTTTGAACAGTGGATATGTTGTTTCTTTCTTTACTGACATAATAATTTTTCTGTACCATCATTATAGCAAAGTTACTATGCAAAAATATGATTCGATGTCAAATAACATGTCATGTCTTGTAATCTTGTGACATGCACTGTAATTGTGTTGTAATGATGTTCATAAAAGATCAAGAGTCATAATCATATTAATCATATTTTATTGGCTACCAGCTACTGATGATAAGAAATCCTATAGGAATCATGCATCTTTCACATTTCTTTTTGAAAACTAGACTCTGAGCATAGTGATATCTACATGACAGCCTGTGAAGTACTGGAGGTAGTTAAAAAAAAAGCAGCGGCAGAAAAAGCGGCATTTTCAGTGGAACTGTCATAATATATTTTCTGGCAACACTATAAATAAAGCAAGTTTGGTTGGTTGCAGATTGTACCTTAATTGATTATATTACAAACACAGTTACTGAAGATAAATGAACGATATTTCCTCATCCCCCTGAAATTCATTCATAGCTATGCCACTATTTCCCAGGCTGCTTAAACTGAACTGTATGGCACATTTTGCAAATCATACTGATTTGAACACAGTATTTTATTGTAGAAATTACAGAAATGTTTTATAGCAAAAATGACACAAATAAGTCCATTTTACAAATGATTGTAGCAATAATAAAATCAACATACATGCTACCAAAACTATGAAGAGTAATGTAGTTAGGACTTTATCCCATCTTTGGTGATTAATCTAATGAATGCAAAGTGCAGCAGAAGCTCTGTACAATAGGGGAAAATTTATGGAAATAATATGCATTAAAATCATGAGGAGAAGCTAAGAGTTAGAGCAAGCAGCTGTCACTGCATGTGAATCAGAAATCCACGAGTTGCTCCCTTTGTTCTGAGTTTGTACTGCAATCTGTCATTGAATGTTTGTGCATCAGTAATAGATATCCTTAGCAGTCTGGTTCCAAAAACTTGCACACGTGTTTCCATACTTATAAAACACACACACACACACACACACACACACACACACACACACACACACATACATACATACAGACACACACACACACACACACACACACACACATGCACTCACATACTCAAAGATTTGCATATCCACATATGTGCAATGTGGCACACACTGGGTCTTATGTCATGGTGCAGGATTAAAAATATTTTTGTGTGTTGGATGAAAGACATATCTTCTGAGGTCTGAATCTATGCATTATTGATGCATCCCCTTACACAGAAGAGTCTCATGTGGTTTGCTTCCATGCACACAGAATCTGCACCACATGTATAAGATTCACAAGAGAATTCAGAATCAAAAGAAAGCATCTTCTCTTGCTTTGTGTTTCTTATTGCAATTCATAAATAACTCTGGTCCTTAGACACAAGTGGATTTCTTTTTGTCCCACCCTGTGTCACTGTGATATTAGAAAAGACAGGATTGAATTTGTCCATCGATCTGCTTGCTTTTATATGTTGTCTCTAAACCAAGCAGAGGACCTGTGATTGAAGAAGGGTAATCTGATTCCAGCTCTGCATTCCACGACGCCCTAATGACCGCTGCCAGGTCTGTCTCCATGATGATGTCTGGCCAAAAGAATGCTGGGAGCGAATGTTCTTTGCGTTTATGAAAATAGATGAGTGTGTTCTCATCTGACAGAGGCAAAGAGGCCAGTCAGGCCAAATATGAGCTTTCAGCTGCCTGGCCACCACTCTGTAATCATGTGTCACATGCATCACAGAGATACTGAATATTTCTAAGGTGTTTTGTTTGTTTGTTTGTTTTCTTGCTTTTGTTTGCTTGTTTTTCTGGTATGTAGCTAAAAGAGGAATGTATACAAGTTGAAGGAGTTTATATATGGCATAGCCACAAAATTAATATATTGAGTTTTGGGTCTCATGTCCACATGTCCAAAAAATTAATTCTGCAAAATAAATCAGTCTATAGATTAAGTATGGGGGGCATGGTGCCTTAGTGTTTAGCAGGTTTGATTTGCACCTCCAGGGTTGTGGTTCAATTCCTACCTCCATCCTGTGTGTGCAGAGTTTGCATTTTCTCTTCATGCTGCAGGGGTTTCCACTGTGTACTCCGGTTTCCTCCCAATGCAAAGACATGCATTGTAGGCTGTTTGGATTTTCCAAATTGTCCATAGTATGTGAGTGTGTGTGCGATTGTGCCCTGCAATGGATTGGCACCCTGTCCCTGCCTCTTACCCTGAATTCCCTGGGATATGCTCCAGGCTCCTCGTGACCCTGTGTAGGATAAGCGGTACAGAAAATGGATGGGTGGATATTCTGTATATTCCAGCAAATCCATGATTTATGATCTTCTTGCCTTACTTAACTCCTGGCTCCTGCATAATAAGAATTCGTGCCTATAGAATTAAAAACTGGGCACAACTGCCATGTCATGGCTACAATTATAATTACAAATACAAAAAGAGACCCATTTTTATATTTTATTTTATTTTTAATCAAACTGACTTTCAGTGCTTCTTAACATTTGAAATGTAGTTGCTTTAAATATGTTTTAATGCATTTCTCACATCAAGAATGACTGTGTTTTAAATGTTTTCCTACACAATCATAACATCTTTCTCCTGCTTATTGTAGGTTTAAATCTTGTTTTTAATGTTTGGACAGTGTGCTGGAAGTTTCTGGTGTTTCATAAAAATAAAAAAAAAGAGTCATTTTTTGCTGTCCTCTCTGCACCTTCTTTAATCTGTCTGTTATGTAAATATCAGAAAAGGACTAGAGACTACGATTCCCATTAGCCACTGTACCTCACCTGATCATTTCACATGGCTATCTACACTTGATTCACGTTTGGGGTTAATGATCACTTGCACATAAGTCACGTTTTGCACTGCATACCTTGTCTTTCATTTGTTTATTTTGCCGTTGTTTCCTGTTGCTGCGTTAAGGTTATTGTTTTATGTTTGTTTCCTAGCCTTTGTGTTTTTGCCACTAGTTCTATAGTTCATGTTCTGTGTTTTGTTTTGATTCGTATTAAACTTTATCTGCACTTGCATATGCCTTCGTTTCCATTACCTAACACTTTCTGAGAAAAATGGAGTGGAATTTCCATATTCCAAGGTCACTTAGCTCTATTGCTGATCCATACACCTAGATTGTACCAAGAACATACTACAAATATTTTGTGCACAATCAGTGATCCTAAGTTGTTGCTTTTTTTTTTTTTATCTGAATCATCCAGGCTGCAGTTGGTGTTATCTGTAAAATCCACCTTGGCTTTGTGAAACTCAACTCTCTACACAGCAGCTATACATCTACACTGGAGATTGCTGATCTTGCAGGTTGGTGGAAAATGTTAGCTAAACGTGAAAGAGATTCTTGGATAAACATGAACAAACACACCAAGTTTCTGTGTGACAGGTCTTATGATTAAGCAGAAAGGGAAAAGGAAATTCTAAAGAATTCCTCTTTTAACACTTTCTTCCAAATTTGTCCTTTTTTCTCTCACCATTCTTAGCACCGCCCCCCCCCCCTTCAATTCTCAAAGGGTGTCTTAACAGACAGTATCAGTTTTATATTATATGTACATATGTTTGTGAGGATAAGTTGTTGCCATGCCAACCCTCCAGTTCAACAGTCCAGTAAATGAATGTGAAGAGGGGGGTTGAGTACATGAGATTTTCTCCTATGTACACACTTCCTTTTATTCCCTGTTGGGGTTTTTATTCCTATTATTTGGACATCATGAGTTTTCAGCATTATATCTTCTATAAAAGACATATTTTTTTCCACCTGCCATACTGAGAACCAAATCAACACATCTAGATATATTCTGGGTGCATATATCCTGCAACTTTTTCTTCTCCTCTTGGATTGTAGGGATGGCAATTACAGTCCTACCTTAGTAACATGAAGCAGCATAAGCTGTTTTGTCATTTGTGTCTAATTGCAGTTAGCTCCATGAAGCTGGAGTGCCAGGACTCTGATGTCCCCTTCCACTTGGTTGCACTTGCCTTTTTAAGCTTTATCTGTGTATTAATGCAAGCAGGGGATTAGGTTTGTGTGAAACAAGGCAGGTTTATCAGCTGCCTGTCCCTTTCCTTCCACCCCCACCCCTCATACTAACAAAGAGCAAGAGAGAGAAAGAGAGAAGACATTTTTTGGCAGTTTTCTGAACAATCCATTTTTCCAAGTATTAGCATCTCATCCCACAGCCCATTGAGCATAAACAAGTATGCCTGACAAGCCAGTAATTCCAGTTAATAATCTCATTCTATGAATTTTAACTTTGCCTCTTACCTATCAGGGATGGATTAATGTGGAAATAAAAGGCACATTGTTTCAAGTCACAAATGTAATCCTTACTGCCTGCTGCATAGCCACTTTTCCACTACCATTAATTGACATGATGTAAATTCCCTTAATTTTGTATCCCAAAAATTACAACTATTTTGACATAATATTCCTAACTTAATCTACACTGTGTTATAAGGATTTAAACACCATGCACTGATGAGCTATTATAGTTGTGCCCCCTCAAACACACACCTGATCAGTGGGTCCTTTGTGCACAATTGCTTGTTAAATACAAAATGGCTGTCAACCTCAGAGAGGCTCAAAGAGCGGCAGGCTCTTATGCTAGTGCTTTTAATGAGATTTGATGTTCATATGAGAGGTGTTCACTCTCATAGGTAGAAACATGTGAAATATTCAACAAATGATAATGGTACAATCCAGTATCACTATTTTTGGTGTATAATGGCATTTAAAGATTTGGATTAAGAAAGCTGACTTGCTAAGAGGTTAGATAAACAATACAGAAATATTTCACGGGATGCATCTCAGCTGGAAATACCCCTATCATGTAAATATGTATCAAATAAAACTATTGGTGTAACTAACCCCTACATATATACCTCATGCAGAGGTGAACATCTTTCACATGTTGTAAGAACTCTTGAAAGGACTGTCCAATGTCTAGACACTTTAATCTACACCACTTCCACCAGCTCTCATAAAAGACTATGTAAATGTCAGTGTTCTATTATTTCTTGTTCCTTTGTCCCATATTGGTGTCATTTCACCAGATCAATAGGCTGAGGATCTTCAGTGCAATATGCAATACTGTCTCTCTCTCTCTCTCATATATATATATATATATATATATATGTGTGTGTGTGTGTGTGTGAGTGATAATTCTTCACATTGATTTTCTGATTTTCTCCCTTTGACCTGTATAGCTGTATGCACTAGCTAGGGGTCAAGAGCTTCTTCACCAAACCATATAACCAGAAATAAGCTCATGTAGCATGGTCTGATGCTCTGGACCGACCCTGTGACTTACTTCATGGTGAAGAAACCTTCAGAACTGGGTGCAAAATTGATCTAAACATAAAATCTAAAATCTCATTTATCTAAACTGTCTAACTTGGAAAGCTCAAATAATTCATTGTTTTCATTCTAACAGACAACATAATAGATTATGGCCCATTCTGTGAAATTTTGCGATATTATATCTCCATCTGGTGGCTGATCTGATATTCAGCATTATTTTCTTGAATGTTGAAAGAAAAGAAAAAAAGCTTCTAAAATATGCAATTAACTTTTTTATTAATATTATTTAGTAATCAGTTAATAACATTAGTTTACTCTAAGTGATAAAATTGTTTGACATAAAATGGTGCAATGTAAGTTTAAAATTTCCAAAAGAAGGACTATTAATAGTTATTACAGTGACAGTAAACATGCACTTATGGAATATTTCATATTTCGTTTTTATTCCGTTTTATTCAGAAGAAAAACTGTCCAAAACCACATTTTGTAATATCCAAAGGTCTGTGTGACTTGAAACAAGTTGACTACAAACTAATAAAATCTCTACAAGAAATCTCAGAATTCACACTTGTCTGCCCATCTCAGGCTGATCAAACAGAAGTACATGTCTTTCCCTCTTATTACTATGCATTTTTTTTCAGTAAATATATTTCCAATGAGGCTATTCAAATGAAATTTTCACCAGACATCAGTATTAACTCAAGAAATCAGGAAATATAAAGAATTCACAACATTACAATCCATACAGTGAGGGAAGAAAGTATTTGGTCCCCTGCTGATTTTGTACGTTTGCCCACTGACAAAGAAATGATAAGTCTATAATTTTAATGGTAGATTTATTTGAACAGTGAGAGACAGAATAACAACAAGAAAATCCAGAAAAACGCATGTCAAAAATGTTATAAATTGATTTGCATTTTAATGAGGGAAATAAGTATTTGACCCCTCTGCAAAACATGACTTAGTACTTGGTGGCAAAACCCTTGTTGGCAATCACAGAGGTCAGACGTTTCTTGTAGTTGGCCACCAGGTTTGCACACACCTCAGGAGCGATTTTGTCCCACTCCTCTTTGCAGATCTTCTCCAAGTCATTAAGGTTTTGAGGCTGACATTTGGCAACTCGAACCTTCAGCTCCCTCCACAGATTTTCTATGGGATTAAGGTCTGGAGACTGGCTAGGCCACTCCAGGACCTTAATGTGCTTCTTCTTGAGCCACTCCTTTGTTGCCTTGGCCGTGTATTTTGGGTCATTGTCATGCTGGAATACCCATCCACGACCCATTTTCAATGCCTTGGCTGAGGGAAGGAGGTTCTCACCCAAGATTTGACGGTACATGGCCCCGTCCATCGTCACTTTGATGCGGTGAAGTTGTCCTTAGCAGAAAAACAACCCCAAAGCATAATGTTTCCACCTCCATGTTTGACGGTGGGGATGGTGTTCTTGGGGTCATAGGCAGCATTCCTCCTCCTCCAAACACGGCGAGTTGAGTTGATGCCAAAGAGCTCCATTTTGGTCTCATCTGACCACAACACTTTCACTCAATTGTCCTCTGAATCATTCAGATGTTCATTGGCAAACTTCAGACGGGCATGTATATGTGCTTTCTTGAGCAGGGGGACCTTGCGGGCGCTGCAGGATTTCAGTCCTTCACGGCGTAGTGTGTTACCAATTGTTTTCTTGGTGACTATGGTCCCAGCTGCCTTGAGATCATTGACAAGATCCTCCCGTGTAGTTCTGGGCTGATTCCTCACTGTTCTCATGATCATTGCAACTCCACGAGGTGAGATCTTGCATGGAGCCCCAGGCCGAGGGAGATTGACAGTTCTTTTGTGTTTCTTCCATTTGCGAATAATCGCACCAACTGTTGTCACCTTCTCACCAAGCTGCTTGGCAATGGTCTTGTAGCCCATTCCAGACTTGTGTAGGTCTACAATCTTGTCCCTGACATCCTTGGAGAGCTCTTTGGTCTTGGCCATGGTGGAGAGTTTGAAATCTGATTGATTGATTGCTTCTGTGGACAGGTGTCTTTTATACAGGTAACAAACTGAGATTAGGAGCACTCCCTTTAAGAGTGTGCTCCTAATCTCAGCTCGTTACCTGTATAAAAGACACCTGGGAGTCAGAAATCTTTCTGATTGAGAGGGGGTCAAATACTTATTTCCCTCATTAAAATGCAAATCAATTTATAACATTTTTGACATGCGTTTTTCTGGATTTTCTTGTTGTTATTCTGTCTCTCACTGTTCAAATAAATCTACCATTAAAATTATAGACTGATCATTTCTTTGTCAGTGGGCAAACGTACAAAATCAGCAGGGGATCAAATACTTTTTTCCCTCACTGTAAATGAAGTTATGTGTAATAAAGTGGAATGACACAGGAAAAAAGTATTGAACTTTGTTAGTTAGTAGTTAGTGGAGAAGCTTTTGTTTGTAAGGACAGCTTCAAGACACTTCCTGTATGAAGAAATGAATCGGCCGCAGTATTCAGGTGTGATTTTGGCCCATATTTCTAAACATATTGTCTTTAAATATTGTTCAATTGGATTCAAGTTGGGTGATTGACTGGGCCATTCTAACCCCTTGTTTTGTTTTTTTATTTTTATCTAAAACCAATTGAGAGTGTCCTTTGCTGTATGCTTTGGAATGTTATCCTGCTGGAAGCTCCACCCAACTCTCATCTTTATCATCCTGGTGGATGGCAGCAGATTCTTCTCAAGAATCTTCCGGTAAAGGGCTCCATTCATCGTTCCTTCAATTATATGAAGTCTGCCAGTACCATGTGATGAAAAACAGCCCCACACCATGATGCTTCCACCTCCACACTTCACTGTTGGTATAGTGTTTTTAGGGTGATGTGCAGTGCCATTTCTTCTCCAAAGATGGTGTGTAGTATGTCAGCCAAAAAGTTAAATTTTGCTCTCATCTGACCAGATTACATTCTCCCAGAATTTCATAGGCATGTCCAAAAGAGTTGTAGCAAACTTTAAACAAGCTTTGACATGCCTTTTCTTTAGTAATGGAGTCTTGCGGAGTGAGCATGAGCAGTGGAGTGCATTGCCTATTGTTTTCTCTGTGACGATGGCACCTGCTGCCTCCAAGTGTTTCTGGAGCTCTTTCCAAGCGGTCCTTGGCTCGTCCACTTGCCGATAATGGCCTCAATGGTGCTTACTGGAGGATTCAGAAGTTTTGAGATACGTCTCTATCTGATTCCATCAATATGTTTTGCAACAATAAGATTGCAAAGGTCTTGGGAGAGCTCTTTGCTTTTACCAATCATGAGATGTTTCTTGTGTGACACCTTGGTAACGAAAAGCCTTTATTATAGACCATCAATTTACTAACCCATCTGATATTAATTTGCACAGATAGGAGGTATAATTACTTACAGATTTCAGCTGGTTCCTTGCCTTGGAGAACTGCTTTTCCTTAGTGTGTTCAATACTTTTTTCCTGTGTCATTCCACTTTATTACACACAACCTTATTTATGGACTTTAATGTTGTGAATTCTTTATATTTCCGGATTTCTTGAGTTAATACTGATGTCTGGTAAATATTTCATGTGAGATATATTTACTGAAAAAAATGTTGACGCGTTCAATACATTCAAGACATTATTTTTCATTCAAGCTTATCTTCATTATCATACTATTATTATTGTTGCTGTTTAATCATTCAATCTATTTTCAAAATAAAAAATGTGCATAAGTGCGCATCTTACTCATCCAGGTTAAGACTTCAAACCCAAAGGCACAAATCCCTTTCAAAATGATGCTGAGAACCAGATAGACTCTTTGAAAAATTTTTAAAATAAATAAATAAATAAATAAAAATAAAACGCATGTTTGTTTTGGTTCTCCCCTTGTTTAAGCATTGGTTGATGTTCGAGGGTGTGTCTTGATTTACTCCAGCTGTCTGTGTTTAGTTTGATTGTGTTTGCTATTTAAAGCCCTCATGTTACATTGTACTTCGCTCAGTATTATTTGGAGATACGGTTAACTAGCTAACTAAGTCTAAGTACATGTAAGTGTTAGCCACATTGATGTTAAGCGGTCGTGTTCTCGTGTCCTGTTTATGTTTCATGCCTTGAATCTCGCTTCATGTCTAAGACCGCGTATCGCTGCTCATGTTTATTGACCTTGTGTTCGAGCAATAAAGACGTTGATCTGCACCTGCTCCCGCCTCACCTCCCTGTATCGTAACAAGTGTCTTTTGTTCTTTGATCATACCTGAAAGTCTGAAATTAATGCTCAGCCTAAATAAAGTTATGAAGGCTATCATTGTTAAAAACATTTTTATAATTTCCCTATCACCATGATCACAATATTATATTGCCTCTAAGAATAATTCAAATCACTAATTTTTGAGGATTTATTTAGGATTCAGCATTATTCCGCAGCATTAAAAATGAACATATTTTGACAGTTCAATTCTAATAAGAATGTCACTACACATAAATACATAAGAAAGCATTCTTGTAGCAGGTGACATCTCATTTTGCAAAGGGTATCACTTATTTGAGTCAAGACTTCTAAAATGATGTATGTACATGGTCAAGTTTTTAGCTTTTTCGATAGGCAAGCATTAATGATTCCTTCACACTCTATTCCTGTATATGTTTGTCCAGTGTGAATTATAGGTGTACAGGGTTTTGTTTATTTAATCCCATTCCCGGCATCCCAAAGAAATTCTGACCAATAAAGCCCACTCCTGCAATTATTGCTATTGTTTGCAATAAATAGAATTTTTTTGCACCTGCTCACAATTCTTTCTAATATAAACATTTAATTTCCCCCTAAATATAAACAAATGCCATGCTAAAACCCAATATGCTAATAATAAACATGGCCTTTCTTCGTCCCATAAGCTTCATATGTACCACATATAGCAAAAATACAATACAGCAAAAATGTTCTCTTTCTCTAAGGCAGTCCAAGAAGGACACAAAGGTGTGTGTGTGTGTGTGTGTGTGTGTGTGTGTGTGTGTGTTTTAAAACTACAGTTTTTATATAAAAAGCTATAAGAGCTAAATGCTTCCTTTTGGTAAGGTGTGGGCATAGCATTCATAAGCTGCATTACAAATTATGTAATTGGAAGGTCCTCAGTGTGTGTGTGTCTCCCCTATCTCTGAGAAAAGTACTCCAACACAATGCGCAGATGTCCTAATCGATCCTTCAGTGAGGTAAGAGACAGAACTGTTGTCTGATAGGCTGGATCTAACTGGAGCACAGATAACAGCCACCAACACCAGGCTGGACCATCAGCAGATGCCTGCCAAAATAAAATAAATAAATAAATCATATAATAGCTTACAAAAATTAAGGCAGCATATGGAAAGGTATGGGTATCAAATAATTTTTTTGATCAGGGCACAAGCACAAAACAAGGCATAAGATCACAGCAGCATAGATTTTTGGTTAGGGCTGTGCCATAATATATTTATCGTCCATCACATACCAGTACAATTGCGCCTCATTATAAAAATTTGTCATCCTACGATATTGACGATATAGTTGATGACGTTTTTACACATCGCAATGTGGGCATCTCACAAGTAGAATGAGTGAGATGACAGACAACCCTAGGCGATGAAGAACAATTAATTCCCAAAAAAGGAGTGGCAAAAATATATAAAGTGGCTGGCTTAGACTGAATACATTATTAAAAGTGTGGCTAAATATGCTGCAATATCGAGATCCTTTAATTTTCTTTATGAAGCTTTGTCTTCTCTGCAAACCTAAAAATGGAGGCTCCCTTCGAGCCTCTAACATGGTTCACTTGACCAGACATTCCTCATGATACAAGCAAGACATGCTTTAAGAAGTTCATTCTATTTAAGTTCATTCTATTCTAATGGTAGGAAGAACTGGTTGGCATAAGAATGCTTTATCCATTACATGAAAAATTTCATATCAATATTTTTGTGATATCATCATAAACAGAGGGACTTGAATACAACCTCTAGCATGTTTTACTTCGAATGCCAACTGTCCAAAATCCACAACCATAGTTAAAAAAATAGTCAAGCAGATAAATTTGCCAACATTAGGCCAATCCAATGATCTAAAGGCAAGAAAACAATAAATAAGAAAATGATCAGTGATGAATACAGAATGGATATTTGAGAATCAAAGGCCAATTTGGGCATATTTTAGTTCCACTTATTAAGCACAACAACTTCCAGTTTAACCAATTTTTAAATCAGATAAAATAATTTAGTCTATAATTAATGACTATTTGGGAGAAGTAACCTGATTATGCTGACATGGGAGGACATAATTAATGTTATATGGCTTAGGGTTATGTGAAATGGGCAAGGAATTTTGTAAATTTTTTGCATGCATGTTCAAACCTGAATGTTATCCTCTCTCTCAGGCATATCTCCATACTGGTGGTTGATCTGCTCCCGGATGCGGCTATTGAGTCGTTGGTACCACTCCCTGGCCTGCTGATACACACTGTCATGGAGGCGTTGCAGCATTTCAAGCTCAGCATCATGTGCCTATATGCCAAACATACAAACGCACACACATTGTACTTAAATTGACAGTATAAAAGCATCCGGATTCAGCCAGTGAGCAACTTTCACTCCTGTTATTGAAAACATTACTGCTTAGAGATCCTGAAATAAATATTTCTATAAATCTGACTAAATGCCAGCTTGCATAATATTAGCTAGATTGTAATTTAAGCTCAGCTGTGAAACACTGTAAAAGGAGACCTTCTGGTCTTGCAGGTACTCAATGTCTGCTGTGTGGTAGCCATCCCGCTGGCCTCTCCGGAGCACACGGAATCGGCTTCCTCCCACTGTTTCGACGTAAGAGCGGCCATCAGGGAGCACATTCTGGTCCAGAATCTCCAGCATGCAGCCAAAATCTGCAAACCTGAGCCATGCCAAATACAGCAATTCAGACATGTTTTGACTTGCGTGTCATTTTGTATTGACCTAATTATTTAAATTATTATTGCATTTACTGGGACTTTTATGAAATACAGTTACAGTTAGAAACAATACATTATATTACAGTTATAAAACAATTACTACAGAATAAAAAAATACAGTTCTGATCTGACAGACAAATGCTTCTTGATATCGCAATTAAACTAAAACACATTAAGTAAGCTTTTCAGGCACACATTATGTCTGATTTCAGAAAATTACTATGTCTGTAGATTCTCTAGAATTTTCTTAATGATTGAACACCATTTAAATAGACATTCAAAAGATTTTTATCTGCTCACAAAATATCAGATAAAATACAGTATCTCACAAATGTGAATACACCCCTCACATTTTTGTAAATATTTGATTATAAATTTTCATGTGACAACACTGAAGAAATGACACTTTGCTACATTGTAAAGTAGTGAGTGTACAGCTTGTGTAACAGTGTAAGTTTGCTGTCCCCTCAAAATAACTCAACACACAGCCATTTATGTCTAAACCACTGGCAACAAAAGTGAGTACACCCCTAAGTAAAATGTCCAAATTGGGCCCAAAGTGTCAATATTTTATGTGGCCACCATTATTTTCCAGCACTGCCTTAACCCTCTTGGGCATGGAGTTCAGCAGAGCTTCACAGGTTGCCACTGGTGTCCTCTTCCACTTCGGGAGGGAGGGTGATCCCCTCCCTTCAGAGACTGGGCCGCAGGGCAGTATTCCAGCATGATAATGACCCCAAACACACCTCCAAGGAGACCACTGCCTTGCTAAAGAAGCTGAGGGTGAAGGTGATGGACTAAACCCTATTGAGCATCTGTGGGGCATCCTCAAACGGAAGGTGGAGGAGCACAAGGTCTCCAACACCCACCAGCTCCGTGATGTCGTCAAGGAGGAGTGGAAGAGGACTCCAGTGGCAACCTGTGAAGCTCTGGTGAACTCCATGCCCAAGAGGGTTAAGGCAGTGCTGGAAAATAATGGTGGCCACACAAAATATTGACACTTTGGGCCCAATTTGGACATTTTCACTTAGGGATGTACTCACTTTTGTTGCCAGCAGTTTAGACATTAATGGCTGTGTGTTGAGTTATTTTGAGGGGACAGCAAATTTACACTGTTACACAAGCTGTACACTCACTACTTTACATTGTAGCAAAGTGTCATTTCTTTAGTGTTGTCACATGAAAAGATATAATCAAATATTTACAAAAATGTGAGGGGTGTACTCACTTTAGTGAGATACTGTATATAATTTGACTGGTCATGCGGTGTTCCAAGAGTACTTATATATAGTATAATGGCACTGTGACATTTCACTGTGTGTATCACTCCACTCGTCTGTGTTCAGTTCTCAGTTCGTAGCAGTTCGCTACGTAGCATTCGTAGTTCATAGAATTAGCCACATCAACGGTGGACATGGCAAAGGATACTTTTCAGGAATATAATTTTTGGCTTAAAATATGAAAGCTCATCAGTCGAAGATGAAAAGGAATAGGGAAGCCAATTTTACTGGAAGCACCTTTAACAGAAATGTACAAATCAATGTGAGTTAGCTAACCAGCATACTATAAAGTGAGTGTGGCTTCTTTGGGCTTTATTTTGGTTGTGGAGCAAAAATACACAGAACATTTGGCCATATTGTTTCCAAAATGTCAGAACTGTTGTATAAAAGTAATATTCACACTCACAATCGTGCGGTTGTACTCAATATCGGTATGGCTGTGGTTACATACAGTACCTGCACTGCGGGCTCACTCCTAGAGCCAAATCATAGCAGTGCTGATATTCAGTATAACTATTGCTCATGCAATATTGCTTAAATATATAGCACTGTACAAAAGTTTTAGGCACATGCAATGAAATGCTGTTGAGCAAAGGTGCCTTCAAAATAATTAAATTAAATGTTTCTACATTTAAAAAAAAAAAAAAAAAAAAAAAAAATACCGTAAAGAACAGTAAACATTAGTAAATGAAACAAAGTCTTTTGTTTCATTTGGTGTGACAATAAAATAAAAATAAAAATAGTAATCTCTGGTACAGTGTTTGCAGTTTTATAAGGAAATTCTCTGGAAAGTTTTATTGAGCATCTTGCAGAACCAGTCACAGATCTTCTGGAGACTAGAGTGACTGTTGCACTTGCTTCTTATTTTTGCAGCAAAACCCAGCAGCCTTCATTGGGGTTTTTTTTGGTCTGAAAATGGTCTCTTAGATAATATGCTGCTTTCTTTAATGACATACAAACATTTTTCTGTAACATTTAATTTTGTGCTAGAAAACTAATGTTTGGGAATCTAAAATGTTTTTTGTACTGACTTGATAATGTGGAAGTCATAATAAAAAACTCTATAACAAAGTTTGTACTAAAAAATAGGATGCCTAAAACATTTGCACAGTACTGTATATTTTTAAGATAATCAGTGTGTAATGATAAACTCAACTGTCTCTGTATGCTTTTCTAGTGTAAAATCTGATTACCCTTTGCCGTGCTCATAGTTGCACATGCCAAATTTCTTGGTGCCGGTCTCTATGCATCGACGCATCATCAGCCTGTAGCGTGGCTCAAAAACATGCAGTGGGCATGGGATACCCGGGCAGGCCACAGTACACACAAAGATTGGAATGTCTTTGGTCAAACTGGACAAGAAGAGGTTGTGGGAATAAAAGGTCACAATGAGGTGAAGAATGACAGAAAAACATTTCTGATGACACAGTTTACAAATTATATACTGACATGAACAAGAAAATCAAAGGTTTTAACACTTCTTAATCATTACATCATTTGTCTGGCTTTCTATAAAAAAAAAAAATCACTCTTTTTTCCCAAATGATATGCATCATGCTACATAAAGTGGATATAAAATATCTATGCACTCTTGTTAAAATTGCAGGTCTTTGTGATATATGAAAAAATGTTGATGCATTCAATACTTATTTCCCCCACTGTGTGTGCGTGCATAAATATATATATATATATATATATATATATATATATGCACGCACACACAGTGGGGGAAATAAGTATTGAATTCATCAACATTTTTTTCAGTAAATATATTTCCAATGAGGTTATTCACATGAAATTTTTACCAGACATCAGTATTAACTCTGCAAATATAAAGAATTCACAACATTAAAGTACATAATTAAAGTTATATATTATAAAGTGGAATGACACAGGAAAAAAGTATTGAACGGACCAAGAAAAAGCAGTTCTCCAAGGCAAGGAATCAGCTGAAATCCTTAAGTAGTTAGAAAGTATACCTCCTATCTGTGCAAAGTGATATCAGCTGGGTTAGTAAATTGATGGTTTGTAAATTTTTGTTACCAAGGTTCATACAAGAAACACATCATGATGGGTAAAACAAAGAGCTCTTCCAAGACCTTTGCAACCTTATTGTTGTTAAACATATTGATGGAATCGGATACAGATGTATTTCAAAACTTCTGAATCTTCCAGTAAGCACCATTGGGGCCATTATCCGCAAGTGGAAGCAACATCACTCCATCATCAACCGACAATGCACAGGAGCTCCTCGCAAGATTTCTGACCAGGGAGGCAGAAGAATACAACAGCCAAGGACCACTCAGAAAGAGCTCCAGAAACACTTGGAGGCAGCAGATACTATCATCACAGAGAAAACAATTGGCAATGCACTCCACCATCATGGCCTCTATGCACACTCACCCCGCAAGACTCCATTACTAAAGAAAAGGCATGGTGAAGCATGTTTAATATTTGCTACAACTCATTTGGACAAGCCTATGAAATACTGGGAGAGTGTAGATGAGTCAGATGAGAGCATAACTGAACTTTTTGGCTATCATACTACACACCATGTTTGGAGAGGAAATGGCACTGCACATCACCCTAAAAACACTATAACAACTGTGAAGTTTGGAGGTGGAAGCATCATGGTGTGGGGCTGTTTTTCATCACATGGTAATGGTAGACTTCATATAATTAAAGGAATGATGAATGGAGCCCTTCATCAGGAGATTCTTGAGAAGAATCTGCTGCCATCCACAAAGATGATGAAGATGAGATATGGGTGGATTTTCCAGCAGGACAACAATACAAAGCATACAGCAAAGGAAACTCTCAACTGGTTTCAGAGAAAAAAAAATCAAGGCGTTAGAATGGCCCAGAATGATTGAATCAGGTGAATCCAATTGAACAACATTTAAAGACAATATTTTTGGAAGAATGGGCCAAAATCACACCTGAATACTGCGGCCGATTAATTTCTGGCAAAAGGGCCACAGTTACTGTGCCGTGACAGAGAGGAGCCACCATCACCATATGTGCTACAATCTCCAACAACGGTGCATTCCTGCATAAATGTGAGATTGGCCCCTACAACACCGACTGCCTTCTCCAATTTTTAGAAGACCTTTACGAAAGACAGGTGCCAGAGGCAGAAGGGGGACATGTGGGAGATCACGTGCCAGTATATGTGATCACATGGGACAATGTGGCATTCCACCATTCCCGTGCAGTCACAGCCTAGTTTGATGCCCATCTGAGGATGATGTCCCTTTTCCTTGCCCCTTACTCCCCTTTCCTCAACCCCATTGAGGAGTTTTTCCCAGCCTGGTTTTTGACCATCGTCCACAGGACCAACGTCCCTCTGTCATGTTGAAAGATGTAAGGGAGTAGAGTACGGAGGCAGGTGCAGGTAAAGACGTATTTATTAAAGGGCAGGCAGACAAATCCAAATCGTAATCCAAAAAAACGTAGTCAAGACAGGCAAAGGGTCGGGCGCTCGGCAAACAGGCATAAACGGGGCAAAGCAGGAATCAAAGTCTCGGTCACAGAAAACAGGGTTAAAAACAAAAAACAAGAAACATGAACTGGGAGCGGAAAAACCAGCGTGGATTAAATGAACTAATCTAAAGTTTAAACTAACTAGATCTATAAAGGAACATATCATTAACAACGTATCTAACTATATGAGATCTCTATCTAACTACATTAACTATATCTAATACTCCACACCGTGTACTGGGAGGTACACCATTCTTGATGCAATGGATAAAAGATGCCAAGACATCACAGCTGAACACTGCCAGGGGTCGATAGGGCATGCCAAAAGATTCTTCCCAAAATGCCTTGCCAGAGAAGCTATCAGGTGTGATGTGGATGAGAACATGTGGCCAAATTCCGGATGGGGCAGATTAGAAGATGACTTCTTCTGTAGCTTTTTCTGTTTGTATATTTTGTATTGATAAACGGCAGCTATATTGCATATTTTTGTTACATTGCAGTAATGTCCTGTTGCAAATAGAGCCTTTACTGCAACAATTCTGTCTTAGTCTTCTTTTTTTCATAAACCGTAAATACTATAAAGCTACTCTGAGATTGGTCATTCATTTTTTGTATTGAATTTCTGCAGCAAAAGAAACAAAATGCATGCATTTACTAAACCCAACAAAACAAAAATGTAGAGAGGCTTCAAAAGAAACTGCAGTGCAAAGCACAATCTATGATCAATACAATATACTGTCTGTTGTATAAGGGAAGACCTGACACATATAAAATAATGCAGTTTCTGTAATTCCATCTGATGTTAGGGTTTTTATGACATTGTGCTATGATTGACTAAGTGTTCCTGTTGGAAGAAAACATATGTTAGTGTTTTGGTAGACATAGTTTATTGTGTTAGTGTATTATTGTATTTTGAAAATGAGTGTTGGAGTTTAGTTTACAATGTGTGATTTTCAGCATGAAATTAACCGTTTTGCCAATTGTGTGTTGTAGGTGTGTTTGGTGCGTTAAGAGTTCAGGAAAATTATTAAAAGTATTGAAAAAATTGTCATAACAATTGTAAAAAATTGTATTGTTTGGATTTCTTTATACGTGTTGATCTCGTGAGTTAATGCCAAAGTCAAGTGAATAACCTCATTGGATATATATTTTTTGAAAAAAAAATGTTGCCGCGTTCAATACTTATTTCCCCCACTGTATATGAATGGCCTAGTCAGAGCCCAGATATAAATCCTATCAAAAACCTGTGGAATGACTTGAAGAGATCCCCTTTACAATGTGATAGATATGGAGCATTTTTCAAGGATGAGTGGAATCAAATTACCAAAACAATATGTGCTAATTTGGTAGACTCTAATCCAAAAAGACTGAGTGCTCTATTACAAGCAAAAGGTGCTTTAAAAGAGTATGAGTTAAGGGGTGTGCACACTTGTGCAATCACACTTGTGCAATTTTTTTCTTTTTTTTTTCACTCCTAAAGCATTTCTATTTCTATTTTGTTTTATCACTTGAAGATGGGAAAAGATCTGACATTATTTATCTTGGTTTAATTTTTGTACATCACAAAAACCTGCTATTTTAATAGGGGTGTGTAGACTTTTTTATACACTGTAGGTCTTGTTTGATTGTATTGTCTCTGGCTCACTTGGAAAGCTCAGCCATCTCAGCATCATGCACCTGTTTCCTTTCAGCCAGCTGCTGGGGGAAGAGTCGGGTAATAATCTCCTGCAGCAGAACCGTGGGGTTGTACTTCCTATTCTTGAAATACTAGTACAGGAAGTGAGAAATCAATTTTTATTATCTACAATAATAGAGGAGGACTGGTACTGCACAGAAGCATAGTTTATATTAAATGTGCATTTATTTTTACTGCTCTCTGAAAGGCCAATCCTCTAGCTACAAAGAACACGCAGAATGGCTTAAGGACATTAGAAAACATCTGGGTTACGCATGTAACCCTGTTCCCTGAGTAGGGAACGAGATGTTGCGTTTAGCATGACACTATGGGAGGGTAAGCAGTATGGTGGGTGGCTGGCTGGATGGATGGATGGTTGGTTGGATGGATGGATGGGCTGGCTGGATGGATGGTTGGTTGGTTGGTTGGTTGGTTGGTTGGTTGGATGGGTGGGTGAATGGATAACACTTTGGGAGTGCCCTCGCACGACCAGCATCTGAACGGCACCTTGTGTAAAATCATGCCTATTTATAGGCCTGCCGTGATCAGGTGACGTGGCAATTAAGCGTGTCGCGTGATATATATATGGCACCTGTGAACCGCGCCGTCAGCCTCTATTATCTGAAGCAAAGACGCAATTCACAGGCCTACCCTGGTATGACAAAGCTACGCAACATCTCATTCCCTTCTCAGGGAACAGGGTTACATGCGTAACGCAGACGTTCCCTTTCAAAGGGAAATCCATGTTGCGTTTAGCATAACACTATGAGAACGAGAATACCCACTCCGTCATACCGAGGGTACGGCCTGTTCAAAAGGACCCAAGCCTGAGGGTCACTGCAAGACACTCGAGCCCGGGGCGGAATGAATATCCAGGCTGTAAAATTGAATGAATGTGTGTGGCGTAGACCACCCTGCAGCAGCACACACATCCTGTAAGGATACTCCGTTGGACAGAGCCTTCGAGGAGGTGACCCCCCTAGTGGAATGAGCCCTTATGCCCAGAGGCGTAGCGAGACCGCGCGCCTCATAAGCGATAGAGATTGCTTCTACTATCCAATTAGAGATGCGCTGCTTTGACACAGCATCACCTCTACTGTCGCCACCAAGCAGACCAGCAGCTGCTCCGACTTACGCCACTGGACGGAGCGTTGGATGTAAGTACAGAGAGCCCTTACTGGTGCATTCTCTCTTGTTCCGGTGTGAGGAACAGAGGAAGGCAGAAAGCCTGCAACACCTCAGGCTGAGCAGCAGATGTAGGCACTTTAGGAATATAATCTGGCCTAGGATAAAGGAAGGCCTTGGCGAATCCAGGGGTTAAGTCAAGGCAGAAAGGGGCAACAGAGAGAGCTTGTAGATCTCCTACTCTCTTGAGAGATGTCAGGGCAGCAGAAGAGCTACCTTTAGAGTCAGAAGCTTCTCAGAGGCTGACTCTAAGGGCTCAAATGGGGAACCTGACAGACCTTCCAGGACCACAGAAAGGTCCCAGGAAGGTATGCGCAGCCTGCAGATGGGCCTCAGCCCCCTGACACCACGCATAAACCTCGAAGTTAGAGGATGTTGCCCCACAGAGGCTCCATCAACAGGGGCGTGGCTGGCCGAAATGGCGGCCATGTAAACCCTGATTGTAGAAGGAGACCACCCCACTGAGAATTGTCCTTATAAGAACTCCAGGACTGTAGCTATTGCGCAGTTCACTGGGTCTATTTGGCATTCCTCACACCACAAGACAAAAAGCCACCACTTGAGTGCATACAATTTCCTCGTGGATGGTGCTCTGGGGTTCAACATGGTCTCTACAACCTCAGTTGTGAGACCAGAATCTATGAGCTGGTGCCCCTCAGGGGCCAGACCCACAGTTTCCATAGTTCCGGCCGAGGGTGATAAATTGGCTTGAGACAGTAGATCCGTGCGGATGGGAATCTGCCAAGGAGTGCCCTCTAGCAGGAATATTATCTCTGAGAACCATATTCCAGCTGGCCAATAAGGTGCTACTAGCAGCAGACGTAGACTGTCTTGGCGAACTCTCGCTAGAACTTGTGGGAGCAGAGCGATCGGGGGAAAAGCATACACATGCAGTCCCGCTTGGCCAAACCTCCGCCATTTGGATTCCACCACTTGTGGATGGAGCCACCAATCCCTGGGCCTCAGTTGCCCAGAATGTACACTGCACTCACTGCCAAAACTTTCCCTTTGCCCAGAGAAGAATTAGTTGCACCTGACTGAACAGGGGGCGTGGATATAATCCTCCCTGGTGGTCAATATATGAGACCACCGCTGTGTTGTCTGTAAACACATGGTGACCTCTAAATTGAGGAAGAAGGAATTTCAGTGCTAGAAATATGGCCCAGATTTCTAGGCAATTTATGTGCTGCTCCAGATGAGGGCCGCTCCAGAGACCGTGAGGTGGACAGCTGTCTAAGACCGCGGGGGTCTGTCTAAGACCCCCAACTGTCTAAGACCCCCAGCTGTCTAAGACCCCCAACTTCTCAGCCACCACTGAAACGGTCTCCTGTGCAATAAGCCCAATGGTATGACGTTGGCTGCTGCTGCCATAAGCTCCAATAGTCTCCCATAGAGACTGGAGGGGATGCCAAGATCCAGCTTTATCTTGCTCAATGTTGATAGGATTGACCCTACACATGTTAGGGATAGAAACACCCTCATCATAGTAGAATCCTCATAACCCCTAGAAAAGTTGTCCACTGCACTGGAGAAAGCATACTTTTCTGAGTTTCAACCTGAGCCCCAAGCTCTTCATGTGGGTGAGAACAACATCTTGATGTTGAACTGCCAGTTCCCTGGATTGTGCTAGAATTAACCAGTCATCCAGGTAGTTTAATACACGGATGCCCTGGAGTCACAATGGAGCCAGAATGACATCCATGCACTTTGTGAAGGTGCAAAGGGATAAAGGTAGCCCGAAGGGAAGAACCAGATCTTGGTATGCGTCGCCTCCAACGCAAACCCCAGGAACTTCCTGTGACTGGGCGATATTTCTATGTAGAAATATGCACCTTTTAGATCTATCATCACAAACCAGTCCTCAAACTGAATCTGTGGAACGATAAGTTTGGGTGTCAGCATCTTGAACCTGTACGTCCGAAGAGTACAGTACAAATGACGCAGATTTAAAATTGGCCGCATACTCCTCTATTTTTTCCGGACCAGGAAATAACGGCTGTAAAAACCTCCCTCCCTCAGGGAACGGGGTACATGTTCTATGGCCCCTTTGTCCAAAAGGGATCCTACTTCTTGCACTAATGTTGGGCTCTGGTCTGTGCTGACTACTTTGGTGAGCACACCTCCGAACCGGGGGGGGGGGGGGGGGGGGGGGTGTTGAGCTCTGAACTTGACCCGGTAACCCTTTTCTATGGAACACAGAACCCATGGAGACACATTTGGCAGTAGTTTCCACACTGCCAGATGGTCTTTAAGTGACATTAACTATTCCACATTCTATTGGAGGGAAAGCATCAGATTTTTGTCGCCCTGTGACAGCTCGCTGACCAGGGAACACTGAAAACTTGGGACAGCCTTGGCTAGGGGAGGCCCTACAGTAGCACTGGGGGCTAACTGCCCTAACAACCTCATGTCCCCTGATACGTCCCTCCACAGCCCCTCAGGACCGCTCCTCTTTGTCTGCTTGGCCTTTATGACCATTCTCAGATCAGGCCTAGTAGCAGGCCGCGACTGTGGCTGCCCGGTTCCCCTGGCTGTCTGCGGGGGTAGGCAGGCTGCCATACTTGCCTTCTGTGTCTCCCTCACACTAGCGCTGGCCCGGGCATCCACGAGTGAACTCGACACAACAGGGAAGCAATTGGCTGAATGCCGCCATATATCGAGCTCACTCAGCAGGTCTGCTTGGTAGGCCTGCAACACTGTCACTGTCTGCAGTGACCCACAAGCAAGACTACTACTGTACAGGCCTTGCCCACCAATGCCACGGTGGCCTTACACGGCAAAGCTGCCCCCCCCCCCCCCAAGTTACCTGCCGTCGATGGAGAGAGGTAGCTCGCAAGTGCCTCCTCCACCTTCAGCATAGCTAAATAGCCATGCCGTTCATTCCCCACAATGGCAGAATAATCCAACATCACGGGGTTATAAATATGGCTTACGCATGGTTTTCCCCCAGAAGCCTGATATTTTGTCATGCACTTCTGGAAGAAAGGGGAGTTTTCTGCAGTGTGAGGGATTTACTTTCACTGGGGAGAAAAAAGCTCATCCAGCCTTAGTAATCACTATATGCTGCTCTCAGTTTTTAGCACACCCTTCTGGCCCCTCGGAGTCAGAGAGGAATTATTACTATTATATTTGTGTGTGGGTTTTTAAATTTTTTTTTGGATTTCCATAGCGGAAGGAGGAGTCGCAAAATCCAGTGGAGAGCCGGACCCGAAAGACAGAGCAAGAGATAGAGCAGCGCTCGTCTCCGGCTCCTCTTCAGGATCCATAAGAGATCCCCCGGACCTGAGACGGCTAGCTGCCTCGGCAGCGGCCAGCCCAGATTCGTGAGGCTCTGAAACCCAACTCACTTCGGCTTCCGAGAAGAGAGCGAGTCGCGAGCGGAACTGCCGTTGCATGCTGCATCCTTAGACACTTCACACAGAAAGTGTGCACTACTCCCTGTGATGAAACGGGAACAAGGTGTAACACACTTCCTGAATTCTCTCACCCATATTTTTCTCTCTTGTTAATTCCTTTTTTTCTTCTCTTTTTTTAAAGGGATAGAAAAGTCCAGAGATTTTGAGAAAAGATAGAGAGGAAATGAAGCGTCTTTTTGTTTCTTTGCACAAACAACCGACATGCAGTCTCGCTGAAGATAATAAGGCTGACGGCGCGGTTCACAGGTGCCATATATATATCACGCGACGCACTTAAATGACACGTCACCTGATCACAGCAGGCCTATAAATAGACATGATTTTACACAAGCTTCAGATCCCAGTCGCGCGCGAGGGCATTCCCATAGTGTTATGCTAAACGCAACGTGGAGTTCCCTTTGAAAGGTAACTAAAATGAGACAGACGTAGAGTATTATTAACTCTACAAACATGATTTTTATACCAAGTGACTAAATGTAAAAAACTGATCAGTGAGTGTTTGAGGTTTTAAGGTTGCTTGAGACTCACTTCCTGTAGTGCTTGTTTACAGAGTGGACAGCGGAGGTTATGGTCAAGACTTCTCTCAATACAGTTCTTGCAGAATGTGTGGCCACATGGTGTTGTAACTGGATCATAAAACAGCCTGAGGACCAAGAACCAAGAAACAGAAACACACAAAAAAAATAAGCATACATAATGTTGTCTGCATCATACTGAATACATTTAAAATACATAACAGCATTATGCAATGTCAGTAAAACATATATACTGAGATATACAGTACTATGTGATAATAATACTATGGTAATTATGACTTCAGGGAATAATATATTAACTAATCAATGCGAAGACAGTACACTACTAGTGGCAATAATTCCAGAGGTTATTTTGACATATAACTGCACTGACCTGATGCAGAGGGGGCACTCAAAGTCAGATACAGTCAGGGGGGATGTCTGCCAGTCCACTACCAGATGCAAGAACACCAGAAAAAGATAACCTTGATTTCATTATAATACTCAACACGTAGACAATGAAACTGTGGGCAGTTCTAACAAATGTGATAAGATCAGTTTAGTTAAAAAGTTGTGAAATTTCGTCATCCTTGTGTGTTCATATGCTCGGGTTTCTGTGTGTGCAGAATGGAAATATATTTCTTATCTTTATGCACACATTTCACTTTAAACTTTAAATGAATGTCTTATTGATGCCAACTATTAACTGACAGAGCAGTGGTAAAGTGGCTATATGATCTTCCCACCTCTCATCTGTATATCCTCCTTCTTTACCATCACATCCTCACTCTCTTGGGCTGTGGAAAGGAAAGACACAGGCTGGCACAGGCTAAAGCAGCACTCAGTATTGGAGTTGTGCTTGACTTGAGATGTAGTCTGCTGGAGATGGGAAGAAAGACTGGTATGTATGAAGCCACTCAAAATAAAAGTTTGTTATTAATTGGCAAATTTGGTCTCAACCAATACTGATATAAACCTTATGTATGGGTGTTAATACAGTCAGTTGTTTTACAATGTGGAAATCATTTTAATTTGTCTGTGGCTTCTTGTCATTTTTAAATGCTCTTTTCACACACTCAGCTGCGGTCATCCACACAGACGGCTACGAAGCATTAATTGCCTCTACCATTTCAAGGCAAACTGTTTTCTTTTGCACTCTTTTGTGTTCTGAAATACTTTCTAACACATATTTACTCCAAGTTTTCATTCTTAAGTAGACTTCGGAGACTATTTTGAGAATAATTCTCAGACCCTTAATACATATCAGCCCTGGTTAATCAACATATTAAATAAGTGCTTACATCAAACAAGCTTGTTTTCATTCATATCCAACTTTAGGTCCTTTTAAATGGTCATGGTCTTTTCTAAATACCATATTGTCATCGCAATCGCATAATGAAGAGTAGAGTGGAACTGGCACGAATACAGTACAATAATATCCAAATGGTACAACAACAGACAGGCTTTTTATTTTTACCTGCTCACAGTAAAACTTCTTGTCCAGTTGGTTCCAGGGTAACTTCAGGCCCTCAGTTGGTGAATAACCAAAAGTATTAGTTTGTGAACTGCAGTTTCTAAGATAGTCATTCACAATTTGCAGGATCTGGGGCACCTCCTCTGGTGTGGGCATACCCTCCATCTCCAAGATCTAAACATCAACAAGAGAAAGCCAACATAAATCAAGTAATGACAAATGTTTGACAGATTCCTGTTTTGCTACAAGCTGAATAACAGAATGCATTATAAGTGTGGGCAATTATAATAATAGACAATTAACCTTAATGTATTGGGATAGATAATAATTCTTACATCCTTTAGAAATAGTCTGCATATTTCTTAAAGACGTAGCAGAGCAGAACTGCTAATAAAAGAAAAAAAAAAAAAGATTTCTGTAAACAAATCTTTAAATGCTTGTATCGCTGCTGTCATGTAACATAACAATTCATGTTATCTTTTTTTTTGTCTATGTGAAATTGTAGGCAAACACCACTGGTGCATTCTAATGGAAGTGAATACACGCTTTTGACATGTGGAGGTGTGCACAAGATTATGGGTCATGAGATTAAGATAACACTTAATTAGGGAAATTAAGAGTGTTCCAGCAGCATGTATAAAAGGTAAGGCACAAATACACATAAGAAATAAAGTAAGAATAAACCACAGATAAGATAAAGTAAAATAAATATTGAAAATATTGAAAAATTAAATAAAATGTATAGCTAAAATATAAAATGTTATGCATAGCAGAGCTATAAATAGTAAACCTATATACATCTATATCTATGCTAAGGTGCAAGAAGTACAGCATATTGTGTTGCAGTTCTATACAGTGTAATAGTTATGTATACAGTATTATACATAGAAGAAATAATTATTCATAGATAAGGTATTATCCACCGATGAGGTAGTGAAGGTTGACATATTGTGTCCAGTGAAGATAATGCATAGATGTACAATGAAGCATGGATAAAAAGATGGATTAGAGTGCTGAGTTGTACAATTTGATGGCTGCTGGGAGAAATGACCTGTGAAAGCGTTCCTTCCTGCAGCGGGACAGGAGCAATCTGTTGCTCAGTGTACACTTCTGTCCCTATAGTGTTTTATGGAGTGGGTGGAAGGGATTCTTCATAATCACTTACACCTTTTCCAAAATCCTCCTCTCTGCCACCATCACCACCTGTGTCCAGTTTAGCCCCCAGGAGTGAGCCATCATTTCTAATGATCTTGTTCATTCTGCTAGTGTCCTTCAATGAAATGCTTTGCTGAAATTTCCCACTTTTGCAGTGGGAAATATGGAATGGATTTTGAGCATATATCATACAGTGTATATAAAAAGTCTACACACCCCTGTTAAAATGGCAGGTCTTTGTGATATAAAAAAATGAAACCAAGATAAATCACGTCAGAATATTTCCCACCATCAATGTGAAATTACAACGTTTTTAAATTAAGTCAAATACAATCAGAAACATTTTAGGGAAAAATAGGACAAATAACAAATTTACAATAACCTGGTTGCATAAGTGTGCACACAGTTTTATATGTGCATAGTGTGTTACTGGGTAAAACTTTTTAACCAACTTCATGCTGTTGGAAACTCATTTAATTGAACAGGGTTTGCAGTAATCAGGCCTGGTTGTGTCTAATCCAGCTGAACCCTGTTATGAATGCAGTTTCATAGATTTGGGGAATTAGTAACTATGGGGGCAAATACATTTTCACACAAGCCCAGTTAGTACTGGACTTGAAGGTTTTTGTTCAATAAATAACATTATCATTTAAAAATTGTATTTTTATATTTTATTTTAATTTGTATTTTTTATTACTCTGGTTGCCTTCGTTTTACCTTAGATTTTGTTTTAATTAATGATGCAATTTAGTATGAGAGATACTTTTTCACAGCACTGCATGTTTGGTACAAAAAAAACATACACATGGCGAAGCATAGTGGTGGCAGCATCATGGGCTGCCACCACCATGGGGTGGTGGGCTTTTCATCAGCCAGAACTGGGGCTTTCATCAAGGTGGAGGGAATCGGGCTGTGCACAGGAGATGCCCTTAAAATTTGACAGATCTAAAATGTTGTTGTAGGAAAGTGTGGGGAAAATATTGCCAAGATGTGCCATGCTAATAGACGCTTACCCAAAAAGATTGAGTGGTGTAATGAAATCAAATGATTCTTCAACAAAGTATTAGTTTAGGGGTGTGCACATTTTTGCAACCAGGTTATTTTAAGTTTTTTTTATTTTTCCTGTTTTTCCCTAAAATGTTTCTGATTGTTTTTCAATTAATTTTTATATGTTATAATTTCACATTAAGGGTTTTTTAACAGGGGTGTGTAGACTTTTTATATCCACTGTATATTGTTTTTATACAAAGGATGTGAAGGAAGACACTGAAAATGATTTTATTTAAAACTGTCTCATTTAATATTCCTTTTAAATATCAATATTTCCTTCATGTGTTGACAATTACTAAGAAGAGACTACAAAATGACACTGTAATTCCATTTAGCACTGGCCACTAACCAAATTTTCCATGGGTTTTGCCTTATTGACAAAAATCACCATTCTTCTTTTTAATCCCCATTTAAACACTGTTTCTGATAACATAAAAAAAACTAAGATATCAGATTGTATTGTTACCATATACTGTACATTTTCATAACATTTCACTTTTTTCACAAATTATGATCAGTAAAGAGCTTAATGGTAAATGGTCTACACTTATATAGCGCTTTTTTAACCTTAGTGGTTCCAAACCGCTTTACACGGGGTCTCATTCGCCCATTCACACACACACACTCACACACCAATGGTAGCAGAGCTGCCATGCAAGGTGCTAACTTGCCATCGGGAGCAACTCGGGGTTCTGTTCAAGTTGGTACGGTCTGTGTTGGCATAAGACAGTTTACATCCCATACCTTCCTAATCTTGTTCTTAGCAGCAGCAAATTCAGGTTGTTGTTTTAGACAGTGATGGAACTGCATGAGAGCTTCAGTCAGTCTCCCCATCTCCAGCAGCACATTCCCTTTTTGGAAGAAAGCCTAACCATGAAGGAAAATGGTCACAAGAGGTTCAGACAAGCAAGCCTTTACAGAAAATGTAATGAATATAACACATTCACATATTACATCATTGTATAGCGTCACTAAAACACACTTGTCCACATGCTCATGCTTTTGGAGTTTGCTAAAGACCAATAAATCCAAAGTCTGTGATGATGAACTTACTGAATGACATTTCTGATCACTACTTTAAAATCTTTATCAAAAATTATGTATTAAAAACTGTTCATTGACCATTGTACTGCTGCACTGGTATGTGCAGCTGTTCAAAACAAGCTACTCTCTATTGAAAATAAGACAAGCTAATGGCAGTACAACAGTCAAATTACCCTTCCTGCATATTTGAGCATCAGATGTAACAATAACATTTGTGTAAAAAACATACATTATGTACGAAAACAGTCATAATTAATTTTTACATGACCATTTTCCAACTTCTCCTTATCCCTATTAAACAGGCTGTATTCACAACTGAAATGGGGCACACTACACCACTGCCTATAACATGGATAGAACTGTCTAAGAAACTATGGGATATAATTTGGGATTTACCTATTGTTATTCCGGTTCCGGTGACAGGGTACGCTGGCGTGTTTTGCTGCCGCTCCTGTTACCGTTTGTTTTGTTTTCGTTTGTTATTTTAAGCCATATTTATTTATTTTTTAAATAACCGCGAGTTTTTTAAGTTACATTGTCTTTAGTGCCGTTACGATTGCGATGTGGTGGTGCCATTTTATATATTTTGGACTGTAGTTTTTTATTTCTGTGCTTTACCTGGAATAACCTGCAGCGTGTAACTTTGAATCAACGCCTCGGCTCGGCTGCGTGTGTGGATTGTGTGTGAGGATTGTACGACTTTGTGCTCTGGAGTTTCACTCGCTCTGGCCTTGCGAGTGTGCACTCACCGACCATGGCGCTAAGGTACACTACACGCCAGCTAATGAATCTAAAACAGAACTGTTATTGCCTAGCCAAAGACTCTTACAATCTCTGTCGAGATGCTGGTCTGCTACGTCCTAAGCGATATATCCATCAGGGTTTGAGGCGCAGTCTTGCGGTCTCATCCTCTCCTAACATCTATGTCCCTATCTGTCGCCGTAAGACCAACAAACTGCTCCATACTGATGTTGATCACAGCAATTTAATATCGGTTCCCCGCGTGGAGATTAAACCACTGTCATCTCCGCTTCAGAGCCAGGCTTATGCCGCATTATTCAATGCGCGGTCTGTGAATAACAAAGCACTGCTTTTGTCGGACTTTCTTACAGATAAAAAGCTGGACTTGTTGTTTTTAACTGAAACCTGGCATAAAGAAAATGATGGGCTCCTGTTTAACCAGATCACTCCAGCGGGCTTTGGAGTATTAGATCTCCCGAGGCTAGAGGCGGAGGCATTATTATTGTTTACAACCTGAAGTTCAACACAAGCGCTGTGTGTGTTCCCCAGTTTTCATCATTTGAATGCCTGGTCTTGAGTATTTCCGCTCCTGTATCCACCATCATCGCTACAGTCTATAAACCACCTAAGACTAAGACACATGCAGCTTTTATGTCAGAGTTTGCGGACTTCCTATCGATGTTGAGTATGAAGTTTGACAGAATTGTAATTGTGGGATATTTTAACATTCATGTGGACTGTAGTGACTCTGTGGCGGCTAAGGAATTTCTGTCGCTAACTGATTGTTTTAACTTCACACAGTTTGTAACTGACCCTACTCATAACAAGGGTCATACGCTGGATCTTGTGATTGCTAATGGCTCATTTGTATCGCAGTTTTCATCTATTGACATTGGACTGTCTGATCATTCAGCTGTCTTTTTTAACCTCGAACTGTATCATTCAAGTGAGCCTACCATCTGAACAGTAACCTTCCGGAAGTGGAAGTCTATCGATCACACAGCTTTCTCCAATTCTGTGGTTTCCATCCTAAGCGATCTTCATCCCTCATCACTGGAGGAGAAAGTTCTGCAGCTAAATTCCACTCTTGCTGCTAATCTTGACACTTTTGCTCCTCTAAGGTCACGTAAGGTCACATTCACCCGCTCTGCTCCCTGGTATAATGACAATCTGTGCTCTAGAAAGGCTGTATGTCGGAAAATGGAGCGAAAATGGCGCCTTACTGGACTGAATGTCTACTATTAAGCGTGGAAGGATCTTCTGGGGGATTATCGTGCACTACTGGAGACTGAAAGATCCTCTTACTTCTCTCAGGCTATTGTAAATAATCAAAATAATCCCAAATACTTGTTCCAAACCATAAACAGATTGCTTCAAGTTAATGCTATTACCACTTTGCCTGTTTCTCAGCAGCTCTGTGATTCTTTTCTACAGTTTTTTAATTCTAAGATTGTTAATGTTCGCAAAGAAATTTCTTTTAACCCTGACTGTGCCACTTCACTCCTTCGTCCATCTGGGTTCACTGGTGCTTCTTTCACTCATTTCCCACTGCTTAATTCTGAGGCTCTCACAAGGGAGGTATCCAGCATGAAATCTACCACTTGCTTGCTGGATCCAATTCCTACGAATTTATTCAAATCGTGCTTCGCTGTGTGGTGCCCTACTATCCTCAGCATTATAAATGAATCACTGGAGACTGGGGTCGTTCCAGCAGTACTAAAGACTGCTGCTGTTACACCTGTACCAAAGAGAGAAAATGTTTCTGTGGATGATTTTAACAATTTTCATCCCATCTCAAATCTTCCGTTTTGGGCAAAAAATACTTGAGCGTGTTGTTGACTCTCAACTCTGTACTCATCTTACAACCAATAACCTCTTTGAACCCCTTCAGTCAGGTTTTCATAAATTTCACAGCACTGAAACGGCGTTGGTCAAAGTCACCAATGACTTGTTGATGGCCTCTGATTCTGGAGCTACCTCACTTCTTATTCTTCTTGACCTTAGAGCCGCCTTCGATACTGTGGATCATGGTCTTTTACTTACCCGCCTTGAAAGTGTTTTTGGTGTGTCCGGGACAGTTTCAAACTGGTTTAAATCCTATTTTACTGAACGTTCCCAGTTTATTTCTATGTGTGGCTTTAGGTCTGACACTTGCTCGGTGCTCACTGGTGTTCCTCAGGGTTCAGTTCTAGGCCCTCTACTCTTCAATATTTATCAATCTCCACTTGGGCATCTTCTGCGATCGCAGCATTATTATCATTATCACTTTTATGCTGACGATACCCAAATCTACATTCACTCTAAATCTGGTGAAAACATTGATGCTTGTTATCTTTCTGACTGTATTTCTGAGATAAAAACATGGATGAACAATAACTTTCTGTGCCTGAACAGCGGGAAAACTGAGGTTATGCTTATAGGTTCCCGTAATCAAATTCGCAAAGCGGCTCCACTGTCTGTTTGTTGATGGCTCTGTTTTAGAGACCCAAAGTAAGATGAGGAACCTTGGTGTAATTTTTGACCCCAGCCTCACTTTTGATTTTTTTGTTCAGGGCACTGTGAAGGCATCCTTTTTTCACCTCAGAAATATAGCCAGACTACGCCCAATGCTAAACTTATCTGTCGCTGAAAAGTTGATTAATTCATTTGTTGTCACACAGCTGGATTACTGTAATGCCATTTTAGCCGGAGTTTCTAAAACCGCAATAAACAAACTGCAATATGTTTAGAACTCTGCCGCCCGGATCCTGTGACCATATTACTCCTGTTTTGAAGTCCTTACACTGGCTCCGGGTCAGGTTCTGTGTCGATTTCAAGATCATGATGTTGACATACAAGGCATTACATGGATTGGCTCAGCAATACTTATCTGGTTTATTAATCCCTTACACCCCAAATCGCAGACTGCGCTCCTCACAGTGTAACTGTTAACTGTTCCACAAACACACCTAAAATCTATGGGTGACAGGGCTTTTTCTGTCTATGCTCCTTCACTTTGGAACTCTCTTCCTCCTGAACTCAGGGAAGCCCAGACTTTTGGCATTTTTAAAGCTCTTCTTAAACTTGCATTCGACTGCTGATATCTTTTTAGATTGTTTTATAATTATTTTTATTATTAATGTTGTTGTTTTTGTTCTTATTAACTTTTATTTGTTTTATTTTTCTGTGGACTGTGATTTTATGTACAGCGCTTTGAGAAGCTGCTTTAAAGGTACTTTATAAAATAAAGTTTATTATTATTATTATTATTATTATTATTATTATAAATAATGGCTTGGTCAAGTCTAGACAAAAAAATAAACCTCAGATGGTCATAATAACCAATATGTCCAATAACAATCCATTAACTGCTACAGTGTGAGTGGGCGAAGCTAGCCGAATGTGAAGAGAATGGTCGGGTAAATTTTAACATGTTTGTTTCTGTGATGTTGAAGAAACAAGACTTGGATTGTTTTTATTGTTTGTATGTTTTAATGCCACTAGATGGCAGAGGCATTATGTTCTCGTTAGCGGATACCTCAAGAAAGAGTGGTTGAATGTTTGTAGGGTTCATATGGAATTATCCCTGTATCCAGCAGTGAGTGGAACATTTCAAACTTAATATGTATACAAACTACAATAAGCTCTTTTATTTCAGATAACTAAGGAAAATCCATGTTTCCTGAATCTTAAAGAACGGGGATGGTTTAAGATGTGAAATAAAAAACTTAGGAAAACTTATTCTAGAGCAGCATTCCTATTTTATGATGCACTGCCAATATACAGTACATTAATATTTATTTTCAAACTTAACAGTTAAGTGAATAAAACTGTATGAAACAATTACAGCCTTTCATGAGGATATAGTGATGGCAGATTATACTTTCAACTAATGCAGCAGGTACTAAAATGCTGATATATGCTTCCTCTAAATCAACAAGCCAAAAAATATTTCCACTGAGAACACAATCAAGTTTTTACCTCAGCCCAGTTGGGCCTGGCAGAGCACAAATCTTCCAGGTCACGGAGAGCTTCGGAAAAGCGCCGGAGCCCTATGTTGGCCTCTGCCCTCCATGCTTTCATTCTCAAATCATCAAAAACTGAAGAAAAAGTTGAGCATAAAAAGAGACAAACAACAACAACATATAAATTCTGTTTAGATTTCTATTTTGTTTTCTTCTTTGTTTTTGAGTGTTACGTTATTCAAAATGATGGCAGGTGCCTACAGGCATGTTCTCAATAGCATATGCTCACAGAAGTGTTCCTCCCACACTTGCAGAAGAGAATCATTGCTGTCCAAGTGCAGCACACACCTTTTATTTGGAGTTGGACTGTGTAAACAATCTATGTAATAGAGTTAAGTGTAACTGTCCCAGGGTTTAGGTTCAGAAACATAGAGATAGATACCTTAAGATATGTTACAGAGTAGGACAAGGGTGCTTAACAAATGTTGTTAAACATGCAAAACAAGATTACAAAAGCAGCGAAATACACCGTGAGTACAGGACATGGACATGCAGAGCCCTGCCTGTCATTGGAAAATAAAACAGTCTTTGTATGAGCGTAGGGTAAAAGACAGACTTCACTGGAAAGCTGATTATGCATGCATAATTATGTAATCATCATGCACCCACTCATATTTCAAGACACCAAATCACTCAAAATGAAACAATTACCATAAAGGCACAATTAGGTTTTAAGCAGCCCAGCAGATGGGCTGATTAAAGCAACAATCTAATTAGGTTTTAATAATATAATTGTTATATCACTTATTGTGCACTATTTGAATGCCTGGTGACTTGGATGCCTGGATTGCTCATTTATTTACATTTCATAAATTCAGTTTAAGTACTCAAGAAGCCAAATAAGAATGTGGGGAAACAGAACTACTTAACATACATGGCCAATATAGGGCATTATTAATATCTGTACATATCTGAGTAATTTCACCAAAACACAAAAAAAAACAAAAATGCAGCTACATGCCATACTGACATCAGATTATATGTCAGCCGTGTCTGTAAACTGTTACGCAAAGTGATGGTAAGCTTTTTGCATGCGCTACAAATGTAGGGCATGCAAAAAGCTTACCATCAATTTGCCTAACATTTTGAGTTTGTAAATACAAACCGTAATTACAATGATGAAGAAAGTGACCACAATGAAAACCATACATCTCACCACCCTCCATAATTCTGTGTATGTGCTCTCAACCTCGGCCAGCTTAAAGATGCAGTGTGCAGTTCAGACATCCACTGTGTGAAGCTGCTGATGTCAACATGGCACACTTGGCTAGCAGATTTAGACCCTGAGTCAAATATAACACAAAACGTTTGCAGCCTAAATAACCTGCTAGCCTTAAACACCTTAAATGACCAGTCTTCTTCCCCATTGCTTGTCTACACCCAGATCCATGTTCCAATGCTCACAAAGGATCTGGTAGACAGGGAGGGTTTTCCTCTGATGTAGGCCCTAAACAGTGCACCCACCACTAAACCACTACCACAGAGTTTATGCCCATGAATGGCAGGGGATTGCAACAAGGTGATGTACAGCTGTAAACATTGCTTAGGCAGCAACTAGTGGGTCAGTGTTCACAATGTCAAGAAATTCTACTTTTGCTTTCAGCTCTTTCTTATGGCTCAGTCACATGCCCCATTACAAAAGCGTGTGCATACTTCTGCAACCAGGTTATTTTAAGTTTTTTCTTCTTTTTTTTACCCCTTCCTTTTTCATGAACTGATATACCTGGACGGGTTTGGAATTGAATTTTATTATTTTATTTTTTTAATTGTTAGTCAGATGAGAATGTACACTCACTTGACGGAGATGGGCACACTCCCCCCGACAGAATATAATGCAATCAGCTTGCTTTTAAAACAAGGCATGGATAAAATTGAGCTGTCCTCATATAGGCCTATTTCATTGCTAAATTCAGATTTAAAACTCAAAAATTCAGTAATTTAAAAATTACTCGTGAACAGACAGAATAAATATATCTCCTCTGTCATCCACCCTGACCAGTTTAATTCCTTATAGAAATTAATTCTTTAATAAATTAACTCATTATTCAGATGGCTCATGAATATATTCTAACACAAAACCTCCAAACAGGATGTTCTCTGTCTTGATGCAGTGAAGGCATCAAGATCAGTGAAGGCATTTGATCAGGTGGAGTGGCATTATATATAACAGATTCATGAGATGTTTGGATTGGGCTGTCCATTTATTGCATGAGTGCAGATGTTATACACACATGCTACATCTGCCTACATTTTAAATGGTAAATCTGCACTTATATACACTTACATTACACCTTATCGGTTCCAAAACGCTTTACACTGTGTCTCATTCACACATGTGGAGTCATGTGGGCCAGGAATCGAACTGCCAACCTTACGATTAGTGGACAACCCACTCTACCACCTGAGCCACAGCCACCATGCATTTAACGAACCAAAAACATTCAGCTTCCTTCTATTTGTATAGGGGAACTCGCCAGGGGTGTCCCCTCTCTCCTCTCCTCTTTGCCATAGCAATTGAGATATTAGTATTAGATATTAGTATTAGAGAACACATGCTAATTAAATCCATAATTCTGGGCACTGTTGAGCACAAAATTTCATTATATAGAGATGACATAGTTTTATTTCTGTCTGATCCAGAGCAGACAGACAGATCAGGATCATGCATTTTTCCTGTTTGTATATGAAAACCAGCTAGCTACAGCCTGTAAAGTACTAGAGGTAGGGGGAAAAGGGCATATCTGGTTTTATAATATAAAATGTAATGTTCTTGTTGAAAACCCCTATGACACTGTTGAGGCCCTGCCCACTGTTGACAGCTGTAGCTTGTTGTGACTGCAATTAGAGGCCTTGGAGAAGGGCTGCTTTAGTAGAGCAGTTTAGTCTCTGTTCTTGGTTTGCTGTCAAAACAATGACTCTAATCTCACCTGCAAATGAACTGGTAATCCTAGATGTTAACATACTTTTGCCACTCACAGATATGTAATATTGGTTCATTTTCCTTAATAAATAAATCACCAATTATAATATTTTTGCCTAATTTGTTTAATTAGGTTCTCTTTATCTACTTTTAGGACTTGTGTGAAAATCTGATGATGTTTTAAGTAATATTTATGCAGATATATCGCCACTGTAAATGTAAATATCAGGAAGTGAAAAGTGAAATTCTGATCTATGGTCTCATATTCATCTGTTCATCTCAAACCCAAAATGTCTTCAGTGTATAGCAAAAGCAGTGGAATTGGCCTTGCTATTCCAATACTTCCGGAGGTACTATACTAGATTGTTGAGTATTGACACTACTTGGTTTTTCCAATTACAGTCAGTGTTTGAATTTGAAAAATCTCATGTCACCATCAAACTTGCTAAAAGGTCTGTTTTGTGTACCAGTCTTCTGGATTGTCTAGATTAGTAAATACTTTTGAATGTATGGTTAGTGTTCGATTTGAGACCCACCTCATGACAACAATTACGGTGACAGCAGAAAGTTTAAGAGAGATATGGCTTGTTGATGTGTTTACCATAGGGATGTCATGAGAACCGATACTTCAGTACCAAGTCGGTACCAACATTCTTAAAATGTTACAATACTTGTTTTTCTGAAGTAACGTGGGTACCATTATTAATTACCTATTACCTATTTGGAGGTAAGGTTGCAATTCTTCCGGAACTGAAGGGGCAGCAAATACGCGCAAGTGTTTTAGTCAGTCCACAAGTGGTAAAGAAGAAGAAAAATGGCAACAAGCACACGGGAAAAACTACAGAATTTAGCTCCGCCCCAACTCATTAAGAGGCAGAGAGAGGAAAGCTAGCGTTGGTTGCTGGTGTGCAACCGATGCTATTGTTCATTTCAAACAAAGTGAGAAAACACCTGGAATTTGGCGAAGCACCTGAAAGACGTGTCCTGTATTATGTTTGTTCGAGGCAGCTGGCACTGTGGCTGTGAAACCAGCTAACGTTAGATTTTTTAAAAATGTAGAATGGTTAAGGGTAGTGGCTGCAGAAAATTCATATCCATTTTGGGTCATTTGCCCAAAACGTTTGGGAAATCCTACCATAAGGTGTAGTTGAACTCTGGGGTGTCCAATCTAATCTGCAAAGAGCGGGTGTGGGTGCAGGTTTTCATTCCAATCAAACAGGAGCCACACCTGATTCCACCTGTTTAATCAGTTGATTGTGACTTGCAGTAGACTCAGGTGTGGCTTCTGCTTGGTTGGAATGAAAATTAGTACCCACACCGGCCCTTTCCGAATAAGATTGGACACCCCTGTCTTAATGTTTATGAGGCGAGAAAATGGGTATGTCTCAGTCAGCTCCCTAGTTCAGCAGTCAGGGCACTGATCAGGGAGTCGGCCATTTTAAGTGCTGTCTCAATTGCAAAATCCTTCCAGTGCACTGGGGGTGCTTCTCATTTCTTAGTTGTGCATCATCATTTCCTTTCCTTGCTTCTTTTCCTTGCATCTTAGCTCTACTCCCTCAGGATGTGAGAGAAGATGTGAGGAGAGAGGAACTGAAGCAAGTCAAATGGAATATCCTCGCTCTCTCAAACGGCACTTAAAAGCGACGTCAATTAATGATGACTGTGCTCAGCTGGATTATCTCACTGAGATTCAGGGATCTGCCATGATGCTTTTTTATGTGCCGTTATGTTGTTGGAGCTTGGTTAACAACATTCTTAATAAAGTAAACTGCACTGATAGTATGTGAAATTTCTGGGTTATTCAACAATGAACAATACATAAATTATCACTTTTTTGTGCAGCTTGGCATATCCAAACATGCAAGGATCAATTCATTACAATACCCATTGTAAGCATATTATTATTTAATTATATTTCACACAAAATTCCATCATATCATCAAAGGACTTTTTGTTTGAGATTGTGGCAGATGTAAAAGAGGAGGGGAATTTATGTGTGTCAGGTTTTTCGACAAGAAACACTTCCACATAGGATATACCTGTGTATCCTCGCTCCTAGCTCCTCTGGAAGCTTCCTCACTCTTTACATTAGAGAATTGATATGTCCTTCAAGATGGTTGACGTCGATCAATTTGCGGATCAAGGACTGGAGGACAGAGGAGCAAGGAAGCATCAATTTGAGTATTGAGAAGCTCCCTGGAATGTTCGCTCCCTAAAACATCCCACAATGCACCACAAAAACCAGGGAGCATCGATGTTCACTGTGTGCCCTTACTGGAAATGACGTCATGTTTTCTGAAGCCTTCCAGCTACAAACATGCTTGTTATTGTTGTTGTAGCTCTCAGATGATTGTTAGCAATTTTATTTGCTTGTTAACACTTTATTTGATGTTCTATATGCAGTTTCTTTGAGTCTAATGACTTTTAAGTGTTTAATGATTTTTTTTAATCCACTAGCTTGCCTATTATCCTGCTTGACATATTATGACAGAAATGAGTGTGATTAAGCTAACAAATTTATATGACGCATAATTTTTCATTTTTGGTCACGTTTTACAACGCGAGTACGTAGTCACGTCTCCGGAAATTCCGTTATCAGTGTCCCAATATATAGTGAGCCAAACACATGTACACCATACAGTATACTGATTCACTAGCTACTGAACTAGGGAGCTGGTTGAGACATACCCAAAGTCAGCGGTATGATACGTGACTTGAATAAACAGTGCGGCATGCTTGCACACGCGCACAACAAAGTATCCAGCTGATATTCACCACCCTGAAGAGGTTATGAGTAGTGGTCGGCAGAGCGAGGCTCCGTGGAACACTGAAGCAGTTGAAGCAAATGCGCCATATTGTGTTGTGGCTTCGAAACAATCCGACACCCGTCTCTACGGTGACACCTAGTACTCACCTGCCTGTGTCAAACGCATTGATGAATTATAAGCTACATGTTGTTTGTGTCAAACAAGGAAGTGTGTGGGGGAACCGATAGAGTTCTTGACTGGTACGCTTCTGTTTTGGGTTCAAATCCTGGTTGAAGTGTCCCTGTCCACATCGTTGTAAGAGCCATTTAAAAATGTGTGGGGTTTTTTTTTTATTGTTGTTGTTGTTTTTTTTTTTACTGTGTTCAGTTTTTAACATCTGTCTGACAACTACATGAGCTTGGTTTTGTAACCTGTAGACTCCTCATTGTGAATAACTATAGGTTATTTTGGTCATGAAAAATGAAGATTAATAAATGCAAAACTGTCCGAATTCTCTCACTGCTATGTAATAACCCACAACATCTGGCCATATCTTTTTTTTTTCTTTAGGAAATTTGTTTGGATTTCACGTCAGGTCATTAACAAGGTATGCTGAGGCGAGCACTGACTATGGATCAGTACAAACACTATTGAATCATTTCACTTTTATAAACCTACATAATAAAACTGACCGGAGAACAGTTCAAATGATATATTAAACACTGGTTTATAGGTTCACCTGGAGACCAACACCCCCTAGCGGCGAACCATGGAAATTTCGAAATATTTCGAAACAGTGTGACGTAACGAAGCCTCGTTTACTGAAATCACGTGACTTGCCCAATCCGATACACACGCCGACCCACTGATTCGAAACAAAAGATTCGTAAAGGTTTCGAAGTTTCAGGAAGCAGTGTTTTGAAAGGAAAGCGCACATCACTAGTTATGAGGTGTGAAATAGAATCAACTTCTTTTGCGATATAGACTGCCTCGGTCTCTAACAGCCGTGTCGGAACATTGATGTTGTGAGAAAACATTGCTGGATTTTGGTTTGGTGTTGTAGTCATTATGTGGTGTTATCAGTGCAACATTACCATGTCCCACACTAACCTTTACCTGCCTCTATCCTGTCTTCAACCATCCGTAGTGCTTTCGTAAAGTCGCGAGCCGTCAGCGTCTCCTGTATTTCGCATCTTGTCTTGGTTTCCTCAGGGCAATATTTCTCAATTATACAGAAGAGCAAAACGTTGTTTTTTGTGTTTTTTACGTCCCTCTGCTTTAGTCTCTCCAAGCAGACTGGGCATCTGGACGGTACACAGATTCCCGTAAGGCACCGGCGGCAGAACGAGTGACCGCAACTCACTGTTACCGGTTCACACAGAACAAACAGGCATATGGGACACTCCAGCTGCTCCATGGCACACGGACTTTTTCATGTAAAACCACAGTGAAATATGAATGCGTACAGTCCTTTATATAACAGAAGCCTGTGTGGCAAGCTGAGGAAGGTCAAGTAACGTTTACAAACAAGGTTCTCGGGAATAGTATTGGAGCAGCCAACACAACCTTTTAACGCGACATGGAGACTTTTTCATGAGCAATAAAGGAATCCAGTTTCAGGAAATTGTCCGTTGTCGTTCACATCTCAGTCTTTGTTGGGGTGAAAAAAAGTGACGCTCTCCGCGAAGAGACTCTCACCACTTCAGTCCGAGAGATGTTGCTTTCCCCTTGTTACATCCGACTTACTCCATCAACGCTGGGAAGAACGATCAGTTTAATGTCTTTGTGTGGATATTTTAGTAGAATGTCAACATCTTTTACCTGTCGCTGGCCGCACTACAGTAAATTCTGAGCTATATAAGCTATATTCACCGAAGTTACATAAATAAAACCACGTGAGGATGCGGCGCGGTTCCTATTGGCTGCGGGCTGCGCGTGCCGCCCTGTGTTTCATAACCAGTCTTTTTCATAACACTGTTTAATAACATTCAAATCTCGTTCAACGAGTTTAAGTTGAGAAACAACCAATATAGTGTCTGTTTTAGTTATTCACGATTTTGTTATATATAATATTGGTCAGGATGTCCAACGTTAACTAGGATGGACATATTGAGCTTCTTCAGCTCTCGCTTGGGGTCCAACTGCATCATTTGTGTAAATGCATCATGTAACGTGTAAAACGCACGAGTACGAGCCCTTATTATATTAGGTTTGTAGTTCAGTTAAGTAATTCAAATGCACTCACTGTTGTTTTCACTTCCTTTTTTTGTTTTACAAACCATCAGGCTTACCAAAAACGATTAACACCATTGTCATAAGAGCTTAGATATTAACATTATCTAGATAGCACAGTAATATTTGCATGCTTGCATAAGGATAGTGAATTTATATAATGTGATTGCAGTTGTATAACTGGTGCAGATATGAGTGATAGGTGATCATTAGGATTGTAAGTGGGGGGGCGGATGGTTAAAATGGCAGGTTATTGTAATGTAAATAATAATAATAATAATAATAAATAAATCAAACAAGATTGACTGGTATTTGGAGCTATACGTTATTCCCTCCACCCTGATTAAAGCCCCAGCTCCTGCTGAAGAAAAACAGCCCCAAAGTATGAAGCTGCCACCACCATGGGATAGTGTTCTTTTGGTGGGGTTTTTTTTTAATGCCAAACATTTATTTTGGTATTATGGCTAAAAAGATCAAATATTGTGTTATGGTCTCATCAGACCGTAACACAACATTTCACATGGTTTGGGGGGGATTAGATGTATTTATTTTATTTATTTATTTAATTCTTATTATTAGTTAATGGCTTCTGTCTTGCCACCCTACCCCATAGCCCAAACATATGAAGAATTTAGGAGATTGTTGTAGGGGGCAATATGTACTTGCCAGAAATTGCTGCAATTATTTTAACGTTGGTGTAGGCCTCTTGGCAGGCCTCTTTAACTGATGGCAGATGTATACTAATTAGTATTTAACATGAGTTTGATGTGATTGGTTGATTCTGAACACTGCCACATTCCCCGTTATAAAACACTTACACAAGCTGAGTATTGTATTTGTTTATCTTTTTCCCCCCAAAAAAACACTTCTGGGTGTTTGTTACTTGATATTTATATGTTGCAAAAGGTTGAAAAAGGTTCTGACATGATTTAACTTTGTTTCATTTTTTTTTACATCACAAAAACCTGCTATTTTATCAGGGGTGTGTAGACTTACTATATCCACTGCATGTTTAAACCTGTAAATAATACAGGTTTGTGCAGAGGCAGCATAAATCCCAGAGGCAGACTTACTATTAAAGTAATTAGAAATAAGTTTTTATTAGAAACGAGAAATTGACAATTTCTGCAAACAAGAAGATGGTTTAAGAAGATGTAAAGATGAAAAAATACCTTATTTTAATTGTGTACAGAATTTGGAAGAACATTTAATACGAAAAACAGTTCCCCTCCAAAGCTTGAACGGCTTTGCTACTGTGCTGTAATACATTTTTTTTTATCAATCTGATATTTACCCCAGAACAAAAAAAAATGGAAAAAAAAATTAAATAAATATATTCACTAATTTTACGTCATTTCATCAATGATACTGCACATTGTAGCATCTTTATCCCATACTTTTTCCTTTGTAGTAGCGGGTACATGTTTGTCTGTCTGTTCTGCCATGCAGCTAGCTTCCACATCCATGGGCTCAGTTTTCAGTCTAACATCCACCCCTGAACCTGAAACCACTGCTCCAGCCATGCTAGAGGTGTCAGGCTGGGGCAAATCATCAGGCAGTGAGGCAAGGCAGCCATGGATCATCTCGACAACACGTTCAAGGTGTTTCTGGAAGCGCTCCGCTGTCTCCAACCTCTGCCTCTTCTGTACCTCCATCATCACTCGCAGTGTCTCACGGGCCTGATGAGGCCGATACTCATTAATCAGGTGGTGCATGTGGACAAACAGAAGTTTCAAGTCCTCCAATTTTTCTTCACGTTTAATGCTGCCTGGGCTTTTGATCAGGATGTCCAGCAGGTCCAGGAAGTTAATTAGGATAGACATATTGAGCTTCTTCAGCTCTCGCTTGTGGTCAAACTGCATTGGGTGCAGCCTCTCAATGCCCTGGCTCTCCAGGGGCCGGATGATGAGGTCATCACACTGGAATGGATTGCCAAACATCATGTAATTATCCCGAATAGGAGGAGGTGGTTTAGGGGCCAGTCCTTTTCGTACATTGTCATCTGTGTATTCTTTGATGTACTGCATCGGTGGCAGCGGGAGGGCGCTGACCTGCTGTGGCTCACCCATTCTGAGGGTCTGACAAATGCACAAAAGAAATTAGACACTGTTTTCATGACTTATATCAGGGGTGTCAATTATACAACCTGATGGAACTTCTAATCCAAATGAATTTAGAACTCATGTTCTAATTTACAAGCTTCTTGTAGACTGTAACTGAATTTTAAAAACTGGGGGGAAAAGAGCTAGACAGTTGGGCCAATATTGAGCAGGATAGGGATGAGTGATATGGACAAAATCTTATATCATATGAAATGGATAATTTCATATCTTACAAATGATAGATCACACAATGTATTATGTTTTCTATAAAACTGATGAAAAAAAAATCTAAAGTTAATTCTATAAAATAACTGCATGCATTCACGCCTGCTTTTTGACCATTCTGTTAACTAAACACTAGTGAAAAGCACTTTTTCTTTTCTGCTTATGTGGAAGTGACATTGAACAGAACTATCACAAAAGAAAACAAGAAATGCTTGTTTTTGTTTTGTTTTCTTTTCGCAGCGCACTGCCAGTAGCTCCTAGCGCCGACCTTAGTGAAATAAATCAGCTGCCAAAAAGTAGCTTTGCGACAAAATTTGCAAGATATACAGTGGGGGGAAAATATTGAATTTTGAACGAAAATTGCATTTTTTTTCAGTAAGTATATTTCCAAGGAGGCTATTCACATGAAATTTTCACCATACTTTGATATTAACTCAAGAAATCCACATATATAAAGAAATCCAAACATTAAAGTCTATAAATGAAGTTATGTGTAAAAGAGTAATGACACAGGAAAAAAGTATTGAACCCACTAATTGAAATGTATTTAATACTTAGTGGAGAAGCCTTTGTTTGTAATGACAGATTAAAGACGCTTCCTGTATGAAGAAATTAATGGGCTGCAGTATTCAGGTGTGATTTTGGCCCATTCTTCTAAACATATTGTCTTTACATCTTGTTCAATTGGATTCATGTCAGGTGATTGATTGGGCCATTCTAACGCCTTGATTTTTTTCTCTGAAACCAATTGAGAGTTTCCTTTGCTGTATGCTTTGGATTGTAGTCCTGCTGGAAGGTCCACCCACATATCATCATCATCCTGGTGGATGGCAGCAGATTCTTCTCAAGAATCTTCCGGTAAAGGGCTCCATTCATCGTTCCTTCAATTATATGAAGTATGCCAGTACCATGTGATGAAAAACAGCCCCACACCATGATGCTTCCACTTCACTGTTGGTATAGTGTTTTAAGGGTGATGTGGAGTGCCATTTCTTCTCCAAACATGGTGTGTAGTATGACATCCAAAAAGTTAAATTTTGCTCTCATCTGACCAGACTACACTCTCCCAGTATTTCAGAGGCTTGTCCCAGTGAGTTGTAGCAAACTTTAAATGAGCTTTTACATACCTTTTCTTTAGTAATAGAGTCTGGTGAGCGTAAGCAGTGGAGTGCACTGCCTATTGTTTTCTCTGTGACGATGGTATCTGCTGACTCCAAGTGTTTCTGGAGCTCTTTCCAAGTGGTCCTTGGCTCTTGGGCTACTCTTCTGACTATTCTTCTGACTCCCTGGTCAGAAATCTTGCAAGGAGCTCCTGTGCGTGGCTGGTTGATGATGGAGTGATGATGCTTCCACTTGCGGATAATGGCCCAAATGGTGCTTACTGGAAGATTCAGAAGTTTTGAAATACGTCTGTATCCGATTCCATCAGTATGTTTCGCAACAATAAGGTTGCAAAGGTCTTGGGAGAGCTCTTTGCTTTTACCCATTATGAGATGTTTCTTGTGTGACACCATGGTAACGAAAATACTTTTTATAGATCATCAATTTACTAACCCAGCTGATATTAATTTGCACAGATAGGAGATATAATTACTTTCTAACTACTTACCCTGCTTTGGAATACTTTTTTTGCCTGTGTCATTCCACTTTATTACATGTAACTTTATTTATGGACTTGAATGTTGTGAATTCTTTATATTTGCAGATTTCTTGAGTTAATATCGATGGCTGGTGAAAATTTCATGTGAATAACCTCATGGAAATATAATTACTGAAAAAAAATGTTGACGCATTCAATACTTATTTCCCCCGTTGTAGATGATATAAGAAAATATCTATAAACATACATTTTCTATTGTATATACCAGTCAGTACAAGATTTCACTCTTTTTTTTGGTGATAGTTGTAGCCAAAAATGCTTGACTTTTGCTGTGGATTTTTTCAAATTTTGCAATGTTTTTGTGCCTTTTTTTTTTCTCTCCAAAAAACTACTTGAATTGGCAAAACTGCAATTGCACAAAATTGTTTTGCACGGTCTTTCACAGAGATGGTAGTTGGTAAATGAGACCTATTAGCTGTTCTCATGTTCGCCACACATGAATCGAAAAGGTCTTTGGCTGAAGGCTCGTTGTGATGATGTCACATGATGCTTCTTGGGCCAAACCTGCAGAAATTTTGAAAAATTGCAAGCGCCTTCGAATATTGCAGTTGGATTGATTTCGCGTTAATTGCGATCACAAAATCAAGAAATCCTGGAGGTACTGATATACATAGCAATGTGTATCACCATATGGCACATCCCAAGGGCAGGAAACTCAGGGCCATAAACTCAGCTATTGTTAAAATGTTGTAATGATATGTAATTCTTCAATAGTATCAAAAATGTGATATATAATCTCAATGTGTAAAAGTTGGAGGAGATTTTTGGTTTGGCCCACTGGACATTGCACCATGTGCAACATGGCCTGATACCTAAACTGAGTTTGACCTCCTTGATTTATACTTAGCTGTGTAGTAATTATTAAGTTAGTTTACAAATGGCCTTTTTTCGGGTAACAATGTATGTTAGTAGGATTCTCTAAAAACTAAAACCTTCAATTTCATACATATTTAAACAAAAATAAAACATTCTGGTAAAAGATATACATATAGTAGTACTTATTAGCATTGCACAGTTTGTCTCTATACAACAATATCTCTACAAATGATCCCCCAACTCTTACATTACACATGTAACTGAAATATATATATATATATATATATATATATATATATATATATATATATATAAATATATAAATATATATATATATATATAGCCAGCTAATCACAGAGTGATATATATATGGACAAGTTACGACTCCAGGACTTGGAACAAAAGCGGGAGATTTATTATTTTATCAGTATTATTTCGATTTACTAACCTTTACGTTACATTTGGACATTAGTAATCTAATTTATACCACAGTACTCAAAAATAACGTAATCACCCTTAAGCCTGGTTTAGAAGCAGCCCTGTGTTAAGAGACTAATAACGTCAATTCTCAAATGAAACCTACATAACATTCATTTGTAAACTTTTTTTTAGATAAATAATCTATTAGTCACATAATAACACCCGGCCCTGTGCTTTTAGAATGGCATTTGTAAAGCTAAACGTTACTAAAACATGGTACTGGTAAAAGTAGCTAGCGTTAGCTCAGCACCCTTCCCTTATTGTTAGATGCTAACGTTAGGTATCTCACACCTAGTCACCTTAATGATGGTTAGTCAGTTATGTTCAAAGAGATCATATGAATGTTTCAATAGAAATCAATACGTACCAAACCACTTTCCAATCAGTATATGTATTGCTTGCTAAAACTTATAACAAAACATAGGAATCTGACGCTTTCCTGTTCGCACTGCGCGAGGAACTCCTGTAACGGCCCCTCTGATTGGACAAAATGATTTTAGAAACGGAAGATGTCATTGGTGAGAAATCGTTCAGGGGCGGGTTCAAAACAATCGTTAGGCTGTGTGTGTTATATCGTGCTGTGAGAAACTGAAAACATTATAATTTTTTTTAACTAATAAACTGTCAAGATTAACATGCATAGCGTTAGCTGTTGATGAATCTACTGATCTACTGTGAGTGATAATGCCCAGCGTCTGGTGTGTTACATTTTACCACACTGCCAGTGGAGTCCTTTTCCACTCCTCCATGATGACATCATGGAGCTGGTGGATGTTAGAGACCTTGTGCTCCTCCACCTTCCGTTTGAGGATGCCCCACAGATGCTCAATAGGGTTTAGGTCTGGAGACATGCTTGGCCAGTCCATCACCTTCATCCTCAGCTTCTTTAGCAAGGCAGTGATCGTTATCATGCTGTAAAACTGCCCTGTGGCCCAGTCTCAGAAGTGAGGGGATCATGCTCTGCTTCAGTATGTCACAATACATGTTGGCTTTCATGGTTCCCTCAATGAACTGTAGCTCCCCAGTGCCAGAAGCACTCATGCAGCCCCAGACCATGACACTCCCACCGCCATGCTTGACTGTAGGCAAGACACACTTGTCTTTGTAGTCCCCACCTGGTTGCCGCCAAACACGCTTGACACCATCTGAACCAAATAAGTTTATCTTGTTCTCATCAGACCACAGGACATGGTTCCAGTAATCCATGGCGTTAGTCTGCTTGTCTTCAGCAAACTGTTTGCGGGCTTTCTTGTGCGTCATCTATAGAAGAGGCTTCCTTCTGGGACGACAGCCATGCAGACCAATTTGATGCAGTGTGCGGCGTATGGTCTGAGCACTGACAGACTGACCCCCCACCCCTGCAACCTCTGCAGCAATGCTGGCAGCTCTCATATGTCAATTTCCCAACCTCTGGATATGACGCTGAGCACGTGCACTCAACTTCTTTGGTCGACCATGGTGAGGCCTGTTCTGAGTGGAACCTGTCCTGTTAAACCGCTGTATGGTCTTGGCCACCGTGCTGCAGCTTAGTGTCAGGGTCTTGGCAATCTTCTTATAATCTAGGCCATCTTTATGTAGAGCAACAATTCTTTTTTTCAGATCCTCAGAGAGTTCTTTGCCATGAGGTGCCATGTTGAACTTCCGGTGACCAGTGTGAGGGAGTGTGAGAGTGATGACACCAAATTTAACACACCTGCTCCCCATTCACACCTGAGACCTTGTAACACTAACAAGTCACATGACACCGGGGAGGGAAAATGGCTAATTGGGCCCAATTTGGACATTTTCACTTAGGGGTGTACTCACTTTTGTTGCCAGAGGTTTAGACATTAATGGCTGTGTGTTGAGTTATTTTGAGGGGACAGCAAATTTACACTGTTACACAAGCTGTACACTCACTACTTTACATTGTAGCAAAGTGTCATTTCTTCAGTGTTGTCACATGAAAAGATATAATCAAATATTTACAGAAATGTGAGGGGTGTATTCACTTTTGTGAGATACTGTATATACATGTGTGTGTGTATTTTATCTGATATTTTGTGAGCAGATAAAAATCTTATGAGTGGACTATATCACCTCAGACAGGGCCCCTGTCATGATAGGAAGAGAGAGAGGAGCTGTGGCATGGTTGAAAGAGGAAAACCCTGATCTCACAGCTTACCACTGCATCATTCATCAGTCTGTCCTGTGCGCCAGTCTGTCAGAAGAGTATGCTGAAGTGGTGAACACAATGATGAAACTCATCAACTTCCTCAGGGCATCGTCATCTCATCAACATCACTTGCTGAGAGAGTTCCTGAAAGAAGTTGAGGCAAATGCAAACGACCTACTGTTGTACAACAACGTAAGACGGTTCAGTAAAGGCAGGGTGTTTTAGCACTTTTGGTCCCTTCCAAAGGAAATAACAGCTTTCCTAGTACAGCCCAAGAGTCACAAGGCAACACAGTTGTCACTTTTTTTTTGCAAAATGAGAACAAAATGGATATTGTTGCTTTTTTGGTAGACATCACCTCACACCTTAATGAGCTCAACATGAAACTACAAGGCAAGAACAATTCGGTTTGTGATTTGATGACAGCTGTCTGTTCCTTCCAGAGGAAACTGGAAGTGTTCAATGAAGAACTTCAAGGAGACTGTGCACACTTCTCAAAAGTGCAGGAACAGGTGAGACAGATGTTTCTCCTCATGTTGACTTCATAGATAAGCTGATTGGAAACTTCAGAAATCGCTTTGACAGCTTCAGCCTTGTACAGCAGCTCCTTCTTCTCATTGAGTATCCATTCCTCATCACAGATGTCATGGGACCTTCAAAGGAGGTGACACAGACCTTCAAGTGGGCACATGCTGTATCTCTACAGATGGAACTGATTGATCTGGAAGCAAATGTTGCACTAAGAGAGCACTTTCAGCTAACTGATCATGACACTTTCTGGCTGCAGGCTGTCTGAGACTGTCTTCCCTGGTCTAACCAAAGTAGCACTAAACACCTTGACCATGTTTGGCTCCACATACAGTTGTGCATCTTCGTTCTCCACTATGAACAACATTAAAAATAAGTACCATTCTAGACTTACCAATGAGCACCTACATATGTGCATGAGAATGGCACTTACACCATTCCAGCCAAGGTTCAAATTACTGGTAGGGCAAGCAAAAGCCCATTTCTCTCACTAAAGAAGAGAGATGGAGAAGTGAAGTTGGAGAGAGTAGGAAAGATAAATATGAAGTGTGTAGCTTCCAAAGGTTAGACAAAGAGAAGTGAAATAACAGCAACACTAATGCCCTTTGAGACGTTAGTTAAAGTGTTGAAGAGGTACTTACCATTGAAGCTTAAGTGGACAAGGATGATAATAAATAAGCACTGTTTACACACTTGCCTTAACAAGACAAAATAGAAAGAAACGGTTATGCCAGTTGAATTTCAAACAACCTGACTCAGCTGATGAAGTACGCTGAAGTAGATCAGAGATGATTGACAGGGGCACTTCAGGGGCCAATCAGACTTCAGCTAGGTGCTCTTCCAGCCCCACCCCTGGATCAGCCAGTGCTTGAAGGAAATGTCAATTCGCTAAATTAACCTAAAAATAATTTGAGAACATTTTGTATAGGTTCTCTTTAGGTTGTTACCAAAAAAAAGTCCCTGCAACTTTTGGGAAGGTTAGTTTTTGGTTACAAAAAAGAACCTACAGAGAACATTCCTAGAACGTTATTTTTTGGCTCCCAAAAAAATAACCAAACGGGAACCATATGCTAATGTTAGGGGAATGTTCTGTGTTTGCTGAGATTTGCTAGGTAGCTGACATTATCTATCATTTTAATCAAAATATATAAGTATAAGTATGTAGTTGTCCAACTGAAAATATACTGGTAAACAACAATCAACATTTACGCTCAACACAACCTATTTTTTAATGGGGAAAAAATCACTGCTCTTCATGATTTTCATCTAAATCTGACACCCAAGGAGTGATCTTGTGTACTCCACTTATTCTGTCAGTGCAGTTTGTTTAAAAAGGAGAGACTGATTAAACTTGCCAATATATTTTGATTGTTGTCTAAGATCATACAGTAAATTGTAGATTTTAATATGAAATTTACATAGTATTAGCTGCCTTGGTTTATGACATCATTTGGTTGACTCATGGTGTTTAACATATGGCACACTGAGCTAGCTTAGACATCATAATGAGAAAAACTGAAGAGAACACCCCGCTGAAGGTTCGTTACAACAGTATACAGCAAGACATGACATGGCTTAACTACAGAACTGTTACGAGGTTCCGCTGCATGTTGGAAATTGCGTGCTCATTTATGGGAATTGCCATGTGCAAAAGATTCATGATGGTGCCATGTACAAAATGGGGTCGGGTGGGGGGGTATTATTTAATCTATAAAACATTCTGGGAGATATGTCAAGGTGAGTTGAGCTTGCAAAACTGACAGAACTCTTTCCTGTGTTCTGTTCTGTTTCCTGAAAATAATTTGTGGAGCTGTAAAATGAAAGCTTTCTATCCGTTCCGTTCATTAAAATAAATTGTACTGCAGCCAGCCACCAGAGGGCCTCAGAGACATTTTGGCTTCACCTTGCAATCCCTCTTACGACATCCACCTACATATACAGTCATTACACTACAGTCTTGTTAAAATTATTCACAAAAAAATTAATAAATAAATAAAAAGTTTCCTCACTTCCTAAGAGCTGCCACGGCTGAGCAGAACATCACTCAGCAACTGGTGTGAACATATATGTGCAGTGTGTAGCCATGTAGCACTTAAATAAAGAGTTAACCTTCTCTGAAACAGCTGTATTTGCTGCCATTGTTCACTATCTCACCAGAAGTTTTGAAATGCTACTACTTATACTTCCACATTTTTAACAAAGAAATGTGAAAACAGGTCCATTACACACAAACATGAATTCAGAACAACACTGTTAACAATGGTTATACATTGGTTTAAAAAGTACATGTAAAGCTGTGCCACAGCAGCATTTTTTTTTTTTTGAGTTATTGAATGACGTAAACTAAAGCTATTCATTTTTATGTATTATTATCTATTCAGCTACTTAAAACCAATAACCTAGGCTCTGACAATTATAGGAAAAATGTAGGGCCTATTACAGAAACAAATTTCCTGATGCTGAGGTCTGGATTCTGTTTAAAAACAATTCGAAACCAGTAATTCCCAGCAGTGCCTTTTACTCCAGAGAAGCCTTTGATATTATTGGCCTTTGCATAATGCAATTCCCTGGACATCTCTTTTGGTAGGGGGGAAGCTGGCCAGTTCTTTGTCAGATTCCACTGGCGGGTACTGCTTCCTCCCAGATGCATAGCCAGAGCCAGCTAATGCACCTATGCAAAGTGGTCTTTGGAATGTTCCAAGCCCTTGCTAAAAAGCGATCATTAACGTTTGCCCTCTCTCAACTATCTCCTGGTATTCATTAATAGCACCTCTCATTCTGTCCTTTCTCCACTGGTTGTATTGACATCTTCCTTTCCCTTTCTCTTCTCTTTTCTTCTCTTTCTATATCCTTTCTTTGCCTATCCTCCTGCCATACTGTCTGCAATGCAAAATATTTTAAAAAGATTTTGTATGGATATATATCTAGGCCTATGAACCTATTTTCCCTCTCAATTTCTGTGTAATTTCTGTGTAAGAGTGTGTGTGTATGTGGCCCATTTTAGCTGGAAATTGTGGCCCATTTTAGCTAGCTGGTTAACCTAAAATGGGTCACTACTTAAAATGACTTTGTTTTCTCAAAAATCAAAGTTTCTTTTAAAAATTTAAACGTTTTATTTGAAAGAGCCTGTCAAAACATTGTTCATAGACCTGCTTTTGCTTAATTGGTAAGCTTACTTATAATTGCTTTATGACCCTTATTAGCGATAAATGAAATTTACTATTCCATGCTCATTTACCATACAATTTCTCTGACATGCTTCATATAACACTCTGTCCCGCCCACTTTAAGAACCTTAGACCAATCAAAACTATTGTTATATGTCAACTAGTTTTGTAGCAGCAATGTAAAATCAGTTATTGTGATTGGCTGTAAAAACTTAAATGGCTATGACACTCCAACCTTATCTGGTCCATTTTACATGATGGCCCATTTTAGCTGATTTCACCCTATAGTTCTGGCTCTCTTGTGACTCACATAAGCAACATCCTGGTGCATGCACAAATAAATTTTGCGCAAAGTTAATTTGGTAGAAACTAGCACAAATTGTTCTCTGAAATGCTTTTGTTTAGATCGACCATATGTCCTCTTTTCCTGGACATGTCCGCTTTTTTTAATCTTAAAAAAGTGTCTAGCCAAGATTTCTAAATTTGAGAAAATATCTGGGATTTGGCTTTAGTTTCATTATGATGTGCTTATGGTCTAATACTGCATCATGCATGTGCATGTTTGCATTGCTCTCATCCCTCTTTGTAATTCCCGCCTTCTCGCACACCAATTGGTCGATTATAAAAGGCTTGCAGCAACTACTGGCCGAATTCCTGCCTCTCAACCATTAGCCTACTCTCAGTGTGCGCGAAGGTGAAGCGCTGTTGTGTACAGCGTCAAATAGGCTAGTTGCTTGACAAAAGCAGAAAATGCTGACCTGAGTTGAAACAATGCCTATGGCCATATAAGGTCATTTTTCATTTCATGTTATCATATTGCTTCGTATTACATGGCCATTCAAATGTGTAAATTATGGCAGAAAGTACACTTGTGGCACCATTTTATTTTATTCCATGGACATTCACAAGAATGTAGGGGAAAAAATGTAAAACGTGAGCAGAGTGAAACCAATTTTATTTATATATATGTATGTGATGCTAATGGTGTGTCTTTTTGAGTGTATTAAAGTCTGCATTCATAGTAACTGCTATAAAAAAATAAATAAACAAATAAATAAATAATGAAAAAGGTGTCCTCTTTTTGGAAAACCAGAATATGGTCACCCTAACTTTTGTGATGTAATGTTATCAGGGACAGTGATCTTTTATTTTTCTTTTATTTTTATTTTTCTACATTATTTTCATATTGTGGGTTACATTACTGATGACATTTTTTATGAATTAATTTGTAACTGTAATGGAATACATTTTTAAAGTAAGCTTCCCAGCCCTGACTATTACTGACAATGTTTTATTTGATTTGATTTTACGGTAAAATTGGTTGACATTAGCTTGAGCACTGAATGATTAAAACAACAAATTCGTGCCATCACCACTCCTACTGCATCTTAGCTGTACAGATCACACAGTGATTTTATTTGAGCATATTTCCTAATCCTGGAAATATCCTGGTCACTGCCAATACCTGATACATTTCTAAATGATGTTTTACACAAGGGTTTGACGCGCATCAGGTGCAGCATATAGGTGTCGATTTTAACTCTAGTTTCAGTGCTGTGAGATGAAATGGTGCGGTGCAGTGGAGCTTGCAGAATGCAGGCGGTATCGCTGCAGGTGTGAATCTGCTACGAATGCTAGTAAGTGTGAAAATGTTTGGTATCTGGTACTACCCAGGACTCTACGGTAACAATTTCTTTTAGGAGCACTTGTGCTCCTAATTACAAAAATTTAGGAGCACAGTTGAAGCTTAGTTTTTTAGAGATGGTAACGTTAATGTGCCACAATAAAACACACAAGTAGGCATGATAAAACATGAGCTTGTCAATTATGACAGAATTTAGGAACATTGTGTGAGCCATGACAAATTAATTTACCTTCTGATAAACTAAATTTAATATTTTCAGTTAATTTTACAGACTGTATGTAAAAAACAACCATTAACCTGTTCCACGTTGTAAACAAATACAATAAACCTCAATGTTCAGTCTTTGAAGTCTGCTCCTCTTAAATATATTTAAAGCTATAAATAGTTATTAGACACTATTAGACATTTTCCACTGTCATGGTTCTGGGCTGGAGTCAGTTCTCGAACCGCTCTGTGTATATTGTGTATATATCTGAATAATCTCATATAGGATGTGATTGGGTGAGTTCATGTGACCGTCAGATGCAAAGCACTTTAGTTTAATGGTGTTCATTAGGGATGCACCGATCAAGATACGACCGAAACCAATCTAGATACCAATCTTTTCTTGTTTAAGCTTTAATCGGGAGGTCTGTCATAAACAGTTAAATGTAAGCTCTCTGCTATTGGTCACTGTTAATTGAATTAAAATAATAGCAATGACAAATACTGTTGGTTAATTGATAAATAGACAAACATAAAATATTTATTTTTAAATATCTTAAACAATAGAGTCCTAATTAAAATTAGACTAACACAAAATTATCCATATTAGGGAAAAGGCTAATAGCTTTCTAAGGAGATAGCGAACTAAGCTTAAAGTCAAATTGATATTAAATGCAACCCATAGTAATTATACATTATTTCATTTCTCATTGTATTTATATTTTATGAAGTTATTATAATATCTATTTTTTATATTAAATGATTTATTTATAACTAAGCACATTTTCTGTCTTTACATTTTATTAGTTTTGTTTGTTCGTTCATCAGTTTTAGATGGGTGCCCTGGTACAGTGTTGCCATGTCTGCTGATAATATTGGTTTTTGGGGGGAGTTAAATCAAAACATGGAAACTGGAGTTGACTTTTCTGGTGATATCTGGCAACCCTGAGTTTAAATTAAGTGAATGCGCTGTCTATTAGAGTTAGTGAAGGGAGTGAAGAGAGTGCAGCAGTGTACTGTATGTTTACAGACTGAACCGTTGCTAATCTTGATTATGATTGGTGCGGAATTATTTAATAAAGAAGTTTGAATTAAACCCACTTTGTAGCATTAGCATTATTATTAATTTACTCCACCCGACGCCGCTGTGTCTACACGAGCAGGTCACAGTTGCAGGTTCAGGTCATTCTGCAGGATCAATAAAAGATGGCGGTTGTGAGATGGGGAAGTTGAGAGAAGCAGATGATGTACAGAGTTATCTCATCATAATGGCTTCTCTCCAGTATTTACACACTTGTTCAGTTGACTGAGGAGATTAAAAGCAGTGTGAAAGTAACTGTTGCTCAGTGTAGATGCATTTTGGAGTTGTAGTATTTATTCCGATTGTATTATACAACTCCGAACAGGTCACTCGCACCGGTGCTCCTAAATACTTATTCACAGTCACACAAAATACTTTTCAGTTGCAAATGCGAGTGAAATGGTCGCACTGTAGAGCCCTGCTACCATCCTTTTACTGTAGGCAATATTATTATTTTTTGTAACGGTCTGAATGAAAAGAGGGAGCTGGTTATTTTTGGCAGGGGGCCTTGAGTTTGTGCATTAGAGCATCGTGCCATTAGGTACTCTTCTTCCCGGCCTTGTGAGAGGCAAAATGATAATCCATAGAATAACCAGTACAGACACTGCATGGTTCATTTTTTGCATTCCTGCTTTCTGGCGTTATAATTAGGATACTTTGTATTTGTCAATTATGCAGCTGACACGAATGACAGCCAACCAGGGGCCCTCTGAGCTTGGGTCTTAGGTCCTCAGTGCCACTTAGCCCCATTATAATCTGTTTCTGCATGAAGTGAATTTCAGTTTATGTTAACATTGGAACGTGCTCTGAGAGTGGAGATCAACTCATTCAAGAGTTGAAGAGCAGAACAGCAGCTCGCTGAGGAATGCATGATGTAATGCTAAATCACAGTTATTTTAACTGTAAGAATAACACTTAGCAAATTTATTTTTGTGTCCTGTACACGTTATATTTAATCACAGGAATTAGAGTAAGTGTGGTTTACTTTTTATCACTCGAAATCTGGCTGTTGCTGAATAGTAGTTTTACTGTAGTTTTGTGTTTGAATTAAATTATTTGATTGAATTGATTGATCTGATTCATGTGCCATTCAGGCTATTTCTTCTGTTAAAATCCTCACTTGAATAAATTTATTTTAAATGTCACCACAAGCCAAGATTAACCTGACAGACTGTTATAACAATGATTCTCCTAAGAGCTTTAATTCTCATAATGATTCTCCTAATAGATGTAAAAGAAATCTTAGCTTTAAAAAAGTGGGGAAAATGTGATTTTTGTCGGTTTCTTCTGAAACCGTTTCTGTCCTGATTTCTTTGGTTCTTTGGTTTGAGTTTCCTTTCAAAACCTTGGCCTCCTTGTTTTCCCAGACCCATTGTTCATTTACTGGCCTCTCTACTGCCAAGAATAACCATTTGCAAACACATGGAGAACATGTGAAACACCACACAGACAGCAACTGGAGCTCAGGATCAAACTAGGAACCCTGTGACTGTACCCCTCATATAAAGCACTTCACTCTATTGATTTTCTTAATGTGTGTATGTGTGTGCGTGTGTGTGTGCTTGCATATCTTACATGCCTCACTAAAGGAAATCGTTCTTGCAGTGCAAGTTTTCACCGGAAACCCACAGTTTATGATGCAAGCTCACATATGAACTGGTTACTAAAACAGACATTACAGTTTACAGCATTATGCCTCAAGCTCAGCAGTGTTCCTCCAACAATTTCAGGCTAACATGTACCCACGTGTTATTTTAAAAGGAGTCTTATACAAGAAATCTCAGCAAAAACGAAGAACATCCCCTTGCAATTATAAGGAAAGATATTTTGTGCTAAACACTGAGGATCTGACCTACTCTGAACGTCGGCCTGGGGTGAGTAAATGCAGTTATATTCTGACAGCATATAGACCTTTCTTAAACTTTCACTAAAGTCTAAATTTATAACCATTATGTACATAATTTGTATTACAATGATAGTCCTGTGTGTGTTTTTCTGTGTTTATGCACAGGTCAATTTAACTGTGATTTACTGCTGTAATTTACTCCCACTAAAAGTTGGAAACTTGAAATTGGCAGTATGTGATGCACAGAATAATAAAAATTAATGTAACATTTTTGATGGTGTTTTAGAAAAAGCCAATTCAGAAGGGCTGCATCGAGCTTTCCCGTATTAAGTGTGTAGAGACTGTACGCAGTGACCTTCCCATTCCCTGTGAATACAAATATCCTTTCCAGGTGAGAGTGCTGTAAACCGTCGTAAAATATCATGAGCATTTGTGATGAAGCTCAGCAAAAGAATAAAAAAAAATCAAATTTACTGCCGCTTTTAGAACTAGAGGTTGTCCCCAAAGTCCCCATACAGACAGAGGACTATGTTTGCCAGCACCATGTCAGTTGTGCCTTCATCAGTGGATGTTCGTGAACGTTCACATCTCAGTTGGTTTGCAACACTTCCAGTCTTTTTGAATTTGCTAATAAGTTTGGTAACAGTGTCATGTGTGATGTGCTTGGCACGTTTCCTGTTAAAGTCCATCGCAACCTTGCGACAGCTTCCTGATCCAGCCATGAGAATGATTTCAATGTGTTCTTCTTTCGTCAAAGGCATCCTTAAAGGCTATCTGAAACTAATAATATAATATAAGTATGAAATATTTTGGAACACATTTTGCTAGAAAAAAAGTGTTAATTTCCCGTATGTATGGAGACTTTTGGGACCGCTTGTAGATTAGATTATTTGGATTAATGTGGTAAATAATCCCTCTTCCCTCTACATAAAAGAGACACATGTCATTAATTTGTTATACACAATGTATCTATGTACATTACTTTTTATCATACTGATCTGTTATTCCTAGTCAGATTCAGTTGTTGTGTTAATATATGTATGAAAAATTAAAAAACCCCATTGCTTTTTGGTTTACTTACAGGTTGTCTATGATAACTACTACCTTTATGTGTTTGCACCAGACAACGACTGCAGACTAAAGTGGGTCAGAGCTCTTAAAGAGGGTGAGCAGCTGTTCAAGAGTGTAACATAAAAGAAATAAAACTTGTATTATACTTGTACTATATAGAACTTGTACTATATAGAACCATCTGAATAAAATGATCTTACTTATATATTTTGTATATGAAGAGACAAAAGGCAACAACCTAGCTTTGAACTACCATCCTGATTTTTGGGGAGAGGGAAGATGGCGGTGTTGTAACAGGACAGAGAAGTTGGCACCCGGGTGTAGTGACTATTACCCTAGTGGATGCGGTACAGTAAAACACAGCTGAATGAAAATTATACTGTATTTGAACAATAATCATATATTCATAAGAAACAATTCTATGTGAACTCAAGTATATTCTGTAAATCTGTCCTTTCTCAACATAGCATCCAAAAAACCTTTGCCTCCAACACCAGACCCAGAGGTAAATCCAATGTAATATGTAATCCTATTACTCTGATATGTTTACTGTGTAAACCATATGGAGATTTTGCCCTTTTGAGACAAACAAAAGTAGTTGTGATTACTGCAATGTTTGGATATCTTGAATTATTTCTGTGCTGTTTTATTTTTTTCTCTGTCCCACAGCGGCGGTTCTCTAGCCCAGAAACACGAATTGTTGTGGCTCTGAAGAACTTTATCCCTCAAGAGGACACAGACATCCCACTGCACAAAGATGAGGAGTACATTGTAGTAGACTGTTCTGAGACCAACTGGTGGACTGTCAGAGATAAAGATGGGTAAATATGCAGCAGATACAATTCCTCTATCACATATGTCTGTTGCGGTATGAATTTTTTTTAAACTATAGACTTCTCAGTTGGAAAAATGTCCTTGATTAGGACATGCCTACTCATACCTTCCTAAACACAAATGACTTGTCCATCAGAAATTATGCAATTATTAATAATAACAATGTTACTTGCATTGCTTTATTCCAGTTTTCTAGAATTGAACATCCAGAATATCAACAAGAGCTTATAGCTGATTTTAAGAGGAAGATCTCTAGTGTTATCAAATCATAATCTGTGGACAGTGTAAAATATTAGCAATCTTTGTGTCCACTTAAGTGTAAACAAAGAGAAAAACAAAATAGATGTATTCAGTTCAGACAAACAGTGTTTTCCTGGCTTAAACCTGAAAGATTGTTTTCTATCAGATCACATTTTGTTTGTATTTGATCAAATTATGTTTTCTTAAAACGTTTTTCCTACTGCATTTTTAGAGGTGTGGCTCTACAGTGAATGGTATGAAGAATAAGCAAACTAGTAAAAAATTTATTTGAATTATTGCCTCTTTCCTGAATCTATAGAAGTGTCTGAATTATAAATATACTTTTAAGTTTATTAAGGTATTGAGATTATATGGTTTTTGCTCTTATACTTTTTAAAATCATTTTTAAAACTTTTTTTTTGTATTTCGTGTATAATGATTAAAAAAACAACAACAACAACAAACAAAACAAAAAAAATGCTAGACCACTGGCTGGTGGTCTTGCCTATGTTGTTTTATTATGGTCCACAGTGTTGTTGGTGAATTGTATATTGCAGCATGATATCGATCCTCTCCTGATCAGCTGTAATAAAGAGTTTGCCACCTTTTCAGCCTTATAATGAAAATGCTTAATGAATAAAATATAAGAAGCTGACATTCATATTAATATATGAAATAATTTATTAACAAAACTTTTTCATTTCTTCAATCTTTTCCAATCAAGAAGTGTAGCATCTTTACACGAAGATACAGCATTATATCAAAGAGCTCTTGACATTTTTAGATCTGTAAGTGAGTAAAGGTTATTTTATGGGAGGTGACCCTAAACCAGAAAGCACCTTTGGCATGAAAAAAAGAAAATGTTTTAAGTTTAAGGGCTGCAGAGTTTCTGCACTTGTTTCTTCAGAGTATTTCTCTGCATGTCTGTGTTGGGCAATGGGCAGGATCCTTCGAAATAGGGTTTCACAGTTTTGTAGGTTTTTTTTTACTTCCTCACAATAAACAAAAAAAGCATTTTATGGGTTGAATACACCGAAAAAGGTGTCTTTAAAGGGAGATTGCAGTGTTTTTCAACTTTTAATCTCTATTCTTATATGTACCATATCCGTGATTACCACAAGCATGAAGCGTATATAAAACTCAAAACTCAAAACTACAGCTATTACACTTTAACAATGGGATGAGACAACCATTTGAGAATGTTTTAAGATAGCTGTTCTTGTGGACTTTTATCCAACTTTAAAAGAGAGTAAAACATAGTTAAATGTTATTTAGGCCAATTGGACTTTCCCAAAGGTTTTGTGTGATTCATGCATGATCAGACAGATCAGACCATGCATAACCATATATTCTCCTTGATGAAAATTATCACTCAAAGGATGTTATAAAAATTTAGAGCTGAATTTATAAATACTATTGACTCTTCAGTAGCTCTTAGTCTTTTATTGTAGCTGAGTTGTAGCATTACAAGGAAACATGCTGAAATTCTTGTCTGTGGTAATCACAGATGCCGTAGAGATGAGGTACATTTATTAGGTTAAATAGGATACTAATTAAGATTTTAGGTTGAAAAGGTGTTGGAGGATTATTTTAAAGGAATTCAAAGGTTATGATTTAGGTTGCTGCTAAAGTAGATGTCAAAACCATAAAGTTCTTATACTGAATAACCATGTTGGCAGAATCTGTTTTAATCATGAGATGATAGGACTTATATTTAAACTAGCATTCTATATGCATCCATAATCAAATCAGCACTTGGAAATAAAATCATCTCATTGTCAATGAGCTGAAATGAGAAGTTATTCATTGCTAGTGGGTTTCAGTGTTAAGGAAGTAAAAATTTACAAGACAAATCAATACACATCTTTTAATGTGGTTGTGTTAAACCACAAATTCACATATCTCATATACTGTATACTAACACTTTTTTTTTTATACAAGCTGCCCTTGGGTCACCAAAACGTAATATTTATTACAACTTGTGAACAAGCTGACCAATGAGTAATGACATTGTATGTGGGTGTAAATTAATGCAATTGATGTATACCGCTTGAGGCACTGTGTACAAAAACTCATCCTCTCCTTTTTGCTCTTTATTTATTTATTTCTCTTATTTTCTCACAGAAATGTTGGAACTGTGCCTTGCATTTATATTAAAGAGAAACCTTCAAACAACATTGAACACTTTAAGTAAGAATTGCATATATAATCACATGCCTAAAACCATATCTAAAATTTCGAAATATTAATGATGAAATATTTTTGGCACCCCCGTTTCCATTATTAGCGTATACATATGTCTCAGATTGAGAAACATATTCCTGATAATTTACTTGTCCTTATTTTTCTTATAGGTGGTATAACAAAGATGTAACCCGGACCGAAGCTGAAGAATTATTAATTGCAGTGGTAAATACACAAAAATTGCTAAACAAAATGATGTTTTTATTTTATATGAACAAACTTGATCAAATGAATGTAAATGATGGTACTATCTGATGTACCTTTTTCACAGTGTGCAGTTTCTATTGGGTAATTTTCACATAAGCAAGGAACGTTTTTTTGTTTTTTTGGCTTTCTGCAAGCCTGCAGTAGTTGCAGCTGCAGAGTGTGCACGTAGGGTTCAAACAGAGATCCAGAACCTTTAAACCAGTGTGGTTGTGAGGTTTCCTGTCAAGGCTGAAACGCATGTTAGGGTTTGAATGTGAAGACAGACAATTTTATACTTATATTTGTAGTTCCGGTTCTAGTATGTGTACTGTACTTCTTCTTCTAACTAACTAATTACCGTTAATGAGCAACTAACATAAACTGTAGCATAATAAACATTTCACTGCACACAGAATTTGCGTTTAAAGGCAAAGAAGATGTAAATATAACCACTGTAATCTATGACATACTTGTATTCTTGTATGTTTATTAGGATAAGGAGGGTGCTTTCATGGTGCGTGACTCCCGGCATGCAGGAGTTTACACAGTGTCTGTATTTACGAAAGCTCCTGGGTAAGCAACATCATTCCAAATGAAACTATTGTATCAGTGTGTGTTTCCATTTGTCTGTTTATAATACTCACTTTCTGCAATACAATAGACAATTCAGACTCCTTTAAAATCATTGTCATAATTGTATTGTAACTCATATATTCATATCTCATCAATATATTTTTCTACAGGTCAAATGGGGAAAAATATCCAAGGGTCAAGCATTATAAGATCAGAGAGACAGAAGATGAAGAGCCCAAGTATTACTTGGCTGAAAAATATTTATTCAGCACCATCCCAGAGCTTATTTATTATCATCAACACAATGCAGCAGGTGAGTTGCAAATATCCTGTCAGGATGTGCTGGTAAAAATTAGCAAATAAATTCCAAATTCGAAAAGCTTCGAAATGATAGCTCTCTCTACAGCAGTTTGGTCAGCAGTCATAGAGTTACTATATTTTTAATCATTTTAATTCAATAAAACAATTTACTCAGTCAGGCAGTTTTGATCTACAAAAGGTTTGCTATGATGATTTTGTTTACAGTTACAGTTAGTCATTCACTTAGTATATGCTTTTGTCCAAAGCAATTTAGTAATAAGGCAGAGCACAATCAGTTTTTACTAACTGACCAAAAACAAAAAAAGATATATTTGTAGCAAAAACAGTTAATTATGTTCAGAAAATGTTTGTATGTGTTCAGATACTGTTTAATTGCATCATGTGTGAACCAGATACAGCATATAAATGTGTGTTCTATTGTGCTTGTCACTGTGGTTGATAGGTTTAATAACACGACTGAGGCACTGTGTCTCCCAAGGCCAAGGAAATTCTCCTAGGATTGAGGAGCTTGCATCAGGTAGTGATTCCTAATTTCTTAATTAATGTAACTTCTTTAAATTCCTAATGTAACAATAGAAAATAGAAACATACATGAGTAGGGGTGTGAGGCTATAGTCAGGTATACATGTATGTATGTATGTCAAAGAAGAAATATATATATATATATAAATATATAAACAATTCCCAAAAAGTTGGGACAATATGGAAAATGCTAATAAAAACAAAGAGGAGTGATTTGTAAATGTACTTGTATTTGAACAAAAAAAACGTATAAAGACAAGGTACAACTGCATAATTTTTTGAAGATAAATGTTTATTTTGAAATCAATGCATGCAACACGTTCCAAAAAGTTGGGACAGGGGCAATTTAGGACTAATAGCAATGTGACAAGTTGAAATAAAAAGGTGATGTGAAACAGGTGAGACAATAGTCTAATCATATATGTATATATAGTGTATATAAGGAGCCTCCAAAAAAGGCCTAGTCCTTCAAGAGCAAGGATGGGTCGGGGCTCGCCAATCTGCCAACAGATGCATCAGTGAATAATCCAACAGTTTGAGAACAACATTCCACCAAGACAAATCGGTGGGATTTTGTGCATTTCACCTTCTACAGTGCACAGTATAATTAAAAGATTCAAGGAATCCTGTCAAATCTCGGTGCGCAAAGGGCAAGGCCGAAAACCACTTCCGAATGCACATGATCTCTGATCCCTCAGATGTCACTGTCTTACAAACTGTCATGAATCTGTAATGGATATCCTGACATGGGCTTGGGAATACTTTTATAAACCTTTGACAGCAAACGCCATTCGCCGCTGCATCCACAGATGCAAGTTAAGGCTTTACTATGCAAAGCAGAAGCCATACATCAACACTATTCAGAAGCACTGCCGACTTCTTCGGGCTCTGTCTCATCTGAGTTGGACAGTAGCACAGTGGAATCGTGTTTTGTGGTCCGAAGAATCATTTCAAATAGTTTTTGGACAAAACAGTCATTGTGGTCTCGGGGCCAAAGAGGAAAAGGACCATCCAAGCTGTTGTCAGTGTCAGATCCAAAAGCCACATGGTATGTGAGTGTGTCAGTGCCCATGGCATGGGTAACTTGCACATATGTGAGGGCACCATTAATGCAGAAAGATATATACACATTTTGGTGCATCATATGCTGCCATCCAGATCAGGACCATGCCAAACCACATTCTGCCTGGATTACAAGCTCATGGTTGCATTAGCAGAGAGTGCAGGTGCTAGCATGGCCTGCCTGCAGTCCTGACCTGTCTCCCATTGAGAATATTTGGCGCTTTATGAAGCACAAAATAAGGCAATGAAGGCTCCATACAGTTGTGCTGCTGAAGAAACTTCTCATTTTGTGAAGCTCAACAACCTTTTGCTACACATCACAGCTATATTCCTTGGTCTCACCTATTGTTATGAATGACTAAGGGAATTTGGCTTATGTGTTTCCTCATATTTATACCGGAATATACAGGAAGTCATGGTTGAACAATTTCCTGTTCCTAGTCACCCAGGTGTAGTAAAAAAAAAAAAAAAAAAAAATCAATTGGAATATATATATATATATATATATATATATATATATATATATATATATATATATATATATATATATATATATATACACACACACACACACAGACACATAAAATTTACATTTTGTAGTAACTTTCACAGTTTAAATTAACATTAACAGATCAGTCACATGGAGAAAGTAAGTACACCCTACATTTATTACACCTTCAACTCCATAAAATTTAAATCAGGTGTTCAAGATTGGGTACCAATGATTAGAAGTCTTATTTAAACTGTGAAAGTTACTACAAAATGTCTATTTTATGTGTCATTAGAAAGAGTGTATCAACTTTATTAATAGGCACTGTTTCAAAGAGGATCAAATGTTTGTTTGTCCAAATATATTGGAAAAGCCAACAATTTCCAATTAAAACAAAATCTAAGATAAAACAAAGGCAACCTGAGGCAACAAAAAATACAGTTTTTAAATGATAATGTTATTTATTTAGATCTAGAAATGATGAGGTAATTGAAATACATCAGTCTGGGAAGGGTTACAAAGCCATATATATTCCCCTGGGATAGGCTCCAGGGTCTGTATATAACAAATAAACAACAAAGAAATATGAAACACAAATAAAAATGTTATTTCCACATTGTTTTCATAGTCAATATAAAATATTGAACGCTAAGTCTTTTTAAATCCCAGTATTTCATCATTTAATGCTTTTTAAGGTGTAAAAAAAATACCATAATATACTATAACTGATTCACTGGCTGGTGTAGTATGATATTTTTTTAAAAGTGAATTTTACTTTCAAAAACTGTTTGCTCTCATAGTTTGTGTGTTTCTGTGCCTTCCAGAGGAGTGGGAGTTGGACATGGAGGACCTGATTCTCGGGGGGGAGCTGGGCAGTGGTCAGTTTGGTCGGGTGTTCGAGGGCTTGTGGCATGGTGAGAAGGTGGCTGTCAAGACAATCCGTGAAGAGGCCATGTCTGAAGAGGAGTTTAAAGAGGAGGCAAAGGTTATGATGTATGTGACGATATAGTCATTCACACCAACTGTTTCCACCATAGAACAAAATAAATGTTAAACTGAGAACAATGTTAAACTGATTTGTCCACATATTAGTAATAATAGCAGTAATAATTGTTGATCCTGTTTAATTAAAATGGAAAATCAGGAGGACCCACACCAAGAACAAATACAGTAGTGCTGTAATTAAAAAGTGGAAATGAATGCTTTGTAATAAATAAATAAATAAATAAATAAATAAATAAATTATAAAAATAAATAAAAACAATAATAAAAAATATAATAATAATAATAATAATAATAATAATAATAATAATAATTAATTAAAATACTTTCCCACAGCTCGTTAACATTCACATTGCTGTGGAATTTATTAAGCAAATTTTCTGTTTGTCAGGGTTTTTTGGTTTGTTTATGCCAAGATATACTAAGATTTACTAAGTCTAGGATTACTAAAACATTAAGGTTTTGTTTTTAAAAGCTTGTGCTTTATTCAATTACTTGTTATTCACTTAATTTTTGACTTTATCTCTTTCACATAAATGCTCTCCAAACACTAGAAGCCTTGCACAGATGATTGCCGTCCTAGTTACGATTTCTGTTTAAAACTTAAACATTCTGAACTGATTCTCACACTGCATTGCTACTGGAATCCTGCATGCTGTCCACTGTGATCACATCACTACTTCTTATATCTGATTCTGTTCATTACTTCCTGAACCATAGGAAAGTGTCCCATCCCAAGCTGGTGAGGTTGTACGGTATGTGCACACAGCAATCCCCCATGTACCTGGTGTTTGAGTTTCTGGAGAATGGCTGCCTGACAGAATTCCTGCGCTCCAGAAAAGGTTGTGTTTCACAGGAGACACAGCTGGGCATGTGTGTAGATGTGAGCGAAGCAATGGCTTACCTGGAGAGCTCAAATTTCATTCACAGAGACCTGGTAAATCTTTGTTTCCAACAATTGCCCTTCAGAAGTCATTCAGTAACCATGAAATCTAAATTTGTTCCAAAACGTGCTTTACAGGCTGCAAGAAACTGCCTGGTTTCAGGAGACCTTGTGGTGAAAGTCTCAGATTTTGGAATGACCAGGTAAGAAAGCAAAGTTTTATTATCGTAGTTATTCTGCATTCTGAAAAGCAATAAATAAATACCACTGCTTTATCACACACCCTGTACCCTTGCTATTGCCTCATCTTGCAGGTTCGTACTGGATGACCAATACACCAGCTACACCAGCAAATTCCCTGTAAAGTGGTCGTCTCCAGAAGTGATCCGATATAACAAGTTCAGCAGCAAGTCCGATGTGTGGTCATTTGGTGAGAGAACAATGATGACACAGTTTCATATTTTTAAACCAAAGAAAATAATCTGAAAAAACAACAACAACATGGTGTAGGTTTTAAAAAATTATGTATTTTATTTCAAAAATATAGTAATTAAACAAAACTGTTCTCATAAACTACTGAATTCTAACACCAACCCTATTAACAAATCCTTTTTATATAAATAAAAAACATTTTCTTAACCATATGTTTTAAAGCCCTTACATGGCTGTGTTAAATTTGACATTTTATGATAATTTATTGTTAAATAATGTAGCTAAATAGGTGTAAACTGTATTTGATGACTGTACACATACATATTTGTGACACTGACCTCTTATACCTTGAGCACATCTTTCCTTAAGTAAAGCCTGAAAAACAAAAGAAAAATAAATAAATAGAGTTGTACTTTGCTATATTCTCTGGCTCAGGTGTGTTGATGTGGGAGGTGTACAGTGAAGGCCGACTGCCCTACGACTGCCGAAGTAATGCAGAAGTAGTGGAATCCCTAAATGCAGGACTAAGGTTATCGAAACCCAGACTCTGTCCAGAACCTGTTTACCAGCTAATGCAGTGGTGTTGGAAAGAGGTATGTGAACAAATTTCAGTTATGTGCTCTATAGACATTGTTATTATATGAAAATTATTCCTTAGACTTTAGTGTTTAAGTGAAATTACACATAACATAAGTTTAATTCAGACACGGGGTGAGTTACATGGCAAAAATATCATATCACAATATTTATATAAAATAGAACAAATAATATGTAACACAATATTCAGGTTTTCTAACCAAGCATCAGGAAAAATTACTGAATGTCTCCAAAAATAAATTACAAACAAAGAAATAAAAAAGGAAACATTTGTTACATGAATAGATTTTACTATATCAATACAGAAAAAATAATCTTAGCAAGTGAAAACAGGCAATATAGGCAATGCATTTAATATCTCATGTTATACCACAGCAGGTGTTAACCAAATTTAATAAAAATATGCACAGCACTGATCATAGTTCCAACTGCAAGGCAAATCACAGATTTAAGTCAATGTGCTCATTCTAATACATTATATTTTCTATAGTTACAACTTACAAAATGACTTTTATGTTGGAATGTTTTTATGGTGAAATTTGTGGTGAAATTTGTTTGTGACTAAACATTTACTTCACATTTTGGAAGGAATTTCTTATATCAATATTTTGTAACAGTCAGAAGTAAAGCTGTTCCTTTATGTTTACCAACATGGGAGATTTCTTCTCTGCTGCTTTGCTGTCTTTCAGTGACAAGCTGTGTTTTGTGTCATTAATTTTAAAAGAGAAAAAAAGGCCTGGGGCGGGAACAACTGTTTTCTAACTATAATTATAGAATGTATCATAATGATGTACTGTTGCTTAAACAAAAAGTTAGTGTTAGCAAATTGCTGTGGTATAAGAGGAATAAAACACTTCAGGACATGTTGTTATAAGAAAATAATTAACTTCAGAGTAACGCACTACCTAGTCGTTTATTATTTTACTATATCAGCCTACCTGGTGTTGTTTTATTCCTTACTTATTAAATGTTTATAAAATAATTCTTATAACGATCATAGACAAAAGAATAATAGACCTTATTCCTCACAGGACGTGTCTGCAGGGCGTCTGGAGTGGCACTTGGTTTTCTAACATGGGTGCCTTCCTGCTGAAACTCGTAATTAATAGAGTGCACACTTTGCCGCTTGTGGGCATTCATATGACAGTTAGATTTGGATATGCAGAATTGAAAGACTTTGTGAAATCAGATTTCTCTGGCATATCTGACAGAGCACTCCTTTGATTGATAGGACGTTGTGCGGCGAACTTGCAAGTGGACACGCACCCTAAGACGTGACCAAGAGAATCTTTAGCTGTAATTAGATGACAATAAGGCATCAAATTTTAAACCACGGTGGACCATAGCCTCAAATATACTGTACTGGCACAATATTAAATACCCTGCCATCACAAGAACCAACCAGAGGTTGACACAACATTCCTAAATTTAGCACCTTCTAAGCAGTGTCTTCAATAAACAGCTCATGAAACATGTTAGGTTTAAATTCAAATAACCCATTATTATCTTAGAACAGCTTCCAGAATTTCTGATATCCCTCTTTCTGCAATGCAAGTGACATCCTCTAATTGGTTAAGGTTGTCTAACAAAAGCAAGGAAGAAGATTGAAGTATGGGAGAAGTAGCATAACTTTGGATTTTGCACAAAATTTATTTGTTTATTATATATTTATTCTGTTAAAAATTGATAATAAGATAATAAGCCTACATGTTGTAAATATTTCTTTTTTTTCTATTAGAAACCTGAAGACCGGCCCTCCTTCCTCCTGCTCTTGCATGAACTGGCTTCTCTGGCGGACCACTGATTTAAGGCTATTGACGTTGCTTATGAAAATATAATGTACAGTCCAGCATTTTATTTATTTGTATATTCTATTTATTTATTTTCAATTTTTTTTGCAATTATCTATGATTTTTCTCTACTGCCTATATGTGGTGGAATAACCTGTGGTTACTTCATGTCTTTTTGTGCAGTCAAATTTCCTGATCTCCTTTTCTCCTTTAGGGGGCATCATTAAGTAGCCATCTATTTCCAAGACCAATAGCCCCAGCCTTGGGTTCTTAGAACTATTAATTATTTGCATGTTTATATCTGTCTATAGCAGGGGTCTCAAAATCAAATTTCCCTGGGGCAACTTTTGGTACTGTCTTCTCATAGGTGGGCCACAAGAGCATTAAAGTACTCCAAGAAAGTGCAATATTCTCAAAATGTACTTTTTTTTATATTACCATTACCAACATATTTTATTAAACAAATTTAGTAGTAGTAAACATACCCATAACAATACCATAACAATAACTTGGCACCAGTTTCAACATAGATGTAATAGTTCACACACACACATAAAAATTTCTGTTTTGTTTTAATTCTTGCCAATCACCTGACAGCTCTTCTTCTCACACAATTGAGATACATTTGCCCTGATGGAGGTTGTAGTCGGAACCCTAAGTACAGCTTCAAGATGGGCATCAGTAATCCTGGACCGGTACTTGCATTTATTAAAGTTCATTGTTGAGAAAAGTTTTTCACACAGATATGTGCTTCCAAAAAGGCACATTAACTGACTGAACATTTTTAACAGTTCTGGGAAGGATGGAGGTAAGTCTCTCAGAAATTGTCCAATTAGATCTGCTTTTCCCCGTGACTCCCTGAATTTAGTTTTTAGTTCACTGTTACACTGCAAGTCAATAAGTTCCATTTGCAACACACTTGGGACACTCTCCACATCAACTGAGAAGGGTTCTGCAAACAGCTGGAAAGTGTCACGGTGTGCCTTGAAATCAGCAAAGCGCACATCAAATTCCTGCAGTAGGTTGTCAATAGCAGATGTATATTTATCACCACTGAATGATGTGCCCTCCTCCACAAGAGATCTGCATGATGGGAAATGGCTAAGGGTTTTTGCAGAAAGGTGACATTTCCACAATCTCAGTTTTATGGAGAAGGCTTTCACGTTTTCATAAGCTGCTGTGATGAGCTAATCAGGGCCCTGGAGCTTCAGGTTAAGGATGTTTAGCTCATGTGTTATGTCCACTAGGAAGGCAAGATCCATCACCCATTTTGGATCATCAAATTCATGAACATCCATTCTGCCATCTTCCATGAATCTCTTCAGCTCTGTTCTTAACTCAAAGAATCTCTTCAGGACATTTCCCCTGCTGAGCCGGCGCACCTCAGTAAAGTAAAGTACGGATAGGTGTTCACACTTGAACATTTAATTTCGCATTTCCTCAGTAGCAGAGTTGCCAAATCTTTCAAAAACAAACTGATGTCATTTCAAAACAATATCCAGAAATATTAGCCTATGCCAAACCAAGCCGTCAGATGATATCTGATATAATGGTCAGGCTCAAATTGTTCAATAAAAGATCTGGCTGAGTGGCATTTTGTCGAGTTTTTGCGCATCTAATCGCAGTTCATGTGCTTTCAACAATTATACAAACGAAAAGAGGAACGTTTTTAAAAAAACAACAGCAACACATACACACAAAATAAAACATGCTCAAATATTACATAGGCCTACAGTATATAATAACAGTCTGCCTGTATGCCTATTATACATTTTGTTACTAGAACATGTCCGACAGGAGTTTCAACCTCATAAGGAGATCACTTTCGAGACATAGCTGGTGTGACTGTATTTCAGTCTCTCAAGGGATTTCTCAATTTTACGATTGCAGAAATTAATGCAAATTCAAGCAAACGCGGCAATATTCGGAGGAGCTTGACATTTTTCAAAATTACCGGAGATTACGGCCAAGACATGTCATGGCAACATGCATTCAGTCAAAATCCTCGTTGATTCCTGTGCATCGAACATGAGTACAGCTAAAATGTCTCATTTACCAATAAACATCACTGTGAAAGACCGTGCAAAACAATTTCATGCAATTGTAATTTCGCCTATTCAAGTAGTTTTCCGTAAAAAACAACAGCAACAACAAAAAAAAAAAACACAAAAAACTCTGCAAACTGCATCTGAAATGTTGAAAATAGACACAGCAAAATCAAGCATTTTGGCTGCAAGAATCACCAAAAACTGCACCAGATCGTGTACGGACTGATTTTTACATAGACATTTAATTAATATGATCCTATGCAAAAGCCCAAGCGGTAGACAACAATCAACCCATTAGATGTTATCAGCAGAGGCTTGATAATACAAATCTATCCTTAAGCAGGGTGAAAACCGCGAACCTGGCAACACCAGTGACTAGGTGTAGACTTCTGGTGTTGTCACGGATCCTTCTGGGCAAAATGTTCACACTACAAATGTAATGTGGCCATGTGTGTCTCAAACCACCTCCGGAAGTGATGTACTCACAAGACGCATTTCACACCGTTCAGACATGTAGGCCTACTTCTGTCCACTTATGTCTAGACATATTTAGCTCGTGAACGATTCAGTCTTTCTGAACGAGTCACTACGGTTAATGAATCAGTATCAGTCACTGTTGCAGGAGTCCTTCCTTTGGTTCAAGTGCTTCTGATAGGATTTGCAAATAAAACCACAAAACTTAAACGTGGAAGCCAAAACAATATCTTTCCATAGTCTACATTACCGGCTTCATGATTATCAAACAAAGATTGTATGTATGTTTCTTATATATGCTTGATTTGATGATCGATGATTTGAACCCATCCATGAACTCTCTCTCTCTCTCTCGCTCTCTCTCTCTCTCTCTCTGTGTGTGCGTGTGCGTGTAAAACCTGATCCCCCCATGAGTCAGTCAATCAAGACTAAGATTCACTCCTCTGGTATAGAATCATAGTTTGACTGCGTGTCAAAAATAATTCTGTTGAACACATACATGCAAGCACATTGTACAACAACGCAAAATATCAACAGTTATTAGCTGTTTTACTCCTCAAGCTGTTTACTGTCTGCCTTATACCACAGCATAATCAGATTGCTGAACACTTGATGAACGACTCTGAACATCTCTGTAAGTCAATTCATTTAATTCGACTCAAATGACCAGTCGGTGAAAAAAAAGTACCGCTATGGTGATCCAATCACCTGAGGAGAGGAGGACCGTTCATTCCAAGCCTTAACGGGGCAACACAACTGAAGAGGCCGCTGAACAGAGACAAATTTACATAGGGTTGTTTGTGTGGGCGTGGCCTGGTCACACTCTAAATGATGATTGGTGGACCTAATCCTCCGTCTGAAGCCACACGTACTCCTGTGGTTACTGTGACAACAGCAAGCGGGAGGAGAATTGTTCAGTAGCAGCATGCCAATGTTCACTGTAAACACTCTGAAAACAATATACATTCTTAACTCCTAATATACTGAGAGCTGAGTTATTTCTTTTTTTTTCCAAGGATTTATTTAAAGGTCTACATCATGGATTCACTTGCTGAAACAACCAACCAATAACATATTGCCATTGACTCAGAATTAGGCTATATGAAATATAAGAAACAAGTGCTTGGATATTGCATTAAATAATAAAATGACATGAATTATACTTGGCAGTGCTGCAGATCTTGCGGGAAGTAAATGAGGTCAGGGAAGGCAGTAGTACTGCAATACACATCTAAGTAGTAGCGTGAATATAAACACGATTTCAACATATAATCCTATCAAGTTTTTGGTACAGCGCAAACGCTCACACCTCGAAAGAGCACAGACATGATGACTCACATAGAGATGTGCAAAGTCTGATGGAACAGCCGCCGCCGCTAAAAGGGCCGTTGTCGCTTTAAGGAAATGCACTTGCAGCCATTTTCTGCTCTTTGTGTGGGGCGGATTAGCGGACAGCGACAGAGCTGAGAGCATCAGTTGTCGGATACAGAGCGAAACGCCGTCGTCGTGTCTTTACGCCGCTCCGCGATCATCGTCCAGTCGTTTGTCGTGCGGACATGCGATTTGCAGGTACGATCATTTATACCAGCATTTTTTTATGATAAGATGAGGCAGGGATGTGGGAGCAGGAACGAGACAGCGACGATGGCAGCAACCTGCTAGTGGTGGTGTAACGCTGCTCTCCATAACGTCACTCAGCTGTTTCAGTGCTGAAAATCAACGTTTTAGACTTCGAACGAGCATTGCAGATCATTTACATTACCCGGTAGGTGTATTTCTCGTGGCGTTTTAGAAAGCGTGTGATTATAACATTGAGTTATGAAATGGAGCATCCACTGGGTGGTTCGGTGTGTGAGACTGATAGCATCCTTTCCCCTTATGGGTGGGGTGAGGGGAGGACTGGCGTTGGAGCCCTGCTTCTCTCAAACACCTCTTGTTAAATCGATGTCCTGTTTTTGTTTTGTTGGTTTGATTTGACATGTTTGCCATTATTTGGGCTGTTTTTCATTTACGGTGGTGAAAATGTATTTTCTGTCGTTTCTTTTTCAAACGTCGAAGGTATCAGTGTGATGAGGTCGCTACGGATGCTAAGCTAGAGCTGCTAGCTAATTCAACGTTATGGAGCCTCGCGAAATACAGAAAATGAATGACGGCCCTGCAGAATAAACTATAACAGATAACAAACATGGTTAATTATTTAGCATTTCTTCAGCCTGTCCCCTGTTATTGGCTACATATTTTGAGGTCCCGGTGCATTCTGTGAGACAGATGTAGTAGATAGCATCTAGCAGTTGGTAATGGCTGACAGGGGTTTGTATAATTGGCCTTATATTTATGGAGAACATAATGAGAAATAATAAGATTTTTTTTGTGTGTGTGTGAATTCAAACCCAGGTATCATTCCATCACCATTTTATATATATATATATATATATATATATATATATATATATATATATTTATATATATCCTCTTGAATGACAGTTTGACTATTTGGCCTCTTTCAGCATATCCAATACAGGCTAATGAAAATACATGCAGAGTTTCTGGACAGAAGACTTTTAGGACAGAGCTGATGAGAAATAAACAATGTTTCAACAAGTTAGTAACTAGTTATCGACTGCTTTATCATGGTCTGACCCTGCAATATTTAAAGGTTGCTTGCTAGTCATAAGTGAGGCATCCTGCTTGTTGAGAGATTCACTGTGATTTCTTCGACATCTGTCTCATGTCAGTGATGTAGTTCTGTTCAGAGTTGTTCTCTGCCATTCAGTCTGGATATGATGGAAATTCATGTAAAGGCCCTAACACACCAGCTGTCAGTCTCTGATCTGTGGCCAGCAGTCACCTGTTGTTTTTGAGATGTATCCCAAATCACTGGCTCTGTGCCCTTCATAGTGCCCATGCAGCGGATCATCACAAGCCAGCAGTAATGGACTGTTTTCTGTTTAACTGTTCAGCGGAACAAATGAGAACTCAGTGAAGACCTTTTAAAAAGATTACCACCGATGTGAAAGTGGCTAGGCTAATTTGTTTGGCCATATCCCAAACCACATGCTACCTTGGGTTGTCGCAATAATAACAGAAATTTGTTTTCTATACCAATACAGTGTGTAGCATTGTGATTCTCAATACCAGAATAATAATTTAGCCAAAAATATGTTAGCATTGTAGCATGTTTAGCATAAAAATTTGGAGGAAAGCAGACAAGCAGACTGTGGTCAACGAACACCCAAAGTTCAAACTGTTGGCGCTACATACACATATGAAGAGTAATATCCTTTTAATATATTTTGAAATCATGTGTTAGAGCCACTTACCAGTTGGGACTCAGGAAGCAAGATGCTGTGGTCTGGTGTCATAAGTTGGACAAAAGTGTTCGTTATAACAGTTACATTTGTAGTCCAATAATAGGACACCAAACTACACTAAAATAGCAGCAGGTAAAGGGGCAGGGCATTGAGGGAGACACTTGTGCCAAGTGCATGTATCATTAACTAGCATCACTTCATAAGGTGATGGTGTTTTCTGTGTTCAACACATCGTTATTATGAACAGCAATGTTTTATCACCCTCCTTCAAAGTTAGACTATTTAAAAATGAGTAAATTTGTCAATTGTGAAGAAGCACATACTGTGTCACAGGCTTAATAAGTCACTACTCGTGAAAAGCAGGTTCACGTGACCTCTAAGTCGAGGTCTCAATGTCTGTCAGCCAGATTTCTCCCCAGATTAAATTGAGAAATGTGAAATTTATAACTCGTTTTGCATTCGGATTGTGTTATGTGTTCTTGCCCATCTAGTCTACAAGTTGTGCAACATCAGTGCAAGTATCAGTGCACATGCTGCTGGAGCCACTGAGCACATCTCGCTCAACTAAGTCACATTAGCTGCGTTTACATGGACAACAATAATCCACTCTTAATCTGATTAAGACCATACTCTAATTAAGAAACTACCATGTAAACAGCAATTTTTACTTACCTTAATCTAATTAAGGTCATAATCGAAGTAAGCAATAATCTAATTAAGACAGGTGGAGTACTCCTGTTTTAGTCGCATTATGGACGTGTAGTAGTGACATGTAAACACCTTAATCACATTATGAACGTTGTGTGGGAGTTTTCACCGCATTTTGCGACAGGACACGATCACACACGGCAGTTTTACGTTTTACGACGAACAAGAGATTCAGGATTCAGGCGATTTGGGACACAAGGCTGTGTCCCAAATCGCATACTTTCCTGCTATAGGCCTGTAGTGGGGAAAAATACATGTATCTCGGCTACTATATAGACGGTAACTACGCGATTTGGGACACACCCACCGCTTCAAGCAGTTGTCTATTAGCACGTATAGTATGACAAATAATTAACTACACTTAAAGCGTTCGTAAAAAAAAAAATAAATAAAAACACCCAAAACTGTATACTTTACCATAACGAAGACGAACTGTATGTTGATACGTGAAATTCTGGAGGGACGTCGGACGGCGTGGCACGGTGACGTAATGACGTGGGCTGTTAATCTAATTATGTTCTAAAACATGTAAAACGGGAACATGATAGGAGTATTCTAAAAGCGACTCATGTAAACACCTTAATCACATTATTATCTTACTCAGATTAAGGTCAATAATTAGATTACTGCTTTCCATGTAAACGTAGTCACAGACAGTGAAGTACAGAATGAGAAAACCATCACATAACTGAGTATCTGTTAAAAAACAAAAAACAAACACATGCTCGCCCTTGTCATCTGATGATGCATTCTCAGTCTTTAAATAGGTTTGTTTGTATCACATGGTGTTTGAGGGAGCATTTTGTAACACAACAGTCTATTCAAAGGTTCAGAGGGTGCCATACTGGGGGAACAAATGTGTGTATAACAGTGAGTGATACTCTGGTTTTGTTATGCTTACATAATGGTGAGGAATATGGACTGAGCAGTGTAGAGGGCCAAGGTAGACAAATATATTAGAAGTATATTAGACTTAGTCTAGTCAAATAGAGACACCAAACAGTCTCTGTTCTTGGCCAAACAACTACTGTTCATGGTGTCCAACAATAGCAACAAAGTTAGCTAGTGTTAGTTCTAAAGTACAATATCCAAAAAAGCAGGATGCTAGTTAAGTTAAATGCAGAGCACATAAGTGTTATACTAGTTGTGAATGTGGAGAGTAGCAGCTCCAGATTAGGTCTAACTGGTGGAGTACTTTCCACTGCAGGACCCTATCCTCACCTATGACCACAAACTGTGAGCACTGAGCGAAAGAACAAGGTCACGATTACAGGCGGTAGAAATGAGGTTCCTCCGCAGGGTTGCTGGGCTTACACTCTACCCGATGGCGTGAGAAGCCCAGCAGTCCAGGAGAGCTTTAAACTTTAGAGCCATTGCTCCTACAAATTGAGAGGAGTCAGGTGAGCTGGTTTCGACACCTTACAAGGAAACCCGCCAGTCAGCTCCCGCTAGATCTATTATCAGGCATGTCCCACTGGGCGAAGACACCAGAGCAAGTCCAGGCTCCACTGGAGAGATTATATCTATCATTTGGTTTGGGAATATCTGAGGATCCCCCAGGAGGAGCTGGAATCTGTGGCTGGGTGTAGAGAAGTCTGGGCTGACGTTCTCAGGCTGCTGTCACAGCGACCCACACCAGGAACTAAATGAATGAATAGCTAAAGTAGTGAATGTTAGCTAACTAATGTTTTTTTTGTAAATAGGCCCATGTTGGTCAGCTTATAGGGGTTCTTTGGCCTGGGTCAGTGGCTGTCAGGTTCGGAGTTTGATTCTACTCACTATTTAAGAAATTAGCTGCTTCTCTAAGAATGTCCATGACAGAAGGACCGTTTTCGCATATGACTGTTTAACTTTGACTCTGAGACAATATTAGAGTTCAGCCATATGTTGCGATTGTTTAGATAATGTATGGACTATTTTCAGAATATTGCTGTTCAATAACCAATTGATTATAGCTGATCCTGTCTTCCAAAATTGATTGGCAAGTGACTTTATCATCACTATTCATTCATACAACAGAATGAGCTATAGATAATCTGTTGTATAGATAATCGTTAATAGCTCATTTGATCTTCTGTGGTTCTCTGACCTTTGTGCTAAAAGGCAGCCAAGCATTGGACAGCTGACAATGGTGTCACCAATGTCAGTTCTGCTCTCTCTGTAATGTCCCTGCTTAGGACACTTATCCTGTATGGGATGTGTTGCCAAGAATCCTTTCTTGAACCTCAATAAAATCAACACACTAATTACCGGAAAGTCACTGGTACAATAACTTTGTATTGCTTTCTCTTTCATTCAGCATTTAGACAAATGAGATTGAGCTCAGTTTGGAAGTCGCTACAAGCAGAAGTATACTTCTGTTTATCGTTTTTGTGCTCGTCTTCATAAAGCCATTTGTTTACATTTAAACGTAAACCTAAATGAAGTTCACAGCATGAGAGCTTCATACAGCTGAGTGGCTTTGTGAGATAACGTGCATGCATCAGGAAACTCCACCTTCTGCACAAGTGCATGACACAGCACACGTTTAACTTGACACTGACTTTCACATGCATTTAGTTTCGTTTTAGTTAAAGTTCTAAATTGGCCATCTCAGGCAATCCTCAGTATTTGTTTCTATTGCTTTTTTTTTAAATCAGTGATATATGCAGGACATTATTCATCTGTATGAAGTGCCTACGAGAGCCATGATTTGTTTCTGTATGTTGACGTATTTCCTTTTGAAACAGGAAGTCAGGGAGGGAGTGTGTTAAAGGGCTTGACTGATCTACTGCAGAGCGATGCATGCATTTTATTTGCTGCAAATTGACAAATTATAAGCTGTAAAATTAAAATAAGAATATCTATAAAAACATTAATTTTCTATGCATATATATAACACGGAGTCATGATTTCAGCGACAGCAACGATATTCTGAACTTTATTCAAATTACATATGATACAGTAAAATGACAAATCCAAACAACTGGCTCAAACAATTCTTCGGACCAATCATATGACACACATGGTACAGCATTTTCTCATTCCACTTTCTCACAACTTTAGCTTCTACCTGCTTTTAGTACCAGTGTACTGCTTGCTTCAATAAAAAAGGAATAAAAACTGTGTTTTCATCATATACTGTAATATACCTTTCATTAAATGTGAACAGAGATATAAAAAAAAAAATTGAAAAAAATAGCAAAGATCATTGGTGTCTCTGGAGAGTGTGCTCATAATAGCTAAATGGTGCACTTATATAGCGCTTTATACTGTGTCTCATTCACCCATTCACACCAATGGTAGCAGAACTGCCATGTAAAGTGCTAATTTGCCATCGGGAGGAACTTGGGGTTCAGTGTCTTGCCCAAGGACACTTCGGCATGTGGAGTCATGCAGACCGGGAATCGAACCACCAACACTACGATTAGTGGACAGCCCACTCTACCACCTGAGCCACAGCCGCCCAATAGCTAATGTGAATCCTGGCATGTAACACATCATTTTCACTTTATTAAATTATTACAATTCATTTTAAGTACATTAAAACAAATAAATCGTATACCGTAGTAAACCCTGTGCTACAATTTGGCCAGACAAACTACAAGTGACATGAGTCACTTGTTGCTCTCTAGTGTGAATGTACAGTTAGGCTTTATCACAGCAACGGCTGTGATAAAGCCTAAACCATTAAACCATTAAAAAGTAATTACACAAAGTTAATTGGCTTTGTTCACGCAGCAGTGCAAATCTGATTTTTTTTTTTTTATCATTTAAAAACTCTACTTATTAATCAATATACATATCCACTAATTACAGTGAAGCTAATAGGAAAGGTATGTAGGTACATGATGAATGTGACAGACCATTTGTAGTGTAAATTTTAAGTAATTAAATCCAATTGTTTGCCTGGTCAGTAGCCAGTGAGTGTACATGGTTTTGCTTACAAACTCCTAAAAACTGAGCTTGATGATCATTTTTAATTATATGAAATACATTCTTTATAATTTCTATGCAGTTAAAATAAAATAAAAATCTGTAAAGGTTTTAAAGGAATAACATGTTTAAGTCATCCGCTAACGGCTAGAGTTTGAAACGCTGTTTAACATGTAATTAAAAGATAAAGCTTTGATATCCCAGCAACGTGTATTGTCACCAAATTTATCATGACATCAGTATTATATTGTCATATTGTCGAGCCCTGATTTGAAACAACATACAAAAGAGAACTACATCATTCCATGTTAATCATGATGATTAGATCTTGCTGCTTTACACAGATTTTTTTAGTGGAACAATTTTTAATCAGTTAAATTGCTGGATAGTGTATAGTATAGTGCAATAGTACTGACATTATCTGTATCTGTTTAGTGCTGAAAATATTTGTATTTGTTTTAATGTTTGAATTAAATCCTGGCAAGATCTCTACTGTACCTTCTATCTAATGCGCCTGAGTAAGCAAGCTACCTACAGTGCTGTGAAAAAGTATTTATTTTCGGATTTCTTCTATTTTTGTGTATATCTCATACTAAATTGTTTTAGATCTTCAAATGAAATACAACATAAAACAAAGGCATCCTGAGTAAACACACAATACATTTTTTTTAATTGAAGCAAAAAAATCACCCATCACTCATGTGAAAAACTAATTGCCCTCTTAAACTTAAAATCTGGTTGTGACACCTTTAGCAGAAATAACTGCAACCAGACACTTCCAATAACTGGAGATCAGACTTTCACTTACTTCTAGGACTAGGACTTACTCCTGTGCTTTGGATCATTGTCTTGCTGCATAATCCAGTTGCGCTTGAGTTTCACCTTACAGACTGAAGACCGGACATTCTCCTTTAGGATTTTCTGTTAGAGAGCAGAATTCATGTTTCCCACAATTATTGTAAATTGTCCAGGCCCTGAAGCAGCAAAGCATCCCCACACCATCACACTACCACCACCATGCTTCACCGTAGGTATGGTGTTCTTTTTGTGGAATTCTGTGTTTAGTTTACACCAGATGTAACGAGACCCCTGTCTTCCAAACAGTTCCACTTTTGACTTATCAGACTCCTCAAGATGTGTTTTGGCAAAATTCAGACGAAGCTTAATGTTCTTCTGGGTTAACAGTGGTTTTCACCTGAGGTCATGTTGGAAATAAAAGGTATCATTGACATAAACAGTAAACTGAAGAAAGTAATTGTCGGTGATTCTGGGTTTCTGCTTATGCTAGCGTGCATATGGCATCATGTGCCGTCAACTAGGAAGCAGCTTATACTTTCAGTTAGTAAAAACCCGCTAGTGTTCCATTTGAGATGATATTACTTTTCTAAAATTCAGACACTAGACTGTAGAGTACATAGTGCACAGTGTAAGTGCACATCACTTTATTTGGGAGACAACTTTTAGTATTTACTCTCTGAAGTGTGTTTTCGTAACATAAGTAACATAGTGAGTAAATATATCCCGTGCCGTGCGCAGACCAACTAATCGATAATGAGATTCGTTGACAACGATTTTCATAATCGATTATTATCGATTTTATCGATTAGTTGTTGCAGCGCTAGTTGATTTGATTGAACAGGGTTTGCAGTAATCAGGCCTGGTTGAGTCTAGTCCAGCTAAACCCCACTATGAATGCAGTTTCCTAGATTTGAGGAATTAGTAACTATGGGGGCAAATACATTTTCACACATGCCCAGTTGGTATTGGATAACTTTTTTTGCTTCAATAAATAACATTATCATTTAAAAACTGTATTTTGCGTTTACTCAGGTTGCGTTTGTTTTATCTTAGATTTTGTTTTAATTTCTGAAACAATTTAGTATGAAATGTAGACAAAAGAGAAGATATCAGGAAATACTTTTTCATAGCACTGTATATTTCAAACCAGTGATGTCTTTCCCAAATTGAGAAACGGTTATTTAGGCTACAGTTAATAACAGCCTTCTAATAATATTTTATCTGATTTAGATTTTTCTGGGCATTGTTACATTTCAGAGAGATAAGAACAGTTTGCTGGACATGTTGCCAGAATCTGTTATAAAGTTGGGATGCACTTGTGGTGCTTCTGTGAGTCAAAATTTGGTCCTTGAAGTATGATTTTATTATCATGCTTATGTGATTTTCCAAAAAAATATTATTTTAATAAAGATAAAGAATGATCATGTAATGAAACATTCAGAAATGCACACCACTGTTAACTCACCAAACATTCTGAGCTAGTTTTAATTGTTTGTGAGGTTTTTGAGTTGTAGTCCTTTGCTGAAACATGGCTGCCCTTCCCTAAAACCTTCTGTATGTTCAGCTCATTCACAGCTATAATCAGTCCAAACACTGTTATAATGTCATGGATAGTAAATATGTGCTGCCCTGTATACTTATTGTCCTGTGTATCTATTGTCTGTTTTTGCTCTTTATGTAGTCTTGTGTACTACACTGCTGCATTGTTATATGTTGCACAATGCACCTGAAGATATTTTGTCCCTCTGTATGCACATTATATGGAGGAATGACAATGAATTACACTTTACGGGACAAAGTCAGAGTTCAGGTGTGTGTTTGCTGTTTTATTATTATGTAATTCAGCAGCTTTCATACATAATTTCTTAGTTTTGCAAATGGCAGTCATTGTGTATAATTCTTTGAGCTTTAAAATACTTTGCAGTTCTCACAGCTGTCCGATATGAAGAAAGCTAAATCCTGCGGTGCATTTAAACCTCTGGGTGCTTTAATTCAGAAGTCAGCATGGTGTGAATAATATCCATGAGGCCTTTTAATAGAGTAATGTGAAGGAGGAGAGATGTAGCCATGATCGCTCCTCTGGGTAAATGAAGCTTCGTAAATGAAGCCTGTTACAGCCTCTCTGTGAGGTCAGAAGCAGACAATGAGGCACATGATGTCTGAACTGGCTTTCAGCAATCTGACTGAAGTACAGAGAGCATATTAACAGACCTTTAACCACAGTGGAAGAGCTCGTAACACTTGTCGGCCTAACCCTAAGTCATTTTATCATACCTTAAGCATTTGAAAGCTAAAGAAGTAAATTGGTGAATATTTGAATAGTTATATTGCCTCTAGTACTCAAACAGCACTGATGGATTTGTAGAAAAGCCTTTCCATTCAACTAGGTCTGTGGCTTCAGTAGACTTTTTCCAAGAGTTATTAGTGAAAATGAATCATTACAGTGATTCATTAGCAAATGGAATTCAGATATGGTGGAGTAGAAGTAAGACAGGTTTCATTTAACATGTTGCTGCTACTTTGCAGTACTGCTTAACTAAAACAGTGTCTTATTAAGATAGGGTTTTTGATAAAAGAACACATGTCAGCATGTGGTTGTAACACTAACCACTTGCACACTTTTGTACATTGTTCAATTTATAAGTTCCTCTCTAACTTCCTGTTTCCAGTTTTCTGAATAGGCGAGTTATTGTCTTGTTTTATATAGTCTCTCAGTTGAATTGTATTTACACAGTTCATTTTTTTTTTTTTTGCAGAAATGTCAAAAGGTAAGCTAAACATATAGCAGTATTGATCAGTTGCCCTTGGTTACTTGGTGAAAGTGAAAATCAGCCTCAGTGAAATTGAAAATCAGATGGCTTGTGGAAGATTCACCTTTTGCCATCTGTAATGATGATCATTAGAACAAGGTTTTTATTTTCCCAGAAAGCAAGTTATACACCGAACACCTGATGTGATTTTACTTTGACTGTGTGGACAGTTTCTGGTAACCGTGTAACTGTGTTACCGTTGTACAAACCGCATGTGTAAATACTCACACATCCGATCACAGCATGCACTATTTTTAATTTGTGCATGAACATGTTGTACATGTGTTACTAACATAGACACAACCCGTTCGAACCCGTGGGAGTCCAACCTGAGTCTGACGCTTTGGTTAAGTTGTATCAAACTGAGTGTTTCTAAATTCAGCATGGCTGCTTTTGACAAAATGTGTGTGTCAGACACAACATAACCAACTAGGGCTGCACAATAACGGCTGCAATGATTGAAATCACAATTATTTACTGATTTGATAAAGATATTGATGAATGGTCTGCACTTAAATGGCGCCTTTTAACCTAAGCAGTTCTACAAAGTAGGGCTGCACAATTAACCGAATATCGATCTTGATTATGATTTTGACTGCCCACGATTACAGGAACATGATCGACTGCAATATTAACGTTTAAAGTTCATCCTTCACTCATAGAAAACTCCACAGCAGATCAAATCAATCTGTAAGCTTCCTAAACTTACAGCCAGTCACCGCAGATAACGTCATTTTGTAATGCCAAAACCCGGAAACGAGTTAGCATTTTAGCGCTCGCACTGCCAGCTTCGCTGCGAGCTCCAGCACTTGCACGAGGGAAATCATGACTCTAACCTGTTGGTAAATGGGACTACACACGTTGTTGGGGACATTAAATGTCATCACGCCAAACAGGAAAAGTCTTTGCAGATAAACTGGTTCAGGTTTGCTGTACACAATTCTCAAAAAAAGAACGTGGATGAAGATTCATCCACAGAGTAAATCCGTATTATGGAAAATGTTTTTAAATCAAGTTTGGAAAAATGAAAAAGTTGTCAGAAGCTTGGTGATAGTGATGTTGAAGTCGAGCGACTGTGGTGTAGTTCGTTTATAGCATACAGTTAGCTGTTTATTTGTGGCGATTGTATTTAGGTTTCAAACTTCATAAAAGTTGTGTTCATTTGTGAAAATTATCTTGATGGACAAAATGTGTTAATATTATAAACCTTTGTTGGTCACAGAGATTATTTATAACCCTACGATTAGTGGACAACCCGCTCTATCACGTGAGCCACAGCCGCCCCGTGGTGATTCCATTCCATCAAATAAAGATTAGGCCAATTTAGGAACATAATCATTTTATTGCACTCGATAATTTGATCATTTTAAATTAATTTGGAAAAAAAGCCTGTTTTTTCATATAGTTACATTACATAAGTGTGCAGTATATTTCTATACAAATATACAAAGCTTTAAATCACTTAAATTTGTATTTAGTCACAGTAATTGAGTGGACTTTCTAAATGCTATGTATACACAAAATTAGACTCTTAAGTTAGTAAGTAAGCCTCTTGATGATTACGTCTTGCAGCTCATGGAAATCAAAAATCCAGTATCTTAAAATATTACAATAAAGAATTTATAATACAGAAATGTCGAGCTTCTGAAAAGTATGTTAATTTATGCACTCAGTACTTGTTTGGGGCTTCTTTTGCATGAATTACTGCATCAATGTGGCTTTAGATGCACTGTAAAACCGGATAAGTTCATTTAACTCAAAAAATTTGAGGAAACTAATTACCTCAAAATTTCTAAGTTAAATCAATTTCTTTAAGCCAAATACACTTAGAGTTAATCGAGTTACATTTTTGTTATATTTAAGTGTATTTGGCTTAAAGAAATTTATTTATCATCTTAAAATTTTTTAGGTAATTAGTTTCCTCAAATTTTTTGAGTTAAATGAACTTATCCAGTTTTACAGTGTGGAGGCAATCAGCCTGTGGCACTGCTGAGGTGTTCTGGAAGCCCAGGTTGCTTTGAAGCGGCCTTCAGCTCGTCTGTATTGTTGGGTCTGGTGTCTCTCATAGATTCTCTATTGGGTTCAGGTCAGGCGAGTTGGCTGGCCAATCAAGCACAGTAATACCATGCTCAGTAAACCAGTTACTAGAAGTTTTGGCATTGTGGGCAGGTACCAAGGAAAAGGAGATCAGCATCTCCATAAAGCTCGTCAGCAGATGGAAGCATGAAGTGCTCTAAAATCTCCTGGTAGACGCTGCATTGACTCTTGACTTGAGAAAACACAGTGGACCAATACCAGCAGATGACATGGCACCCCAAATCATCACTGACTGTGGAAACCTCACACTGGACTTCAAGCAACATCAATACTGTGTCTCCACTCTTCCTCCAGACTCTGGAACTTTGATTTCCAAATGAAATGCAAAATTTACTTTCATCTTCCCCATGATTGTGGTTGTGTGTAATGAACCAGACTGAGAGATTAAAGGCTCAGGAAACCTTTGCAGGTGTTTTGAGTTAATTAGCTGATTAGAGCTCTTCTCAGGTCGACATTTCTGTCTTATAAATTCTTTATTCGAATATTTTGAGATACTGGATTTTTGATTTCCGTGAGCTGTAAGCTGTAATCATCAAGATTAAAACAAAAAAAAAGGCTTGAAATATTTCACTTTATGTGTAATGAATGAACATGTGAAAGTTCCACTTTTTGAGTTAAATTACGGAAAAAAAAACTTTTCCATGATATTCAAATTTTTGAGATGAACCTGTATTTGTTTAATTGAGTAAGCAAATGTGCACCGGGTTTCAATTCCTGCCTTTTCCCTGTGTGCATGGAGTTTGCATTTTCTTCTCGTGCTTCGGTGTGTGTGTGTGTGTGTGTGTGATTGTGTTCTGTGATGGGTTGGCACCCTGTCTAGGGTGTCCACCACCTTATGCCCCAAGTCCGCTGCGATTGCTCCCTCACAACCCTGTGTAGGATAAGTGGTACAGAAAATGGATGGATGGATTTATGGAGTAAGCCAATGTTACATTTATGTTTAAAGAATGGTTAAATTGTGCAGCCCACTGAGCAAGTCTGTTTAAGATCACACATCGAGCTTCACCAAAAATCTGTGAGCCACTGCTCTCTGTCCTAACCCCAGTCCCTCCCAGACTTTACTATGCTTACACTCACCTGAACATGTTTCCTGTTTTTACTCAGTTAACTAAGTTTATTAAATGAACTCTTTTTTTTCTTTTCTTTTTCAGTTCTTGGTGAGGTGTTCTCATTATTTTCCAAACTGCAGTTCTGAGCATTACTTTGTGTTTGTCTTCTTGGTTTGGACCATTTGCTTTCTCTGTGATTTTGATCCGGTGATTTATTGCTCTGTTTGCCTGGTCGTTGAACCACACTCATCAGTAGATTCCGTTTCGACCAGTATTCTGCCTCCTGACTTTTTCCTGATTCTTGATAAAGATTAAGCTTGTGCTTACTGCTTACATCTACCAGCCTTGGAAATCAAGACAATTACATTACGCAGCATAGTTCAAGGTGAATATGTGATTATTTAGGCTTGAAGTTTGCACCATTGTGAAACTGGAGGCTTATAAGCTGTTAGCTTTGACAATTTTAACTATAGACTTAGAGAGTCCAAGGCCACTTTAGAGTTCCTATAAAAATGCAGAAAAAAAGACTTCCTTTTTGTATGGACTAACACACCATACACTACACTAATACATACACTATACACACACACACACACACACACACACACACACACACACACACACACTCAAATACATACTATCTCTCTTAAATACACCATGCTATGTATTTACTAGAGGACAAAAATATAATTATAGAGAGGTACATCTGCCATTTCACAACTGCTTCACACACAGTACTGCTGTGTGGCTGCTATAGCTTGTGTGTTGTATTCACCATTCAAACATTAAGCATCTGCAATGTGGAATAGAACAATGGTCAATACAGCAAAAATTGAAATGTCTTGGTTAATACACGAGCTTTCCTTTTAATGATGAAAACAAAGGACACTCTGTTTCTCCTGTAGGTCTGTTTATTTATTTTTTGTCCAATTTTAATTTCCTACTAACATTTATAACATCTTAAATGTCACATTAATTTAATCAGACCAAGATAGTCCCTAAAATCAATGAATAATCGTGATAAATAATCGAGATCTCAATATTGATCAAAAATAATCAGGATTATCATTTTGGCCATAATCGTGCAGCCCTAGGTCAGGATTTACTAAACAGGCATGAGGGACTCATAGGATTTAGCAGTCCATACAGGATTTCACAGCATTTTTGTGATTGTTGCGGCCGAAAATTCTTTTTTGTTTTGAAAACTACTTAATTTGGCAAAATTGCAATTGTACGAAATTGTCTTTCACAGTGATGTTTGTTGGTAAATGAGACCTTTTCACTGTACTCATGTTCGACACACGTGAATTGAAGAGAGTTCTGGCTGAATGCGCTTTGCGATGACATCACGTGATGCGTCCTAGCCCAAATCTGTGGAAAAAATCTGCCATAATTTAAAAAAATCGCAAGCTCCTCAAAATATTGCGCCGTTTACTTGATTTCGCGTTAATTTCAGTGACTGCTTTTGTCTAATTGAATATGAATTTGTGTAACTTTACTTTTCAGAGAGCTAATTATTGTATATATGACCCACTTATTAATATTTATCATGTATCAGATACTGATAATGATCATAATAAGAATAATGATTTAAATAAATTCAAACCAAAAGCAGTCTTAAAACAATTTTGTCTTTCCAAGATTTGGAGAAGGTTATTCATGTTTGTATCACATCACGTTTAGATTATTGTAATTCATTGTACTTGGGTCTTCCTCAGTCATCTCTTGCTGGCCTCCAGATGGTTCAAAATGCAGCTGCAAGGTTATTGACCAGGGCAAAGAAATATGATCGTGTCACCCCAATTTTATCCTCGCTCCATTGGCTCCCAGTCCATTTTAGGATCCAGTTTAAGATTCTGTTGTTTGTTTTTAAAGCTCTTAATTATCAAGCTCCTTCTTATCTCGAAGGTCTTCTTATTCCACATTCATCTAGCAGATTTTTAAGATCTTCTGATAGGTCTCTCTCTGTGTATGTCCCTCGATCCCGTTTTAAAAACTAAGGGTGATAGCGCTTTTTCAGTTTCCTCCCCTCGTCTATGGAATTAAGTGTCACTGGACATCCGCCTTGCACCTTCTATTATCATTTTTAAAAAGAGGCTGAAAGCGTATCTTTTCTCCCTGGCATTTTAATCGAATTTTAGTATTATTTTATTGTCGGTTTTCTATTTGGTTTTATTCTGTTTTTGTGTTTAACTTTTTGTTACTCTGTTCAGCACTTTGGTCAGCTTTGCTGTGTTTAAATGTGCTATATAAATAAAATTTACTTACTTACAGTCATGAAGCCCATGCACTTTCTAAAAAGTTTTTTTTAAAAACTGTATTAGGCATATGTTAACTAGTTAAGGTGTACAAAGTTATTTCCAACTTTTTAGATCACCTACTAAGTAGGTCATGCCCATCAGTCTAAATGTAATCAAAGTTCGTGAGGCGCACTTGTCTTAGTAAAATATGTCCCTCTGTGTTCAGGCTGGACTGCTTTGTGAGTGAACGAGCGCAGCCATGACGACCCACGTGACTCTGGAGGATGCGCTGTCCAACGTTGACCTGCTGGAGGAGCTGCCACTCCCCGACCAGCAGCCATGCATCGAGCCTCCACCTTCTTCCATCATGTACCAGGTATGCCTGCTTTGTGTCTCACTGCACATCAGATATCTACCATAAAGAAATATTATGGGATGTTGAGTTCAACAGACAATTAAATTCTAACATTTCCATCAAGCATTGCTGTTATATACTGAGTTGCCAGTTTATTAGGTACATCTCCTGCTTTAACACAAATTGTACATTCTGATAAGCCTTACACCACACGACTGTAGTTTGTGATATAAATCAGACACAACAGCATTTTAGGTCAGATAGTATTCAGTTGAGAATTTGAATACGCAAATTGAGTGACCTTACTTAATGATAGCTGACTCTCGTGTTGGTTTTATCATCTCCCATATATCTGACATCCTGAACTTTTCACTCACAGTCATTTCTATGATGCAGCAAGAAAGTTGTGAAACACGAAACAGTATCAACAATCAGCAATTGTGTGGATTAAAACAGCTTGTGAATCATGCAAGCAAACAGTCACACACAACCAGTCAAATGGTATGCAAATTCAGCACTGGAGAACACCTCACTTGTTGTCAGTGAAGTAAAAAAAAAAAAGTGTGTCTCCAGTGGTCAAAGGAGTAAAAATAAACCCAAAACAAACAGTTGCCTTGATGGAAGGATCAGTACACTGTAGTGTGAAGTGTGGTAGTGCACCATTCTGTTCACCATTCTGGCAGAAATCTCACGTGTAGGTGGCTTAACAGCGATTTACTCTCATTGGCCAGTGAGATTTGGGTCGACAGCTCCCTGACCAGGATGTAGAGACTTCAGTGTCGTGAATTTTGGAGAGTGTTCTGAATGCAGTTCTCTGTATGGTTAGAATGTTTGTACATTGTAGTGGAAATTACTTACTTGGTCAGTATATTAGTTTATAATTAATATTTGAAGGGCTGCTCGGTGGCTTAGTGGTTAGCATGGTCACCTCACAGCGCCAGCATTTGGGGTTCGATTCCCGCTGCTGCCCTGTGTGTGCGGAGCTTGCGTGGTCTCCCCATGCTGCGGGGGTTTCCTCAAGGCACTCCTCTTTTCATCCCCCAGTCCAAAGACATGCATGATAGGCTGATTGGCATGTCCATAGTGAATGGGTATGTGATTGTGCCCTGTGATGGATTGGCACCCTGTCCAAGGTGTACCCTATGTGTACCGATGTGTACCCTTGTGCCCAATGCTCCCTGGGATAGGCTCCAGGTTTCCCCCCAACCCTGAATGATAAGCGGTATACAAAATGGATGGGTGGATGGATGGATTAATAATTGAGGTTTGGGTAGTCTCCTATGACTATTTTTTTTTTTTTAGATCAACGTCATAGTCCTCCTCCTCAGATGGACACTCGAGCTGTCGATCCAAATCTCACTAGGCAATGAGATTAATCACTGTTAAGCCCGACCACACATGAGATTTGTGCCAGAATAGTGAACGTAAACTTGTGGAGCGTTAACAAAACCTCTGGTAGCACGTTCATAAACCATGGTTAGCGAAAACAAAGCTTGGAAAACTGTTAACAAAGAATACTGTTTATTTGAAGACCATGTTAAATTTTTGCCACTGAGTTCACTCTTTTCAAGAGCCTTGTCTCGATTGATATGATACAATATCTTATTGCTACACCCCTACTAGGCAGGTGTACCTAATAAACTGCCTACTTTGTGTTAAGGTCTTAATGTAAGGTCTTTTAAGATGTCTTAAATGCCAGGAATGAATTAGAAATATATTTTAGAATGCGTATTTAGCATCATGTATTTCTTGATATGATATGTCTGTATAAGTAGTCTATGTTTACACCTGTATGTATAAATGAATGCTTGTCTTGTCACCCAGGCAAATTTTGATACCAACTTTGAGGACAGAAATGCTTTCGTGACTGGTATCGCCCGATACATCGAACAGGCCACAGTCCATTCCAGCATGGTGAGTTTTCTGTGCTCCCGCATAGTTGAACGCAGGTCATGTGACCATGGCAGCTGCATGATGAAAAGCACTACATCTGATGCACGCACAAAGCTGCTTTCATTAACTGTCACTAGAGGCTTCACCAAACTGAGAATGTGAGCAGAATCATTTACTCACTCATTCTTCAGATACTAGATGCTAAAAGATTAAAAAACATACTGAATCATACATTTATGAGCCTGACCTCCATTGTTACTCTTAGTGCTGAGTAGGTGATTTTGTATCGTTATGTTTTCCCTCCTTTTTAAAATACAGTGTTAATGATTTACTTGCACTTTGTTAGAAAATAAAAATATTACAAACTGAGCATTATGAACATTTCTTTCAGTATCATATGATATGATATTTTCACCTTATACCACGACACTGTTGAGTTCTTGAATCTGATTGGTCAGAAGGTGTTGATTAATTTAATAGCAGCTCTGACAGTAGTTCTGGTTGTAACATAAATGATAGGTTTTGTGATAGGTAAAAGCACTAATGTGCTTGTTGTAATACGTTATCGTTTCTATAGTAAAAACTCAGTCATAGGGACTTGTACTTCAGATGCTTGTAAGACTAATAGTAATTTAAAAATAACAAAGAAGAACACAAGTGTTGATATGGTGAAGTTTTCTGTAGGGAGAAGTTTATTAAACATTTGCGGACAAATTCTTGGGTCTTTGTCTTATTAAATTGTAAGGTAGCGAGGAGACAACATGTTTTGTGATCATGTGACAAAATTTTGTGATCATTGACAAATTGCTGTGGAATTAAAAGGAATAAAACATTTCAGGACATTTCAGCTGTTATAGGAAAATAATCAACTTTGGGGTGGTAAAAGTGTGGCATTGATTATTTTCCTATAACAGCACACCCTGTCGTGTTTTATTCTTTACATATCATTCACCCTGTTTGGAATTTTCTTCCAGTTCCTTGGCTTGATTTTTTTGGCCAGACTGAGATAGTGCCTCACCTTGTTTAGACCACTGCAGTCTGCTCTTAGCATGACACGCTGAGTGTGAAATGGCAGGGTTTTTTGATTTCACCAATCAACATTGTCATTTCTGTGAGCCTTTCTTGACTCAGGAGGCATGTTTGTGTACTTTACATATATATATATATATATATATATATATATATATACACACACAGTATCTCACAAAAGTAAGTACACCCCTCACATTTTTGTAAATATTTGATTATATCTTTTCATGTGACAACACTAAAGAAATGACACTTTGCTACAATGTAAAGTAGTGAGTGTACAGCTTGTGTAACAGTGTAAATTTGCTGTCCCCTCGAAATAACTCAACACACAGCCATTAATGTCTAAACCGCTGGCAACAAAAGTGAGAACACCCCTAAGTGAAAATGTCCAAATTGGGCCCAATTAGCCATTTTCCCTCCATGGTGTCAGGTGACTTGTTAGTGTTACAAGGTCTCAGGTGTGAATGGGGAGCAGGTGTGTTAAATTTGGTGTCATCGCTCTCATGCTCCCTCATACTGGTCACTGGAAGTTCAACATGGCACCTCATGGCAAAGAACTCTGAGGATCTGAAAAAAAGAATTGTTGCTCTACATGAAGATGGCCTAGGCTATAAGAAGATTGCCAAGACCCTGACACTGAGCTGCAGCACGGTGGCCAAGACCATACAGCAGTTTAACAGGACAGGTTCCACTCAGAACAGGCCTCGCCATGGTCGACCAAAGAAGTTGAGCGCAGGTGCTCAGAGTCATATCCAGAGGTTGTCTTTGGGAAATAAACATATGAGTGCTGCCAGCATTGCTGCAGAGGTTGAAGGGGTGGGGGGTCAGCCTGTCAGTGCTCAGACCATACACCGCACACTGCATCAAATTGGCCTGCATGACTGTCGTCCCAGAAGGAAGCCTATTCTAAAGATGATGCACAAGAAAGCCCGCAAACAGTTTGCTGAAGACAAGCAAACTAAGGACATGGATTACTGGAACCATGTCCCGAGGTCTGATGAGACCAAGATAAACTTATTTGGTTCAGATGGTGTCAAGCGTGTGTGGCGACAACCAGGTGAGCATGGTGGTGGGAGTGTCATGGTCTGGGGCTGCATGAGTGCTGCCGGCACTGGGGAGCTACTGTTCATCGAGGGAACCATGAATGCCAACATGTACTGTGACATACTGAAGCAGAGCATGATCCTCTCCCTTCAGAGACTGGGCCGCAGGGCAGTATTCCAGCATGATAACGACCCCAAACACACTTCCAAGACGACCACTGCCTTGCTAAAGAATCTGAGAGTGAAGGTGATGGACTGGCCGAGCATGTGTCCAGACCTAAACCCTATTGAGCATCTGTGGGGCATCCTCAAACGGAAGGTGGAGGAGCATAAGGTCTTTAACATCCACCAGCTCTGTGATGTCGTCATGGAGGAGTGGAAGAGGACTCCAGTGGCAACCTGTGAAGCGCTGGTGAACTCCATGCCCAAGAGGGTTAAGGCAGTGCTGGAAAATTATGGTGGCCACACAAAATATTGACACTTTGGGCCCAATTTGGACATTTTCACTTAGGGGTGTTCTCACTTTTGTTGCCAGCGGTTTAGACATTAATGGCTGTGTGTGGAGTTATTTTGAGGGGACAGCAAATTTACACTGTTACACAAGCTGTACACTCACTACTTTACATTGTAGCAAAGTATCATTTCTTCAGTGTTATCACATGAAAAGATATAATCAAATATTTACAAAAATGTGAGGGGTGTACTCACTTTTGTGAGATACTGTATAACATATTTTAAACATTAACATGTAATTGTATAACATTAAATTATTACAAATGTGAATAGGGAGTTCAGGTTGGACAGTTACAGTGGTGCTTGAAAGTTTGTGAAGCCTTTAGAACTTTCTATATTTCGGCATAAATATAACTTAAAACATCAACAGGTGCCATTCTTCGGTAGAACGACTTGTGTGCTTAGGGTCGTTGTCTTGTTGCATGACCCACGTTTTCTTGAGATTCAGTTCATGAACAGATGTCCTGATATTTTCCTTTAGAATTTGCTGGTATAATTCAGAAGTCATTGTTCCATCAATGGTGGCAAGTCATCCCAGCCCAGATGCAGCAAAATAAGCCCAAACTATGATACTACTATCACCATATCTTACAGATGTGATAAGGTTTTTATGCTGTAATGTAGTGTTTTCTTTTCTCCAGACAAATGCTTTTCGTTTAAACCAAAAAGTTCTATTATGGTCTCATCCGTCCACAAAACATTTTTCCAATAGAATTCTGGCTTGTCCACATGATCTTTAGCAAACTGCAGAAGGGCAGCAATGTTCTTTTTGGAGAGCAGTGGCTTTCTCCTTGCAACCCTGCCATGTGCAACATTGTTCTCCTGATGGTGGATTCATGAACATTAACACTAGCCAATGTGAGGGAGGCCTTTAGTTGCTTAGAAGTTACCCTGGGTTCCTTTGTGACCTTGACTGGGTTACTTTGTGACCGCGACACAATCTGTCTGACTGTGGATTGGTGGAGTCCAAACTCTTTAGAGATGGTTTTGTAATCTGTTACAGCCTGATGAGAATCAACAACTATTCTTCTGAGGTCCTCAGAAATCTTCTTTGTTCATGCCATGATATACTTCCACAAACATGTGTTGTGAAGATCAGACTTTGATAGATCCCTGTTCTTTAAATAAAACAGAGTGCTCATCCATTGATTGAAAACACCTGACTTTACTTAAAATTAACTGCTAATCCTAGAGTTTTATATACTTTTGGCACTCATAGATAAGAAATATTGGATAATTTCCTCAATAAATACATGACCAAGTATAATATTTTTGTCTCATTTGTTTAATTGGGTTCTCTTTGTCTAATTTAAGACGTGAAAATCTGATCATATTTATCTAGGTCATATTTATGCAGATATATAGAACATTCTTCAAATTTCTTCAAAATTCACAAATTTTCAACCACCACTGTAATTCACTTTCTGAGTTTGTGTGCATGTTAGTGTTTCTATGAACATATTTTCTCAAGGTCTACTTAGATACCAGATGGCAGGGTTTTATTAATAGGCATACAATCATCTATAACATATTTCTAGAGCTCCCAGTACGCTTCAGCCTACTCTAACAGTTGGCTTATTCTCTTCCAGGTATAGCTCATGCATGAACAGAAGACAGTCTCAAATACGCTAGTGAAGCTTTTAATGTCAGCTTGATAGGGAGATTTGTGTCCCAAGGCTGTTTGTATAAACATTCTGCATTGTGCTATTTTGTATCACTTTGCTGCTCAACACTATTCCTATAAATAGCTCCAGAAACCACCCACATGCACAAATATACTGTTATTATATGTGCAGTGTCCAATGGCAGCAGATGTGTTATGACCTGTTCAAACAAACTGCCTACAGCACCTAAAATGTGAAAGCTACAGCAGCTGATGAGCATCTCAATAAATTTTATTGCTCAGGCCTTTAGAGGCGATATCAATTCCTTGTCCAACCATCATTTATTTAAACTCTGTCATTAAGCAGATAACCTTACAAGTTAGAGACAAATCATGCAGACAGAAGACAAAAAAATCCTGATGCCCTGCAAGAACCTATAATCTAAAGACAAAAGCTTTTGCTAAATTTCAAGCGCTGGTGTCACTTTAATTACCTATTGCTAGGAGTGGAATTTGCTCATTCAGCCAAAACAGCATCAGTGAGGTCAGGTACTTATGTCGGGTGAGGAGGCCTTGGGTGCAGTCGGCACTCCCATTCATCCCAAAGGCATTCAGTGGTGTTGAAGTCAGTGTTCTGTTTAGGCCGCTCAAGTTCTTCCACTACAACTTTGGTAAACCATGTCTTCATGGACCTTGCATTGTGCACAGTGGAATTATCATGCTGGAACAGGCTTGGGCCTCTTAGTTTCAGTGAAGGGTAATTGTAAATGTATATAATACATACACTCACTGAGCACCTTATTAGAAACGCTATACGAATACTGGGTAGGGCCTCCTTTGGCTCTCAAAACAGCCGCAGTTCTTTGTGGCATAGATTCAACAAGATGCTATAAACTTTCCTTTGAGATTCTGCATCCCACAATTTTTTCAGACTCACAGAAACTGGGCAGTTGAAGATTAGAAAAACATCACCTGGTCTTCAACTGTCCAGTTTGTGTCATGATACCCTCCAATTCTTGTTCTTGGCTTACAGAAGTGGAACCCAATGTAGAACCCCATTTTCTTCTGACCTCTCTTATCAACGTATAATGTGTGTGTGTGAGTGTTTGTGATGCTCTGTAACATCACCCTTATCATCGCCCTCTTATAATCATTGACTTTGTCTTCAGAATGAAATGCTGGAGGAGGGACATGAATACGCTGTCATGCTGTACACCTGGAGAAGCTGCTCGAGAGCCATTCCCCAGGTACAGATATGAAGCCGTTTACCCATATACTTGCTACATAGAATCATATAAATTTTATTTAACACACATGACACAGTTGTATTTAATTTAACCGAATGTTCCCCACCCCTACATTTTAGTAAAATGTGTTACTAATTTTGTTTAAGCGGTATCATATGACAGTTTCCCTTAACTGATTAGCATATGGCAACAAGTTCCTAATTTTTACCTGAACTTTCCAGACCTCAGTATTATTTCTATGGCCAAGAGTCAAGTATTTAACAAGTGAATATATATTTGTATTTGCAACTCGCATACATATAAATACATACATGTATTTGTGGGAATGGATTCACCAGTGGGCAGCTGTGGCTCAGGTGGTAGAGCGGGTTGTCCACTAATCGTAGGGTTGGAGGTTCGATTCCCGGCCCACATGACTCCACATACCGAAGTGTCCTTGGGCAAGACACTGAACCCCAAGTTGCTCCCGATGGCAAACTAGTACCTTGCATGGCAGCTCTGCTACCGTGAGTGTGTGTGTGAATGAGACACAGTGTAAAGCGTTTTGGAACTGCTAAGGTTAAAAAAGCGCTATATAAGTGCTTACCATTACCACAATGTTTATGAAAAATATATTAAATATATATATGTGGGCTATGCTATACATTGTGCAAAGGAACTAATCCATAATGAAATTCGTTGTCAATTATTGCTTATTATAAATTTTATTGATTGGTTGTTGCAGCCCTAACATATACACACGCACCAGACACTTTTTTATAGAACCACCTGTACACCTCCTCATTTATGCAGTTATCCAATCAGCCAATCACATGGCAGCAGCACAATGCATAAATTCATGTAGATACAGGTCAAGAGCTTTAATTAATGTTCACATGAGAATGAAGAAAAAGTGTGATCTCTATGACTTTAACTGTGGTTGTTGGTGCCAGATGGGCTGGTTTGAGTACTCCAGAAACTGCTATAGTGCTTCTCAATACTCAGATTGATGCTTCCTCATTTTCTCGCTCGTGGCCCAGAAATTGATCAACGTCAACCATCTTGAAGGACATATTAATTTTCAAGTTGCACGGCGAAGAATGAAGAGTGAGGAAGCTTCCAGAGGAGCTAGGAGCTAGAATACAAAGGTGTATCCTATGTGGAAATATTTCTTGTCGAAAAACCTGATGCACGTATAAATTCCCCAAACAAAAAGTCCTTTGATGATATGATGGAATTTTGTGTGAAATATAATTAAATAATAATATGCTTACAATGGTTTTTGTAATGAATTGATCCTTGCATGTTTGGATATGCCAGTCTCCACAAAAGATGCGATAATTTATCTATTGTTCATTAATTCATTGTTGAATAACCCAGACATTTCACATACTATCAGTGCATTTTGCTTTATTAAGAATAATGTTGTTAACCAAACTCCAACATCATAACGGTACATAAAAAAGCATAATGGCAGATCCCTGAAGTGCAGTGAGGTAATCCAGCTGAGCACAGTCATCATTAATTGACGTCGCTTCATTTGGCTTGCTTCGGTTCCTCTCTCCTCACATCTCATCCTTCCATCACATCCTAAGGGGGTGGAGCTAAGATGCAAGTAAAGGAAAGGAAATGAGAATGCACAAATAAGAAATGAGAAGCACCCCTGATCACCTGGGGTTTTCATACATAATGGTCTCTAGAGTTTACACAGAATGGTGTGAAAAACAAAAAACATCCGGTATGCAGAGGGTCTGCATGCTGAAATGCCTTGTTTTGATGAGAGAGATCAGAGGAGAATGACCAGACTGGCTTGAGCTGCCAGAAAGTCTATAGTAACTCAAAAAAGCACTCTTTACAACTGTGGTGAGCTGAAAAGCATCTCAGAATGCACAGCACACCAACCCTTGAGGTGGATAGGCTTCAACAGCAGAAGACCACATCAGGTTCTGGTCTTATCAGCCAAGAACAGGACTCTGAGGCTACCATGGGCACAGCCTCACCCAAACTGGACAGTTGAATACTAGACAAAGACAGGTGATTTTCTTCTAATCATCAACTAGCTAGTGCCTCAGATTCTTGTTCTTGGCTGACAGGAGTTGAACCTAATGTGGTTTTCTGCTCTTGAAGCCCATCAACCTCAAGGTTGAAATTCTGTAAATACTGAGATGCTTTTCTGCTCACCACTGTTGTAAAGAGTTATTATTTGTGTAAAAGATTTAGGATACTGCTGCTTCACAGGGGGAGCATCATAGTGGGGTGTCAGTTAAAACACCTTGAGGCAACATCCATTGTTATAGTTTTATTTCACCAATGCCAGTACATAATCATTCCATAGGTGCATCAGACTCGTTTCTCAACAAATACATAAGGAACATGGATAAACAAAGATAAGTTAAATCAACAATAAATTGCATAACTAACAATTCAACCCATACAATATATCAAACAATACAAATTAAGATAACTTTCATTTGTACACAGCCACAACACCATATGAAAATTCCTGAGCAGCAAACCAAGAACAGAGAGTAAACTGCTCTACTAAAACAGCCCTTCTCCAAGGCCACTAATTGGAGTCACAACAAGCTACAGCTGTGAACAGTGGGCGGGGCTTCAGTGACATCAACAGTGTCATAGGGATTTTCAACAATTTGAGTTACTACATCCTCCCTGGCAGCTCAAACCAATTCGGCCATTTTCCTCTGACCTCACTGACTGACAAGGCATTTTTAACCACAGAGCTGTCCCCCACTCAGTGTTTTTTCTTTTTCACACCATTCTATGTAAACTCTAGATATTGTTGTGTGTGAAACTCCCAGAAGACGAGCAGTTTCTGAAATACTCAAACCAGCCCTTCTGGCACCAGCAACCATGCCACTGTTAACGTAACTGAGATCAAATTTTTTCTTCATTCTGATGTTTGATGTGAACATTAACCAAAACTCTTGACCTGTATCTGCATGATTTTTTGCATTGTACTGCTGCCACATGATTGGCTGATTAGATAACTGCATGATTGCGCAGGTGTAAACATGAAAACAGGTCAGGACAATAAATGATAATTAACATGTTATGGAGATATTCTAACCTGCTACGTCTAACATTTTAAAAGACTGACTGATTTTACTTCATGGTTAAAAGGGGACATGGAGGTTAATTTTCCTTCTAAATTAATACCCTCTTGTGGGTCTTAGGTGAAGTGTAATGAACAGCCCAACAGAGTGGAGATCTATGAGAAGACTGTGGAGGTGCTGGAACCTGAGGTCACCAAGCTCATGAAGTTCATGTACTTCCAGGTGAGAAAGGAACATGTTAGAAGTTTGTCTTTCATTCTTATATAATATTCAGTATTTTGCAGACATGTCAATTTTAGTCCTTTAGTGCTACACATCTACCACTTCTAAAAGAATGTCAAAGCCCCTTGTGAGACAGAGTGTGGGGATTTCATGTGGTCCAGAAAGGTAACGTTTATATTTCTCTGTTCTAGCGTAAGGCAATTGAGCGTTTTTGTAGTGAGGTGAAGCGTCTGTGCCACGCTGAGCGCAGGAAAGACTTTGTGTCCGAGGCTTACCTGCTTACCTTGGGCAAATTCATCAACATGTTCGCTGTTCTGGACGAACTCAAGAACATGAAGTGCAGTGTCAAGAATGACCACTCTGCTTACAAAAGGTATGACAGAAATGGTCCTGCACTAAATCTTAGAGAGGTAATTACTTGTGTGCCATTCAGAAGCCTGTATTTTTTACCCCCTGTGACTTTTTGTTTTATTCTTGTAGAGCCGCTCAATTCCTCAGAAAGATGGCTGATCCACAGTCTATCCAAGAATCCCAAAACCTTTCGATGTTCTTGGCCAATCACAACAGAATCACACAGGTACAGTTGAATTTCAGATCTGTAGAATTTTGCATAATAAGATCTGAGATTCAGTTGTTATCCTATGAAACTACAAATATTGGGCCTGTTGCCTATAACTGTTACCTGGTACATTGCTTCCTCTATCCTTTTGTATATGAATCAGTTTACATCCATTATCTACGTTACTGATGTCCAGAGTGATTGTTTAATCGCATGTTTTAATCTTCTAGCTCTGGTAGGTTGAACTCTAGTTTGTCCGGCTGTCTTATTCAAAATTTTTATTGCAGTGTATTGCAGGGGTGTAATGGTTCAAATTCCTCAAGTTGCCCTAGAGGTCCAGATATCAGTTGTCAGCGTTACATATTGTGCCTTTGCCAGTTCATTCTCCGTTGTGGCAGTGTTTGCTGCTTCGGTCTCACCTACACACGGGTGCTACCCGGGTGATGATGGCGTAGATGACTCGCCATAGTAGATATATTGCCCTGAGCACACGGCACACGCGTCAAGCAATGTCTACGAACAGTGACTGTTTTGTCAACATTTTTTTTTTCAACCATCGCTGCTGTAATTGATTGCAAATCCAAAATGTTCCCAGGCAGGAGACTTATACAATGCAGGGGCCGGCTCTATCAACGACTTGTTTCCTCTGCTTGCCTTGTTAAACTGCAACACACCAACACGTGCACAGAACTGTGATGTTAACAACTGATTTACAAACAGTACAGTTGATCGGACAACTACTTTCTGACCCATGTGAGACACAGGCGGAATGTATCCATCTACTGAGCCATGCAGAGCTGTGTCTGTCTAGTTCACGGTTTGTTTTCTTCACAAATACATATATTATAGATGCGTCGTCAGTTTTTAGATTAACCACAGTGCAAGTGCGTGCCGAACCATGGGTAGTGAATCGTATGGTTTGTTTGTTTGTTTTTTTTTACCCAGAAACGTTACATCCATAGTGTATAGGAGTTTTCACATACGTGAGGTTCTGCTGGGAATATACAATACTTTATCCACTACAGTACTGTTATTGTCATAACTGGCAATATGTTTGTTCGACAGTATTCAAAAGCTGTCTTAATGTAGGTCTGAAAGGTTTAATGGTCTGTTTGCTTGCAGTGTCTGCATCAGCAACTGGAGGTGATCCCTGGCTATGAGGAGCTCCTGGCAGACATTGTTAACATCTGTGTGGATTACTATGAGAATAAGATGTACTTGACACCCAGTGAGAAACACATGCTGCTCAAGGTGCCATGCCTATGCTTCATCTTCTGCCACTGCCCTTTGTGGTCCATCAGTCTTGTGGGAAAATTGCTGCTGAATAGATTTGTGCCTACATATTTGTGATTGTACTCTGCCTTACAGGTGATGGGGTTCGGGCTTTATCTGATGGACGGAAATGTCAGCAACATCTACAAGCTGGATGCCAAGAAGAGAATAAACCTCAGTAAAATCGACAAGTTCTTCAAGGTTGGCTTGAAATACGTAGTTAGCAGAACTCTCCAAAAAAGCCTTTTTAGTTGAGTTTGTTAATATTTGTTGAATTGTTTCCGCAGCTCCAGGTCGTGCCTCTGTTTGGTGACATGCAGATTGAGCTGTCTAGGTATATCGAGACAAGCGCCCACTATGAGGAGAACAAGTCAAAGTGAGTTCAAAATTTCTTACAAGGAATAAGAATAAATACATCCTACATGTCATTGCTCCCTTATGGATTGGTTAGTGAGTCGTTCAGCAAAACAGAAATTGTCAGTGTGTGCATGCATTCTTCACAAACAATACAAGCATGTTAAAATCGACATGAGTGCTAACATTAAAGCCTGTGACGCTGAAAACATCATTCAGAGGACTGCTAATAAACAGAGATGGAAACTCGAGTCTGCGACTTGGACTCATGAAGGACTGACTTGAAACTTGACTTGGACTTGAAGACTTGAAGTCAGTTTGGTTTGGCATTCCCGATTCCATTCTCTCTTTACTGCCCCACATGACGGCATCAAACACCACATTTTTCTGTTCATTCCTCATTCATTCCTTCCCTATCAGTATGTGCTGCAGCAGCAAATATCACAACAATTCATCTCTAAACACACCAAGCCAGCATTAGTATATAAATGCATGACACATCTGAAGGCATTACCCATTGGAAAAGTGCTGTCAAAATACCCCCCCCCCCCTCCCCAATGTAATACATATAATATCCAAGATTACCAAGTTAAATTGCATTTGTTACTGGAAGACTACCTTACCCATCATTGCTTGAGAACTACAGCGAACTATGGCAACTCAAATAGCTCAAAATACACAGCATGTTTGTTTCTCTGTGTTCCAAATGGTATATTTTGCATTGAATTTGGGATAAATTCGCACCTTTAATATCTGTATACCATGTTGATATTTCTGTAAAGCTGCTTTGAGACAATGTCTATTGTAAAAAGCGCTATACAAATAAAATTGAATTGAATTGAATTTCTATGAAAATGTAATTACTGTTCTCTTTCATTGATATTTTATCTTTTAAATGAAAATTCTATGAAAATTTCAAATGAACATTTTATTCATTGTTGTTTACCATATTTTATTAATGTGAAAAGATATTTGAATGTCTTATTAGATGATAGTGCATTAGATGATAAAGTTTAGTTTAAAGTGATTAATGTAGTACTTAGGTCTATGTACTGACAATGGCATTTTGCACTAAGTGACAAAAAAAGTCATATCTTTCCTGTATTTGCTATGGATGTTCTGTTTTCTTATAATTATAAGGAGAACTTTTGGTTCAAATGTAATAGTTTGAAACTACTAGTTTTTTGATTGTGTATAAAAATGTAATTAATGATTTAAGTAAAACCTTGTGTGCTTTATTAGACAATTTTGAATAAATGAACAAGACATTCTGTAGAAGTAATCAGTTTTAATATTTCAAAATTGATTTAGCCTCATAGACTTAATTACAATAACTAGCTGAAAGAACTACTGCTAAAAAACAGAACAAAGACTTGAGACTTGACTTGGACCTCAGGGAATTGTGAACATGCCTGCTAATAACTCACATGTATGCATAAGTTGTTATACTTCAATTTACTTTTCCCTTTAAATATATGTGCTCTGTGTTTATACAACACTACTTTAATATATCATCATCTGTACTGATAAGAGTTTATATTGCTCTTTATTTCAGCAGAAGCTTGTTGTGCTTCATGGAGATCCATGCTAGTTTTGTTAGGGACAGACAGGGTTTAATGTTTCCTCTTGTTTTTGAATCTTCTTAATTGGTCATTTAACTCCCCAGGTGGACTTGCACCCAGAGCAGCATTAGTCCCCAGTACAACCTGTGTGAGCAGATGGTTCAGATCCGAGATGACCACATCCGCTTCATCTCAGAGTTGGCACGTTACAGTAATAGTGAAGTGGTCACAGGCTCCGGCTTGGACAGCCAGAAGTCTGACGAGGAGTACAGAGAGCTGTTTGACCTGGCTCTCCGAGGTTTGCAGCTCCTCTCCAAGTGGAGCACTCATGTCATGGAAGTGGTAAGTATGTGTCTGTGTGTGTGTGTGTGTGTGTGTGTGTGTGTGTGTGTGTAGATAGATACAGCAGTTTTCTAGCCAGTTATTTCTTATGTGGTTTATGTGTAATTTTCCTTCACTTTTTCTCTCTCCTGTCTCACTTCCTATTCCAGTACTCATGGAAACTCGTGCACCCCACTGATAAATTCTGCAATAAGGACTGTCCTGGCACAGCTGAGGAGTATGAGCGTGCTACACGCTATAACTATACCAGTGAGGAGAAATTTGCCTTGGTAGAAGTTATTGCCATGATCAAGGGCCTGCAGGTGCTGATGGGCCGCATGGAGAGCGTGTTTAACCAGGCCATCAGGAACACGATCTATGCTGCGTTGCAGGACTTTGCCCAGGTCACTCTGAGAGAGCCGCTCAGGCAGGCTGTGCGCAAGAAAAAGAACGTCCTAATTAGGTAAGATTAGTGTCTTCCCATTTTCATGGCTGTCAATGAAAATATTATATCTGCAAGTAATTTTTTACAGTACAGTAGTGTGTTTTTTAAAAATCACTTTGGCTTTGTACTCCAGTGCACTGGATTTGAAATGAAAGCCTATGAGGTTAAACTTGTGTATATCTGGGTGAACCCAATTTTTTTATACAAAGTCTCTTCATTTTAGGAAAACATTCTAACTGGAAACCAATTTAAATAAAATTCTCATACGTCATACTTGGTTGTGAAAAGGACCCATAGACAGTCCCTCCAGGATTTTGCGATTGCAGAAATGAATGCAAAATCACTGCAATAATCGCCGGAGCTTTCCATTTTTCAAAATTACTGCATATTTTCTGTAGATTTGGGCCAAGAAGTGTTGTGTGACCTCATCACAATGCGCATTCAGCCAAAGCCCTCTTTTTGTTTCATGTGTGTCGAACACGAGTACAGTTTAACAGTCCCTCTGGGATTTTGCGAGCACAGAACTAAACACAAAATCAAGCAAACTCCGCAACATTCAGTGGAGCTTTCAATTGTTCAAAATTACCGATTTGTGCCAAGACAACGCAACTTGTGACATCACAACACACGTTCAGCCAAAGCCCTCTTCTTTTCACGTGCGTCAAACATGAGTACATGTTCAAGTAGTCAAGTAGTTTCAAGTAGTTTCCGCAAAAACAGCACAAAAAACGTCTGGGTTACGCATGTAACCCTGTCCCTGAGAAAGGAACAAGACGTTTTTATATCACTCGACGTGCTTAATTGCCACGTCACCTGATCAAGGCAGGCCTATAAATAGGCATGATGTTACACAAGCTTCGGATGCTGGTCACGTGTGACGGTGCTTCCCACAGCGTGGAGCTCACACAATGTTGAGTTCCCTTTGAAATGGAGCTCTGCAAATTGCATCACAAATTTTTTAAAAAGCCACAGCAAACTCAAGCATTTTTGGTCACAACAATCACAGAAAAACTCTGCGAAATCCTGTATGGGCTGCATAGACCAGAAAATTGATTAAAACATGTTATGGCTATGTAATAATTAGCACTTAATGGTGCTTGTAACTTGTACTTAAACTTGCTTGTAGACTGCAAATACCACATCTACAAACAGCATTAGACCGTTTGTTAACTTTCTGGTGCATGAATTCATGATGTGAATATAAAGGTGGCCATCCATCCATAATCCATCCATAATGAAGATGGTCACAATCCACTGGAAGTCACTGTACAGCACTATACACTATAAAATGCAGTGTGTCAGTGCAAGATGGTCATGTGCTTGCTAAATTACTTTAGTTACGCTGAATGAAAGCAAGACTTCCATCCACATGGTTGCAACATTGCCATGTTTGTCCTTGCAGCGTTCTACAGGCCATTCGGAAGACCATTTGTGATTGGGAGGGGGGCAGGGAGCCACCCAATGACCCTTGTCTAAGAGGAGAGAAGGACCCCAAAGGAGGTTTTGATATTAAAGTGCCCCGCCGTGCTGTTGGCCCCTCAAGCACACAGGTCAGTTACACTGAAGATACTCTTTTCACATAGCCACTGCCTACAGACTGTGTAACAGCTCTCTAGAGGTTTTCTAGAATTATTTTTAAAAGATTTTGCCCCTTTGCAGCTGTACATGGTGCGAACCATGCTTGAGTCTCTGATCGCAGACAAGAGTGGCTCTAAGAAGACCCTGCGCAGCAGCCTGGATGGCCCCATAGTTCAGGCCATAGAGGACTTCCACAAGCACTCCTTCTTCTACACCCATCTTCTCAACTTCAGTGGTCAGAAATCACTTTCATACTAATACGGGGAAAAAAAAAAACACAGCATTCCAACCAGTATTTCAAGCTCTCATAAGAGTAAATGTACATCCTTGCTTACCATTTTGTTTTACACAGAGCCTCTTTAACACTGTATTGCTGTAAAGGTTTCCTGAATAACAGTCATGAAATACCCTTGTCGTAATTGATTCTCAGAGGCCCTTCAGCAGTGCTGTGACCTATCGCAGCTTTGGTTCCGAGAGTTCTTCCTGGAACTCACCATGGGTCGTCGCATCCAATTCCCCATTGAGATGTCCATGCCCTGGATCCTCACTGACCATATTCTGGAAACCAAAGAACCCTCCATGATGGAGTAAGTGCTGCAAACATTTATACACTCACGTATTTCAACATTTTTGCATCCTATCTTATGCCTGTAAAGGAACCCCTTTACATTTTGTTCAGTGTTATACTGTGCTCGGTTACAGATGGGCCTAGCGGAGAGAGGCTGATACTAGCATAGGCAAAGTTCCATATCCTTTATTATGTGACATATAGAAACATAAATACTAAATTTGTGGCCCACATAAAATGTGTGGTTTGAAATGTGAAAAACTTCAACAAATATACAGTTTATGTGTATAAATGTAGTTAACAAGGTAGCTGCTGTCTTTTAGAGAGTCTAAGCTACAGCATTGCTAATTAACTAACCAGCTAGCTAGCTTGTCACAACAAAATGCATTGCAACAAACAACATATTACTCAGTTTGTATAATAATGCCTGTATTACTAAATGAAGTGTGACTATGAAGTAAATGTGGAATTTTAAATGTGAATTAACGCACGTATTTTAAACCAAAATATATTACTTCCGGTCACATGGTTGCATCGTGCATAGACTAAAAATCTTCAACACACCCACATCCTCAGTCAGTGCCAAATAGGGCTGGGCGATATGACAAAAAATATCATATCACGATACATGAGGACATTTCTACAGCATACGATGCACATCATGACATATAATTTAGCCAACAAACTGTCTGCAAAACAGTAGTAACATAAACAAAAAAGGTTCAACTGTCTTTGCTGGTACTTGTCTTTAATGTCTACAAAGACAAAGAAGGTTTTTTCATGTCAAATCAGCGGCATTCATTCAGTATCATTTAGTTTTGTAATTATTAAAAAATTTAAAAATACATCACCATACCAACTAGGGATGTCAGGATACCAAAAATCTAGTAGTTGGTACCGATGCCACCAAATTATACGATACTCGATACCAAAGACGATACCACGGTGTGGTTTAAAATTTAAATAAAAAAGATTTCATTAAAAACTCACCTGGAGGACATCCTCCTCTGGCTGGTACTGGCAAAAAGAGAGAGAGAGAGGGGGGATATTTTAGTTATCAAACACTGTCTGACAGTCAGTGCATTTACATGGACTACAATAATCCAATATTAACCCGATTAAGACAATACTCTGATTAAGAAACTACCATGTAAGCAGCAATTTTTGATTACCTTAATCCGATAAAGGTCATACTCGAAGTATGTTCCCTGGTACATTGCTTCCTCAACACAAATCGTATTAAGACATGTGGAGTACTCCTATTTTAGTCGCATTATTGACGTGTATTACAGACATGTAAACACCTTAATCACATTATTAACATCGTGTGAGAGTTTCCACCGCATTTTGCGACAGGACATGATCACACACCGTTTGACGACAAACAAGAGAGCACAGCTGCCCCAAACCGCATACTTGCCTACTATAGGCCTGTAGTAGATGAAATACATGTATCTCGGCTACTATATAGTAGGTAAATATGCAATTTGGGACGCGGCCCACGGTTTCAAGCAGTCGTCTATTTGCACTTACAGCATGACAAATAATTACACTTGAAGTGTTCGTAAAATTTTTAAATAAAAACACCCAAAACTGTATACCGTACCATAACGAAGAATAATTGTATGTTGATACGTGAAATTCTGGAGGGAACGTCGGACGGCTTGGTGCGGTGACGTAATGACGTGTGCTGTTAATCGAACTATGTTCTATAACATGTAAAACGGGTACATGAAAGGAGTATTCTAAAAGCGACTCATGTAAACACCTTAATCACAATATTGTCTTGGATATGGTGGCAGGCCAAAAAGATTTATTAAAAGCATTAACATTTGAATATTTATTAGTGACATTAGACTACATTTAGCTGACAGGACACGGGCTGAATGGCGATGCATGGTGGCCCATTAGGAGGTAGTTTATAACATTGCAATGTGTTAACGTCGTTAACAAATAACTGGCTATCGCAAACATTACATGGAGCATAACGTTAGGAGGTTTCACGGCCACAATGCCAGCTGCCTCAAACAAACATAATATAGGACCGTCCTTCAGGTGCTTTGCCATATTCGAGGTATTTCTTCGCCTTGTTTGACATGAACGATAGCATCGGTTGCACACTGGCTTCAGAGTATTAATTATATGTTCGTTGTCATCCGCTTTGAATGCAAAGTATTTCCATATTCGACTCTCACCACCTTTCCGCTCAATGAGTCAGGGCGGAGCTAAATCTATTGCCATCTTCTGTAGTTTTTCCTGTGTGCTTATAGGCTGCTGCTTCTTCTTTACCACTTGTGGACCGACTAAAACACTTGTGTGTGTATATGTTGCCCCTTCAGTTCTGGTGGAATTGCAACCTCAGTACCTTCATTACCAACAGTACCTATGCTACTGCAGAAAAACAAGTACCGTCACATTTTAAGAATGTTGGTGCTGACTTGGTACCGAAGTATCGGTTCTCGTGACATCCCTAATACCAACGATATCTCTGAAAAGTGTATTGTGTAATCATTTATCACAATATCGATATTATATTGATATATCGACCAGCCGTAGTTCCAAAGTGTATTCACCCACCGCTGGCTGTAGCCCCCACGCAGCTCTACACTGAAAATGAGTGACTTCCGTTCTCTCATCTGTCAAGGAGGTGATGCAGGATGCGAATGCTGTTAAGAGCTTTATTAAGAGGCAGGCAGACAAATCCAAAATGTGTATCACAATCGTAGTCAAAACAAGCAAAAGGTCAGGAGAACGGCAAACAGGATAGACTAGGCGAAACCAGAATCAATAAACAGGAGGACAAAAACAGGATCAAAAACCATGAAACGAGATACGAGGATTAAAGGCTTAGTACGGGTCTGGCGGAAACACACAATACTTCGCACTGAACAAAGATATACGAGGGGTTTAAATAATTAACGTAATCAAAGGTAAAACATAAACAGCTGTGAATAATGATAATGACACGTGAGGGAGACAACCAATAACAAGGGCGCCGACAGGACAGAAACCAAAACAAAACACACGTGTCAAAAGTAAACAGTGTCACTGACAACCCAGAAGTTCGTGCTGTTGCGCTTCGGGCAATTCATGCACACAGCGCGAGGGGAAATCCGTGACAGTCGGAAGAAGTGAAAAGGAGGCATTAAGGATGATTATTTTTAATGCATATTTTACTGTTTGTTTGTTTGTTTGTTTTTGTTTTTTCAGATATGTGTTGTATCCTTTGGATCTTTATAATGATAGTGGATATTATGCTCTAACCAAGTTCAAGAAGCAGTTCCTCTACGATGAGATAGAGGCTGAGGTAGAGTCTTACATCTTTCTTAGCATGCTATTATAATTTAGAAATTACAACCTATTTTTTTCCCCAGAGATTATAATTGATCAGCAATGATCATTTTGCTTTTTTGTCTAGGTGAACCTGTGTTTTGATCAGTTTGTATACAAACTGGCTGATCAAATATTTGCGTACTATAAAGCAATGGCTGGAAGGTGAGCAGTCATGATACCACAGTTACCTGTCCATTTAACAATTGGTTTAATATTGAATGTTTAAACTTGGATATTTTGAATGTGTAAATGTGTTTGTCTCAGTGTTCTCTTGGACAAGCGCTTCCGTGCAGAATGTAAGAACTATGGCGTGATTATCCCTTACCCCCCCTCTAACCGCTATGAGACACTGCTGAAACAGAGACATGTGCAGGTACAGCCTTCACTCACATACAGTACAGGTGTTGAACTTCCATGTCCTTTGAGCGTTTGTCTTAATACTTTATATCTAAATGTAGCTTTACTTATGTTTCTAGTTCTGTTGGCACCGAAGTAAAGTTTTGCTGAATATGAAAAAAAATTATGTTCTTTCTTGTGCGTGTGTGTCCAAAGCTCCTGGGTCGTTCCATTGACCTGAACAGACTGATCACCCAGAGGATCTCAGCAGCTATGTACAAATCCCTGGACCATGCCATCAGCCGCTTTGAGAGTGAAGACCTCACATCTATAGTGGTAAAAGTAGTGCACTACAGAATGAGTGTATTCCACGTATTGTTTTGTTAAAACATCAATATGATTGTCATCTGTGCTGTGCGTATATGTATTTTCCAGGAGCTCGAGTGGCTGCTGGAAATAAACCGACTGACTCATCGACTGTTGTCCAAACACATGACCCTGGACAGTTTTGACGCCATGTTCCGGGAGGCCAACCACAACGTGTCTGCTCCGTACGGCCGCATCACACTGCACGTCTTCTGGGAGCTCAACTTTGATTTCTTGCCAAACTACTGCTACAATGGCTCCACCAACAGGTCTGTGCAGATTCGCTGCAGATCAATAATTCTATGTGACTATATCAGTTGTAATTCCTTGTTCATTGAGTTTTACGTTGTGGGGCAGATTTGTGCGCACAGCAATTCCCTTTACCCAAGAGCCTCAGCGAGATAAGCCTGCCAACGTTCAGCCTTACTACCTTTATGGCTCTAAGGTAAGTTTTAGCACTGTCACACCTGTATGATCATCAAATATGTTGTGTTTAAAAACATTAAAGCCCCTGGCGACATGCTTTTGAATGTTTTAAACAATTGTGATACTAAACATGCGTCATTAATAAACATTTACCGGTGAGAAATCTCCAACTAAGGTCACATCTGCAAAAAAGTCTGATCTTCTACCCGATTAGAACTGTGTGGGCATGTCAGTTTGCTTACTGATTGACATCAGCATCTTCCTGGCAACATAAACAACTCCTGAACATTGCTAGTGCTAGAAAAGCATGTACTGTAGGAATGACAAGGTGGAGCTTCCATGATGCTTTTGTTTCCACACAAGTTGTGTGTCATTGTGTGGTGTGTTGATATATTTTACATGTCTCTAGTGGCATAGCCCTCGAGTTTGCGTGCACTTTACAGGTACTTCCCTTTCCAGCTAGTTTTAAAGGCTATACTGATCAAAAGAGAACTCAGCATTGCTACATTCAGAAGCATACTGCATCTGGTTTAATAAAATGAAATAAAATTTGATCAAATAAGATCAGTTATATAAGTTTATACAAGTCATATGGCCTTTCTTTGACTGTTTATAACATTGTGAGATTTTATCACCCAAACACAAATAGCATTTAAAAAAAAAACAGTATTCAATGATTTTTAATGTGCCAGTAAATATAAATATTTAGGCACCAATGTAGCTTGCCTGCCTTCATACAATACTAGGTTTAGAATATAAATCATGATTATCTCAATGATAGTATAAAGTTTATAAAATTTCATGTTTAAAAACTCTATAGAGCTGATGGTAAATTCACCAGTAAATTTATAAATTTGTATTTACAAGTATCAGGAAGAGTACATTTAAAATATCCATCAGTTGTGGGACAGAGCAGTCTTGATCCACTGTGAATGTATTGCCAGGTCAAAGTTAGATTTGCAGTTTTAATGACTAATCTTAAAAAGAACCGGTGCAGTCCATGTCAAAGTAATCACTTTAATGATCTAATGACTTTAATGGTGTGTTTAATTAAAGTATATTAATATTAATTAAAATTAAATTAATTTTAATTAATTAATTAAAGTATATTATATTAGTGCTAAGCAGAGACCTGTTTCTTGATTTAAGTGTAAATATTAACGGAATATAGTTGTATGAAGCTAAATAGTACTACTAGAAATAATACAACTACTGCTGTAATTCTCCATCTATAATCACCCACTGAGTGGTAATTTGTAATAATTACTTCATCTGGGAAAGGTTTATCTGGGTAAATGTTTGACTGCTGTTTTGTTTTTCTAATATCTCAATATGGCAAAAATCTACATATGTATGTTTACTTTATGCCGCCTGCATTATTGAGTCGGTACAAAAACATTTTATATTTCCAAACGTTACTTTTCCAACAAAAAATGTGTTACAGAAACATGTTTGTATGTTGGTAAAGAAAGCAACATATTATGTAACATATTATTAGACCACTTTTCAGACAAACAACATAATGAATGTTTTGCATGCAAAAGAAAAAAAGCAAGTGCAGCAGTCAAAGTTTCCAGAAGAACTGTGGTAGATTCTCCAAGATACTGAGTAAAACTTGGTAGCAAATTTCTTTATAAAACTGCACTATTAAACTAGGCCTGTCACAATACTTACATTACCGACTTACCGTATGATATATGGACATGACCGCGATCATTTTTGCTGAACTCGTTATTGCCCTTGTGTTTACATGCGTGTTTGTTTACATAAGAATGAATGTAACATTTCAGCCATTCGCGCTGCTTCTGTCCTCTCGTCTGCTCTAGTGCTGTCAAAATAAAATTTTAACTTTGAATATTCATCAAATTTAAGATAATGCACATTCGAATGCACACTCAAATTTAAGATGTGTAGCACACACTAGCACAGATTTGAATTAAAACATACTTTTGAAAAAACAACACGCAGGATGTTAACCATGCACTAACAATATTTTTTGAAGAAGAAAAATCTAGAAAGAATAGTTGTAGTGGTACAGATAATCCAGTCATAGTCAATAATGTTGGTGATTGATGTGCGTGAGCAGCTGAATCAGCAGTGAGAAGCAGAACAGTGAATGAACAGCGGTAAACTGAAGCGCTTTACTAGCGGGTTAATGAATTCACCCAAACATATCCTATACACATATGAGATTAATCAGATATTTACACAACACAAACTTAATATTACAACCTGCTTCTGACACAAATGCACCAGGGAACTTGAACTTAAGTAAGGCACTTGGTAGAACGATAAGTCACTTCGTGAATACACGCTTTCTGTAACAACACACTAAACACAGACGATGAAGAACTGAAGCATAAAGAATTCACAATATTGTATTACTATAGTGTACGCATTGTAACGTTATTATTTCACGAGATCAGGTTTTCATAACAAGGGCAGTTTTCTCATGTTTTTGTTGATGCATGTTTAAGTTAATATCTAAAATGTGTGAATATTTGGTTTCATTTTTGCAATATTGGCATCAACTAAAATGCTGTTCACTAATATTCGATGCTATTTTAGTCAGAGTAATAGTGACTAAAATGAATAAACATGACAGTGATGAAATATTGGGATAATTTCATCAGAAGACAAAAACAGTCTGAAAATTAACACTGGAACTGGCCTGAAAGTCTTAGTTAAATCTTGTGATTTGTTAACATCCAGGTTTGTTCTTTGCTGTAAACAAAATAACATGGTGCTGTTTGGTTTGTATTTATTTGTTGCGCCCTCTTGTGGACTGTTGATTTAAATATTTGGTGTTCACTAGTGTTTCCCCTAACTGATACAATGTCTTTAAAATTTGAATGTAATTAGAATTTTGGAAATATTTAAGTGAAAATTATAATTATATCAGAGGCATAAAATTTAAATGCCAATAATATCACTTAATAATATCACAATTATTTCTGGGACAATATATCGTACAAAAAAACCCAGTTATCGTGACAGGTCTACCTGAGACTACTGATTGTACAGTATTGTCTTAAAAAGCAAAAGGTTGTCACACCAAATATTGACTTATTTTTGTTTATTATTGTTTACTGAAAGGTTTAATTTCATTATTTTTTGAAGGCATCTTTGCTTTATAGCATTTCTTTGCATGTGCCTTAGACTTGCACAGTACTGTATATGTTATTCTTTTTTTGCAATGTGATGGGGGTTTTTTGTAAGTAAAACTCTTACCATATGATGTGCTGTTTGAGGAGATTGTGTGTGAAATGATATTTGAAATGTTATTCTCTGATTTACAGCCTTTGAACATTGCATACTCCCACATCTACAGTTCCTACAGGAACTTTGTGGGTCCCCCGCATTTCAAAACCATCTGCCGTCTCCTTGGTTACCAGGGCATCGCCGTAGTGATGGAGGAGCTGCTGAAAATTGTCAAGAGCTTGGTAGTGATAATTTAACAGTTTTTGTCAGTGGGATATCGTTTTCTCTTCTATAGCAGTTTATCTCTATGTAAGCAGTTTGCATTAGCCTCGTGTCTATTTTTGACCTTTGGTGTGTCACCCGCTGTGCTATTCAGCTCCAGGGCACCATTCTTCAGTATGTGAAGACACTGATAGAGGTGATGCCTAAGATCTGCCGTCTGCCTCGCCATGAGTATGGATCACCAGGTAGGATGGCTCACTCTCGGATTACAGCTGTCTTCTTTATTTTTCATCTACGTCAAATTCATGATAATTACAACCAACAAACTGCAGTGTGCAAATCTGCATTAGTTCTGTGATTATCATGATGATTGGCAGCGATTAAAAGACTCATTATTAGTTTTAATATTTTCCTTAAATTTGTAAAAAAAAAAATTTAAGCAGAAGCTACTTGTGAAACTTGCGATCTTTTAAAATTTATTTTCTTGTGTCCTTCACAGTTCTCATTCTTTATTATGGGGTATGTTTTTTTTTTTTTTTTTTTTTTTTTTTTTTTTTTTCCCCCCCAGGTATCCTGGAGTTTTTCCACCACCAGCTCAAGGATATAATTGAATACGCTGAGCTGAAGACTGATGTGTTTCAGAGCCTAAGGGAGGTTGGCAATGCAATCCTCTTCTGCCTCCTTATTGAGCAAGCTCTGGTAGGAAGCTACACATTCTGTACCTTTCACTTCGTTATTATAATTACTTAATTATAAATATTTAATTACTATTTTTAGATATGAAGGTTTTATATAAGGAATAATCCACAGCTAGTTGTGCATTACATTACTTTAATGCACGGCGTGGTTGCCTCCGCGGAGTGCGTTAAATTGTGTGACGCACACCTAGCCATGGATTATTCCGCTTATACCGTGGTCACTTGCCAGCATTGACAAGTTAAAGCTGTCATTGATGTTTGCCGTGCAAAATTTCAATGAAATATAAAAATAACAGTTCATTTTCATTATTTATTTCATATACAGGTCGTTAGATCTAGAATTGTGTCCGCTCTAAATCATACAGAGATTACATTTATTTGGATTAATTATAATAAATAATGATTATAATGATGACCTGCATCTGTGCCGCATCTCTATTAATAATGAAGCTCTGAATTTAACTGCTCTATGCAATTGTAACTGTATGTTACTATGGTTACAGTTGTTTATACGCAGCGCATTAATTTAGAACAGTGATTAAACTGATTGGAACTACCTGTGCACACCTTCCAGCCAATCGAGTATTCGGACAGACCATGACATAAGTAAATATATTGTTGCATGTAAACTCTGTATTTTCTACTGTATAATATTTTTGGGATAAATGTGAATTTAATTTAAAAATGTATTATTTTTACTTATCACCATGCTCTATTCTATTATGTTTCTGTGTCTGTTTTTGCTTCCTTTTAAAGTTCGCTGTCTTTCTCTGACTTATTGCAATATACAGTCTGCATGGCACATTTGTGCATTGCTTCCACAAAAATCAATTCTCTTTTCTGGGAGAGTTTCTTATAGCTTTGTAAATTCTTGGCAGCTCTTAGCCAATACTAGTTTCTGTCAGAGGATTTCATCTGTTAAAGGGGTTTTCATGAGTACTGTTATCTGAGGTACTGTTCGAAAAGCAGTATTTTCTCCTGATTCATTGTACATAGTTGTCACCCTGTACAATGTGTGCAGTGATTAATTTGTGTGTGTGTGTGTGCTTCATTACTGTGTGGATGATGTGTTAGTAGAAAATAGTGCTGCCCTCTGCCTCTAAAACGCAACTTTATTTTTCATTACACGCTGGCAACAACCAAAGGTGGTAAGGAATTAGGTCTAACTCATGTAACAAAACCACACAAGTTGCTTTGTTTCACTTTACATATTGTTCCTGGTGTCCTATTCTGCCATGGATTCAAAGATAAGATGATCACAGTCCCCAGACAACTGACTAAGCAAAGTTAGTATCATGTTGTTCAACAAGGGTTCAACAATGATTTTACGATGGTGATTATAAAAATAAATAAAAAATGTGAACATTTATTTCTGTTTGTGGATATTTTGTTCACTAAATGATGAAAAACCACATCTAATTTGTGGGCGCAACATGTAATAAAATACTGAAAGCATTGAGGCAGTGTCGTGCACAAACAGTAGGAAAGAATTGATTGGCAGCAATAAATTTGTTAGGATTAACAACTGGTGTACTGTGGGTATAAATGGGTTATTTGATTTTTAATTAATCTTGCTACTTCTCAGTAGCCCTGAGGGTCACCATATTGCCACTTATCTTAAGATTCTTTCTAGATTCAGAGCAATACTGCAAGACATGTTAGATGAACCATAACAAAAAATTCATGTCTGAAACAGTTGGAAATTTGCCTGGGTATTGGACCCATGAGCACCCAGTCCCCCTACACAGTAAAGAAGAAAGAAAAAAAAAAGCACTGCCGTGGTGGCACAGTGGGTGGTTAAGGCTCTGCGCTACTGATCAGAAGGTCAGGGTTCAAGCCCGAGCACTACCGAGCTGTCAGCAAGCTCTTGAGCATGCACCTTAACCATATCTGCTCCAGGGGTGCAATATTCTTAACAAGCTGGAATATGCAAAGAAAAGAATTTCACTGTACTATAATGTGTATGTGACAAATAAAGATGGTAAAGCATAGAAGAAAGAGCCCAAAGATCTTAGTTTTAGATTTGCATATTTTATTTGGTTCATCTGGTTGTTAAGTTTCAAAGTTGCTCTGAATTGAAGTTGGAAGTCTGCATACAGGAGTGCACCCCAATCCCTCTACAAGAGTCTCTAGTCTTTACAGTCATTACAATTAGATTCTCTCCAGGGCATTCATCAGCAAGTACAAATTGCAGCTCATTTTGATCCCAGCCCCACATACCACTAAACAAAGTGAAATTCTTCTTCTTGTCCTTCGTGTCCTCTGAATCCATGGCAGTATGGAACACTTTCTGGCTGCTCGTGATTGTCTTGCTCTGATGCGCTGATCCTGTATTCATTAGTCAATTGTAATATTCTGATGCTTGCCTTTTATGTCTGTGTTAAATGTATCTTATTTTGAAGTGTACTTTGTGATAGCCGATCACTGCACGCTGATCCCTCGACACCGTTCTGCACAGGGCACAAATCTGCGTATTGCTTGGTTTATTATTTTGTTCGACGTGACATGACAAAATCAGTGTGCCCTCATTTCACTAAAACTAATCACATCTTGTAATTTATTCCAGGGTCCATTTCCTTCAAATGCGCGAATTCTGTATTTTATGCTATGATATCAAGTGTTTCTGTCTGCCTGTGAGGTGGTTCTCACACAGGGCACGTTTGCCACTCAGGGTGCACGTGTGTTGTGGATACTAATGATGTCGTCATCAGCTAAAACACATGCGCAGGTTACTTTACTCGCTGAACAAGTGTGGACCCGCAACACGGGTCCAATGCAGCCGAACTTGTACCACCTCCTACAGGTAGTCTCGGGTTCTGTACTGCGGTGCGCTTCTCCATCTGCATGACAGCTAATGTGTCATGCAATTTTTCGTGCTCAGTTTTGGACTAAACTGCCAGTGTGAAAGCCCCCTGAGAGTTCATGTGTTTTAATCACTGCTCAAATTCCTGAAGCCATACAATTAAAATAGCATTTCCTAATCTAACCATGTCTGGCTGTTAATTTATTAGGTACACCTACGTTATCTGCACTCCACCATTGTAACGTGTAGAGCTACCTTAAAGTTGCTCTTTGCAAGTGTATAATTACTATAATGAATAATGAATGTTATTAATTCATATTAACATTGACTGAATTCTAAAAAACCTCGTGTTAGGCTCATAGTGTAGCCGATAGTGTGAAAAATTGCCTTTATCGGCCGATACCGATTATTGGCTGATACATCTGTGTATCTCTAATAATTACTGACTATAGTCCATCTGCTGCTATGTACAGTTCGTCAGCCCCTCTCTACTCCAACCATCCGTGGAAATGGTTCCCCATAGGACCATTGCTCTGATGAGAAACTAACACTGCGGTTAAAGGATGATCAGCGCAAATTGTGCATAGAAAAAATAAGCTACAGTCTCTAACTGTACACCTTCATGGCATGGTGTACTGACAAAGTTTGTGTGTAATAAAGTGTAAGTATATACAGCGCATAAAATGTCCAGCAGCATTTGTGTCTGATCCACTTGTGCGATCACCACATGCACACTAACATACAACTACTACATATTTATCACTGAAACACCCCCTGAATAATATCTGCTCACTGATGGTCCTATGGTACTTTCTTTACACTGATGGATGGTGTAGAGGCTGCAACAGATGGGCTACAGTATTATATACTACACAGTGTCCTATGCTGTAGGTGTACCTGAAAAAATGATTCATGCATATAGCTATAAGGTAGGTGTATGTAATAAACTATCAACTGAGTGTATTATAGGTTAATGATTTTAAAAAAATGTGGCAATTTTTTTTTAACAAGCTGGACTGTAGTTAGGGCTTAAAGCCAAGTTTTGTCCTGTGTGTGCACCATGGATTTGACATACATTTTACATCATACGTACAGTACTGTATATAATCACTGGATGACATCCATTTTGCTGTTTGTGTGGTTTCTTTAATTTCACAGTGGACCCAGGATTTCACCTCTGTTAAGTAGTTATGTTGCTCACTAGGTTTCTCTGGCGGTTTGTTTTCATTTTAGTCCCAGGAAGAAGTCTGTGACCTCCTTCATGCAGCTCCATTCCAGAACATTCTCCCTAGAGTCTACATTAAAGGTGAAGAACAAAACAGATTATGAATAATTATGCTCGACTCTTGCTGAGTAAAGCAGTAAAGCAGCTTCGAATGCTGAGCTTTATCCAATGCTATTGCTTGGTCTGTAGAGGGTGAGAGGCTGGAGGTGAGGATGAAGAGGCTGGAAGCGAAGTATGCTCCTCTGCACTTGGTTCCTCTCATTGAGAGACTTGGCACTCCACAGGTGAGAGACAAACATTTGTTGGGTGTGGTGCTGTGATGTCACTCAGCATGGAAAGTGAAATATGTGCTGCAAAAAAGCTGCTTGTTTTTAGTGCATAGTACTTATATGGCGATCTTCCTGACAGCAAATTGCTATCGCACGAGAGGGAGACCTGCTGACCAAGGAGAGGCTGTGCTGTGGCTTGTCAATGTTCGAGGTCATCCTCACGCGCATCCGCAGCTTTCTGCAAGACAGCGTGTGGCGTGGCCCTCCACCCAGCAATGGTGTCATGCACGTGGACGAGTGCATGGAGTTCCACCGGCTCTGGAGCGCCATGCAGTTTGTCTACTGTATCCCAGTGGGCACACACGAGTTCACAGCAGAGTATGTCGCTGAAATTACAATAACTTTGACAGAGACACAAACACAAAAACAATGAAACATTAAATGCCAGTAATAGTGCGTGTTCCACATGATACACCCTGTACTTCTTACAGTGATCTTTTGTGCGATAGAGATTTCAGGAATATTAGGTTGGTCTTTCTTGAGTCTACTGAGCATGCTACTGTATGGTGCAACTCTGTTTGTGTTTAGGCAGTGTTTTGGGGATGGATTAAACTGGGCTGGCTGTGCCATCATCGTGCTGTTGGGCCAGCAGAGGCGCTTCGACCTCTTTGATTTCTGCTACCACCTGCTGAAGGTCCAGAGACAGGATGGCAAGGACGAGATCATCAAGAACGTGGTAAGTGTCATCAACAACATGGTAGGTGTCCTCTATGACCTTGTGGAGTTATTAAGGTGATATGGTGGGAGATTTAGCTAAACTTTAATATCAGTATATTTTCTAAATACTTCATGGTAATTATGTCATATTATACACATTTTTATGGAAAAGCAATACAAAACGTATTACTCAAGTGCCTTTTTTTGGTTACCTTTGATTTACATGAATTACTCAACTGTGATTAAAAAGTCTATTTTAAAATGTCTAACAGTAGACAACTTTTACCGATGTCTCATTTAGACCTGTATACCCATCTTCAATTTTTATTTGCATCAGAAATGTGCATAATGATTACCTGCAGCACTTCAGGTCCCTGCGGCTAAATCACAGCAGTGCTGATATCCAGTACAACAACATGATCACAAGTGTGATATTGCTTTTATACAACAGTTCAATAAACAATAAACTAATATAGAGTAACTGACATTTCAGACAAAATATTTCAGACGAATATTTAGTTTATTTTGGCCCCAACAACTAAAATAGTTCCCAGAGTAGCCCCAGCTAGATAGGGCGTTGTGTGTTGCCATGCCAACACACAGACTGACTGACAGCCTATAGTAAGTGTAGTAAGGGTTTCAGTGTAATGAACTATTGCTAGAAGTGGAATTAATATGTGTGGAATGATACAAACAGTGAAATGTCCCAGTGCTCTTATACTAAATATCAGCACTTTTGGAATGCTTGTCCAATCATATTAGTGGACCAGAACTATCTGGTGTGTAAAGGATCAAGATTTTAAAACACCAACTATGGCACAACATAAAATTGTGCAAAAATAAATATAATTGCTATAATTATTTCAAGATTATACCAATGCATACTTGTCTCAGGTTGTTCGAGGATGCTTTTGGTTTTCTTTATTTTTCACCTTCTTTCTTTTTCAGGCATCTTTGTACTAACTATAAAAGGATGGATAAATATTGAATATGTTGAATAGTGGAAAAGAATATAATGCACATAAACAAATGAATGTCCAAATTAAATTTCAAATTGAAACGTGAACTAAACACAACCCATCTTTGATTTAAAATGCTAACTACATTGCAACAGCATGGAACACTTTTTCTAAGTACACACGCAGTAGGTGTTCAAACTAAAACGAAACTCACCATCTTCACCTTGCAGATGTAGGCTTGTAGACTGTAGCTGCAGTGAAACGTCAGGTCACATGATGTAAACTGACAGTCAGCAATCGTGTGCTTTTATTTAAATAATTATTTCATTTGATTTGATATGGGCCTCAGTCAAACACAGAAAAATTCCAAAAGGGCACTGGGCCAACAAGGGTTAATGCTTTTCAAGCACCTGAGCTCCATGAAATGCAACTTGGCAGAAACATGGGGGGGGGAAATATCAGCTAAAAATCAGATTAGTAGTATGCTGGCATTTTAGTTTTGCCTTTGCTGTGAAAATACATCTCTTATTGGTTGATTACAAAACAAATCAAAGAAACATTTTTTCTGAGCATCTGTTTCAGCAATAGTTATAAGCATGGAAATAGTTATCAGCATGGTGTAAAGTAAACTGAAAAAAAAAACATTGAATAATGCTGAAACTTTTCAACATCATATAATATCTTATTTATCACTTTCCATGCCTTTAATTTACAGCCCTTGAAGAAAATGGCTGACCGCATCCGAAAGTACCAGATCCTCAACAACGAGATCTTTGCCATTCTCAACAAGTACATGAAGGCTGTTGAGACGGACAGTTCTACAGTTGAGCATGTTCGCTGTTTCCAGCCTCCTATACACCAGTCCCTGGCAACCACATGTTAAAACCCCCACAACCGACCACTTACACGCTTTCCTCTGGTGTTGGCTGGTTTTCAAACATACACGCTTAAAAGGTAAAGGTAATTTACAAGCGTTTTCTCGACCACTGTTTTAACAGTGGCAGACATACCTCCATACATGTCCAAATTAGATCCTCAAGTGAACTGAAGGCCTTATCCACTGTTCTGTGAACCTCGATTCTGGACAACCTAATAAGATTCCTTAGGTATCACATCAGGTCCTGCCTATAAAACACAAGGCAAATTATGGTAAAGTAAAGAGTAACAAATTTAAATATAACTATTAAATTAACTAGAGCACATATATATAAAAAAAAAAAATTGTGATTTTTATGGTGGTTTTTTGTTTGTTTCTTGGGGTTTTTTTGCATGTCCATTTTTTAAAAAAGTTTTCACCTTTCACTTGTCCACCACTTTCAACTAAATTCACCTTTTAATTTTTAATGTATGTGCCTAAAGACATAGGAGCAAAAAGAATCTGGTTCATGGACACTAAAGTGTTAATCTAGTTTGCATATTTATTTATCATTCTTATATTCTTTGGCACATTTTTAAAAGATCACCATATTCTGTTTCCTCCATTACCCAGTTAACTCTGCTTTTCTGAATTGTTTTAAAAGCGTATTATATCTTCTATTTTCCATCTTAAATGTCAGACAAAATTAAGTATTTGGTGTGGTACGTGTTCATTTTTTATAATGTAATATGTCCTGAGTATTTGCCTAATCTACAGAAAACAAGCCCCCACCAATGGTTGCAATTATTAACGTCTCAGTTTATGGACAGCTTGTCTGGGCTAATAATGTTTTAATTCAAAGTGTGTATTTAACCAGTGGAAATGTTTAGCATTGTGAATTCACATAATCTAAATTTCACAGTTGTGTTGCAATGGAGGATGAAGGATTTCTTTTTAAATACCTCTTGATTTGATTTAGAGGAAATATCCTATATTTCAGTTTCCCATCATATGCCGTGGAACACATTGTTAGGGGAAAATGACCTTTAAACTTCCATTTTCTGTACATAAGGACAGTTATAAGACCTAAAGCTACTGTTGTGAGTGAATCCTCATGAACTCATCTCTTTCCTGAGTTCAGGATCTTTTACATACCTTTCTCTTTTAAAGTACTTAGTAAAGTAAGGGTTCCTTTTCCAAGTCTCTGTTCACATACACCGTTTTCCTTGCGCCTTGGAGGGCTTCAATTGTTTAATGATAAAAATGAAATGAAAATTCTGAGGCTTTGCTTTTAATGCTGGCATGACGGGTGTAACTTATTGTCATCTTGGATCTTATTGTGACATGGATTTTTGTTCATATTGTTGTACAAGTGATCAAGTGTTTTAAAATAGAAAAAGGAAAAACATAATGAAATGTACAACAAATGGTTGTGCAAATGGATTGAAAATTGCATTGTATTTCCATGAAATAAAAAAAAAATCTAACTGAATCTTGACTTGAGATTTACTATTGATATCAATATTTGTACCAAAGGAGACATATTACTAATGAATTGAATACAATCATAAAAATATTGGGGGGGGAACCCTAAATATTCTTCTCACCTCTGTTATGTTACCTCTTACCTCTTGTAGTTGATGTTAAAGCAGCAGAACGAGAACATTAGGATGCATCGGTCAAAGAGCTTAGTTGCAATTAACATCTATTTCCTCCATGTACAATAATGACAGAATGGTAGATTTGTTTGTAAAAGTGAGTTAAAAATGAAAGAGTAGAGTTGTTCATGTGCAGTGCAAATTCACAAATAAAATTTATTTAAGTTAATCACAGCAAACTCAATTGCCTGATTCAGAAACCTGGGTTTCCTAGGTTTCGCCACAAGACACTGAGCAGCGCACCAGGTCCGCTTGGCAGGGCACACAACATTCCCGGAACAATTCTGTACAAAGTCTGTACTGGGGTATCTAGCTGTTTGCCACTCCACAGTCCACTGTGAAATCACAGGTATCACAGTTAATGATGCCACACCTCTCCGTTCATCTGAGACAAAAAGTCTGAGAGGAAGTCAGCAGGTCCCAATAACTAGCAAGAGTAACAGTGGGAACCAGGTTGTTGTGGACCATTTTGGGGCCACCAGTAGAACTCTGTGGTTCAACTTCTGAGTTCTGCTCAATGTGGACATTGAAAGAGGTAGAAACACATACATGTACAGTAGGGCACAAGTCTAGTGTGTCCTGTCCCAGAGGGCCATCCTGCTCCACTAGAGAGAGCTACACTCAATAGTGAGATGACTGCATGGGCAAAGAGGTCCACCTTTGCCTGTGAAGCTTTTCCCAAATCTGCTGCACCGCTCCTGGGTGTAGGTGACACACTCTTGTGTGTATGCACTGTCAACATGTCCATCAAACTACTGCACTGACTGTGCAGGTCAATCAGTGAGGCTAGTCATCTGTGAGCCCACTTGAAGAGTTGTTCCATGTGATGTGGGGGTCATTCTTCAAACTCCTATGGCTCCAGGAGAAATTGCCTAAATGGACCCAAATGGGGGTGGGGGAGGAAACCCCTTTAAAACCTTTGCCCTTCAGATGCAATAATAACTCTGTGGAATAACTGTTTAAATAAATCACATAAATCAATAAATATGTATGTAAATAAATCTAAGGAATAACTCAAGTGTCTGTCACAAATTATATTTTTCCCATACATTCACTTTTTTAAGGGTCATGTATAGCTCATTCAATGCTATTAAGCTTTCCCCTTAAAATGGTATTGTGCACAGTCTGTCAGATTTATAACATATCAACTCCTAGGGGAGCATATTTTTAGTAAAATTATTTCAATTTAAAAATGGCACAAAATTATTTTATAGGGTGTTCATATACTACTGGTATTATTTCCTGAGCCCAGCTGACTGCTGTTCAACTCAGGTCTCAAAACCATGAGGGCATGGTAAGCAAATGCTTGATGATGTTTGATGTGAACATTACTCGAAGCTTTTGACCTGTATCGTCATGATTTTATGCATTGCACTGCTGCAGCATGATTAGGCTGATTAGATAACTGCATAAATGTGCAGGTGTTCCTAACAAAGTGAATTGTGAGTGTACAGTTCCCTCTGAAAGTATTGGAATGGCAAAGCCAATTATTGTTTTTGTTGCTATACATTGAAGACATTTGAGTTTGAGATAGACAATAGATCTATCTATTGACAAAAGACAATAGATCAGAATTTCAACTCAACATTTCCTGATATTTATATCTAGATGTGTTACTAAATTAAAATAGAACATGGCACCATTTGTTTGAACCCACCCATTTTTTAAGTGATCAAAATTACTGGAACATGTGACTAACAGGCGTTTCTTGCCCAGCTATGCCCTGTTAGACTGATTGTTTAAACAAGGGTTTTGTCTTTGTTTATTTACAAATAAACTCACATTCACACACACACACACACACACACACACACACACACACACTGCAATTAGATATAGCAGGCATCAGGCAGACAGGGCTGTTTGCACCTGATCCATCTGTTTGTTCTTCTTTAAAAATAACTCTGATATCTCCCCCTTTCTTTTCATGTTTAACTGATCCTGTGCAAAAATGTAACAGTCTATGGTTACATCTAATCATCCAATTACCAGCATTTTAATCTTAATTACAAATTCTCATTTTCATAACAGTACATTAAAATCACCTGAAGTTAACATTTAGCAGTTTGGTCATTGCTAGCCCTCCTCTGAACTAAGTAACTGAGCTAGCTAATCAGTGACAAACTGCTAAATGTTAACTCTCTGAACACTGACAGCTGTAGCCTATTTCCCCACATTAACTAAACATCTGTATACTGTAACTTACACACTGCACGGTATATGCATGTCTTACTAGCACAGATGTAGGCGTAAGTATTGTTATGATAAATTGCAAACCAATCTCTCTAATCTGATGAACTGGTAGTGTCATGGTAGCATAGGGATATGTGCAATATGGTTATATTTGGTAATACAGAGAGTACCGTTTATACTGTTAGTCATAGGCAGATCTAACACTGGCATATAAAGTTAACTCTGGCATAAATTTAACTTTGGCATAAAGTTAACTTTGGCCTAAAGTTAACTCTGCCATAAAGTTAACACCAGTATAAAGTTAACACTGGCATAAAGTTAACAATGGTATAAAGTAACTCTGGCATAAAGTTAACAATGGCATAAAGTTAACACTGGTATAAAGTAACTCTGGCATAAAGTTAAAACTGGTATAAAGTAACTCTGGCATAAAGTTAACACTGGCATAAAGTTAACACTGGCATAAAGTTAACACTGGTATAAAGTAACACTGGCATAAGGTTAACTCTGGCATAAAGTTAACACTGGCATAAAGTTAACATAAAGTTAACACCGGTATAAAGTTAACTCTGGCATAAAGTTAACACTGGCATAAAGTTAACATAAAGTTAACACCGGTATAAAGTTAACTCTGGCATAAAGTGAACTCTGGCATAAAGTGAACTCTGGCCTAAAGTTAACACTGGCATAAAGTTAACTCTGGCATAAAGTTAACACCGGTATAAAATTAACACTGGTATAAAGTTAACTCTGGCATAAAGTTAACACTGGTATAAAGTAACTCTGGCATGAAGTTAAAACTGGTATAAAGTAACTCTGGCATAAAGTTAACACTGGCATAAAGTTAACACTGGTATAAAGTAACTCTGGCATAAAGTTAACACTGGCATAAAGTTAACACTGGTATAAAGTAACTCTGGCATAAAGTTAACACTGGCATAAAGTTAACTCTGGCATAAAGTTAACTCTGGTATAAAGTTAACTCTGGCATAAAGTGAACTCTGGCATAAAGTTAACTTTGGCCTAAAGTTAACACTGGCATAAAGTTAACTCTGGCATAAAGTGAACTCGGCATAAAGTTAACTTTGGCCTAAAGTTAACACTGGCATAAAGTTAGCTCTGGCATAAAGTTAACACTGGTATAAAGTTAACTCTGGCATAAAGTTAACACTGGTATAAAGTTAACACCAATATAAAGTTAACACTGGCATAAAGTTAACACTGTTATAAAGTTAACACTGGTATAAAGTAACTCTGGCATAAAGTTAAAACTGGTATAAAGTAACTCTGGCATAAAGTTAACTCTGGCATAAAGTTAACACTGGTATAAAGTTAACACCAATATAAAGTTAACTCTGGCATAAAGTTAACACTGGTATAAAGTTAACTCTGGCATAAAGTTAACACTGGTATAAAGTTAACACCAATATAAAGTTAAAACTGGCATAAAGTAACTCTGGCATAAAGTTAACACTGGCATAAAGTTAACACTGGTATAAAGTAACTCTGGCATAAAGTTAACACTGGCATAAAGTTAACTCTGGCATAAAGTTAACTCTGGTATAAAGTTAACTCTGGCATAAAGTGAACTCTGGCATAAAGTTAACTTTGGCCTAAAGTTAACACTGGCATAAAGTTAACTCTGGCATAAAGTGAACTCGGCATAAAGTTAACTTTGGCCTAAAGTTAACACTGGCATAAAGTTAGCTCTGGCATAAAGTTAACACTGGTATAAAGTTAACTCTGGCATAAAGTTAACACTGGTATAAAGTTAACACCAATATAAAGTTAACACTGGCATAAAGTTAACACTGCTATAAAGTTAACACTGGTATAAAGTAACTCTGGCATAAAGTTAACACTGGCATAAAGTTAACACTGGTATAAAGTAACTCTGGCATAAAGTTAACACTGGCATAAAGTTAACTCTGGCATAAAGTTAACTCTGGTATAAAGTTAACTCTGGCATAAAGTGAACTCTGGCATAAAGTTAACTTTGGCCTAAAGTTAACACTGGCATAAAGTTAACTCTGGCATAAAGTGAACTCGGCATAAAGTTAACTTTGGCCTAAAGTTAACACTGGCATAAAGTTAGCTCTGGCATAAAGTTAACACTGGTATAAAGTTAACTCTGGCATAAAGTTAACACTGGTATAAAGTTAACACCAATATAAAGTTAACACTGGCATAAAGTTAACACTGCTATAAAGTTAACACTGGTATAAAGTAACTCTGGCATAAAGTTAAAACTGGTATAAAGTAACTCTGGCATAAAGTTAACTCTGGCATAAAGTTAACACTGGTATAAAGTTAACACCAATATAAAGTTAACTCTGGCATAAAGTTAACACTGGTATAAAGTTAACTCTGGCATAAAGTTAACACTGGTATAAAGTTAACACCAATATAAAGTTAAAACTGGCATAAAGTAACTCTGGCATAAAGTTAACACTGGCATAAAGTTAACTCTGGCATAAAGTTAACACTGGCTTAAAGTGAACTCTGGCATAAAGTGAACTCTGGCATAAAGTGAACTCTGGCATAAAGTTAACTTTGGCCTAAAGTTAACACTGGCATAAAGTGAACTCTGGCATGAAGTGAACTCTGGCATAAAGTTAACTTTGGCATAAAGTTAACTCTGGCATAAAGTTAACTCTGGCATAAAGTGAACACCGGTATAAAGTTAACTCTGGCATAAAGTTAACACTGGTATAAAGTAACTCTGGCATAAAGTTAACACTGGCATAAAGTTAACTCTGGCATAAAGTTAACACTGGCATAAAGTGAACACCGGTATAAAGTGAACTCTGGCATAAAGTTAACACTGGTATAAAGTAACTCTGGCATAAAGTTAACACTGGCATAAAGTTAACTCTGGCATAAAGTTAACACTGGCATAAAGTTAACTCTGGCATAAAGTTAACACTGGTATAAAGTTAACTCTGGCATAAAGTTAACACTGGCATAAAGTTAACTCTGGCATAAAGTTAACACTGGTATAAAGTTAACTCTGGCATAAAGTTAACACTGGTATAAAGTTAACACCGGTATAAAGTTAACACTGGCATAAAGTTAACATTGGCATAAAGCTAACACTGGTATAATGTAACTCTGGTATAAAGTAACTCTGGCATGAAGTTAAAACTGGTATAAAGTTAACTTTGGCCTAAAGTTAACACTGGCATAAAGTTAACTCTGGCATAAAGTTAACACCAGTATTAAGTTAACACTGCTATAAAGTTAACTCTGGCATAAAGTTAACACCGGTATAAAGTTAACTCTGGCATAAAGTTAACACTGCTATAAAGTTAACACTGGTATAAAGTTAACACTGCTATAAAGTTGGCTTGACGTTCGATATTCGCAGAAATGCGCAAATTTAGGGACCGTCTCTAAAGTTACATACGACATTGGTATGCGTTTCTAACCTCAATAGCATTTGTAGAGAATGACATACAGTCATAAAACCAACTGTATAGTGTTCATCTAGGTGTCACTTATAACGCACACCTTTTAGAATTTTGATATTTAATAAACTAAACTATTAAACCATGTGTATATTTGACATGAATTTCACTACCAAATGGGCTCATACACAAAATGTACTATAATTTAAAGCTCAATAGCATTTGAAGGGAATGACTTACAGTCACAAAACCAACTGTAAAGTATTCATTTAGGTGTCATCTATGATGCACACCTTTTAGATTTTGATATGTAATAAAATAAACTGACAAATCATATCTAAACTTTGTGAGGTTTTTATACCGTATGGATTCATACACAAAATATACCATAATTTAAAGCTCAACATTTAACATTTAACATTTGAAGGGAATGATGTAACATTGAAGGGAGCGACTGTATGTGCTCCTCCCCCTGGCCTTGCAGAGAACTTCACTCCTCCCTCAGACCTTATGGAGAGCGTCGCTCCCTCCTCTAGCTTCATGGGGAATGTCACTTCCCCCTCAGGTTCTGCCTTGAGTTTGTGCAGTAGCCATCGCTCCACATTCAAGCCAGGCTGGGGATATCATGTCATCTCTCTGCAGTACGGAAGAAACAACCCCACACCCGAACCTCACAGAGCACGGCAAATTCCTGTCTAACGTCGACGAGACAACCTCTCAAGCCAAGTTCCTGTTCAAGGTCGATGAGATGGCCTCTCAAGACAAGTTCCTGTCCAAGATTGCTGAGATGGCCTCCAAAGTCAAGTTCTTGCTAGAGGACAACAAGGTGACCTCCTATGCCCAGTTCCAGTCTGAGGTCGACGACACAGTCTCCCAAACTGTACTCCAATCTGAGGTCAATGTCATGACCCACAACGTTATGGTGGCACCTGAGTCTGCTGACATGGCCAACAGTGTTCCTGTTCCCCTGAGGACGTCGCTCTGCCTTCCTGTTCCGCTGAGGACGTCGCTCTGCCTTCCTGTTCCGCTGAGGACGTCGCTCTGCCTTCCTGTTCCGCTGAGGACATCGCTCTGCCTTCCTGTTCCCCTGAGGACGACGCTCTGCCTTCCTGTTCCGCTGAGGACGTCGCTCTGCCTTCCTGTTCCGCTGAGGACGTCGCTCTGCCTTCCTGTTCTGCTGAGGATGTTGCTCTGTCTTCCTGTTCCGCTGAGGACATCATGCTGCCTTCCTGTTCCGCTGAGGACGACGCTCTGCCTTCCTGTTCCGCTGAGGACGACGCTCTGCCTTCCTGTTCCGCTGAGGACGTCGCTCTGCCTTCCTGTTCCGCTGAGGACGACGCTCTGCCTTCCTGTTCCGCTGAGTCATTCCCTTCAAATGCTAATCAGCTTTAAATTATGGTATATTTTGTGTATGGTAACCATGGTAGTAAAATACATGGAAATTTTTACACACAAGTTTATTTTATTAAATATCAAAATTGTAAAAGGTGTGCATTATAGCTGACACCTAGATGAACACTATACGGTTGGTTTTATGACTGTATGTTATTGGCTTCAAATGCTATTGAAGTTAGAATCCTACATACCAATGCCGGATGTAACTTTAGAGACGGTCCCTTAATTTGCGCATTTCTGTGAATATCGAACGTCCAACATCAAGCCAACTTAATGCCAGTGGATCAAACAGGGACAGTGCGGTGGTGAATCGGCGGAGATACAGAGATGAAGCTGTGGGAGCACACACGTTGTTAAAGGCTGGTGGATGTTGTTTAATAAACGGAGCTACCGGAACTAAACAGATCCATGCTTGTATCGCCTCATTTATATGTGCCGTCCTAACATTATCTGTTGGAGCCGTATTAACTCACACAGCGTGTCATAAAAGTTATTGAACAAACAAATCTGATGCTAAACCTTAAAAACTTACTTCAAATATGATGTTTTCTTATTCTTCGATATCTTGCAGCCATATTCTCTTGTCCTTCTTTCGACAGGAGGTGAAATGATGCGTCAATCAGCATCAGCAACAGCCAGTAGCGAATAAAATTTTGGGGTGGCACCCTGGACACCCCTCTGATACCATATCAACTAATAAAAGAGCATTTTCATGTGTAGGCCTAGGTGTTGGCTAAGATTCATTCTGAAATAAATGTGATGGGAAGGCTGTGTTTCAATAGATTATCACTTTCTTTTACATGAGTGGCTAAAAGGGAATTTTGCGTTAATAATGTATTAACCACAAACATTACAAACATCTTTGTGGTGCTGCATGGTGCATATAATAACAACAACAAAATCTACAGCCACTAAATGAACAGAATGAACTGAAAGAGTACAGTGTATTACAGATACAATAGTTTGATTTGTCTCCAATTACTATTATCTTTCCAACAAAAAAGGTATTGCAAATATCCCTGATATGAGACATGCACACAAGTTTTAATATTCTGGTGATAGATTTTATTATTATTATTATTATTATTATTATTATTATTATTATTATTATTATTATTGTTGTTGTTGTTGTTGTTGTTGATGATGTTCTTCTTCTTCTTCTTCTTCTTCTTCTTCTTATTATTATTATTATTATTAGGTTGTTATTGTTGTTGTTGTTGTTAGTTTAAGCTCTTTCTCCGCATGAAATATATTTATAAATTAAGATTCTGGTGATATTATTATTATTATTATTATTATTATTGTTGTTGTTGTTGTTGTTGTTGTTGTTGTTTTAAGCTTTCTTTCTCCGTATTGAAATATATTTAATTTTATTTATGCTATTTCCAGATGCATTTTCAAAATATTTTCTAGGCTACAGACAATTTGAGTATTTTGCAACAGAATACAAACATTTCAAGTACATTAAAAAAGAGACTGTTTAAATGTTCAAGTATTAACCGAATTATTAATTATTAAGTATTATTAATTAAGAGCTGAAGGCTCTTCAGCACTGATGCGTGTTATGTTTTGGCATTGTTAGTACAAGGCTGATGAGTTTTGGGGGAGGGGGCACAGAAGAGGCGGTGAGTTTAAATAGCCTGCAGAGTAAATGTTTGCTTTGCTCCAATAAAAATGACACCCAACACCCCGAGTCTACCAGCCAGCTGCCTGTCAGGATGAACACAAGTCTGAAAATGTGAAAAGAAGATGAATAATTAAATGCTCATCAAATGCTCATAACAGAAATTGGAATTAAGAATGTGGGCATTTATTTTTTTTTTCCCAGTCCCATTACAAATGAAAAAAGCATCGGTTATTAAATTAGTTAACCATCAAAATTTGAAGTTAATTTTATTGAATTTTTTTTTTTTTTTAATATCTAAAATCTCTCTCTCTCTCTCTCTCTCTCTCTCTCTCTCTCTCTCTCTCGGTTACAAAACGAATAGCCTACGTAGTGTAGAGAAAAAAATAATGTTGAAATGTTCATGACCCCTCCCATTTAAAAATAAAATTTAATTAAAAGACACAACTCCACTTAATTATTAGAACAATATAAATGAAGACAATCTGTCACGTGATTCTGTTAAACCGTGTGCTGTTTCTCCTCACTAGTAAACAGTCTACAAACCAAATAAAACTATATAACCTTAATATAGGCTAGTTATTTCACTCCTTTTGAGCACTGAAATAACCTTTGTGCATACGTTGTATAGCCTAGTTTATTATTATTATTATTATTATTATTATTATTATTATTATTATTATTTCACAAGTGCAAATAGACCTAATCCAACATATTCAACATTATTTTGAACATATTTTTAAGTTCAACAAAACAAATAGACTTCGTATGAAAACTGTAATGAATGTCCTGGTCACACAATTGCACATTTTCACCATGTAGCCTACTACACAGTTATAGAAGGGATGTATTTATTTATAATTAATGTAACTGAGGATGGGTTCCCTTTTGAGTCTGTTTCTTCTCAATGTACCCCCCCCCCCCCCCCCCCAATATCATCTCAGGGAGTTTTTCCTTTCCCCTCTCGCCTCTTGCTCATTAGGGATACATGTACATTTTTGTCCTAAATTCATGCATTTCTAAAGTGTCCATTATTAAAAGCAAAGTTTTATTTATTTATTTATTTATTTATACAAATAAAACAGAACTGAATTTAATTATTGTAACATTTGCAAATTGAAATCGCGTCCCATGGATAACCAATACATAAACAGATAACCAATACATAAACAGATAACCAATCCATAAACAGATAACCAATACATAAATCAGATAACCAATACATAAACAGATAACCAATACATAAATCAGATAACCAATACATAAATCAGATCTTTCTGAGTGCTTCTGTTTAAACTTATGAAAAACAAGACCTTGCCTGGTTCTGTATTCGTGTCTACTGAAAATATACAAGAATGGATCTAACCTTTTAAATAAGTGTGTTTTCCTGTCTATGTAATGTTAGCTATTTACATCTGGCACTTGTTTAAGGTTAGTCGCTGTTGCAGCACTTGTATTGCTGGGCTTGTTTAATAGCCTAGCACTAAGCCAGGACTGTATTTTTATTTCCCATGTAAAGAATAAATGGGAATGTGCAGAGGGCAGGACGGTGAGCTGGGCGGGAGAGTCGAGCAGACGAAAAGCTCTCAGTCCTCACAGCTCCTCTTAGAAAGCTGATCAAACTGCTCATGCTCCAAACCTGGGAGAAGTCGGGTTTCTGAAACCTTGAGGGCTTTTTTAAGTTGATGATAATAATAATAATAATAATAATAATAATAATAATAATAATAATAATAATAATTTAAAAATAAAGTACAATAATAAACACGCTATAGACTATAATTTCGTACTATAACTTCCTGAAGAGTAGAAGATATGATTGGCGGAGTGAAACAGGAGAGATGCGATGAATGGCCGAGTTTTTACACGAACCAGGTAGGACTGTTTCCTTTACTATCAAGTGAAAAGTTGTATTTTTGTCTACTGACCCCGAATAAGCCTAACTACCGACTGCGTTCAACCAATTATTCAAAATAATTATTTTTTTAATTTAAAATACAAACAGACTTGCCAATTCTTGCCTTAGTAAACATAATTATTATAATTATAATTATATAAAATATTATATTTACATTTGCACTTATTCGTTTTTGCATTTTTGCATTGTCTTGTTTTGTAAGCTACATTCGGGTAGTTTTAAAGGAAATAGGACTAACAATTAACAACATGTAATTGAAATAAATAAGAAATGAACATTAGTATATTATGTAATATAACAAGAGGACTTTTTTTTACTAGGCCTACGTGAGAAATGGCGTCATGTTTTTACGTCATATAATTTCCTGTGAATATGTGAAAACACGTGGGGGAAAATAATCATTTTCTGAAACACAAGTGGAATAAAATTCAGCATTTCCCCACGTCAAAGCATTTCTTTCTGCAGGTCTAGGCTTAGCTATATAATATAATATAATATAATATAATATAATATAATATAATATAATATAATATAAATGTAGCTTAAAATAACAATTACATATGCTACTTTGCATTTAACAAAAATAATATTATTAAATAAATTGCCTACGTGACATTTAGTAGACTACATTTTGTATGCGCACTTTGTGTGTGTGTGTGTGTGTGTGTGTGTGTGTGTGGTCCGCCTGTACTTCATTGATTGACTCTGTGATTGGGTTCCTCGGTTCCCTCACTGACTCTCACTTAATGTCGCGCGCTCTGTTCAGCAATCAGCGTAACAAAGCGGGTATACTAAAAGACTTAAAGGGCGGAAATATGAGCGACAATGTGCAGTGGGAAAAAAAGTGGACAACGGAGGTCACAAGCTGGTCTGAAAAGAGCCCTCCGTCACTGCCTTTGACATGAAACAGAAATATAGCGGACGGCGAGTGAGTTAAAAAGGAACAATACGCGGGTGAAGGGAGGGATAATGACGGGGTTATCGGCAGGGTGGGTGGCCCGCATATCATTTACATTGAGTTAGCCGAGGTGAGCTAATGAAGAATACACGAATCTTAAAAGAGGTGCCACACCGAGGAGGAATTCCAACTGAAATCATAACACTGGCTCATGAGCTCGGTGCATGCAGTGTTTAGGGGCTACACAAAGAAACAAAACATAAACAGAACTTAATGGCTGTCGCTGATCATTTAATCTGATTCGTCTTGAATTCAGGACTACAATGAGAAAACAAAAACATACATAGCCTACTTAAATACATTTATTCCCTTCATACACACTCAGAAATAAAGTTACCACACTGTTTTCCTTGTCAGTGGAGCTACATATTTTATACCATCTTTGGTATATGTATATATATATATATATATATATATATATATATATATATATATATATATATATATATATATATATATATATATATATATATATATATATATATATATATAACCTGGGAAGGTAAATTAACAATCAGTTAACAGTCCCCTACAGCTAATTAACAGTCCTTCCTGAGTTGAAGTGGATGTGTTAGTGCAAAACACTAAAATGAGCAGGACATGGGGTACTCCAGGACCAGGGTTGGGAACCTGGGTTTTAGAGTAAAGCTTTAAAAGTACATCAGTCACCCTAAAGATCCAATTACATACCTTAAACTATTTTTAAAGGTGAAAGATACATATTAAACATGCACCCATCAACAAGTGAAAGTACAGTTTCATACCTTTATTTCTGAGAGTGTAGAGGCACTCCTGTTTCATAAATCTGTATGTTTCTAAGATACAATTTAAATCTGTATTTAAATCTGCATTTAAATATAAATCTGTATGTTTCCAAGATACAATTTTAATGACTGAACAGATTTCCTAATATTCACTTGCCTTTTAGGTTCAGACTTATCGTGGAGCAGACAGTATGCGATTAAGCAGTGGGCCGTATTCCTCTCCAGAGCATCGCTATCATGTCTTCAGTCTACAAAGAGAATCATTGGCTGGAGAAGATATAGAAAAGATTGAGACTCCACCAGATGTCCTGGCCCAACAGAGATGTCCTGAAACAGATCATAATAGTCTGGAGCTTCCAGACCTGAAATCAGTGTACCGGAGATCCTTCAACCACACCAAGCCTCCTTATTCCTACATCTCACTAATTTACATGGCTATCCAGCAGTCACCATCCAAGAAACTCACCCTGAATGAGATCTATGACTGGATCCGCCAGCTCTTCCCTTATTACCGGCAAAATCAACAGCGTTGGCAAAATTCCATCCGTCACTCCCTTTCATTCAATGACTGTTTTGTGCGTGTCCCAAGGTCCCCGGATTCTCCAGGGAAAGGCTCCTTCTGGACTCTGCACCCTGACTCTGGCAACATGTTTGAAAATGGATGCTACATGCGCCGGCAGAAGCGTTTCCGGTGCCAGAGTACATCACCATCCACAACTAAAAATGCTTCAAAGAAGGCAGACAGAGAAACAGTAAAGGAAGAGGGCAAGAAAAAGACATCAGAGGTTAAATCGACAGTCTTATTGTCTATCTCTCAGCCTCAGCCTTCTAAACCTCCTATGCCAACAATGTTTCCAACAGTCATGGATTGCCCTCCCATGTCACCTTCACATATCCCACCTCAGCAACACACCACACACTCACTGACTCCATTTCCTCCATCCTCCGAACCGTCTGCACACCTAACAAATATACCTTGCCCAACCATGTCAACACTTCAACCAACCACCTCCTGCCCTCTGGAGCCTTGCGTTCATGGAGAACCCTTCTTCCACCAGCCTCTTTCTGTGCCACCAATTATGGACTTTCAGTGCTATGAGCCTCCTGTGAGTTACCCTGTTTATTATCCATCATCAAGCTCCAGCATTCATCAGTATAACCCATATCTCACAGGAAAGGAGGAACCCTCATATGCAGGAGACTCAGTGTGCTACTCTGGACTCATGTGCCCACTGCCAGTTTTAAGCTCCTCGTGAAGCACTAGTTTACCCGTTTGTCCGAGCTACTTAAGTGCTAATTATGTATTTTCACTGACCTTTGGAAAATACTGTATATAAATTAAAATTTTAGATAATAAACCTGCCCTCGAATGCAAATGTGTTTGTCATAGATATTTTGACAGGACTCATAAATCGGTTGCTAGGTTTCCTCATAAATAAAGTTAAATAAATTTTATTCAATGTTGTCATGTACCAGATATTACTGAAGTCTTTGTGGTTGTATTTGATGTTATAAACCTTAACTGAACATTTCCATATCTGAACAATTTCGGTTTTGGCACTATTTTGCATGTGACCATAGATTTTGGTGGGGCAGGATGACATTAATAACAAACATAGCCTCAAACAAAATGAAGTTATCACAATTGATTTATGCTATAGGCTACTCTCCAGTGAATTTTTAGAGGTACCCTGTAATTCACAGCAAGTGAGTGTCAGAAACATAAATTCATCCTGCATGAGCATGGGGCAGAGAAAATCTTGCCCCAGTGGACCTCTAGTAGCACTTGATGCAGTTCTCATTTTTAGCCACCAGGTTTAATAATGACTCTATGGAAGCTAAGTGGGGCCCAACGATTTTGCAAGAATATCAATGGAGCATCGGCACATTTTTTTAACCATTGGTCATTCAAAAGAGGTAATTCGTATTTCAGTGGACTTTAACGTGTATGTTGTTGTAAATGATAAATATTTGTTGAAATGCTGATATAAATAGTAACCACTGCTGTTCAACATCCCTTAAGATATTCAAATAACCCTTAAGATATGAGCAGGAATATAGGAAATCAATAACACAATATGACTTACATTAATTTATACATTGAAATAAGCAACAATTTCTTTATTTAATATGTGGCATGGAGGTAATATCCAGGATAGGTGAGTAAATAATGTAGCACAGCAAGTGTGTGGCATCTCATTCTCCTACATGGATATGCCGGGAAGGTTATTCAAAAGGTCCTGACTTTCCTTCCACCCATACTGTGCTAAGCTTTGTATCTTGGGAAAGCAGCATTGTGTACAAGTGGATGTGGACAAAAGGATGACACCAGCTTTAACGACAGACCTCCCCAATGCAGTGTCTTCCTCAGCAGGGGCACCAGGACACCCACAGCGATCTGAGCAGAGGCCATGGGCTCCTCTGTGTGTGTCCAATCCACAAAGAAAGAGTGAGGGATGAGGAGTTCATGAGCTTTGAGTTGTGACTGCCAGACTGTGAGTTCCACATTGAGGTGGACACGGATATGACTGATGAAGAGATTGTCTTTGATTAACCCCTTAAACCCTTAGGATTCATCATCAGGTCCAGACTTACATTCTTCATGCTTAAATCTACAGTTTGAAAAACTGAATAGTAACCTGCTTTTTAAACCATGGTTTATAAAAGGCTTTTTTAAATAGTATGTGCTTTGGGTTCCGAGTTGGATTTGTTCAATAGATCAAAAGGCCTTTATAATATTGAAATGTAGAGTTCACCAACTGGATATCAAAACATCAGGCTTTTTCAGTCTAGAATTCAGTCTGGAGCACTCTGTGGGTGTGGGTAGGGAAGGTCCAAAAGGGCTACTTCAATTCATTGATTCTGAAGCAATCAGATTAGAAAATATAGAATGACAAATTATATTATAGAGAATATTTAATTGTGTACTTCTTGAAGCCAGAACACTGTTCTACATTTTACTATTTTCTTTGTCTTATACAGTATATAGGAATTTCAGCTTCAAAAAACAAACCTATAAGTAAAAGAGTTTACATGCCATAGAAAATATCCTTACATGAAAATATTCTTACATAAATACATATAATCACTTAGATACCACTTTATTCTAGTGTAGCATTGCTATTACAGATATCACTCATTCTATTTTCAATCAAGACTAAAAGTGGCTTAATAAAGTGGCATACACTGATACCGAACTGAATGCACTGAACTATAATTTTCAGCTAAAATAATATAACATTATAGAATGTGAGCTGCTATTCAGGAAAATAGTGAGACAGGACAATGCTTGTAGCAGTTGGTTTACAGCAGTAACAGATTCAAAATGTCTGCTTTGACTTGCCACATTGGAGACGTTTTGTTCCTCATGTCAAAAGGAGGGCATGTGACTGGGCAAAGAGTAGCTTCTGCAGCGTTGTCATGGCCACCCGAAGGAAAGACTAGGCTGGTGCAGTTTACACAGTGGCAGCTTTTTTTTTATCGTCTGTCTGTTAATGTGCATCTCTGCTAGCGTCCCTCTGTCCCTTTTCATCCATGCAAACATGCCTGTTCAAATAGCCATCGCTTAAACAGTCATCGCTCAGCCCCATTACCCCCTCACTCGGCCTCCTCTCACTGCCTGAACTCCAACTCACCCTCCTCCCCTAGGCTGTGCTTCCAATCTAAATATGAAAGCGTTCAAACCCTTGCTACATTCAAATTGCATATATTGGGAAATTAGGGCAGTTTCTGCATGCTGTATAAGGGAAGATGATCTGTTCTCCCCTAACAGTTCTGCTTCTCTCTCACAATTCGTTTTTCATTTAATGTCCTCCATTGTGATCTATTCCCTTTATTTCTATTATTCTCTGTCATATCTCTCCTTCTTTCTGTGGCCTGAGCAGAACCACCTGTGTTTGCACAGTGACAGTACTGTGGTTCTTTCAGGGCAAGCTGATAAGCTCCCAGCAAATAACATAAAAGCCTGAGGGATTCCCCACACCGGTTTGTCCTCTTTCATCTCTTTGTAATTCTCTGTGTTGTTCTCCATTAATCTTTCAGTCTGCTTGTCTGTGTTTGCTGTATAGGTTATAAACCTTCTTCATATCCTGAAAGCACAGAATTGTTGGAGCTACAGTCCTATTGCAGACAGATATGAGAGTTTTTATATATTAAGATGTCCCTGAAGTAATGTTTGATCTTCTTGTCATTGGTCACTGATGAGGTCACCTTCATCAATGAGGACTGCAAGTGGAGCCTAATCATAAAAATGGTCAAATTCATCACCGGAATTCACTGGCTCGCCTTTACCATGTGCATTTTCTTCTGAATCACTGTGCAAACCTGGGTTAAAACAGTTAATTAATAAATACATAGAAAATAAAATAATAAAATAAAACACCAAGCAACCAAGGGGCTACACTATAGACTTGGAAGGCAATCCTAATGCATAGCTGCTCAGTGCATATCTCTGAGCTGACAGTCATGTGATAAAATGACTCCATGGAAATTGTTGCCTTTTTTTGACATATTTGGACATTTGATCAAGTAAACATTTGATCATCTTTGAAACAGTGCCTATTAATGAAGTTGATATACTTGAACAAAACCACAAGGAAACTTAGGTTTGTTTTTTTTTGCCCCTTTTAGCAGAAATAACTTCTTGTAGGCGTTTTGTATAATTGTCCAACAGTCTTGCTGTATTTTTTTGACCACTCTTCCATGCAATATTCTTTCAGTTGCAAGATGTTTGAGGGTTTTCTTGCATGTAATTCCCATTTCAAATCCCCCCCAAAACATTTCAATGAGATTCAAATTCAGGCTTTGACTAGGCCATTCCTTAACACTCCATTTCTTCTTTTTGAGCCATTCCTTGGTGGATTTGCTAGTGTGTTTAGGATCATTATCCTGCTGAAAGTTCCATAGTTTATAGAATTTATAGTTGAATCAATGAATGCAAGTTGTCCAGCCCCTGAGGCAGTGAAGCAACCACAAACCATAACATTTTCACCACCGTGCTTCACAGTTGGTATGAGGTGCTTCTCCTGAAAAGCTGTTTTTGGTCTGCGTCAAACATGTCTGCTGTTACTGCAACTCTATCTTTGATTCGTCTGTCCAGAGCACATTATTCCAAGGCTCTGGGCTACTGATCAGAAGGTCGGGGGTTCAAGCCCTAGCACTGCCAAGATGCCACTGTTGGGCCCTTGAGCAAGGCCCTTAACCCTCCATGCTCCAGGGGCACTGTATCATGGCTGACCCTGCACTCTGACCCCAACTTCCTAACAAGCTGGGATATGCGAAGAAAAGAATTTCACTTTGCTGTAACGTATATGTGACAAAGTCTTCTTCTTCAAAGGCTTTTTCCTGGCACGCCTCCCATGCAGGTCAAATTTGTGCAATCTCTTTCTGATTGTAGAAGCATGCACGTTAACACCAACAGTTGCAGGACTTACTAGCAGATCCTATGATGAAATTTTGAGATTTGTGGAGACACTTTTTGCATCATGCTCTTGGGCTGAATTTGATGGGAAAGTCAGTCCTAGACAAATTGGCAGTCGCTTGAAATCTGCACCATTTGTAGATTATTTTCCTTATGGTGGAATGATGTATTTCAAATCATTTGGCGATCTTTTTAAATCCCTTGCCAGACTCATAGCCATCCACAACCTTTTTTCTAAAGGCCTTACAGAACTCTTTAGCTCTTGGCATGATGACACCACACACCTCAATAACAAAGGGAAAACCAGACACTAGATATGAGAGAGGTATAAATAAGTCATGTTCCACCTGCACTCCCTAAACTGGCTCTAATCCATCCATCCATCCATCCATCCATCTTCTACCACTTACTCCTTCTTCAGGGTCACGGGGAACCTGGAGCCTATCCCAGGGAGCATCGGACACAAGGCGGGGTACACCCAGGACAGGGTGCCAGTCCATTGCGGGGCACAATCACATACACACTCACATACACACATTCATACATTACGGACACTTCAGACACGCCAATCAGCCTTACAATGCATGTCTTTGGACTGGGGGAGGAAACCGGAGTACCCGGAGGAAACCCCCGCAGCACGGGGAGAACATGCAAACTCCGCACACACATGGCCCCGGCGGGACTTGAACGGTGAGGCGAACGTCTAACCACTAAGCCACCGTGCGCCCCAGGCTCTAATTTTATGGATTTGAATGTGTGATAAATGTAGAGGTGTACTTACTTTTTACATGTGACTGATCTGTTTTTTGTTCATTTAAATGATGAAAATTACTACAAAAAGTCAATTTTATGTCTCATTTGATAGCGTGTATCACCTATATTAATAGGCACTATTTCAAAGAAGATCAAATGTTTGCTTGTCCAAATATGTCAAAAAAGTCAACAATTTCCATGGGGTGTACTTATTTTTTCACATGACTGTACAGAAAAAACTTTAAATGCGGTTACTGTGTGTTCTAATAAAAAGCTTGTTTTTATGTTGTTATTATACACTGTAATAATATCTTGAATATAGTGAAATGTTTCTAGTATTTCCTATTATAAGATTACAATAAACCAAATATAGAATTATTAAAGCCTCTAGATAGTTGTACTAATTTGAAGCTTTTAATAATCTTACTGTATTGGCAGATAATTTTTCAGGTCTTTAGCATTTTTAAAAAAAAAAAAAAAAAAAAAAAAACCAAAAGCAGCAAAATCAGCAACAGATTACGTAATGTTTTAAATAATATTAAACGAATATGAAAAGATTTAAAGCTTGAAATGAGAAACAATCTAAAACAGGCTGTATTTTGCTATTAATCTGGATAGGCTAAGATGAGCCTATTCTGAATTTAATCACCCTTAATATTAAATTATCCTTTACTTCATTTTTGTCCTCATTAAATGATTCAGTAAGCTCCTGCACTCTGTAGAAGGGGCATTATCAGCCTCGGTGAGGGCACTGTGTCACATATCAAGAAACTCTGGACTCCAGTTCCCATCAGCCACTGCACTGCACTAGCTGTCACATGACCACCTGCACCTGATTCACGTTTTGTTAATGAGCACTCTTGTGTGTATATATAGTCATTGTCTGCACTGTTTGCTTGTCTTTCGTTGTCCTAGACTCTTGTTGTTTATGTCTCGGTGTTTTGTTTCAAGCCACAGTGTTATATCAAGTTGTCTTAGTGTCTTTGTTTCATAGTACGTTTGTTTAAATAAATGTCATTATCTGCACTTGCTTCTGCCTCAACCTCGATACGTGACACACTGTCACCTCATATCTACAAACTTAACTACAAACCTGTTACAACTTACCAGTTGTGGAGGTTAGCATCTAAATTATGAATCTAAAATATTTTCTAAAAAGTTATTTATCTTTGAGCTGCTGAGGAAGCATTGTTACACGGAGAAGCATTGTTACATTCTACATGAAGTACCTCAAATTATCGTCTATACATGGGTACATCAGTTAATCTTTTATCTATATATTTACTGAAGTGCCCATGAATTTCATGTAAATTACACAATGACAGCATGGATTTGACATTTATTGTCACCTTTTGATTTGAGTATTTCGTCTGCTTCATCTGCCCTGCATCAAAAAACAAAAGAGCTCTATAGTTAAAACAAAAACAAATACAGTATTTATTGTTTTACATAAAATACGATTACATGGGAAAATACCTACTGGTGTTGCAGAGAGTTGTTCTGTGGTGCGAGAAGACCTTCAATATCATCATCACCATCATCATCATCTTCATCACCATCATCATCATATATAGTATCTTCAAGAACAGGATGATTTGACCATGGGGTTGCTTTTTCTACTATCACATCATCCTCATCATCATCATCACCATCATCATCATATTTAGTATCTTCAAAAACAGGATGACATGACCATGGGGATGCTTTTTCTACTATCACATCATCCTCATCATCATTATCATTATCCTCTATGTTTGCCTCCTTCTTAGCCAGGTCATCTTCAGTGTCATCTTTATACAACTCTCTGAGACTAAAAAAATTATTCAGGGGTTAATCAGGAAGCAATATGATTAGTAGAAGCACGTATTGTCTGTATGGTGAAAGTTTTGTACCCTACCTGTCCTGGATGCTTCTTTCTGAACCCGATACCAAAACTTCATTGCAATTTCCTTCTTTATCAGATTCATAATCATTCTCGTTGCTCCTTCTTCCTGATGCTCTGATTTTCTCATCTTCATATCCCTGCTCTCCATCTTCCTCCTCCTCTTCTCCTATTCCTCCTTCCTCTGCCTCACTTTCTCTCACAGACTCCACCTCTTCAAGAAGGGATTCCTTAACAGACGTGTTGCTTCTTAAAGGTTCCTTCTCCTGTGCTTCTTCTTCATGTGTACTGCTCTGCTCTCTGCATGTTTCCTCAACCTCTACTTCTTTATCCTGTTCTTCAAACAGACATGCTCTCTTCTCTCGATTCTCAGTTGAATATCTGTTTGCCACTTCATTCACTTGCTTCGCTCCAGTACTTAATATATCTTCTTCCTCCTCTTCCTCTTCCTTATTTTCATGTATCTGCAACCCTCCTGTCTCAACTGTACAGGAAATGCTTGTGAATTTTCCCTCAATCAGGCTACCATTGTCTTTGGTCTCTTTCACTAACTGTTTAGGGGAATCTACAGCAAATTTAGAAGTCCTGAAGGGATTTTTTATTCTCCCATTAGACTCTCCACAAGAAATCAGCAGATTTCTCTTGTGCTTCTTGTGGTTTGGAACAGACTGACAGTCTGATATTGAGGATGACCCCTGAAAAACAGCATCTTTCCTTGTGTTGTGTGGCTGTTTTTCTTCTCTTCTCTTCTTATTTCTTCTCCTCTGAACTTCAGTAGGAAGGCTTTTGACAGCTTTAGAGGACAGATCACTGCTTTCACTGGTGTCGCCATAGTAATTTGATATATTCACTGTGGACATTCAAAAAATATACTTAAAAGGCATACTAAGCAAGCTGTGTGTGGATCAGGACTTTACTGTATTTGGATTATTTTTTGGTGGATATTGATATAGTGCCATAGAACTAACATGTCGGCATATCCTTCTTTTTATTGTCAGAATTTTTTTAGAAACACTGGCTTAGATGCATGTTATATTCATGGGTGTGGTCACATGGGTGTCAGTCACAAACAATGAAAAAGGATTGTCATCCCACCTCAGAGATCAAATCATCTGAGAAGTATTTTACTCCTCTGCAATTCATGAAGAAATAATTAATCATATCTAGGTTACATTTACTTAAATCATCTAGTGTTGTAGGTGATTTGATCCAATCCCTTGAGTAATAGAATGAACAGAGAGACAACAGATGGTTGACAAATTATTAATTTAAAAAAACACCATGAAGTGTCTTAGTAAGGTGTTGGGCCACCATGTGCCCCCATAGATTCTAATCTTTTACAATATTTTGTTGGACACAGACATAGTGCCATAGAACTGCAGACTTGGCATTTCTTTATTTATTGTCAGAACCTGCCATTTTCTCTGTATTCTCTAACTGGGGCTTAAATACATAAATTCTTCACAAAATTCATAATTATCCAAGCATAACAAAAACTCTGCATTTTATGACTTTACTTTAATTCATGACTTCACTATTACTGCACACAACTACTGGTTGACGTGAGTGTAATCTTGCCTTACCTGGCTTAGTGTGACTGCTGTTCACTTTCTTCCTTTGCTTCTGCATGTGATGATTCTCACCTTGAGAGTTTGATGATGATTCTTGCCTTTTCTGCCCTCCTTCTTCTTCTCTTCTCTCCATATCCCCATTAATCAAAGGCAGGTATGACCAAGAAGGACAATCAGTGGGACACTGAACTCTCAGGTTAAACCTTTCACTCCCAGATGCCCAGGAGTTTGGATATTGCCTCAAATGTTCATAGGAAGGAGGGTCTTGCGGGACTACTGAGTAAAGACTGTGGAGTGGATCACCGGATAATAGGTTGGGGTCAAGCAAAGATGAATTCAAAGCTTGGTGAACATTCTGGATGTTTTTGGTGTTCTTTGAGATGTTACTATGCTCCGGTTCAGTTACTGGAGGCTGTAACGGAGTTAACCACATAGAGGGAAAGGAAGAATGGATGGAATTTTGGATGTTTCCTTGCATGTTTTGTTTGCTGCCTGGGTGGAATAAACCATGCCTAGATATTGGGTCTTGAACAGAAAGTAAACAAAATGGTGCTCAAAACACATAAAATCACCATATAATCAACTGCATTCAAAAGGCTCAAATGAATTACATAATGTTAAGAAAAATAAATCTCCATGCATGACATACACTATATGCCCAAAACTTTGTGGACACCTGACCATCACACCCCCGTATGTAAGTGCTTTCTGAGCACCCCATTCCAGATTTAGTGCCCCTTTGCTGTTATAATAACCTCCATGCCTGGGGTGCAATCAGCATTCCAGTTCATCCTAAAGATGCTCAGTGGGGTTGAGGTCAGGGCTCTGTGCAGGCTACTCAAGTTCTTCCACTCCAACCTTGGGAAGGCTCATATATGGGTCTGATGATTAGGTGTCTACAAACTTTTGGCCATATAGTATACACTCTTAAGTCTTAAGTCTAGAATCCGTAAGGATTCTTCAGCTTGTCCCTTTGTGAGAACCCTTAACAGTCTGAAATACTGTAGATCCTTTTATTTATCCCCCCCCCACCCCCCGCCCCAAAGGGCATTGTGATTTGCAGGTTTTTACCTTCTCCCATATTATCTCTATGCTCAGATATATGTGGAAGGGAATTAAAGATGGGACAATGAGATGGGTCAGGAGAAACAGCTGAGGGAGAGATGATTCTAAAAGGGTGCTTGTTGCGTCTATCTATCCTTTGACCTTCCTCCTCCATCTGTGGTGTGCAGGCCTTTAGGTGCTGTTCTATCATCTGGACCTACATAAAAAATACAAAACATTTTGAAAGCTTAATCTTAAAACCTTATGGTGTATCCAGAGTAAAATTATCCTCTTAAAGCAGGACTCTCCAATCTTATCAGTCTTCAATGGATTGTTACTGTGGCTCTTATTTGATGGGACTGAGTACACTGGTTTGCAAATAAGATTAAATATCCTTGTGCCTAAAGCATCCAGAATATATATCAGATTAAAACATATAAGAACTACTGAAAGTACCTTTGGCTGTTCTGACAACCTCTTGTCTTGCAGCTTCTGCTGCCATTTAGGGTAGTTCTCCTCCAGGTACCTCTCATACTCCATCTGTTTAAAAGTGAAAAGGTGAGTTAGTCCAGAAAAACCAAGGGGGAAAAACAGAGGCCTGGTTCTAATGGGCCACCATGACCTTTATAATCTGTTCTAAAATAAAAACATTTAATTCCTCAGAGACACTGAAAACAGTATGTGAACAAATGGCAGTAGTATGTTTACTAGTTTACTGACCCTTATGGTGTTCATGGCTTCAGTACGAGCCACCAAGTCACTGAGGGTCTTCTGTGCTCTCTGGAAATCCTGCAATAGTTTCTGGTTATGGTTTCGCGCCCTACGCTCTCTCTCACTCAGCTCCTGCAACTGATACTGCAGCAGAGCGAACCTGCTACTGCACACACACATAAAAGAAGGTGAGGAGGCATAAATGAATAGGTAAAATGCACTTGGCTAATGTCCAGGGGTAGAAAATGCACTTTGTGTCTGTACTTATGTATTTTTTTCGTGTACTTGAGTATTATTGAAATTGAATACTTGTACTTACTTACGTACATTTCCAAGAAAAATGTTTTTTAAATTCTTCTTATTTATTAACATTAACTGGCTATACTTAAATAAGTCACCTTTTTATGGCAGTTTAGTCTAACATCGATTCTGGTAGTTAACATAATTTGCTAGCCAGCAAGACAAATTCTAGCTAATGGTAAATAGTGGTTATTTACATGATATTACTTCTGATGTATTCATTATTAAACTATGCTGCATTTGTCATGCATAAGACATGCAACTGTACAGACTGGATAATGTTTTCAGACTTCCCTTTCATTTCGATGCATTTTTGGCTGGATAATAAAAGACTTTTAATTAAGACTTTAACATGCTGCCTATACATTCACTTAAATACAATTTCTCAGTACTTTTCCATGGAATGGGTTAGCAGAGTGCAAGCCCTAGAGAAAGCTTAATTCACCTTTGCTTAAATCATTATGAAAATATTGGGAACTTCTGAAGTATGAAATAGGTAAATGTGTGAGAAGTGTCTGTAGCCATATAGCTAAACTTAAAAAATGTGAGGAGGAAGATGTTTTATGTTCCAGGCCACAACACTACACAGCAAAATGGAATAATTCATCAGAGGCAGATGCTTTAGAGCTCACAGACTCAATTAGATGACAAATTAAGTACAAGGCTAAAGGTTCCTTCAGTTCATACAGTCAAGAAGGACATCTACAGCATATGTTTTTAGAATGGAAAAGCACTCTTATTCAGAATCAATCTTATTCATAACTTATTAAGACCTTAATAGTAGTGGGGAGATGATCCATACCAAAGTTTCAAAGTCGTCTCAAGCATTTGAAGCGCTGATGTTTCAAATCAGCGTTTTGATTTGCGGTTCACATTCTCATGCCACATGATCACAGTTCAAAATGGGAGGAAGGGTGGGATACACTCTTTCCTCTATCAAACTATCACTATCAATCAAAGTAACACTAGCAAATCATGGGTGTTTGTGTGCTCATGCATGTGGAAGGGGCAGCTAGTGCTTTCCTCCAAATGTGTTACGTTGCCTTGTGATGCAGGTTGAGCAACAGTCCAAAAGGATGTGGTTAGCTGGTTTCATGTGTCTTGGTGGAAGCATCCGATAGCCCTCAACCTCCTGTACTGGTAGCTGTCATATGATAAGGTAAACCTAATGGGTGGGAACTGGGCAAATCTAAATTATGGAGAAACTCTGGTCTATAAATCCTTTATGTTACTCTTTATGAATCAAAAGTATATTATATAAAAGTATTCCAAAAAAATCTGCTTTTCTTTTCTTGTGTTCAGACTGTGGGACCAGCTCCCCTTGTGGGTCGAGAAGGAATTGCATATGTGGCAAGTTCCACATTTAAACAACAGAACGCTGTACATGAAAGATTGGATTCACAGTAAATAGTTCATTACTGTGAAAATAATTCTATCACTCTATCTCCGACTATCTCCAACTATCATTAAATAAGTAATTAATACCAGTTAACTATATTAGAAGAAAAAACAAGGAAAAATACTTAACATTTTGACAAAAAACGATAAAGGATTTTGTTGAAAATGTAATATTCACTGCATTTACCAGTGAACCCTTATGCTATGACTTAATTTCATGTTTTTATAATAGGGAATAATTTGACTGTTTTTGAAGGGTTTTTTAATGTAAGTTTTCAAAAAATTCGATAGTGCGGCTCAAACGTGAGTCCCATGTCTCACTGTAGGAATAATAAAATAGACATGCTGGGGAAAAAAGAAACCTTGCGTGTTCAATTAGTCAATTCAGTGCCCACTGAAAGCATTTGTGAAGTGTATTCTCTCTGTATTCAGCAGGATCAAGTGTCTGTGTTGAAGCACTTCAGCGTTTAAAAGAAGCACGTTTCTACAGCTCAGAAGTCACTAACTGCTTTTATCACAGGAGAAACAACACCATAGCTCTGTTTATTTGAGACTGTTCATTTGTAAAACACCTGACACTGTACTTCCATGTTTGGATAAAATCTATTCACACATGCCAAATATACACATGATAAATCAGGCTGGTTCTTCAAATCTGGCCCTGGAGGTCCACTGTCCTGCAGAGTTTACTGTACCTACAATCTCAAGCTCACAATTTTTACAGCAGAATGCTACTATAGCAGACTTATTTCTGTGAAAATTTCATATCTGTTCCCCCACCAGAGATATCCATAGATCGTCTATACGAGGGGTCGCGGGGAACCTGGAGCCTATCCCACGGAGCATCGGGCACAAGATGTACACCGTGGACAGGGTGCCAGTAAATTGTAGGGCACAATCACATACACATTCACACACCCATTCGTACACTATGGACAATTTGGACATGCCAGTCAACCTACCATGCATGTCTTTGGACCGGCGGAGGAAACCAGAGTAACTGGAGGAAACCCCCACAGCCGAGAACATGCAATCTCACACACAGGGCATTGGCAGGAATCGAACCGCCAACCCTGGCGGTGTGAGGCGAACATCCTAAGCCACCGTAGGCCCCCCTCCAGAGATATATTACCCCGAAAATGAGGGTAATTTTAACAAAATTGCACTTTCTTTCCTAATTAAAAAAGAGAAAAGTCTAAACTTGAAATGTTCTGCATGCACACTATACTTACCTAGGTACCCCCTAAAAAATTAAGACTGAGACTCGAACCCTTCCCATTATAAATTGACCCTAAAAGTGGAACTGTGAGCAATCTTGAGCATTAAATTTGGACTTAAGTTCTAAGTCTAAGGAATAAGAATATGCAAAATGTTTATATATAATTACATGTACCTTGTGATGTGCTCTAGAGATCAGATTTTGTTCCAAGGAGCTAGGCCCATCCTGAGCCATGATGCTGAGGTTTCTGTAAACAGCTGTATAACCAAAATTTGTGTACCATGACACAAAAATGGCAAAACCTTGTGATTTTTCCAATGATAATGAGTCTTTATTGGTCACATATACAGTAGAGCACAGTGAAATTCTTTTCTTCGCATACCCCAGCCTGTCAGGAAGCTGGGGTCAGAGTGCAGGGTCAGCCATGATATGGTGCCCCTGGAGCAGAGAGGGTTAAGGGCCTTGCTCAAGGGCCCAACAGTGTCAGCTGTTCCGACCTTCCGATCAGTAACCCAGAGCCTTAACCGCTAAGCCACCACTGCCCACCACCAATGCCAAAGTGAGGTAATCACTCAAAAAACAGGAAAATTAAAAACAATCGCAGCGACCTGCATTAGACCACTTGAGATGGAATGACCCAAATACAAAACTTTTGTGTCCACAAACTACTCCCTCCGCCATTTTAACTGTCCAGCAAAGGATACCCGTATGCTCCTTCAAAAAATGGCCAGATGAGGGAAATAACGTCAGAAGACAGGATTCGGTGGAAAATCTCGATTTGTACAGGACTCAATGCCTTACGAGCCAGAATTTTACTTAATGTCGCCCCCTTCTGCCAGTTAATTAACATTATACTCTCATTTATTCTCATATAGCTCAGTTTCACAGTAGCTAAATTAACCTCCAAATCGCCAAACCGACTACAGTGTAGAAATTTGTGTTATAGTAAATTTATAATACATATACACATGCTATTATATACATATAATAGTAGACATCTATCTATCTATCTATCTATCTATATTATTTATTTATTTTTTTTTGGGGGGGGGGGGGGGGTGAGAAACAGCCGAGTAGCTGTGATGAGAAATGAGACCGTACCTTGTGAAGTGACTCGCACAGCGCCAGTTTTTATATCCTTTACTGCTCTCCATCACTGTCCATAAAACATTATGGCGAAACCCCCATTGCCTGAACAACTGCTATACAGATTAAAAGATTTAGGGATTAGGGATTTAGGAATCCTCTGTGAAATGGTCACAGGGCGATAGTGTCACTCGTCAGACTGACACATTTATGAACACATTTATGTGATTGGTCCTTTGGTAAGATTATTTCCCCATGTTCTTATTAATTAGTGGGCTAATGTAGGCTTCACTTTAAACCTGGGGAGTAATTTTCTTATTGCTTGAATGTGAAGTGTGAGTCGTATCGCCATAATATAGAAATTATATGAATGTAAATGCTTGACATATCAACAGTTTGTTGAACTGCTTAAGTCCATTATTTCTTGTAAGTAGGAACCAGTGTGTCCCAACCGTTTGCTCTTAAGGGACGCTTAAAATTGTAACACAATAATCATGTGCCGTGCTACTGTTTAGCTTGTTAGCCAACTAGCTCTTTACCTACGTTGAGAGCTCAGAGCTCATTTCCAACACAACATAGAAATAAATGGATCGACACGCCGGTATAAATATTTCACGTTTGTTTTAGCCACTAAGCGGCTAAGCCGATGTGAAACAGGGCAGCTGTTCTTAATGTGCCATGATTGGAGCTAGTTAGCTGACTTAACTCACTTGCTAAACTTGAAAGACAGCTTTACAAGGCTTTTAGAATTGTCCCAGACATTAATAAGCCCCTCTCATATTACTTATTCATTTAAACTGGACTACAGCGTGACACCTGTAGGAGCTATGGACTAGTTATTGATTTGTATGAATTTAGTGTCCTGCATCAAGACGATTCGTACATGGCTACCGGTCACTGAGCAGAGTTTTAATAGAAACTGCTGGTAGATGGTGAAGATGGTCAGTTTTGGGAGGAAAGTGTGGTGTGGGATGGAGAAGGGCTTCCGCTACCTGCCCATCGTGCTCAATACAACTCTGGTGTTCTCCATCACGGCTGAAGTGAGCTATCTGGTTTTGATGGAAGCCCCCTTGGAGCCAGCACAGAAGGAGTCTGAGTGGTCTGCTCATTGGAAGACCATGCATCTGTTTGCCCAGTACTTCATGCTGGGAAGCATAACATGGAACGCCTCTCTGTTCCTTAAAACCAACCCAAGTATCCGTGGAGTATTTCTTAATGGGGATATCGTGGGGCAGGGTTGGAGGTAATTGACATTATATCATTTGCACAGTATTTGTCTCATATTTCCTGTGCTCTTCTCAGCAGAGCGCACTCAGCCCTGGCTACACATCAGCATAATGTGTATATTGATATTTTGAGTGCTATTATAACAACTTTTTTTTTCCACTTGTCTCAGATACTGTTACACCTGTGAGACACACACTCCTCCACGATGCTCACATTGTTATGACTGCAACGTGTGTGTCCTGCGTCGAGATCACCACTGTGTCTTCTTCGGCCAGTGTGTAGGCTTCCGCAATTACCGCTACTTCCTGAGCTGTCTGCTGTTCATGTGGGCTGGTCTGCTGTACGCTGTGGTGATGAATGCTGAGGTCTTCATCGTCATCTTGAAGGAAGGTGTTACCTTTCACAGCTTCATGCTGCTCATGGTGCCATGGATTATGCTGGTCACTGGTAAGTGTATAATGAGCAGATGTTTAGGCCAGTCAGGGTCTTGAGGTATTGTATAAAGATGTTTTATCTCTTGTCCGGTCATCCACTTTATTTACTGATCATTTTATGTAATGCAAAAAGAAATTCTGTATCTTATAAGGTTAGGTTTTGTGTTTTTTAGTTATTTTGCTTTTTATTCACATTTATTGCTGTTTACAATATAATGCTATTCTGCTGTTCTCCATCTGTGTATTTTGCTTATCAGTCGATACAGGACCTCATAAGTGCTTTTGTGATTGTTGCTGCCAAAAATGCTTGTTTTTGCTGTGGCTTTTTAAAAAATTTGGGAAATTGCAATTGCACGAAATAGATTTGCATAGCTTTTTGCAATGATGTTTGTTGGTCAATGAGCATTTTTAGCTGTACTCATGTTCGACGCACATGAATCAATAAGGGCACTGGCTGAAATTTGTGCTGTGATGACGTCACATGATGTATCTTGGCGAAAATCTGCGGTAATTCTGAAAAATTGAAAGCTCCTTCAAAAATTGTGGAGTTTGCTTTATTTTGTGTTCATTTCTGCGATAGCGAACTCGTGCAATCCTCGAGGGAGTGGCTTATGATTTTTTGTAATGTTCTGCTTTTACGTATTATATTTTGAATGTCAAGTTAAGTAGGCCTATCTATAGAAATTTTGCACACCTATGACTGAGACATGCAGACAGAACTAGATGACTATAAACTGGATAAAATCTTCTATCTGTTTTGTGGATCACAGGTCAGGTGACAGCGCAAGCATTCACCTTTGCCTTCATTGCTGACACCTGTGTGGTTGGCTTCCTGCTGGTCTCCGCCTTCCTCTTTTTCCATGTAGCGTTGATGCTGAGAGGGCAGACGACGAGGGAATGGTATTCAACCCGGCGGCCGTACAGTCTCGGAGTGCTCGCCAACGTCCGTGAGTGCTTGGGTGAGCACTGGTATATCTGCTGGCTCTGTCCTCTCATTCCCTCCACCCTGCCTGGCGATGGCATCTACTTCAAAGTCACTGGCTCTCTTGAACCAATGAAGTGAAGGCTCTGTGCAACTAATTTGGCTCTAAAGCTGAAGAGATTCTGATGTTCTTTATATCTAAAAGTGGATGCAGTTGATTTTACCTTCAAATCCTGTTGTGGAGACTGCATTAACTTTAGTGTCACAAGCAGTAAAATTGGTTCTGTACAGCTATCCATAATAATATGAAGCCAGATCTATAGGTAATGAGAAGCCAGGGAAGGATTCCATTTAAGATTAGTAGATTTGAAGCACTGATTACACTGACTGTGCACTGAGTGAATATTCTACCAGCTATCTTTAAACAATTACCAGCTATATTTGCATCTTGGGAACCAGCAAGAATCTTCATTTTATTTTTCACAAGTTATTTTGCCAAATCACTGTATATAGAAACAGTTTATGGTTCACTGTTGATTTTGATTTGATAGATATCTATTGTCCTGGAGTATAATGTGATGTAGATCTTGCATTTAATGCATATATATTATTGTCCCAGCACATTGTATTTATAATATAAACCAACTGAATGCTATTGTGCTGAAAGGATTTAGTCTTGGATGCACTTTATTTTTATTTACTCTATTGGGTTTTCTTTTACATTTTTTTCATTGATGTGCCAAATAACATGTTGAAATCTATATGCCAAGGTATTACTGTTACTTTTGAGTCTATATACCATTCATCTAAGGGTTATGTTAGAGTTTACTCAGAGAAACAATAAAATAAATATCACTCACCTGTGACAAGCTCTGAGTTCCCTCTATCTTACTTGAATATTAATGTTTGCATTTGGCATTCATTCCATCAACTCCATCTGCATTCATTAAATATAAATCGAATTTCTACAATCAACATCATCATAACCATAAACATATAGGCACCCTTCAGTCTTAGTAAAACCTTTTACAAACCATCATTCAATTTGTACTATTAATTTTTTTAATGCCAATCTCTCTTACCTGGTGAATCAATACTCCTCTATTAGATTTGTTCAAAGACTTCTCAAGTAATGGTGCCCTGGCCAGAGACCCTTTGAGAGATTTAAATAAAACGAGTCGAGTGCATTGTGACCTTTTTCTTGTGTTCCTCCATGAAGGTGCACTAGAATGTTCTATTCAGGAAACACCATCACTGATGAAGGGTTTGAGTAAGGAGGGGTGCACACATTTCAACAATAAGAATAGCTAAGGTAGCTAGCGTCTTGCACCTGTACTCATTTCCACACATCTTCCATATTCTGCCTTTCTATACTTCTGTGTTCTTGTAGCTAGCATTTCTATATACCTAGAGAAGACAGGCCTTGCATAGTGATGTAGTTAATTATGTAACTCAGCCCCTTGACATATAACTACTTGTTTACACATTCAGTTTTATCATCTTTATTACATGCCAAGAATAAAAGTTGCAAAATGGCACTAATTAAACCATCTAATTGAACCATACAGGTACAGTATTTGATGCCATCCACTGTTAATATGATTTCAATATTGATGCAAAACTTAAAATGTTAATGCCTACAGTGTTCAATAAGTTCTTATAGTATTTATCAAGATGTGATGTGAGTAACATGCTAAGTCACCAAATTAAAATAAACAAAACAACTTTGAGTTTAACACCAGTTACTTGGATTTGTTTCCCTCACCCCTTCACTTCGAAGCAGGGATTGCACTAGTGTTTAATGATGGAGCAACTTGCCATTTTTCTCTTAGGGCTGATTCAAGTAATTTGGCCATATCTTTCATTCGTTTATTCACAGTGGTCAAAAGTCTCACGTGTCCCAAAAGTCTCCGTACATAGGGAGACATGTTTGCCAGCACCATGTCGGTTGTGCCTTTGTCAGTGAATCTTCTTGGTTGGGTTGCAACCTTTCTAGCCTTTTTAAATTTTTAAATAAGTTTTGTAACAGTGTTGTGTGCGTGATGTGCTCTCCATGTTTCCTGTTGAAGTCCATTGCAAACTTGTGACAGCTTCCCGATCCAACCATGTTTTTGTTTGAGGGTTTTCTTGCATGTACTGCCCGTTTCAAATCCCCCCACAACATTTCATTGGGCTTTGACTAGGCTATTCCATAACCCTCCACAACCCTCTGTCTTTGCCTATTTGCTCATTGGCAAACTGTAGTCTTGCTCTAATGTTCTTTTCAGACAGCAAAGGCTTTTTTCCTGGCACGCCTCCCATGCAGGTCAAATCTCTTTCTGATTGTGGACGCATGCACTTTGACACCAACAGTTGCAAGACTTACCAGCAGATACTGTGATGAAATTTTGGGGTTCTTGAAGGCTTCTTTTTGCATCAGACCATCTGCTCTTGGGCTGAATTTGCTGGGACAGCCGGTCCTGGACAAATTGGCAGTCATTTGAAATCTGCACCACTTGTAGGTGATTTTTTTACAGTGGAATGATGTATTTCAAACCATTTGTAGATCTTTTGAAATCCCTTGCCAGACTCATAGCCATCCACTACTTTTTTTTCTGAAGGCCTTACAGAACTCTTTAGATCTTGGCATGATGACACCACACACCTCAATAACAATGGGAACACCAGACACTAGATATTAGAGCAGTTTAAATAAGACAGGTTCCACCTGCACTCCTTAGGCAGGTTCTAATCACTGGCACCCAATCTAGAACACCTGATTCTAATTTTATGGATTTAAAGGTGTGATAAATGTAGGGGTGTACTTACTTTTTCCATGTGACTAATCTGGGGTTTTTTTTTTTTTTGTTAATTTAAATTGTGAACATTACTCCAAAATGTAAATTTTATATAATTTGATAGTGTATCACCTTTATTAATAGGCATTGTTTCAAAGAAGATCAAATGTTTGCTTGTCCAAATAAGTAAAAAATAAATAAATAATAATAATAATGATAATTCCATGGGGTGTACTTATTTTTTCACTTGACTCTCTCTCTCTCTCTCTCTCTCTCTCTCTCTCTCTCTCTCTCTATATATATATATATATATAAATCCTCCTGAGATCCCGCCCACTGACTTGTGTCCTCTGTAGTGGACTTTTTGTTTTCATGCATGTCCTTTGACTTTTTTGATCTACTTTCTACTTTCAGCAATTCTTGAGGACATACACAGAGACAAACACAGAGGTCATCCTGGGCTTTCTAGTGATATGTCATGTTATAGGCTGGAATGCTAAGAACACCTTCTTACACTGCATCCAAAATGGCTGGCATAAGAACTAGCACATTTTATGGAAAGAAGAGAGATAACTAAAATATTGTAATTTTTTAAAAAAATTTTCTAAACTATGATTATCACATATATTCTTGTTTATTAATCTTAATGACGCCATGCTCTATACACACAAAATTCACTACAACCAGTGATAAATCATCAGTGACAATTATAATTTATCATTGAGGCTTGAAAATTATCCATGTGGTATCATGAAATATGCAAACTGGCTAAAGAATGCAAAATTTGTACTTCTGATTTTGACAAATTGCATGGACATACAGTGCCCTCCACTAATATTGGCACCCTTGGTAAATATGAGCAAAAAAGGCTTTGGCTAACATTTTGATCTTTTGTTTAAAAAATTCACAAAAATACTCTGCTCTCAAGGATATCAAACAATTGCAAACAAAACACAGGTTTATCAAAAAATATCTTTGTTTTGACAATTATTGGCACCCCTATGAATATGAGAAAAATATATTTGAAGTATATAACCATTGATAGTTTTCATTTTTAAATACACCTGGGTGACACGGAACAGGAAATTGTTCAACCATGATTTCCTGTTTCACAGGGGTATAAATATGAGGTAACACATAGGCCAAATTCCATTAGTCATTCATAACAATGGGTTAGACCAAGGAATATAGCTGTGATGTGGGGAAAAGGTTGTTGAGCTTCACAAAATGGAATGGATATAAGAAAATATCACAAGCATTGAAAATGCCCATTTCCACCATCAGGGCAATAATTAAGAAGTTCCTGTCAACTGGAAATGTTATGAATCAACCTGGAAGAGGACATGTCTTTACTGTTTCAACGCACTGTGAAGAGGGTGGATCGAGTGGCCAAAAAATCTCCAAGAATCACAGCCGGAGAATTGCAGAAGTTAGTTGTGTCTTGGGGTCAGAAAGTCTCCAAAACTACAATCTGAAGTCACCTACATCACCACAAGTTGTTTGGAAGGGTTTCAAGAAAAAAGCCACTACTCTCATCCAAAAACAAACTCAAGCATCTTCAGTTTGCCAGACACTTCTGGAACTTTAAATGGGATCGGGTTCTATGTCAGATGAAACCAAAATAGAGCTTTTTGGCAATAAACACAGAGGTGGGTTTAGCACACACAGAACGGTAGCCATATGGAAAAGTACCTCATGCCCACGGTTAAATATGGTGGTGGCTCTTTAATGTTTTGGGGCTGCCAGAGGTCCTGGACATTTTGTTAGGATACATGGCATCATGGACTCTATCAAATATCAACAGATATTAAATGAAAACCTGACTGCCTCTGCCAGAAAGCTTAAAATGGGCCATGGTTGGATCTTCCAGCAGGACAATAATCCAAAACATACACCAAAATCAACACAAAAATGGTTTACTGACCACAAAATCAAAGTCCTGCCATGACCATCCCAATCCCCTGACTTGAAACCCATAGAAAACCTGTGGGGTGAATTGAAGGATCTGGAGAGTTTCTGTATGGAGGAATGGTCTCGGATCCCTTGCTATGTATTCTCCAACCTCATCAGGCATTATAGGAGAAAACTCAGAGCTGTTATCTTGGCAAAGGGAGGTAGCACAAAGTATTGATTAAAAGGGTGCGAATAATTGTTGCACACCTATATTTAACAAAGATATCTTTTTTATAAACCTGTGTTTTATTTGCAAATTGTTTGATATCCATGAGAGCAGAGTACTTTTGTAAATCTTTTTAACAAAAGATCAAAAGGTTAAACAATAAATAAAATTTTTAATAGCCTTCTTTGCTCATATTTACCAAGGGTGCCAATATTAGTGGAGGGCACTGTATAATGACTATGCATTCAATTTTAATAGAAAATATACTATCATCCTTGCAATAACAAGCAAGAGAAACAATCCAGAATGATCATTTGTTTTTGTTTTGTTTTTAAGTTGAATTCATTCTTGTATTAATATCATTCTACAGCCATAATCTGTTCATTTTTTATTTTCTGAGTTTGGCTGTCTTTTCAAACTGTAATGGTCCTGTGGTCCACATGCTGTAAAATTAAAAATAAAATGTTAAAAGTCCAAATTGTAGAATTTTTTTTTTAACCCAAAATAGGTAGGAAATCAAACAAAACAAAATAAATTAGATCATATTTTTTCTTGGGCCTCAGGAGATATATATATATATATATATATATATATATATATATATATATATATATATATATATATATATATATATATATATATAGGGATGGATGTATGGATGGATGGATTGATAGATGGATGGATGGATGGGTGTTTTACGGACACCCTGTACTGTTTTCTAAGTTATTAAAGCTGCTAAGTGTTGATGTTAATTGCTAAAGTGCTGTATACTGTAAATAAAATTGAATTGTACTGAGTTGAATTGGTTATGGTTAGCACATTTGCCGTACAACTCTAACGTTCGTGGTTCAATTCCCACTGCCACCCTGTGTGTGCGGACTCTGGATGTTCTCCCTGTGTTTTGGAGGTAGTGTGTGAATGGGTGTGTAACTGTGCCCTGTGATGGGTAGGCACCCTGTCCAGGGTGTCCCCCCGCCTCATGCCGAGTCCCCTGGGATAGGCTCTAGGATCCCTGTGATCCTGTGTAGGATAAGTGGTACAGAACATGGATGGATGGATGAATTGAACTGAATTCGAAGTGTTCATGAAAGTTGGAGGAATGCATTCTGATATGGTTGCAGCTCAAACGTTAGGACTCTGGACTTCTGGCTTCTGAGTCAGGACTTGAGTTCCACAACTTCTGACTCAATTGTTACTTGCAAAACAGTAACTTGTTCTCATTTCTGGTGTTTATTACTACAGTTATATAGAAAAAGGTCACTCGGACGCCACAAAAAGTATTAACGTCAAGCTGGACTTGAATCAAATATCAGGAGAATATTCTCATAGCGAAAATATAGCAGGCAAACCTGATTACCCTGCTGAAAATAACCCAATAGAAACCATCACAGAAATTCTAAAGGTTTCCACTACAAATACCATTACAACCCATCAGCTAGCCATTAAAACCATTACCATTATTGGTCCTTAATGGTATCCGACATACATAACCTGCCACTAACCGAAGGCACCAAATTACCAGTAGCGACCCACAGGGACCATTACAGTTTCCATTAAAAACCAATACAATTCCCATTATAACCATTACAAATTCTATGGGGGTTTCTATTGTTTTTCTCAGCAGGGTAGCCTCGGAGAGGTTCTCGGAGACTATGATTTATCTTCTGTGATACACAGAAAACAAATCATTTAATTTCCCACTTGTCTCATAAGGTAATTCAACTGTAGATGATGCTAATCGCAGTTTGTTGCTATTGTTAGTGCGGTGTTTTTCCTCAGTGCTCCTCCATGAGGGCGCACTAGTAGAGCTCTGTTTGGGAAACACCCTCAGCGACGAAGTGTGTAGGGAACACGGAGGGGGGCACGGATGCTCGAGCATGCGATAAACTGTGGCCTAAAACAGAAGATACCTTAGCGTGTTCTTTTATTTTTATTTTTTTGCACTACTGGCTGGTTGGTATTGAGAGGAGACGAGCTTTTGGTCGTGAGGCAGAGTGAGAGGATGCTGTGGCGAGCGGCGTGTGACCCAAACCAACACAGCTAACTAATCTTAACGAGAATTGAGAGTCCGTGTATGTAGGAGAAAATAAAACAAACGGCTGATTTCCCTGTCTCGCGTCGGCATGCTTTGTGAGTTTTAAATGCTGAGCAGTGTTGTGATGAAGGCGTTGTGGACGAGCAGCAGGTTCCTGAGGCGACTGTGTGTTTGTGCTGGACTCATCGCCCTCAGCTGGCTTCTCCGAGTAACAGGTGCGGGGCTTTTTCCCCATTTTATTTTTGTATTTTTTAAAAAAAATATATTTTAAACTGTGCATCTTACACGTTTTTATTAATTCGTATTAATATTCAGTGGGATATCATCTAATTTGGTGCATTGTGCACCTGAACAACCACAACGTTAAAGGTGGAGTCAGTGATTATTTGTTTTTAAGCCAGAGCACTATGTAATATTAAGCAGGGCTCTCCTCATGCTCCAGCAGCTGTTAATGAAATACATGCATAGAAAATACAGGATTTGTGCAGCCTCAGATTCTGTAAATTTTGGGGGGGAAAACAACAGCATGATGTGGACCACCAACATCCAACTAGTCAGAACAAGGAGGCGTGTCCAGTCCAGTGGCTTAGTCAGAAACCCAGCCAACAGGGAACGTTCTCAGAACTTTGGCTAATGTTCTGACACGGTTCTCTCAAAACATTCGTCCATGTTAATGTTAACAGAACATTCGTTCAGATTCATCTTGTCTTTGGGGCATTGGTGATTTGGCGGTTGAAGCTCTTGGTTACTGCTCGGAAAGTCGAGGGTTCAAGACCCAGCACTGCCAAGCTGCCACTGTTGGGCCCTTGAGCGAGGCCCTTAACCCTCTCTGCTCCAGGAGCGCTGTATCATGGTGTCCCCCTGTGCTCTGATCCCAACTTTCTGACATGCTGGGGTATTCGAAGAAAAGAATTTCACTATGCATATATATATATATATATATATATATATATATATATATATATATATATTAGTGTGACCAATAAAGACTATATTTTCTCTATATATTTAAAATACATTCTTGTTATTAATATTTTGGGTTTATCTTCAATTTTATGTGACATTAACTATTGCACTTAATACATTTTTATGTGAAGCACTCTGTGCATGTAAATACCTTATTGTAAAGCATTTTGAGCTGCATTTTATGTATGAAAGGTGCTATAGAAATAAAGTTGTTTATTATTATTATTATTATTATTATTATTATTATTATTATTATTTTTATTATTTTTATTATTATTCACGGTTTTTAGTGCCAGTCAGTAATCTGGCTGCCGCATTTGGTACCAATTGCGATCAACAGTTGTTCTAGGCAAACCAAGATAGTGTGAATTACAATAGTCCAACACAGTTGTTAAACGCGTGAATAAATAATTTCAAGGTCCTTCTTGGAGAGCATCATCTTGATTTTAGCAATAGATCTTAACTGAATCTTATCAGGGATCTTAGCTTATCCCTGGGATAGGCTCCAGTCTCCCCCGTGACCCTGCGTAGTGGGATAAGTGGTACAGAAAATGGATGGATGAATAATAATAATAGTTACTAGCCTTAAGGCTACTCATATTTTGGATAGAATGCAATAAAGAAGCTACTTTGGTTTAGAAATGTACAGTGACACAGAACATCTAAGTGTCATTATCAGGCAGTCAGATTTCACAATCAGCTGTTTTTAGGGTAGGCAATTAAAGTTTTACACACAACATTGTACAGTAGATACAATACAACACTCGAGTCGAGTGTAACGTTACATTACCTGGCATTCAAATCATACTGACAGATGTGATTATGTGTTCTAAACACTTTTTCAAAGTAAACACTTGTTTTTACAACTGTGATGAATTTTCAAACATTTCCTGGCGTCCCAACAATTGATATGCAAATGTAAATCATTAAAACTTCCAATTATCTGATATTTCTAAGAACCTCACTGACATTTACACCACACAGTTATGAGTCTCCAGGGAATTTTTCTTGGTTAATTTCACATGGCTTTTTTGTTCCATGACAGTTGGTTACACTAACATCTTAGGAAAGTCATTTCAGACAAAGGTTATGAAAATAAGCTTTTAACTCTTCAATAACTATTTAAATAAAATTTAAATTTATCATCAAATTAACTATTGTAAGTTTTAAGTATTCCACTATAAGAGATGCATTCAATTCATTTTTTATAACTCATTACCATGTAATATAATTCAATATCATTTCATGTAATCAATATAATTCATTAACATATTTTGTTGAAGTTAGTTTTGTGCGGACTCAAAATGGAGTGTCATGCCATCTACCCATTTACTGATTAAGAGAAAGTTTGTTTACTGAGTATCTCCTGTGTTCTTATTATCTACATAAACCAGTCTGATGTTTAGTTCTTTTCTAATGTAAGGAGTAATATCAATAATTGTATAATGTAATATCTAATTGTTCTGGTTTTACAGATCCTCCTGATAAGGATTTTGATCTGATTTGGTCTAAACGAAAACTGACTCAGCAGCGTGGAGAGTTGAACCAAACATCCAGTGAACCCCGAGCTGGTGAGTTCCATTCAGTTTGATTTACATTTACATTTAATCATTCCAAGACTTGAGTGAGGAAATGCAAGCCTCTCTCTCTCTCTTTCTCTCTCGCTCTCTCATAGCAGTCCTTTACTTTTTCCTTGTTTTGCTGTTCCATCTTTTCCTCTCTCATCATTTACAGACAGCTGCCTCCTTCCGAGCCAAGCCCCCTTTGAGGCTTGGTGTTGCTAAGCAGCAGAATCTGTAATTCAGAACAGAGGAAGGTCTGTTTTAAGCAGTCAAAGCATGGTGCTTAAGAGAAACATGTCACACAGCCCTTTTTTCCACTGATCAGTCCTCTAATCGCTCACCTAGAGCAGTGTGTCTCTGGCTCACTTGGCCCTCTGTGAAGCCAGCTCTCTTTTATCACTGTGGGTGAGCTGAGTTCTATCTGCCTGCTCTGTAAAATCACTCTCATCGAGAGGGGGGTCTAAATCCGCTTTTACATAATTCGACAGGCAGTGGTCGCACAGTATTAGCTCAGTGGTTAAGATGAGGGACTACTGATCGGAAGGTTGTGAGTTCAGATACCAGTACTGCTGAGCTGCCACTTGAGCAAGGCCCTTAACCCTCAACTGCTCAGTTGTATAAATGAGATAAATGTAAGTCGCTGTGGATAAGGGCATCTGCCAAATGCTTTAAATGTAAATATAATTAAACAGAAAAGTAGTGTGTGAATGTGTGTGATTGTGCCCAGAGATGGGTTGGCACCCTGTCCAGTGTGTCCCCCCACCTCATGCCCCGAGACCCCTGGGATAGGCTCCAGGCTCCCCGCAACCCTGTGTAGGATAAATGGTACAGAAAATAGATGGATGGATGGATAGTTGGCGGAACACGAAAAAAATTATTACGTTTGTCATTTAAATCCCTCGTGTCTCTTAGCACTTTGCGTAGTATTGAGTTTATCTCCTTACCAAGTGGTTGTTCATTTCTCGTTTTGTTTCATGTTCAGTGACCTCGTTTCTAGTTTACCGAATCTGATTCTAGCCTCGCCCTATTTATGCCTGTTTGTAGATTGCCTGACCTTTTGCCTGTTATTTGACATTGCTTTTGATTACCGTTTTGGATTTGTCTGTCTGCCTCTCTCTATAATAAACCTCTTTAACTGCACTTGCATCCGTCCTAACCTCCATTACGTAAATAACGTGACAATTTCCCTCTATAATTACATTGCAACATCAGGGTACTTACAGATTATATATATATATATTTTTTTTCCTCACAAGATAAATAATCTCTTCAAGCCAATGATAAAATTTCGGACTACAAACATTGAATCTATCTTTTAAGTGAATTTCTTCAGAACTTCTTTCCCAGCTATGTAGTATAGTGACTGATGAATGCACATAGATGCCTAATTTCTGAACCCATGCAATATTATGGAATTAGTTCATAGATAGTTTTGCCTCATGCATGATCACATTCAGTTTTGAAACTGCTTTGTAGGGCATGGTGGCTTAAAGATTAGGACGTTTTCGTTGTGCCTCTGTTGGGGGTTTGAATCCTGCCTCTGCCCCGCATGTGCAGAGTTTGCATGTTCTCCCTGGGGTTTCCTCCAGGTACTCTGGTTTCCTCCCCCAGTCCAAAGACATGCGCTGTAGGCTAATTGGCTTTTCCAAATTGTCCATAGTGTGTGAATGTGTGTGAATGTGCCGTGCCATGGTTTGGCACCCTGCCCAAGGTTCTCCCCCGCCTTGTGCCACGAGTTCCCTGGGATCGGCTCCAGTGATATGGAAAATGGATGGATGGATGAAACTGCTTTGTACTGTTTGCAATAGTTTTGCTGTTTACGTAACTACCCATTTAGCAATGTGTGCAGAATAATGTGCTACTACACTGAACAAATCTATATCTGCAGACTGAAATGTCTCTTGATGTGCTAATGTAAGCAGGCCTGGTGCCTTGGGCCCCGATCACTGTATAAAATCAGCTACGGATGATTTGAGATTTCAGTTAGCCAGTTATCGCTGAGAGACGAAAGCTTCATAACAACGTGGAGTCAAATGTGCAATCAGAAGAGGAGCACTGTTTCTTACAAAAGGTTATACAGATCATATAATGACACCATCAAAGTTTGCTGAGTATTAATCCTCTTTTGACCAGCCGCTGGTTCAGCAATATCTATTCATTTGTGTTTGATTCTATAGTTGTTTGACTTTCAGTCCGTTACACACTACTGTCTAACAAAGGAGGAGGGATTGAAAAGGCTTTTAAATGCCTTATGCCAATACACCTCCTGCCTGCTTTAGTTTGAGAAGGTTCTTAAAGCAGATCATACTTTTATTAGATATATGAATTTGATTTTATATTTTTGATAAATCATGATTGATTGATTGATACCATGATTATTTAGAAAAATATCAAACCACGGTTGTACCATTTCTCCGGTTCAAAAAAATTAAATAATCTATTTGTTACTGTGTCTGTATAGGCAGCCTGAGTGAAAGCACTAAAGCAGGACTTACATGCAGAAAGAAAATCTGTGGTTTTCAGTTGCTTTTATGTCAATAATTTAAGCTGCTCTCTCCATCTCTAACCCTTTACTAATGGACTGTGTTTTTCTTTCTGCACATACACACGCTCTCTCACACATACACACACACTCACACACACACACACACACTCACTCACACTGACTCTCTCACTCACACGCGCGCGCGTGCCCCCAGCGATCAATGAATTTCCCGAAGATGTCTTCACTAAGGAGCAGAGAAGGCATGGGGCGCTGCTGCTGCATATGCTCTGTGTGAGTTTTCACACACAAAATGTCACACTGTCAACAGTTCCATGTTACAGCATAGTGCATAGAAAGTATACTTTTAGGGAAAATAGAGTATAAGTGCATGAATACATGTCATCGTGTAATAAAGTTCATTTATATATTCAGTCTGTGTATAAATGTTGAAGCAAAAAAGTGACAAAGATTTTAAATAAGAAAAAAAAAAAGCACAAAAAGCTATGACTCCACCATTAATGGGGAAGAGAGTTTACATTTTTATTTTCACCTTTGATATTTAACAGTAGCAGAAAAAAAATGAACTTATGTGCAGCGCCGCCATATATTTACTGAATCGCTGAATAATTTTTTTTCAGTGTATTTTTTTTCAAGTTGTCTTTCAGGTCACTTTGACACACACACACACACACACATTCTCAGATTTTCTTTTTTAAAAAAAATCTGATTCACATCCATCATTGCCTTCACAGTGTTCTGTTCATAATATAGTGATATAATATAATATAATATAGGTGCGTGCGCTCGTGAGAGGGGGGAAGCATTTCATGGCAGAGGACGTAAAACATGCTCCAGGCTTGATTGTCTTTGCCTACTCCTGGATAACCCAGATGTTATATTATTTCTGCGTTTTTTTTTTTTGCATTGAGCAGTCTGTACAGGATTTCGCAGAGTATTTTGTGATTGTTGCAGCCAAAAATGCTTGAGTTCTTTTGTGCTTCAAATGTACTTGAATTGGTGAAATGGCAATTGCACGATATTGTCTTTCACAGTGATGTTTGTTGGTAAATGAGATCTTTTAGCTGTACTTATGTTCGATGCACGTGAATCGAAGAGGGCTTTGGCTGAATGTGCGTTGTAATGACATCACGTGATGCGTCTCGGCCAAAATCTGTGGTAATCCTGCAAATGCGCCGAGTTTGCTTGATTTTGCGTTCGTTTCTGTGATTGTAAAATCGCTGAATTCCTGGAGGGACTGATTGAATTTTGCAACCTGACCGTAACTGGTTGAAGCGGAGCACTAAAATGAGCAACCTCAATACAGGTTTTTGAATATTTGAAAACTGAATTATTGAATCTGAATTTGTGAACACTGAAAAACAAAATTATATACATACTTGATTGTTTGAAAATGTGAATAGTGAAATAAAATTACTTTGAACTTCAAGAAGTTGAATTCAGAATAAGTAAACACAAATGTGTGGTTTTTGACTTAATATACACATAACACTGTTATGAATTCAGTGGTCTTTAATTTTCATTATTAAGAATTTAATGGCTTTTAAAAAGTCCATTTAAAAAGAATCTAATCTTTATCACTTTTTTGCTTCCACAAATGTACTTGTTTGATATGTGCTTCATTAACTAAATTGGGACAAAATGTAAACTTCGTAGTATCATGCTTATCATACTTTTGAGTATACTAGTAAATAATGATTGATGGTACTTTACCTAGGGCGCACGGTGGCTTAGTGGTTAGCTAAGCCAACATTCGCCTCACACCTCCAGGGTCTGGGGTTCGAGTCCCGCCGGGGCCATGTGTGTGTGGAGTTTGCAGGTTCTCCCCGTGCTGCAGGGGTTTCCTCCGGGTACTCCGGTTTCCTCCCCCAGACCAAAGACAGGCTGATTGGCATGGCTAAAGTGTCCGTAGTGTATGAATGGGTGTGTGAGTGTGTATGTGATTGTGCCCTGCGATGGATTGGCACCCTGTCCAAGTGTACCCCACTTTGTGCCCGATGCTCCCTGGGATAGGCTCCAGGTTCCCCGTGACCCTGAAAAGGAGTAAGCGGTAGAAGATGGATGGATGGATGGTACTTTACCTGTATATTGTTCTGAAAGTTTACTTAAATTTACACTTTAAAATAAAAACAAAACCCCTAAAATACAGCCGAGTCTTATTTGAGCTCCCCAGTTAGAAATGTGAAGGTGCTTCCTAGATGATGCATAAAGTTAGCACCTCATGATCTCCCAAACACCAGGCAAATGCTTTGCCTAGTTAGTTTCTGGTTAGAGTCAAGTCTCTGCCATCAATCCTAAATAAAAACCCTAATAAATAATTACATTTTAACCTAAGGTCAACTACTGTATTAAAAAAGTATTTCATATATCAAAATATAGTACAATACTATATAAAAGTATCGTATGTTATTCCAAGTACATCCAAAGGAAACTAATATTTCACTCACCACTTTACTTCTCTTCAAGAACAATATATTTGAACATGCTAGTATGTACAGTAAACGGCAAGTATACTTAGTGTGCTTCTCTGTAAGTATACATTAGTTTACTTGTAGTAAACTTGGATAAACATGTGGTATAATGAAATGAACTTTATTGTAACTGTTCATTAAGCGTTCTCAGCACACATATACTGTATCATTGTAGCTTGGTAGTCACTGCAAAGCCTCGTTTAGTTGTTAATATTCTTTTTTCTCTTTGCAGGCTGTTTACATGTTCTACGCCCTTGCTATTGTCTGTGACGTGTACTTTGTGCCATCTCTGGAAAAGATCAGTGAGGTCAGAGCTTTTTTGCTATTATCTCTGCTGTCCACCATTATCCATGTGAGAACACACATACTTCTATGTATAGTTCATCCTTAGCACCTTTTGATTTGCAGAACCTACATCTGAGTGAGGATGTTGCCGGAGCCACCTTCATGGCAGCAGGAAGTTCTGCTCCAGAGCTCTTTACCTCTCTGATTGGTCAGTTTTATTGAACTTGCTTGAACAGATTGTTGATAGTTTTTTTTTTTTTTATTAAAAAAACTTTATTCAGACAATTTCCTCCAGCTTAATTTTTATATAACATTGTCTCAGGTGTATTCATCACTAAGGGAGATGTTGGAGTTGGCACCATAGTGGGCTCAGCAGTCTTTAATATCCTAGTTATCATTGGAGTGTGTGGCATTTTTGCTGGACAGGTAGGAGACTTGTTTTCCAGGAGTCTTCTCCACGTTAAGGAGAAGAGCTCTTGTTCAGAGATGTACAGAGATCTTGTTTTCTTTTTCCTCATAGACAATCTCTCTCACCTGGTGGCCTCTCTTCCGGGACTCTGTTTACTACATCATCTCGGTCTTGGCTTTAATTCTGGTGAGACTTCCTAGAGTTACATGTAAAACTATTTTATATATTCCTCTTTTTTCTAAGCTTGATTTGTTACAGACAGACATGTTCTTGACTTGCAGATCATTTATGATGAAAAAGTTCTCTGGTAGGTTTCAGTAATTTTTAATTGCTTTTGAAACAGTATAGAATTGTTTAAACAGAATCTCAGACTTTGTGAACTTTGCTTGGTTGGTACAGGTGGGAGACTATAGTCCTCATATCAATGTATGGAATTTACATCCTTATCATGAAGTACGTAATGATCAATCACTAAATGCTTTACATAGAGTTTTAATGATAGTAATGATGGCTCATTATGTGTGTGTGTGTGTGTGTGTGTGTGTGTGTGTGTGTGTGTGTGTGTGTTTGGGTATATTTCAGATTTAATGGTCAAATCTGGGGCTGGGTTGAACTGAGGTGTGGTATACCTGGACAGCCATGTTTGGTGAGCAGCCTGCGTCAAGATGTAGCAGCGGAAGATGCTTGCACAAACTGTGACACTTCTATGATCCTGATGAAGAAAGGTGTGTGTGTGTATGTATTGCTTGGTCACCTTTGCAAGACATTACAAATACACTGAAGTTGTTTATATTGTTGTGGTTATTACAGAAATTGACACTAGATTAAAAACCTTTCAGGAGAAGCAGTGCATTGTTCCACTTTAAAATGTTTAAAGATCAGAAACACTAAAAACACTTTCTACTGCTCTCAGGTCAGTGTGCAAGTGAGCAGGACTCAGCCGTGGTGATGGTGGATGAGCTGATGAGTCTGCATCCTCACCAGTTCTCCTTATCAGAGGCAAGCCTCCATCTCATGGTCATTCCCCCCTCCCACCCACCCACACCCCTGGCTGGGTGCATGCTCATCGCTGAGGTAATGCCCACCCACTCACCTTTCATGCTAGCCGACTGGCAGACACAGGACAGCTGCATTCTCTTAGCTGATAAAACGCGGGGTTTCTTTTGAAGTGTGCAGATATTAATACTGCTAGCACCATCAGTTAAGAAAGTGCCCTTATGACTTTACTGGCTTTAATTCATAGTTGTTTTAATTTTCATTTTTCATTTGTTTTCAGACAAGTTTCAGTTAGCTGTGTTTCACCAAGATGAAACATACAGTATGTTTAGACCCAAACACCACTAACTGGACATAATCCATTTCTGGAAAACTTTATAGTGATGTTCCCATTATCAGCCATTATTTCCATTTAGAAAAAATAACGATGCATTAAAAACTCATCCAGAGTCACTCAGACAACTTTCCCAATATCACTAGAACACTAAAGAACCAAAATCACTTACAGTATAATAATAATAATAATAATAATAATAATAAATCTTTACATTTTATTTAGCAGCTTTGCAGTTCATTTTCATAATGTGAATGCAGTGGGACAATTAACAAACAAAATAATTTCATTGATGATGACCACCTGTTCTCTTTCCATGGCCCTTAGTGTCATGGGTCTATAGTGTCGGTTATTCCAAATTTACTTGTTGAATAGTGAGAACTTGTTATTAATATCCAATAGTTATTACAATGTGAATCCTGATAAAGGGTTTGGGTGAATTGTCTATATAGAGACATGTGACAAATTAAAGTATCTGTTAGGGTGGTGTCTGACTCTGTATTCTGTATACTGGAATCCCCCTTTTATTTTATTTTTTCTCAATTCTCAAAGTCAGTTTCTTCCATATGCATGCATATGCATCATGACTTTGTCTACTTCACTCTTGCAACTCAGACATGTCTTTCTTAAGACTTCCCCATACTCTACTTCACATCACATTTAGATTTGGACTTCCATAAATTAGCTTTGCAGAATCCTTTTAACCCTCACATTCTGTTCACTACATACTTATTGACTGTTCACTTGGTCTCTCAGTTTTAGTGTTGTTCTAAATTAAATGTCTGATCTAAACATAACATATGGATTAATATTTGTCCCCTCAATCAATAAGCTGTGTTCTCTTTGGATGGGTCTCTGACATTCTTCCTCTCTCTCTTATCCTACAGAGGCAGAGACTGATCATGAGCCGGAGCTCAGGGGAAAGTGTCAGTGGCACAAGAGAAATTCCCGGTCTGGAGAGCCCAGGGATGGAGGGGGGACCCTGGGGACTAGAAAATGGTGACAACATGGACAGCGAGACCCAACCTCTAGAAGAGGCGAGGACAAGGGGCAAGGGGGGAACAATGGAGAGGGTGGAAGACACTGGAGACACACAGCCCAAAGACACAGAGGAGGATGAAGAGGCACAGGAAGAACAACCCTTCAATCCTCTGATTGTGCCAGGCCAGTGAATTTAAAACATGTGAGATGAAAATAGATTGAGACATGGCCCAATTTGGGATTTTTTTTCCTTAGGGACCTGATTAATGGTGCTAATGTTAAATTGCACACAGTGACTAGAATTATCTAGATTGAGTAGCATGGTGAAGTCAAAGGGATGTGCTTTGTATTTCTCAGATAGATCAGATCAGTAATGTGTAATGTGCATAAAGCGTTAAAAAGAATAGTCATTCCAGCAGATAGCACTTTTCCACAAATTTTGGAACAGTTCCATGCTTTTCCACTACAAAAAAGGTTTCTAGCTGGCAAAACACTGTCAGTTTCAGCAACACAAAGCTGTGTGTCTGTACCATCAGAGCTTGGTGGGAGAGGTCCTTTTTGCATTTTTACATACAGGATAGCCAAAATACAACCTCATTATAACTGCATCTGTGACAATGGTGTTATTTTTGAGTACTGTAGATGCTGAGGGATTCGACTTTGAGAATCTCCCATTATCATTATGAATTAAAAGCCTCTCATATGTTTTGGCTCTCCAAGAGGTGGAAACGTGGACAGGTTCTTAGGCTGGTATCCTGACACCTTGTTGTCAAAAAGAGTAATTGTAGTTCAGTTTCAAAGTGTGTGAAAGGTTAAAAAAAAAAACAAAAAAAAGTACTTTTGTTAACAAAAAGAGTACTTTTCATACATATCAGTTATCGGATTTAACACTGCTGGAATTATTCAATAATCAGTAATATTCAGTGGTTATTTTTGGGATTTCAATAAAGTTATTTTAATGTTGAGATTAATGATGGGACTGAGGCACCCTATGAAGTCTGTCTCAGGACAGACTCAGAAAGTTGATCAACTGTTAAACCTATATACTTATATTACAGCTTGGAATTAATTTTGCTAAACTATATTTCATGCTATTTTATTCTGAAAGAAGAAACTCATTTCACATAATTTAAATAGAAATTAATTCATTTTAAAATTAACAAAAACATTATTTTAAACTGTATCATCTGTTTAATAACCTATTTTGACCATTTCTGACTTTCAAACGAAAGTAATGATCCATTACCAGTGTGTTTTACTAAAAATTGGGGGTAGGTCAAGGACCATGATGTCAACTCATCCAGGGAGTGGGGCTTATTTAATTCCCTTTTTAAATGTAAAACTTTAGAGGCTATGATGTTGCGGGAGGCTTACCACTAGGCTATAAATGGGAAACTGGGTAAAACAGTGTGGATTTTTAAATCTCACCATGGCAGTGAAATACTACAAAGCCAACTGATGCAGTTTCCTTTGTAAAATAACTTTTTGCAGAACTGCTGACATACAGCTATGGTTTTTGAAATCCTTGAGGCTCTTGTTTTCCTTTCATATGTGTCTGTATAGTTACTATGTTTTCCTTAATGCTGCACAGAACCAGAAGTAATATGCTTCAGCATTTCGTGTTGAGTAAAATAGAAGGTTACATATGTAAACATTGTTCAAGGGCTGCCATAGTTTCCTATGGAACTAATTACTAGTTGGAGAATTACTATTTGCTCCTTTCCTTTGCTAAGTACATATAGCAGTGTTGTCATCACATGATTGTGACAGTAAGGTAAATGCTATCCTGTGGACAGTGTGCTCATTAGCCACTGGTCTGATGTCAACAGGCTCCAATGCTCTAGTTGCAGAGGGACAAACCATCTCACAATTGACTGCGTAATTTCAGAAACTTCACCTGGATCCCCAGTAAATCTCGAAGCTTGCTCATGCTCTGTTCTGGTGCCACACTCCATCTTGCATAGTTCCCACCATCTTCTGTTGCAGTCTTTGAAACCCAGTTCCAGAGGAATGTTTATGTCTCAGACAGAAGGGATGATAATTTAACATCTCCTGGACCAAAGACCTGTCCACGTGACAACAGCAGTTTTTATCAGGCTCCAGCAATGGCATTTGATCCAACCAAACTTGTCTCCTTGTCTCACATCCCTTGACTTCCCTCACCCTGTTGCTTTGGCTCCCACAGCTTGAAGTGCTGTCTGTAGAATTTATGTGCTTATTGCATCATATATTACATTGCCTATTGCAGTGTATCATATGCATCGGCGGTATTGATCTCAAGCCAGGGGCTTCTGCATCTGTCATTGCAAACAGTATGCTTGCTTTTAAACATGCACGTGAATATGCATAAGAACTCATCAATGAAATGAACATTGTTTAATAGCCCAGCCAGTCACATGGGCAGATGTACAACAAAATGGATTAGGCAGTTGTCCAGCCATATTGGCTGGAGAATGGCCTTAACACCAGTCTGCAGCATAGTCAGTACTGCTGTTGTTCTGTACTCCTTTTCACTTCAATCTTCCCACTGATCTAATTTTAAATGATCAGCTCTACCATAATGAGTGAGATGCAGTCAGATAGCACAGCAGATTCTTGCATATGGCCCAGGCCCACTGACGGCTTCTCTAATCTTATCTTTTCATCCCAACGGGCTCTGCAGATGTATCAGCTGCTCTCTTCTCTCATCAGTGGGGTTGTGCAGCCTCAAAGGAAGATGATGAACAGCCAAGGCATAGCCTTGCTTGTAATGATGCTAATGGCATTAGGGCATGACTGCAGTGAGGATAAGGTTCTGTGAGTACCTGTCCGAGATGTTCCGTCTCAAACAATTTGGGAAAAGATCATGTCTGTCATCCAACTCCTTGGCAGAACAACTTACCATCCTCTGTAATACACAAGAGGCTTGAAAAGGTGACATAACTTCACATAACTTATGAGTTTGTGGCCTTATTATAACATTTTAAGATTAGTTACTCTGCGTCTACAGCACCCACCCTGCTACACTCCAACTCGAACAATAAGCTGTCTTGTCTAGCAGCAAATTAGTAACAATTCTTAATATTAGAAATATCATCAATTATGGCATCAACTCACTCTATCTGGCGTTGCAGATTTTAACTATTACAACAAGATTAGCAACAATCTTGAACAATTAAAGCGCTGCCTACTGAATCTATTTCCTCAAATCCTTGACAAGACTAAAATGGGAAAGATGTTGAGCATATGTTTTATAGGCTGTAGACCCCTCATGGGGTCACAGTCACAAGGTGACCTTGACACGGAAACAAGTAAACCATCTTCAAACACATTTAACATCAACCAAGTTCGGTACCAAACAACACAAACAAATCTTTACAGAAATGGAACCATTGTCTTTATTTAGACTTTAATGCAGATCAAGCTTTTCTATTCATGCTGCCCATGACCCATTTATTAATTTAAACATTTCACACTGCCCACAACTAATTTGTTTATTTCATATGCCCAGGATTCATTAATTCAGTTTACACACAGCCATGATGTAATACATTCACTGGAGACCAGAGCTTCATTTCCATGTTTTCTCACTATGAGTAAGTAAATACACCGTGTAAATTGGCTGTATATTGATAGATTACTATATACATGCTTTACTGCAGCATACAAACAAATGTTGTTAGCTTGACAAAATAAAGCCTGTGTGCGCAAAGCCGATTTCCAAACATATGGTTTAAAGGAAGCATGTGTTATACACCACCAGTAATAACACTAAAATGAGCTTTTAATACCACAAGTACAGCATGCAAACGCAGCATGTCTCCTATTTAAAAACATGCAGAGCAAAAATGAAGACACAAAAGAGAACACATGCATACAGCATGGCTAAGGACTCTATTGCCATTACGTTTTGTCGAGGATGCAACACAATATTATAAAGTTGTGGACCGTTGTGATCTAGAAATTAAAGGTATCATTTATATTTTGTCTGTTGAGTATTTTGACTGAGATAAAAACAAAGGCAACCTGAGTAAACACAAAGTACAGTTTTTAAATGATAATATTTATTGAAGCAAAAGAGTATTCTAATACCAACTGGGCATGTGTGAAAATGTATTTGCCCCTGTAGTTACTAATTCCTCAAATCTATGAAACTGCTTTCATAATGGGGTTCAGCTGGACTAGACGCAACCAGGCCTGATTACTGCAAACCCTGTTCAATAAAATCACCACTTAAATTAACAACATGAAGTTGGTTAAAAGGGGTTACCCAGTAACACACTTTACTAAAACTGAAAGAAATTCCAGAAATGATGAGGAAGAAAGTGATATAGAGTGAAATAAGATAAGAGTGAAATATATCAGTCTGGGAAGGGTTACAAAGCTATTTCAAAGGCTCTGGAACTCCAAAAACCATAGTGAGAGCCATTATCTCCAAATGGAAAAACCCGGCACAGTAGTGAACTTTCCCAGAAGTGACCGACCTTCCACGATTCCTCCAAGTGCACAGCAGTGACTCATTCAGGAAGTCACAAAAGAGCCAAGAACAACATCAAAAGACCTACAGGCCTCTCTTGCATCAATAAATGTCACTGTTCATGACTCCATTATCAGAAAGACACTGGGTAAAAATGGCATCCATGGAAGAGTGGTGAGGAGAAAACCACTGCTAATCCAGAAGAACACTAAGGCTCATCTGAATTTTGTCAGAACACACTTTATGATCCTAAAACCTCTTGGGGAAAATGTTCAGTGGACTGATGAATTGAAAGTGGAAATGTTTGGAAGACAGGGGCCCCTTTACTTCTGGCGTAAACTCAACACAGAATTCCACAAAAAGAACACCATAACTATGGTCAAGCATGGTGGTGGAAGTGTGATGGTGTGGGGATGCTTTGCTGCTTCAGGGCCTGGGCAACTTGTAATAATTGAGGGAAACATGAATTCTGTTCTCTACCAGAAAATCTTAAAGGAGAATGCCCGGTCTTCCATCCGTAACTCAAGCGCAAATGGATTATGCAGCAAGACAATGATACAAAGCATAGGAGTAAATCCTGGTCCTAGAAGTAAGTGAAAGACTGATCTCCAGTTATTTCCAGTTATTGAAGTTGTTGCTGCTAAAGGTGGCACAACCAGATTTTGACTTTAAGGGAGCAATTAGTTTTTCACATGGGTGATAGGTGTTGGCTAACTTTTTTTGCTTCAGTAAAATAAATAAACCTAAAACAATAAGATATACACAAAATACTTTTTCAGAGCACTGTAGCTTTTTCTGGCAAATAATTAACATGGCTTATTATTTGTGTGTGATCTTACGATTGCAATGATTACGTCAGTTCAACCCGTGTTGGTGATGGAGTTTGAACATGGATACATGACACTGTGCTCTGTAATAGTTCCTTTCTCCAGTAATGGGCTTCATGGGCTTGTAAAACTATCTATAGTCTGAGCATAAACTCTGTTCTTATGTATTTTTCCATAGGAGGGTGCTGTGAACGGGTGAAGTGGTTGCTCTCGTGGCCTTTAAGTTGTCTGCTTTATTACACTGTGCCCAACTGTTTGCTGCCACACTGGGAGCGCTGGTTCATGGTCACCTTTGTGGTCTCCACACTCTGGATTGCTGTTTTCTCCTACCTCATGGTGTGGATGGTATGCAACATTTTACATGACAAATGGAATCATTTAATGTACAAGACTGTCCCAACTTTAAATGTAAGTTTCATTCTACCTTCATTTTCAAAAATCATATGCTCACCCATATTCTGTGTTTTAGGTCACCATCATCAGTTTCACACTGGACATCCCAGATGTGATTATGGGCATCACGTTTTTAGCAGCTGGCACAAGCGTCCCTGACTGCATGGCTAGTCTTATAGTTGCCCGGCAAGGTACTGTATGCTTAGCAGGAGCAATATTGTTCTGGATCATATAATTTAATCAAATAATTTTTTTTTTGTATATGCACTGTGGATTTGCAGGTATGGGAGACATGGCTGTGTCTAACTCAATAGGTAGTAATATTTTTGACATTCTATTGGGCCTCGGTTTCCCGTGGGCTCTGCGTACACTTGTGGTGGATTACGGGTCAACGGTTAGTTCCTGTCAGTTTCATCAATTTTGTCTCTGTGCTCTCACTTGGCTTTTTTTGTTTGAATGTTGAATGCAAATAAACATTGATATTAGATATGATATGCTTTAGATATGTTTTTTTTTTCTCATTATTGTTCTATTGTTCTTTTTGCATTTACTTCTCAGGTCTCCATTAATAGTAGAGGACTGGTGTATTCAGTTATTTTACTGCTTGCTTCAGTTTTTCTCACAGTGAGTACTGATATTAAGGCCTACTATATACTTATTTATAAAGGACTGCTGATGGGATCAATTAATTCCATGATTTTTTGTTAAATCTAAATGGTTTAAAATATTTTTTATTATCTGCAAGGGAACACTTCTGACTGCTGCTGTTTCACATGAATATTTGTTCTTCTTCTTCTTGTGCTGCAGGTTCTCAGTGTGCATCTGAATCACTGGAGACTTGACCGGAGGTTAGGCCTGGGTCTTATGATCTTGTATGCCATCTTTCTTCTCTGCTCTATCTGCTTTGAGCAGCTGTAGGTCACATCTGACGCAGCTAGCGAAACTTTACCGTGAATAATACGCTGGATTCATTTTCATGAGGAAATATCACATTACTGTAATTATTTCACCAGAGGCATAAGGAGCAGGTCCTGTGTGGGTTAATGAGTGAGTAGAGATTCATAAATCATATTAAGGAGTTACTACTCAGTACGCACTCTATTATTTATTCTACTGATAAGAAGTATTGATACACTTGGAAATCAAAGCAAAGCCATGGCCTGCATGCTGTTTGCACCCCACAATGTAATTTTTGAACAAGCCTGCAAGAGATTTTAAAGATAAAATTATGTTTGGACCACTATTGCTGAAATGTGCAATAGTGAAAAATAAAGAAGTTCCTGGTTTGGACACTGGGTGTCACTGAAGCCGAATCTGTAAACTCTGCCTCTTTGCCATATTTAAAAGTTTAAAAGGCCTACATTAATCTTGTCAAAATTTTGAGTAAACAGCATGGCAGCACCAAAGAAACAAAAACAGAAAGTGAATACAGGAGGTTTTGAGTTTTTTATTTTTATTTTTTGTTTTTTAATAAGGTGGCTCTGAAATCAATTACTCTGAAGGAATATGACTAGTGAAATCTGTAAAATATTTATTTACCCAATACTATTCAAACACATAGAAGAAACTGCTTAAAAATCTTTTGACCCCAATAATGACCCCAATAAGGCTGAAGACTGCTGGTATAAGCACACTGCTAAACATAGCATAGATTATACACAACTGGCCATTACATCAGCTTGAGTCCTGCGAAATGTGTATATCTTAAAATTATACTTAAAATATATAGATGATTTTTTTTTGTTTGTTTTACTGTTTAAGCAGGATTTTAAAGCTGTAACAAGCTGGTTATGATTATTAAACAGGATTAACATAAAGTTCCTGAATTAAGCCACAAGATATAATGTTTACAAAACACGGGTCACTTCTTTACCTTGTGCTTGTACATTTTCTACATTAAAGCATCTAAAATTATGAACAAGACAACAAAACAATTCAAGACGGCTCTTTGTTTTGCAATGAGCCAAATGTTTATGTATGTAATTTATGATCTAATCATATTTTCTTTGGAAAAGTATTTCTTTAAAAAATGGATTATGAAAAAATTTTTCAGTATTTTGAATATTATTATTATTATTATTATTATTATTATTATTATTATAGTATTATAATAAAAAAAATATTATTTTAATTTGATTCATTAACCAAAGCAAAAAACACTTTTACCGTTTATTTTATTTCATACAAATTTGGACACATTTTACTATACATTTTACATGTCTACACTTACCTACAAGTCCTTTTAACACTAGTCTGTGTGTTGGGTTTCACCTGGTATTTTTTTGTTTTGTTTTGTTTTAAATTCAGAATAATCAGTGAATGGAAATGATCTTTGCTGAAATTTGAATGAAAGGGGGATAGGGACCTGAAAAGTTTATACAGTGGTGCTTGAAAGTTTGTGGCTTTTACATTTCTGCATAAATATGAACAAAAACATCACCAGATTTTCACACAAGTCCTAAAAGTAGATAAGGAGAACCCAATTAAAGAAATGAGAAAAAAATATTATATTTGGTCATTTATTTACTGGGGAAAATGATCCAATATTACATTTCAGTGAGTGGCAAAAGTATGTGAACCTCTAGGATTAGCAGTTAATTTGAAGGTGAAATTAGAGTCAGGTGTTTTCAAGCAATGGGATGCCAATATGGTGTGAGCTCCCTGTTTTAGTTAAAGAACAGGGATCTATCAAAGTCTGATCTTTACAGCACATGTTTGTGGAAGTGTATCATGGCATTAACAAAGGAGATTTCTGAGAAAAGGAGTTTTTTTTGTTGATGCTCATCAGGTTGGAAAAGGTTATAAAACCATCTCTAAAGAGTTTGGACTCCACAGTCACAGTAGGACTCTCACAGAATCCATAGTCAGTACAAAGGGAGGAAATTCAAGAGCATTGTTGCCTTCCCAAGGAGTGGTTGACCAGCAAAGATCACTCCAAGAGCAAGATGTGTAATATCCCATGAGGTCACAAAGGAACCCAAGGTAACATCTAAGCAACTAGAGGCCTCTCTCATATTGGCTAATGTTAATGTTCATGAGTCCACCATCAGGAGAACACTGAACAACAGTGGTGTGCATGGCAGGGTTGTAAAGAGAAAGTCACTGCTCTCCAAAAAGAACATTGCTGCCCTTCTGCAGTTTGTTGAAGATCACGTGGACAAGCCAGAAGACTATGTATTCTTTTGCGAAAAATGTGTTGTGGATAGATGAGACCAAAATATAATTTTTGGGTTAAATGAGAAGGGTTATGTTTGGAGAAAGGAAAACACTCTGCATTCCAGCTTAAGAACTTTATCTCATCTGTGAAACATGATGGTGGTAGTATCATGGTTTGGACCCGTTTTGCTGCATCTGGGTCAGGACGACTTGCCATCATTGATCAATGAATACTGAATTATACCAGGGAACTCTAAAGGAAAATGTCAGGACATCTGTCCATGAACTGAATCTCAAGTGAAAGTGGGTCAAGTGTAAGTCCTGACATTAATCTAATTGAAATGTTGTGGAAGTACCTGAAGCAACTACTTCATGTGAGGAAACCCACCAACATCCCAGAGTTGAAGCTGTTCTGTACTGAGGAATGGGCTAAAATTCCTCCAAGCCGATGTGCAGGACTGATCAACAGTTACAGTCTCATTTGTCTCACATGGGTTCTCTTTGTCTACTTTTATTACTTGTGTTAAAATCTGATGATGTTTTAGGTCATATTTATGCAGAAATATAGAATATTCTAAAGTGTTCACGAACTTTTAAGCACCACTAGACATACATTTTATGATTTTCAGGTGCTTATCTGTTTATTATTATTATTATTATTATTATTATTATTATTATTATTATTATTGTGTTGTTGTTTTGTTGCGGTTATTAAAATCAGACATTTATTTTGTGGTTATTTACATTTGGAACATTTAGCACTAAAGTTGTTTGTAATCTAAGCAGTTTGTTAAATTATTCTCACCACTACTTTTTACTTCTATGTGATAATAGAAAATTCTATAATTGTTTCATTGGTGTACAGTTGTGATATATATATATTTTTTTTTTTTAGACCCAAAATGTATTTAGTACCTGTGTAATGATTTTATCACAGTCATATCTTGGTTTCAGCATTTATAACATTCAGCATATTTTTATAATTCATATCATTTTTATTGGGTTTATTGGGAGGTTTTTTTTTTAATGTTGATTCGCTGTCAACAGATATATTTTTTGTAGCTGAATTAACTCTACTGATTAACTACAATGATAGTTTCTTATTTTCTGTTTTCCACTGATGTATGAACATGTCTGAGTGTACTGTATATCCTCACATTTGTTACACTTCTATCTGTATTCATAAATAATATGTATGTTGTTGAGAGTGCAATTAAACAGTTAAGCTGCAATGTAACACTTTTTTAAAAGTCATTTCATTTCAACATGTTGCTGTCAAAAACAGCAAAAAAAAATGCATCTATATAGTTTTAAGATAGATTAAAAGTAGAACCTATTTATTTAGGCATTTTACCAAGCATGAAGGTGAACAGGAATTTAACTTGAACACATGCACATTCATGCAATTATACAACCATAAAATCATGCAGGTCAGGAGCCTCAGATAATGTTCACATGAAACATCAGAATGGAGAAAAAAAAAAATGTATTTCAGAAACTGCTGATCTCCTGAGATTTATATGCACAACAGTCTGTAGAATTTCCACAGAATGTTCATTAAAAAAAAATTGTTAAAAAGTCTAGAAATCAATTGACATGCACATGAATGGCAACAAATTACAAAAGGTAGTCAACATTCTCAGACAAGGCATTTAGCAATAAGGTTTGAGCATAAAATGTGAGGTATGACATCAGTCTGCCAAATGGCATTCATGGTTCTATGGACCATGACAAAAGAAAGAAACAAAATTTCCCCAATACACATACCAGAAGTTCTTGCAATAACCAGGACAATAATGGTAGTTAATGGTAAGTTTTTTGTTTTTGTTTTTTCAGCTGGACATGATGCTTTATCAAAGATCAAAATGATATTAGTACTGTCTGATACTTTCATCTGCAGTTTCACAAACTTCCAGACAGCAATATCCATCATCACATAGTCTGGTTGTTTATCAATCACCAGCCTCTGTGTGTTGTATTATACACCTTTCACTTTGATAGATATGGCCTGAAGACACAACAGCAGTTTCCTGGAACACACGTCACTGCAGGTTTCTGTGTATTTGTTCAGGTAACAATACATGTGCTCTTCTGATTTATTAAGTGCCAAAGTGAACATCTAAATTATTTAAAGCTATAAATAGATGCACATCCAGGTTCAGTAAAGGAGTAAAACAAGAATTTACACATTAGTTTGATAAAGCCAGTTTAATACACATACAAATAAAACAGTTCCAAGTGTAGACTGCCTGTGAAAGCTTAAAAAAGGCAAATATAGTTAGGGTTCATTTAAAGTGAGGTAGTCATTTGTTGGTTATAAATTATTCGATGTTTGAAGGGATTAAAATAGGTCTATTTACGATATACAGGGTGTTTTGCAGTTATTCAGGCTCAGGGGGATGTGAGGATCTTGGGAGACTGTCGTGTCAAGAGCTAGCTTGGTAAATGAAGCCGATGGTATTAATATTTTAAGAGGTGGTGAAAAATTGAAATATGTATCTGTATGAGTTGGTGTTTGGGTATATTTTGTAGTTATTGGAATTATATGGGCTTTCTAAAGTCAAATTGTTTTATTCTGGTGGTGAGGTATTTGGACGTATTACGAGGGTATTAGTAGTTAATAAGTGTCTAAAAGGTTGAAAAGTGAAAATGTGGAGTTAATAGTCTAAAAGTGTATGGGAATTTTGTTAGGTTAAAGATAAAAAAGACTAAATGACTAAATAATGAGTGACTGTGTACTGTGTACAATCCAGCTGTAGAGTGCAATTTTTACTGTTTTTCAGGAAAGATTTTAAGGCAGAAAAACTACACTGAAAATGAACAACTAGCCTGTAAATGAATGTCAATTCTCAATAACTGGCCAATAAAATACTTTAGCTGTAATTTGCTGGTGTAAAATAAAATAAACCAGTTAAAGACAATCTTCTGACATTGGATGCTTCGATGTCTGGATAGAGTCACAGTTAGTCACACACATGTGGACTGGTCAGAACAAGCTCTGCTGGACATTTGCTTCCAACAAAAACAAGCTAGTATTTCCCTCTAATAATACTTTATTTAGAATGATTTTTCTGCTCTCAATTTATGTTAATTAGTTCACTAATCCATTATTTAAAGTATCTAGCTATAATAACATGCTAAACTTGTCTAGCTTTTACTAGAGATGCCAGAGTATAATATTGATTGTCATGTTGCTTGCTCATTAGAGAATTAAAAAATAATCAGATTGCGACCTGTCAAAACTATGTTGTGTTCAGTTCTTTCCTCAGGACAGTAGTTGATGGAGTCAGTGTCAACACACCTGGGCTCTGACACCAGTTCCATAATCTTGCATGTCCTTGTACTAGTATATCATCTGTGTTCATCTCAGCTAACTAATACATGAGAGTTCCCTTTCTCAAATTTATACAGATAATAAATCCATCCATCCATCTTCTACTGCTTACTCCTTCTTCAGGGTCGCGGGGGGAACCTGGAGCCTATCCCAGGGAGCCAATCAGCCTACCATGCATGTCTTTGGACTGGGGGAGGAAACCGGAGTACCGGGAGGACACCCCCGCAGCACGGGGAGAACATGCAAACTCCGCACACACATGGCCCCAGCGGGAATTGAACCCCAGACCCTGGAGGTGTGAGGCGAACGTGCTAACCACTAAGCCTGTTTATAAACCTGTTACATCAGGAAATGTGAGTGAGTTCTGTATATGCAATTTTAACGCCATTGTCCTAATATATTTTTTCCATATATTAACCCTGATTATAATCTATGAACATGATGCAGCCTGCTGTGAAGTCAAAAGTTCTTGCTTATTGCAGATTTGGCAGACTTGGTTAGAAAGGAGAGAAAAGGTCACAGGAGCAGTTGCTTTCATGCTGAAGGGAGCTGGCAGTTCATAGCATAGCATGTTCATAAACATGAAAGAGTAATGGATACAGCAGGTTATTCACTTATGGCTTAGTTACTGTGTTCATTCACTCTTCATATACATGCTTTATCCTGGACACTGAGTGGGAGTTGGAGTAAAAAAACAAACAAGCAAACACACAAACAAAAAAACAACAAAACAAAACAAAAAAACAGCCCAGGACACACCTCTAATGTAATCCAATTTGTAATGTGCACATTCACTGTTGTACACATTAATTGCTTCCCTGGAGTTCTGATTCCACGTGTTTCCATTCTGGTTTCATTTTCATTGTTCATTGGTTTTTCTCCTTCCTTAACTGTTATGCGTATATCATTTGTGTCTAGTTGCAGGGACATGGGAACAGGGACACAAGACAGGGACACATTGGGTGTGCTGGAATTTTAAGCACTATACATATGCTATCTGCTATATTAGTATAATAGTAGTAGTAGTAGTAGTAGTAGTAGTAGTGAAGCCTGTTTACCACATACTGTATGTGTGATTACCATGGCCAATAATTTGGATTTAAAAAATTTGTATGCATTTCAAATCATTCAAATGTTGTATTAACTTATAAACATGAAATTAGTCTGTATTTCTGCAAAACTTCTTATTCATTGGTAACCTGTTTGACTACGTAGTACTGTATCTCTAAATAAAACATTGTCTACTCAGAATAACTGCTTTATTCTGGTGGATCCGTGCCACCAATTACTTGTTTGTTTGTTTGTTTAATTGTTCAATAGGGAAAATGATACTACAGTAATGATACTACATAATCCAAGATGATTTTATATTAGCTTGCATCTTTTAGGCCTGCATGAAGACAATGCTATGCTTTGACATTTTTAAAAATGGTCCATATGGCCCATATGTCTGACAAGCCACGTAGGCCATAAACAATATGAGACGGCTGGACAGTGGCTGATTGGTAGGAGAGAGTCAACATTTGGTAGGGCTCACTGTGCAAGCAGAGATAGCAACCCTATGAATTGTGAGCACAACCTGAATTACACCAATGACGAGAGTACTGTCACATCCAAACCATTTACACTGATGAGGTGACATGAGCGATATTGATCCATCCAGGATAGATGGCCCTGGAAGATATAAAACTGAAGTCCCTTCCTACAGCCAGGAAGCAAAGACTCAAGTGGTTCCAGATTCTGTCAGCATGCTGTCTGTTGCACTGCTCTACATTTTGGCCTTGGTTTTCCCTGCAGATAATGCGTTACCTTTATACTCAGATACAGCACTCACACCACAGGAAGGTAAGTTCAGCCAGTTTCTCGACCAATTTGAAAGACAAGACATAGGGTTTTAATTTAACTTCATCTGTAACAGATGCAGAACTGGGGGTTACAGTAACAGACACATGATATATATACTATAAAATGACATTTTACAGTACTTGATTGCAATATATATTACATTTTCATATTGATGCTATTACAGTGCCAGTTTGCTTACAGGCTGTCTTAGGAACCTTTATGGAAAGGGATAGATTTTTATGTGAAATAATAAAAAATGTTTACAATTTGAAGTTTTTAATACAATTTCATACAATTGAAATGCAATTCAGTAGGTATTGGATTCTGTTCTGCTTACATTATGTTTCCTGTTGTGTCACAGTGTTCAGACTACAAAAATACCATACATTCTAGAGCTAATTTAGCCCAAGACCTAAAGTTGAGTTGACTTTTTAAATTAGATAAGATGAATATCTAGGTGCCCCTGAATTATTTTTTCAAAATGCAGAGACTTGATATGCTTCTGAAGTTCTGCAAAAATGTCATCGCTCAATCAATTGTTCCCACAGTTAAAACTGTATGCTTACTAGGATATTTATAAGTGCCACTCTATCAGATAGCATAATGCATTAATGCCAAGCTTCTGTATTCTACCAGACCTCCTTCAGAAACTGGTGACAGAAATAGAGGATGGACAGAGCAATGACCTGAGCACACAAAGAGATGTCAAAACCATCCTTCCCATCTTGCTTCACCAGGAACGAGAGATCGACTCTTGGCCTAATGGTGAGAGGATGTGAGGATGTGTATAGATCACATGTATTAGTTTTCACCTTTTACTGTGATTTAAACCTGGTTTTGTTTTGCATGTTTCAGGAGCGAAAGAAAATCTCCAGCAGGATAAAATGAACCACATGGTAAGAACCTTATGATGTTGTTGTCTCATGTTTCATTTCCTTTCAAGTGATTAATCTGCTGCTTGTGTAACATCGATGAAAATGGTCTTTCAGATGGATGACTTAAAAGAAGTAGTCATGAAATTAGCAGCAGCAGACAAGCTGCGCTCTCAAGGCTTTCTTCGATCTGAGCAGAATTTACCGAAACCCAACAAGAGAGGTCAGCCATGGCTTTGTGAAATAGCAGCATGATTTGTCTATATTAGTTGTTATAGCTCTTCAGGAATACTAAAGCACAATCAGGCTATTATAGGTCTAGGGTTCTTATACATAAAGGAAATGTACAAAAAAAAAAGCATGTTTATAACTGTCTTATGCAATGGTTAGACTGTAGAATGAGAAGTAAATATAGTCTGCTGTAAACCTCATATTGAGATGTGCCAGGTTAATCGGAAGAGAACCAATATAGATTGCTTATGATTAGGAATGGAAAACTAACTGCACAACCCCATAGCATGGTTTTTTTTTTTCACGATATCACATAATGCGCTCACAGTTTTATACTGAAGTCAGATATTATTCAATTATTTGGTTTGAGAAAACGGAATATTTTCTTTTAAGACTATGGATACTCATATGTAAATTAAGGAACACCTTTAGCTGTATTCATGTCCAACTGGACAAAAATGAACACTGAAAGAGTTAATGCAACACTCTAGGTGTTAATTCAACACTGGGGACTTTGCTGTGCACTGCTTAGCAATATAGTACAGAAATATAATTTCTCTTTTTTTTAATGAACATGGTCTCACACTTTGTAAAAATTCTCGTGATCATTTAGAAAGAACACGTGTAAAGTTAAGCAGTGGGGTTTGCATCCAGACCTTTTCTTGTGACAATTTATATGGAATCTAAGGAAATCCAACTACATTACACTTGTAACCACATTTCTCATGTAATCAGGTTGGTTTTTTCTTGTTTTTTTGTTTTGCCTGGTGTGCCTCTGTTATCTTGTTTTGAAAACCTTGTAGACTATTTCAGTTTTTGATTTCATTAATCATTTTCAGCATTTTCAGAAGCACTATCGCTTGATGTTAATAGTATAACTATTTTTTTTTTTTGGATCACAGAATATCATCAAAGCAATATATTGTCACACTGCTAGAAATACCGAACAATGAAGCTCTTTGTCTTTGTCTCTCCTTGACAGCCTGTTTCTGGAAGTACTGTGTAACAAACTAGAAGTCCTGTGAGAATTACAGAGGATCAGTCATCAAAAAGGTCACGTTTGTCTTCTCCCTCAAGCATCAATCCATCAGCCCTTTAGCAACGTGTGCATTAATTTAACTACAGTACATTAAACTAGAACATGGATATATTTTTAAACAACATGAATACAGATAATCTCTGTAAAATAGTTATGTAGAAAAGTGGAGCTTTGATGAGGCCAACACTGTGTCTGTACATGTTACAAGCATTATGTACAGCAAATTTGAATCACCTCTGTATTTTTCAATCAGCAGTACGTCTTCATTCTAAAATCTGCATGTTCATAAGCACACAAAAGAACAAAAAGATGTGCACAATGTTGGTGATATGTATGAAATTATTTTTATTTTTAATTAAAATTGTGAAATGAAATACATTTGACCTTTTTCTTTAGTAATGGTACTATGATCTGAATGTAACATTTTCTGTAATACAATTAGTTATTGTGTAGATGAATGCAGAATACCTGAACTGTACATGTACATAACATGAAAGATCAGTATATGTTGATTCAGAGATAAATTTGCCAGTATGCTTTGTTATGGTATAGTGTTTTAACTCACATTTACCTTACATTGCTATACTGTAATTGCATGATACATGTATACATAATACTATGTATATATATATATATATATATATATATATATATATATATATATATATATATATATATATAACGTGTAAATGTTAGGATTGAATAGATAAACTCAGGGGGGAAAAGGTTCTTCAAGGTTCTGTTGTATGGTTAACAGATGTAGCTTTCTTAAAGGCTTCATCTTGGAAACTTTTATCAAATAGAAACGCTTTCTTGTAGGGCTTCAGATAAGATATTTCCGTAGAAAAAATCCCATAGAACTAAAAACAAAAAAATAAAATGAAAAAAAGAGTGTAAACATTTTTAAAAGAATTTTTCTCTGTGTAAAATACATATATACACTATGGACAAAGCAAATCACATTTGATGTACATTAAATTGCACAAATGACTCATTTAATAGGCTACATAAGGGGTTATGCAAGTGAATTATAAAGCAATTATTCAGGGATTCCTGTTTGAAAAATATAACATGCCAATATGACAAATTAAGATATTATTCATCATTAAATAACATTTCTAGAGAATTACTTATCTGAATCTCTAGTGTTTTATGTTAATGGGCTAAATAAATGGGGGGAAAAAAATCAACATTAAATGGCACTCTAGCACAATTCAGCACATTAATAAACATTTCAATATTATACTCAATATTATACCACACTCACAGAATTCAGTTATTTAAACTGAACCTGACACTTTAATTAATTTAAAGCTATTTACAAAATTTAGGCTGAATGTCCTCCTTCATGTATAGAGTTGGTGGAAATGCAAGACTGTCTTAGCTGGAGATTTATGTCCTCTTGCTAGCAACACTCAGATAGGCTTTCTCAATCTCAACGCTGGCTGGACAAGTCTGTCTGAACTCCTCTCTCTCATATGCATACTGCAAGTAGCGATGTACGCCAGTGAAATGAGCCGGAATCTCAAAGTTACAGTACTTCTTGGCAGCAACCTTCAAATATAGAGAAAATGAGACATAATATGACTTTTGGTTTACTGCACATTGTTAAAAAAAATATACCCCAGAATATACCAAACATTAAGGACACGTATCTTCTCAAAACTCATAATAAGAGAGCTATCAGGCACAGCTAATATTTTGTCTATTCCATGATACATTTAAAACATTTCAAGAACACATTTTTCTTTCACTTCAACTTGTCTGTCTCACCTTGATCACATGTAATTTGGGCAGCAAGTTGCAGTCTGCCAACGTCAGGCGGTTGCCATCGAGGTACTTCCTCTTGGAGACAGAAATGTCCTCGGTGGAGTTGTGGTCTATTTCCTCAGGCAGTGGTGTGTTTAGATAATTATCAAGGCGTGTAAACTCCCTTAGCAAAGCCTGCTCTTGTACTGTGTGGACAAAGAATAAACAAATGTATCTTATTTGTACTTCTGTAGCACTTTTTATACTCCATCCACTGTATTAGGAACATCTGTACACCTGCATATTCATGCAATTATCCAGTCAGCCAATCATGTGGCAGCAGCGCAATGCATAAAGTCATGCAGATACACGTGAAACGTTTCAGTAAATGTACACATCAAATATCAGAATGTAATCCAAGGCTTCAGTAGTCACAGGTTAACCTAAACTGGACAGGTGAAGATTGGAGAAAGACCAGGCGATGTTTATCCGTTGTGCAGTTTGTGTGAGCCTGTGCCTACTGTAGCGTCACATTCCTGTTTTTGGCTGACAGGAGCGAAATCTGATAAGGGCTTCTGCTGTTGTAGTCCATCCACCTCAAGGTTCAACATATTGTGAGTTCTGAGATATCAGAACTTAAAAAATGGTTCACTAGTTAGTACCATAGTCTTCCTGTAAGCTCAAGCCATTCTCCTCTTATCAGAACTGCTGCTCACTGGATTGTTTGATGGTTTTTGCACCATTCTGTGTAAAATCCCAGGAGCTCAGTAGTTTTTGAAATACTCAAACCAGCCTGTCTGGCATCAGCAACCATGCTATGGTCAAAATCACTAAGATCACATTGTTGAACATGAACTGAAGCTGTTGACCTGTATCTGCATGATTTTATGCATTGGCTGTGCAGGTGTCCTAATAAAGTATTTAGATGTAAATAATGAACTAATCAATCATTTAAGTGCATTTTTTTAACATTGATTAAATATAACTAACCTCGGTTATTTGGACTGTTCTTGATGAAAGCAGAAAACTTGGCGAAAATATCAGCACCCACATCAAATGACTCTTTATTCAGAGGACTGAGATGAGGGTATCTGAGGGTAGAGCAGGAGAGACTGAGTGAGATATGTGTGTATGCGTGTACTGCTGTATATCTGTGTGTACAGTATGTCCTGGTTAATCATGGCTTATGTGGTGCCAAATTGATTTTGAACAGGTTATACCATATGAAATTATTCCATTATTTTTAATACCATAATATATTTGTTATTAATCAACAAAGTCAGTTAAGTAGAGTTCTAGATGTCAAGAGATTGGATTAAGTGTATATGCATACCTGGGAGGGGCAAGAGTTGCCTCGAGAAACTCCTCAATCTTCATGAAGTCAGTCTTAAGGGCCCCGTTGTATAGGAGGAAAGGAGGGTTAGTCCCTGGAGCTAAGTCTTTCAACTCCTCTGGCTTCCTGCACATCAAAAATTAGAGTAGTCAGTGTGTGGCCTACAGGGTGTGGATGAATTCATCAATCACATGGTGCACTTATTGGTCATCATTTGTTTCTGAATCAGGCCAGTGATGATTAATTACTCTTTCACATGTTTTGTTATTCATTAAGCAAAGCACCCGGATGTGGGAGAGGCTGGCTGTGACACTCAGAATGACTGAGTGACTGATTTTATTTGCTTAATGCAAACAGTAATACTGTAACACATGTAAATAACATAGGCATGACTGCTAGTCTGTAATACATATCCATGGCCACCTCTGAACCTGATTATTACAAGAATGCAACATCTGATCAAATTTCTGTAGCTGAAAATCACAATCTGGGAATTATTATGGTCAGGGGCAACACTTACTTCCTCATATCGACTGTAGTAACTGTGAATTTGACTCCTTTCAGCCACAGCACCATGAAGAGACTCTGACAGAAGGGACAGTTCCCCACATTCTCTCCATCATGGCCTGCCTGGAGATACACAGGGCAAATCTGTGTTTAACGCTGTAGCCAGACACACAGGGTCTCACATTCTTACACTAAAATTGGAAGAAAAAATACCCTTCTAGCTGTGTAGAGGATCACAACGTGCAGTTGGGTTCCTAGTTATTAATTAGGAGACGGAATAATTCGCAGTTTATCTTTTCCTCCTAATTCCTAATTCATTATTCTGCCTTAAATCGCAGTCTATTTTCTGGCCGCTGCCTTAGAAAAAAAGCTCTCAAAGAGGAAGATAAAAAGCGGTAGCTGTGTGTCTGTGTGTGTTTGGGTGCTGAGGCTTTTTATAGAAATTAATCCAAAGAGAGGAATCAACTTTAGTCCACTACAAGCCCACCTGCAACTTATTAGAAATAAGTTCTTGTGCCATATTTCAGTTGAATAATCTTCTGGCACCTGGTCATTGTGTTTATTGCCAAAGTTTTCCATATAATAGGGGAATTAACATGAGTATTAAAATATCTACATGTGCATGTACAAGCATGCGTGTCTGCGTCTGTTGGGCCTCAGGCAGGGGTCTAGGATTTCCAGTGTTTCCCTGTGTGTGTTAGATAAGATGCCACCCCTCGTCATCTCTTGAGGTGTGTACGTTGTGATAAAGAGCAGCGTATAAGAGGACAGTTACACACCAGGCACTACTATGTCACTACGACAACTTAACAACAGGACAATAAACTTCCAATTCAGAATGAGCATAAAGAAGATCTTTGCCTCTTTACACAGAGATCACTGATAAAGAGTGGACAAATATCAGCTGTAGTCTGTCATTCAACAATAATATAATAATATAATAATATAAAACCAGTACAGTCTTACACTCATAAATTTGTAACATTCTCCAGTTACATCAGCATTTTTTTGTTTGAATGTGTATACATTTCTCATGATATCAAGTTGAGATAATGTTTCGTAATAAAGTAAAATCCTGTCAGTATAAACAAATGTCAAATTTAGAACCCTGACATGTTTTTTTTTTATACATCTGACATCTTTAGTTATAGTTAAAGCCTGGACATCATTATTCACTTTGAATTGGAAACAAAAACAGAACTGACGCTGTATATCTATTTTGTAGGTAAAAGATAGAGGTAAGTCTATTTAGTTTTGCTTGCCTTAGTAGAACTGAGGGAGTTAACATATTGAAATTAACATAGGCATATTTCATTAACAAATGTTTAATTCCTTATATAACCCTTGCAAATTTAAGTGAGTAATATTAATGAAAGTAGAAAGCACCGACCTTTATGAAGAGCTCAATGCTTGGTTCTTTATCCTGTTGTAGTGCCATTATTTTCCACAATCTGGATGCTTGTTAGCTCAAAACTTGTTCAGCAGTGATCCTACAAATTAGGATGTGACCAAGCGGGGGAAAAAATCACCACACGCACATGCACACACACACACACAAATACACACACATATACACTGGCTGGTTGGGGATCTGTTCCTTCAACACTTTAAGTCTGAGGGGTGGGACAGTCAGATGGGTGTGGCATCGACTTATATAAACTAGGGGCCAAGTGGATACAGTGTTTAAAAATAGCTCACATTTTATTACCCAACTCTTGATTAACAAAGAATGAAACGTCAACGTATGGAGTGGTCTTACGTTCCATTCACTAAAGCCATCAACACTTAACATGTGTGCTATTTCTGCTCCAGCCTGCCTCTCAGTTACACTACTCTCAGTGCCTGTGACTCCCAAAACAAAGCTTCCACTATGTCGAACCACAATGCCCTTCTCTCTTACTTAGTTTAATTAATGGAAAAAGAAATAAAACTTTCACAGGTGTAGGATGTAGGGAGAGAATCTAAAAGTACTTTTAAAACACTTTGATTTGTGTTAAAAGCCAATGAGTTATGTTTAAATGAAACAAACAACAGAACTCTAGCTGGTGTATAGGTAGTTAGTTGAATTTGATCAGAATTCAAATTAGAATTGTTTACAGGTTTGTTTTAGTGTTCACATGCCTTCTAGAAGCTTCTTTCAGAAGTCTTGGAAGAGAGCAGACTCTGATCTCATGAGCCATGAGTCATGCAGAGGGCGATGGTGATGGGAGTGGGAGTTGCACTTGTGAGTGTGTGATCAATGTTAAGAAACTGTTGGTTAGTGAAACAAAAAGGAAGATCATCTAGATATTTAAAGGGAATTACTGAGTCACTGATGAGGTCTTAAGTTCATGATTCAATGTTTACTTAACTTAACTATACTTAACTATTACTTAAACTATAGCTGGGTATCTGAGTATGTTTGCTGCCTGTTACCATGGATGCCATGTAAACTGTACTTTTACTGTTTGAACTCACATGGATGAAACATACCTAAGAAATTATATTTGCCTACCTTAAAATTGAGTTGAACCTGTTGCCAAGCTCTGTGAACAAAAGGCAGGCATGCTCCAAAGCACTGGAAACTAAAAATGGATTTTGAGGAGTTTCGTTTCTGCTTTATAGAGGGGGATTTGTTGCATCACTGTGGGGATTTCACAACTGTTTGAGAAACAGTCCCAGTAGGCAAGAAAATACCCTTCAATAAACAAAATGCCAAGGCAAAAGAATATACACACTGGCAAATAGAAAGTGGTAAAGTTAATGTTCTCTTTTCTCAGAATATTGCTGGGGGGGACTTCCAGTATGAAATGTAAGATTGCAAAATTAGCCCTTAAGATGGCTATTACTAACAAATCCTGGAAATGAAACAAGGCCACACTCGGGACAGCACAGGAAGCAGGATAGGGCGGAGTTTACTCTTAGCTCAGTGCATCCCCTACCCCCACTATGTGAGTATTAGACCTGTGTTGATTTAAAATCCATGCTGCACACTTCCTTGGACAGTAGAAATCAAAGCAAACTACTTTCGTGAAATGTAAAGACCATTAAAGATATTTCCATGGAGATCCTGATGTCAGCTTTTAAGGAATGGGACGCTGGATCCCTGTTGACAGACTACTCTGGTCGGAGAAGTGAGCAGAAGTATGTTTTTTTCTTCACGCTGCTCTTCTTCGTCCTGAGGGAGAAAGTGTATAATTATGGACTTTGTGCTGATAAAGCAGTGCACAATATGAAAGGTATTTGTGTCTCCTGCAACTCCCAACTCTCCTATGCCTCCCAGTACATACTATCACTGATACCACTTACAGTGGGATTTCACAACACCTGATGCCATACTCATGTCTACCTGCTTTGCAAATGAATACTGCACTGCTGTTACTGAATTTGTTTGATCAAATGTCACTTTGACCCAACAATAATATAAGCTATAACAATCTTCAGACTGTCAACCTGCTGCATGTCAATAAAATGACGCACACTCCAAAGCGTGCCAGCCACAGCCATCAGCTGTTTCACACCGCCTGTGAAAAGAGGCCTGTTTTTCTCTGGGTACAATGCCATCATTGATCAGTGATTTCTCCTGGTCAGAATTCAGAGGGCAACAAACAAACAAGCCACCTCGCAGTGTTAAAACCAGACCATTATGTGACTCCTGCATTATGTCCCGTCCATGCAGCTGTACCTTGTCCTGGTGTTTTCTCTGCTTTTTGCTGGCTCTCAACTCAAACCATGCCTGGTCTGCTCCGGATTTCTCTGGTAAGTTTTTCTTTCGAAAATTCTATGATAGACAAGTGAACACAATGTAGGCACTTCCTGAAGAAGAGCATGTTGTTAAGTGATTTATCTTTCGCACATCCTGTGCAAAATAGCTCTGCAGTGTCAGCTTTGGAGAGGTGACTATCAGGGTCACTATGATTGTTTTCAAAACAAACCACTGAAGAAGAGGCCGTTAGTGTCTGCAGTTTGCTAAAGGCAGTTAACCCTTTAGTATACTATTCACTGTATTCAATATCACCATGTAATGTATTTTTATTTGTGTATTTATATTACTGTATATTTCATGGCTCTATGTGTGCATGTGTGTGTGTATGTGTGATAGCTTTGTGAGGAGGCAAGACAGATGGACCAACCCAAACCCACACACACACACACACACACACACACACAAACACACAAACTTATCAGTGCAGTTTTGCATGTTCAAGCTTAGAAACCAGAGCTAGGTGGTACGACAGTGAGGAAGAAAGGGGAGGATAAGGCTAGGAAAACACTTTTTTTCCCATTTTACCAAGAACATTAAATCTATCACACATATGGAAATTAGACCTTATATTGCCAGAGATCTATAAAAATATTGATGGTGAAAATTTTCATATGCACTTATATACTTAAGTGTTATGGGTCAGAGTACAACAGAGTTTTCCAAACCACAGAAAAATGTGATATTCTTATAATGTTTAAAACCTGTTCTTCCAAACACTTGAAAGTGATTTTGAATTGTAATGCAGAATTTTAGTCCAGTTAATGGTTTTGTGATTGACAACTTTGCGCCCCATAATCTGTAATCATTTTCTGCAAACAGTTTTACGAGAGCCTTTTTAAATCTATATCTGGATTTCTGTAAAGCTGCTTTGTGACAGTGTCCAAGGTTAAACACATTATATAAATAAAATAAATTGAATCGAACTGAATTGATTTGAGACAATATAGTAAGAGTGGGCCGATGGAATAATGAAGCAATAAAATATTTATGCATATTAATAATTTTCTCTAAAATGAACAGCCATTGAATAAAAAGACCCAAGGTGAGAGGTCCTGAAATTTAAGTCACGTTTCTTATCTTCTATAATAAACAATTACTGTTGGCGGCACAATGATGCAGCCGGTAGTGTTGTCGCCTCACAGCTCCAGGGTCCCTAGTTTGACCCTGTGCCTGGATTACTGACTGTGTAGCACTTTGCATGTTTTTCACATGTCTGTGTGGGTTTCCTCAAGGCTCTCCGGTTTCCTCCCACCTCCAAAAACATGCAGGTAGGTGCACTGCTTATGCTAAATTGCCCCTAGGTGTGGTATATGTGCATGGTGCACTGTAATGGACTGGCATGCCAACCAGGGCGTTTTCCTGCCTCAAGCCCAGTGTTTCTAGGATTGGCTCCAGACCGTGACCAGGATTAGGCTGGTCAAGATAAGTGAAGATAATGTAGATGACATTTTTATCGCTTTCTGTAAATATTGTTGGGTATTCAAATTCCAGTTAATGGGTAGATTTTTAAGGTGTTCTGCACAACTGATTTTTAATTAAAAAAAACAACAAAAAAAAAACAAAACAGGTTTCAGGTATTCATTCCAATGTAATTCTGGAAACAGATAAGTGCAGTGTTGTGAATGATTTAATATTATAGTTCTGCACCACACCTACGATGATAAGATAAGAAAACAAGGCAGTTTCACAAGCGTTATATGGTCGGCATCACACCACAATGGCCTTTCAGACAAAGCATGCAGTATTGTACTACACACAACACCTTTCCAGTGTTAATGTGGTTTCAATACCCAGGTTGTTTGCTGATTACTGAACTAACACAGGCAACACCTAAAGCCTAGTTCAGCACTTTTTCTTCTCTATCTGTAGATTTCCTTCACACAGTGTTGAGGAACCACACAGCCCACGCATGTGAGGGAGAGACTCTGAGCATCAGATGTCCCTCAAAAACCTCAGTGGCTATTTTGTCTGCATTCTATGGACGGCGAATACCAAGTCAGCACTTATGCCCCGACGCAAACACAAACATCACAGAAGAAAGCACAGAATGCATGTCTGCCATCGCCATACAGGTATAATACGGGAAGAATGTTGAATAACAATGTTGTGTAGAATGTCTCTCTGTTGTGAGGTTTAATTGTACTGCGTCCTCTGAATGTAGGCCTGAGCTTGTTTTTGTATGTGAGTAGAAAGTGGTGTCCGAGTGCCAGGATCGGAGGGCATGCCAGATTCCTGTGGCGAGTCGAGTGTTTGGACAAGATCCCTGCCCTGAAACCACCAAGTACATCCTGGTTTCCTACAAGTGTCGGCCCGGTTAGAGCACACACACATACACACACATCTGCGTAGCACATTTAACAGTGACTTTCTAAGACATAAAATGAGGCTAATTCTTATCGTTCCTTTTCAAAGCACATCATCGCTTGCGAACAGCGTGTGAAAACGAGAGGCTGAGGCTCGCCTGTAAGAACGACACCGTGCTGGCCATCTACTCCGCCACCTTTGGCCACCTGGAGCATGACACCCCTGTATGCCCTCAAGGGGGGCATGTGAAGCCTGACATGGGTTTGGGACTGAACAGCTCATTTGTGCCATCTAGTGAACAAACTATCACTAACAGCAGAAACTGTGATTTCCATCACTAACTCTAAGTTAAAGCAAAACATACAGTGTAAAGCAAATCCAAGCAAACAATAGAGTGCTGCAGGGATGGTGTGTTTTTGTAGGCCAACCCGGAAATTAGCATCGCCCTGATTCCCTTGACAAAAAGTCAATAGGATTTTTCCGTCGGCTTTTGGATTATTGCAAGAAATAAGTGCTGCGAGCAACAAACGTTTATGATTCTACATGTTTTGTTCATCAAGATAATCTTCACAAATGAACATAACTTTTATGAATTTTGAAGCCTAAATACAATCGCCAGAGGTAAAAAGCTAAAGCATGACTTCAACATTAAGCTTCCGATAGAATTTGTAGCACTACAATTTGAAAAAACACTACAACTGGAAAATACTATAAAAAATATATATATATATTTTTTGTTAAGTAAAATGATGAGTGGGGTATTATTGATGTATTTTATTTATTGATGTATTTAATTCTGTAGAATAAAATGTGAAAATATCTTGCGCTTGTGTTAACCACAGACCTTATTTCAGGCATTTAACCAAAAACCCATTAAAAAAATCCATTGACTTTGGGTCAGTGGAACGGAAGTGCTAAACTGCTAACCCATTTCCGGGTTTTAGGACTCACTCCTGCAGCACTCTGTACACTCTCTGCTGTTATGTATACTCTGTGCCTGCATTTTCCTTTCAGAGTGCTTGTCACCATCAGCCTTGAGAAGGGTATCATGGAAATGTCACGGCAGAACAAACTGCACCGTGCTGGCCAGTGTGCAGAACTTTGGCGACCCCTGCTTTCCTGGCACCAGCAAACATCTGCGAGTGTCTTTCACATGTGGTGAGTTACAGGACATACCACAGGAAGCAAGGAATAAATGAGCACATACACACAGTATTGAGAAATGATCTTATGGTCACTCATAGATGCCTTTGCTTTGTTACTGTGAATTCAGTTCCTAGGTATTTGCTGGAAGATGTGGGGCGTGGAGGCGCAGATCCTTTCCGAATCTCTGATTATACACATGGTAAGATGTGTAATGCTTATACAAACAAGATGGATATTGAACGATTTTCTGCAAAATTATTAAAGTCATTATCATTATATAAAGTCATTTTCAATCATCCAATTAAAAACAAAGCCTCACAGGATGCACTGATTATCAGGTATCTTCTGACTTTTAATATCTTTAACATATGGCACATTTAATAGCAAACATATATGAGAATTTCCACATAGCATTGTACAGTGGGACTGAAACTGTGGATGGGAACTGAGGGGACATGGATTTTTAGTTGAACTGGTTTAATAATACATTTTACATTTACAATGCAAATGTTAACTTGTCTTTAAATATATAAAATGTGTTTTAGAACTGAATGATAAATCATGGAATGCTTTACACAGAACTTTCCATGACAAACAAACAAAAGAGCATGTGCAAGTTTTGTTACAGTCATTGATAAATTAGGAAATTTGGCATCTAACTAAAATGCAGCAACAAGAACCAGGCAAGATATTTATAAATATAGCTGTAAAGAAAGGTAAACGAAGTTTTAAACATAGATAAATATTTTAGATAATTAAATTAACATTAATTAAGCCTATCTACAACATTTAGATGGCATATTTCCTGTCCCAGCCCATTATATATACACACTACATTACCCTGATATATAATCACTGAAATACTTCACAAGTATAATCATCATCATCATCATCATCATCATTATCATCATCATCAAAACTCTTTTTTATATAAATCTGTTATAGGTTGTTAGGATTTTTTAGTAGGATACATTATTTAAATTGTGTCCTACCACATTTACTTAACACTGTGATCTGAACACATTCACCCTTATGAAATACAATGGTGCTTGAAAGTTTGTGAAGAATTGTGATAGAATTTTCTATATTTCTGCATGAACCTCATCAGATTTTCACACAAGTCCTAAAAGTAGAAAAATAGAACCCAGTTAAATATATGAGACAAAAATATTGTACTTGGTCATTTACTTATTGAGGATGAGTCGATATTACATATCTGTGAGTAGCAAAAGATCTCATGAGCATTAGCCAATGTGAGAGAGGCCTTTAGTTGCTTAGATGCTACCCTGGGTTCCTTTGTGACCTCGCAGACTATTACATGTCTTGCTCTTGGAGTGATCTTCGACCACTCCTGGGGAGGGTAAAAATGCTCTTGAATTTTCTCCATTTGTACACAATCTGTCTGACTGTGGATTGGTGTCCAAACTCTTTAGAGATGGTTTCATAACCTTTTCCAGCCTGATGAGCATCAACAACTCTTTTTCTGAGGTCCTCAGAAATCTCCTTTGTTCATGCCATGATACAATTCCACAAACATGTGTCATGAAGATCAGACTTTGATAGATCCCTGTTCTTTAAGTAAAACAGGGCGCTCACTCACACCTGATTGTCATCCAAATTGATAGAAACCCATGACTCAAAGTTCACCTTCAAATTAACTGCTAATCCTAGAGGTTCACATACTTTTGCCATTCATAGACATGTAATATTGGATCATTTTCCTCAATAAATAAATGACTAAGTATAATATTTTTGTCTTATTTGTTTAATTGGATTCTCCTTATCTACTTTTAGGACTTGTGTGAAAATCTGATTATGTTTTAGGTCATATATATATATATATATATATATATATATATATATATATATATATATATATATATATATATATATATATAAATCCCAAACTTTCAAGCACCACTGTATTTAGAATATTCCACAAGTCCACAAATTCTGCAACATTAAAAAGAAAACATTAATAAAGAAAACAATATTGCAGCTTCCTGCATTGCAACTCAATACAGATAGCTGCAATATTGTTTTCTTTATTTTTAGTGATATTGTGATATTAACTGATGAGGCCACTTTGCAAGTACATTATTCTTACACAGATTATAGATTGAAAGTCAATTATGAATGAAAAACCAATTATTAGAATTGGTTATTATTAGCCTTTAGCATGGATACTAGTTAGCAACATGTTGTGTATTTCATAAGTGATGCAGCCAGAGAAATCATGTATGAATGTGAGATATTGTAGCCTGAGATGAGTTTAAAACAAAACAAAATTCAGAAACAATGACTGGTTAAATGAATGTTTTCTTAGCTTCAGTGTTTTTCACAAGGGGTTGTGACTTTCACAAGTCACAAGGGCTAAATGGTACCACAATCATGGACTCGCTGGTTTAACTTAAATTAACCAATATTATTACCACAGTTATATACCACAGTTTCTTTAAGAATTTTTACCTGGTCTTTATTAAAATAGCAGAAACAACTTATCAGTTTAGTATGATGTGTATATTGTCTGTGTGTGTGTGTGTGTGTGTGTGCCCAGTGCTCCTGGGATAGTCTGACCAGGACAGAGTGTTTACAGACGATGAATGCATGTTGAAAAGCAGACTAAATCCCACTAAAATGCAGAATTAACACAATCTACCATTCCATATGGTTAAAAGGACATTTCTGATAGAGATGTTAATGAGGTGGTCATAATATTATATTATATAATACATATATTGGCTGTACAGTATAATTTAATGAATGGTCATGCTGACTGCTGAGGCTGCTTTCCCCCTCTACAGGTGGCTGGTACACTGGCCCTGGTGTGTACAGACCACAAAACATTTTCACCAACACTTTGGAAATCTTTTTCCAGATCAAGGGTAGGTTAGCTAATCTGGACCATATGCATGCATATAAAAACAAATAATTTTACTAGAAAATAATTTTTAAAAAGAGGTTTGCTTTTTCCCTTTACTCACACCAGCAGTCAGCAATGGCCTTTTCCAATACTAATTATGTCAGAAACATTTTATTTTAAAAACCTTGCATGTCTGTTCCTTTTTAAAAAAAAAAAAAAAAAAATTTATTTTACTTTTTTCTGACTGTACCAGGTATTTATTTATGATTGCAGAGACTTAAGGTGATTGTATTCTGTCTCTTTTTGTCCATGTCATAAGGGCTTCCAGAGACAGTGGCTCTGTACTTTGTCTCAGGCATATGTGCTGGCTTGGTCTTCCTGCTGTGTCTGTTTGGTGTGAAATCTACACTGGTGCGGGACGTGAAGGACTTGGTGTCCGATCTAGAGGATGAGATCAAGACTGCACACAGATCACGCCGTGGGCTGATCAATGACGACAATATCTCATTAGACTCTTCCTTTCCTCGCTTTACATACCCTTACCGTGGAGCTGACTTGTTCAGCCCAGAGATGGTCATGACAGTGGTTATGGAAGACAAGAGAGATGAGGACAGGGACAAAGCAGAGGTGTCAAATGGAGACATTTGGCCACCTTGCAATTCCAGCCCTTACGCCATCCATAAATCCAAACTTTCATCTGCCTGACTTTAGAAATGAACACACTCCAGTCATGCCCCTGCTTATTGTGCTGAAGTTTTGACCAGTTTTGTAGAGGACTTTAACACTCATCTATATTATTAAATGAGATAAAAAATTATATTGTCATGCATTCATTCCAATAATGTGTCTCATAAACCATTGCAAGACTTGCAAGATTAATAATTGTTACATATAATAAACACCTTGTTAAAATATACAGTATATACAGTATTACTATTAGTTGTGTGTCTATTACTGAACATACATAACCTTCTATAACTTTCTGTTGGATATTATCATGGGATATAAGTGTTTGTTTATTTGTGAGAATTTTTGTAATGTAATGTTTTGATAGTAAATCAAATAATGAAATGAAATAAAAAAAAAAAACAGAACCCTTTTAACCATAAATGACATCTTTTTCTTTTTCAAGAACTTTCTTACTTCTCCTTGGTTTAACATGCTGCCATAAGTTTTCTTTTTTAATTTCTGACAACACTAAATGACCAGCAGAGGGAGGCTTCTTCATTTATGTAAAACAGTCAAAGCAGAAAGTTAAGCAGAAAGTGTATTGTTTCTACTGTTGAAAAAGCTAAGTAAAGAACCAAACATGACAAGGGGTAGTGTTATAGGGAAATAATATATTCCAAATTTTGTATGTCCTGAAATTTGTCCTGAACAGTATGTCCTGAAATTTGTTTACTCCTCTTATACCACAGCAGTGTGATGTGACATTAATAAATAATTTTGTATGTATTTATTAATGTCACATCATAGATTTAACTGTTTATTATTATATTTTGTTGTAGAACATCTGTGAAACAAATTAGTTCCTGTAATCACTTTATAGCAGCTATAAACAGTCATTCCTTCACCAGCATCTCTTTTTTTCTCTCTCCATTGTCACATTACCAGGAAACATGCTTTTCATTACTAACAAAACAACACATTTTAATCAGCCACAAGTCCCTGTGAGTGAGATGTTACTACAGAAATGATAATAACGACATTATTCTAAATCTACCCTCAGAGCTGTGCTGTTATATAACGAATAGAACACAGTGAAAACAATTCGTTAATGGAGTGTTGTTGTTCCATGCCGAAGTGGATTATTATTGAGCTTAAAATTGATTACAACTGCACTATTGGCTAAAATGTCTCAGTTAGGTGAGCATTAGACTGAAAATATGAAGGTTTCTGCCTTGATCCCAGGTTTCAGCAGTTTCCCCTCTATTTATGAATTAATGACACATTGTGTATTTAACTGTTTATTGTCACATTTACTGTTGTGGAACAAACAAATTAGTTCCTGGTAACATATTACCCTGAGCAATGGAGCTAACGGAGCTCCTGCACTCCAACATTTATTAGTTGAGGAGCAAACATACGGTTTAGCTCCCTTCTTTGTTATTCCTGCTGAAAAATTTATCTTACTTTACTGTATTACTGTACTGAAGAAATTCTTTTCTTCACATATCCCAGCTTGTTACGTAGAAAATTGGGGTCCGAGTACAGGGTCAGCAATGATACCCTTGAAGTAGAGAGGGTTAAGAGCCTTGTACAAGTGCCCAACAATGGTGCTGGGGATGAAACTCTGACCTTCTCATCAGTAACCCAGAGCCTTAACTGTTAAGCCACCACTGCCCTTGGCTTTGTTTCTTTTTGTTTCATGGGTAATATTTCTTTAGTTAATGCCATTCATTTGAAATGAATCCATATATAAAAGTGTCATAACTCCTCGGGATTTACGATTTGATCAATCAAGGTTTAGATTAGTTAAGTCTCCTTAGGGGGGAATTTACACATAAAAGCATGAGTAGGATGAGTGGGGCGGCTGTGGCTCAGGTGGTAGAGCGGTTTGTCCACTAATCGTAGGGTTGGCGGTTCGATTCCTGGCCCGTGTGACTCCACATGCCGAAGTCTCCTTCTGCAAAACACATTGAACCACAAGTTGCTTTCGATGGCAAGTTAGCGCCTTGCATGGCAGCTCTGCTACCGTGTGTGTGAATGGGTGAATGAGACACAATGTAAAGCGCTATATAAGTGCGCCTTTACCATTTAGTAGGATACGACCCCCCCCCCAAAAAAAAATAAATAAAATAAATAAATAAAATTACAGGATCTTCACGAATACCAAATTTTGTGTAAAAGCTACTACGAACGACTTACGAATAAATCCGTTCGTATCCAGCTTGATAAATGAGGCGCAGTGTGTGTAGGCTACATGATAGAGGCGCTCATGTACTGTGTATTAAAAAGAGCCGATCCGTACCGTGCACTGGAAAAGCGCCATTAGGACTGCTATATAAGCGTGAGGTACGTGCAGTCTCACGTGGATATTGTATTAGACTGCACCCAAGTACGCATTTAATGAATATGCGCAGAATCTGCGCAGTGTCTATGTTCACGAAGCTTCCCAGTCTGTGCTGTTTTATACAGATGTGGGAGCCGAAGCTAGCGCTGGTTGTGTTGATAGTAGCCGTAGTTTAACATTCAAACGTGTCTTAACTGGATGTGGCGAGCTTTCCCACAGTAAAGTCTTAGAGAATACAGTTAATGAATGATTTCTACTATTACGAGGTAATGGCGGGGTTTGTTTGTTTTTTTCTTGTCGGAGACCGCAAGCTTCACCTCTCGGGGTAGAACTAGCTTAGCTATCCGCTAGCCCCATTTCAGCCGGTCACCGATTAAACTAGAGTTAGCTTAAAAAAATAGTGTATTTATTTCAGTGACATTCTGCAGCAATAACAAACGAATATTGTTAACTTCAGTAAATTATCAGTTGGATAACTACAGAGTAAAGCTATTTATTAAGTCTGTCTCCGAGGAAAGGATTATAGAAGTGGACCGCAGGGGTGTGGACTGGTATGAGACAAATATTTAAGCAGTTAACTAGCCAGCTAGCCAGTGGCTAGCTAAATATCTGGCGAGAAGCTAACTGGAGACCTGAACGATGCTGTCCTCTTTGGGAATCTGTGAGCAGAACTGCCTGGCAGTATCCTTTGGAAGTTGTGTGAATGTAGTTAGATGATTATAATAATCCCAGAGAGCGAGGCGTTTAGCTAGATAGCCATAACAGTGTTGTGAACTAGAGGCTAAACTCGCTACAGACAGCTTAGTGAAGCGAGACAGCTTGAGCAGGGAGACTAACTGAACAACTTGAACTCTCTTAGACAGCTGTAATATATCAGTGAGTTACCCAAACTGTCTGACTGCATCTTTGTATGTATATATTGTGTGTATATATATATATATATATATATATATATATATATATATATATATATATATATATAAAATATTGTTTGTGTTTGTGTGTGTGTGTGTGTGTGTGTGTGTGTAACTTTTGGATGGACTTGATCCCAATAACTTTTTAGTATTGTCTGTTTAGATGGAAAAGTGTTGAGTACTGATCCCTGATCATTCTGAGATTTAAACACCAAAAGCTCCTATAAGGGTATGGGGATTCCAGTACATCGCAGTGCATCGTACTGTACACACACAATCACATAAGCAGTTTAATCAGCATGCTTTCGGGAGGTGTGGGGAAACCCGCACAGACACGGGTAGAGCATACAGACGGTCAGCTCAGGGTCGGACCAGGAACCCACGGATGTGAGGTGTCCTCTACCCCAGTACCCGTTCAGATTCCATGTCCTGTTTCATGACTGGATTATGGCTGGATGATATGGATGATATTGCTACACAGTGTGATTGCACTGTACTACACAGTACATGCTAATTGATGAACCGATGATGTCTGTGATATCAGACTGGCAGATAACGGCTGCAAAGGCGACATTAGTCTTAGGACACTGATACGATTCGGACGAATGCTGCTTCCGTTTATATTAGCTGTTACGTCAAGGTTCTCTCTGCTTGTTTTGTTGTCCAGTGAATTGGTTGTCATTCTATACTCCTTTGGGTGTTGGGGATCACACAATCATGGCGGTTCTTTTAGTATTTACACTGTATCTTGTATGCAGGTGTTATATAACTCCACTCCCTCTTTGTTTTTCCCCCCCATTCATCCTCTATAACACACTATTAAGTCCTTAACAGTAATGTTCAGACGGTAAAGGGGCATGAGCTGAAGGCGGGGCAACGAGAACCTCGACTCCTGTCTCTGCTGGAGAGTTCAGGACAGTTCATGTGAGTATCTGCTTCTGACGTGATCATGTTTACATTTAGTTCTGTTTATTGTGTTCAAATGCAAAACTGCTGTTCTGCTCCATGGTGTGTGTGTGTGTGAGAGAGAAAGGAGCTGTTAGCAGGATATATAAATGCTTTTATTGTATCTTGTGCTTTGTAAGGATTCTCTACACTTTCTCTCAAATTATTAAACAGTCTAATAAGCATGTGTTATCCAGATGCCCTTGTATCTCCAGATGTGTGGAATGTATGTCTATATAGATGGTATTGTTACGCGGAGTGTGATTTAACAGTCATGTTTTCCAGGTTGCAGAGATTGTGTGTGTGTGTGTGTGTGTGTGTGTGTTTGTTTATGACTGAGAGAAAGTGAGTAGTGGCGCTGTTAGGCAGTGTGCTGCCCATTAGCCTGCATACCTCTGTGTAGTCCCGAAGCCTAAATGAGCCTCACATGAGCACACAGTCGTCTAAACTGCGTTAAAATTTCACCACACTGAACCTCATGCTGGATTAAGGAGCATTACTGTGAAGCAGTCTAATCTTCTATACTTCTATGCACAGCAGTGTTTCTTACTCCACAACGTGACGTGAGCAAGACAGAACACTGACTACATTTACATGGACAGCAGTAATCTAATTATTGATCTTATTCTGAATAAGACAATATTGTGATTAAGGTGTTTACATGAGTTGCTTTTAGAATATTCCTTTCATGTACCTGTTTTACATGTTATAGGACATAGGTCGATTAACGGCACACGTCATTACGTCACCGCGCCACGCCGTCCGACGTCCCTCCAGAGTTTCACGTATCAACATACAGTTGGTCTTTGTTATGGTACCGTATACAGTTTTGGGTGTTTTTATTTTTAATTTTACGAAAGCTTCAAGTGCAGTTAATTATTTGTCATGCTGTACGTGCAAATAGACGACTGCTTGAAGCCATTGGCTGTGTCCCAAATCGCGTACTTACCTACTATATAGTAGCCGAAAAACATGTATTTCACCTACTATATAGTAGGTAAGTACGCGGTTTGGGACGCAGCCGTGCTCTCTTGTTTGCTGTCAAACAGTTGAGCACTGTGATCGTGTCCTGTCGCAAAATGCTGTGAAAACTCCCACACGACGTTAATAGTGTGATTAAAGTGTTTACATGTCTATAATGCACTTCCATAATGCGACTAAAACAGGAATACTCCACATGTCTTAATTTGTGTTTAGACCGAGTATGACTTTAGTTGGATTATGGTCATCAGAAATCACTGTTTACATGGTAGTTTCTTAATTAGAGTATCGTCTTAATCGGGTTAATATCGGAATGTTGTTGTCCATGTAAACGTACTGACTGATATCTGGTATACTACTGCTAATTAAAGCCTGTGAAGAGCTCCAAGCACTAGACAGGAAACACTGCTGTGAGTCTGAGGTGTTATAGGCGTTTACCAACACTGTGTGTCACACTCACAATGTTTTGATAGTGCATGTGGTCCGGGAGGAGTGAGCATGGGGAACCAAGTCTTATGTAATACAGATACAGAGCTTTCACTTTTGTAGGTGTGTGTGTATACCAAGAGTGCTGAAAGGATCTGTTTCTGCTCTCTGATTTTTGAATTAAAATCTTTGCCTTTGGTCTGCCCTCTTTAATTTTCAGTGTCTCCTTATAGATATGAGCATCAAAAGACTTTTCTAAATTCAGGTCAACCTTAGCAGTGTCTGGCATTTCATGCCAGAAAGTAGCTAAGCTCCTAGCAGAAGAAGGAAGTGACCGCTCTATATGTTCTCAGCTTACCACTACTGCAGCTCCAAGTGACTCAGACTGGCACTGGTTTGTTTAAATTGAGGTGTCAGTCATGTTCGTTACCGTTTCAGTGTCTGGTGGTTGCTGACGAGGTTTTGCCCCTTTTGAGAGATCATTTGAGAGTCATCATATGGAGAGGCTTCCAGGCAGGACTGTTATATTGAAACCTGTTGTATACACTTGTAAGTGATTGCAAGTGTACTTGAATCAGAGCTGTGTCGGGGGATTCAAAGGAGCTGTTGACCGAAAATAATTTGCCTTAAATGCACAAACAGCAGAATATTGCACTGAGATATTTAATAATTAATTTGATTTGCTGAAATATCAAATTTCACCAAGAACCATGAATAATACAGACGCTTTGGCCGCATTTTAATGAAATTTTAGTGGACGCTTGGCTTCTTGTGTCGTCTCGGAGCAGTTGCCTGTCAAGCGAATACGACAGCCGCACTCGAGTGAGGATATTTTCTGTTGCTTTATTTCTGCCTAGTGAATGAAAGCTCTTTGAAAGACACTTCTTGTCAAATATTTTTGTTTTAAAAATATTAGTAACATATCATGTGCTTTGGGCTGAGATGCTACATTGAGCTGCAAGGCTCCAACTGAGCCAAAGCACAGAGCAAAGTGCTACAGAAATGCCATTGTGCTCTGGACATTTGGACCAGCAAACAAAAAGAGAAAATAAACAGTGGATGTGACGCAAAAGCTAGTTATTTAAGCTAGTTATTGAAATAATGATCTAGTAATTTATTGAGACACACTGTTGCCAGCCCTGTGTTCTCCATGCTTGGGTGAATATTTTTTTGTTGTTGTGATTTTCTATACCAACTTGGTAAAGGTTTATTCACCATTTTCACTATTCAAGTTTTACTTGTGTATTCTCATCCCTATATGCCACTCAGCCGACTTAATTTTTTGCTTCATTTAATTATGTGCGGTATGTGAAAACAAAGTAAACCAAATAGTACACGAAACAAAAAAAGTAATAACGTTCACTCTGTTCAGATTCGGCAACCGGACTGATAGGTGTGAAAGTGCTTTTAAGCGACCTACTTTCCAGACAACTCACACTTTTTTCTAATCAGATAAGATTAGATCGGTGATTGCAGAGCTGCACAATTATCACATTTATTTTGCTCAAATTGAAATAATTGTTTATCACAATCAAAAACAACATATAAAATGTGAATGTAAAATGTGTCACAGCTTACTCCCAAAAGTGTCAGTTTTGCAGGGTAGTGAATAAACTATAGGACTTGTGGGCTATTGAATGCATACTGTAATAACACTGAGAGTAAATAATAATGTTATCGTCATCTTCGGTGAAATACATTTTATTTCACAGCTGCCAATATCATTATGTTAAGACTCTGACAATAATGGCTGTCGGTTACTTTGGTTGAATTTGTTGTAGTAGAGAGCTTCTGGGTTGTGACATTTTTTTTTCACACAGACTTGTAGAAATGGTGGACAGTGGAGCTTGTCAGGGTTTTTGTTTAGTTTTTTTTTGCCTTCAGGCAGTGGGTGAATTTTTCCTGTTTAAATTTTGTGCTGAGTTAAGAGGAAGTTGGGGCATGTTGGGAGTGGAAAAAGTTTGACGACTTATTAGTGTGTATTGAAGTAATGACCTTCACGTTAGTTTTATAGTGGAGGAGTTATAGAAACTTGTCTGTGGTAGAAAAACGAAAGCCACAATGCTCACAACATTTTTTTTCTCTGTCTCTTCCTCCTCTCTCTCTCTCTCTCTCTCTCTCTCTCTTTCTCTCTCTCTCTCTCTCTCTCTCTCTCTCTCTCAGCCCTCAGTTGCACTGTACAGGGTGGAAAAATGGTGCAGTTGATAACAGCCTGTAGTTACTGTTTTGGTTTAGTGCTGCATAAAAAGAAAGTATATGATAACAACTGTGTAACTAGATATTTTTTACTACCATGTTTAATGTAACGTTTATTTTTTGTATTAGCTGATACATGTAATAAACAAAAGCCATACAGTATGGTTCAGATTGAAGTTATTACCGCTTCTCCTCTGAATATGAAGGGAACAGGCACAAGATAGCATGTTTGTTAAAAGCAGCATGAACAAACAAACATAAGCATGATAATATTTTAATGCTCAGTGAAATTAAAGTGAAGCGAAGTATCACTTTTGGCAGACGCCACACTCACCTGCTACTACTTTGTGTCAGTATAGAAGCAATTTCAGCCAGAGACTTGAATCAAGATGTGTACAGTACGTGACTGTACCTGATGCAACATTTGGAGGATCATGGGTAATTTGCCAGGTCGTGCCATACTGTGCGATAGAAAAGCGCCACAATTATGGATTGTAATTCTTCTCACTTGTGGTGCGGACATTATTAAACAGTCATCATTGCTGTAGTAAACAAAGTTTCATAAGAAATATTTTGCTTTCTCTAAGGTTGAGTGTTTTGGCGAATCCTGAAGCGGTCATATCCAGTCCCGTGCCCCAGCTGTCCATTCCGATCAATAGGCATTTTCACATAGTACGTGGTAAGTGGCTTTTATATTATGCTTTATTTTCCAGAGCGTTGTCGCACCAGTCCTACGTCTCTTGTAGCATTATCATATTTTTAGTCTGTGGTGAGTAAAAATAAAATAAAGATAAAATGTTGATGACTCAAGGATCAGATCATCCTGTCTTAATCCTCAAAGTGTTCAAGCTTCCTTGTAAATCAAGCAAATGTTTACTGAGAGCCTATAGGAATTGTTTCCTTTCAGTAATACAGCCCCTAGCAACCTTTGTACATACGAGTCATAACTTCCTGCAACTGTCTTTTTTTTTCCCTCCAGAAGCAGAGGAGGCTCTTCTCATTGACTTCTCAATACGCAGTAAGAACAACAGGTTTTTTTGGTTTATAATATAGTTTCTATGTATATTCTATTATTGACGGATAAGTTATTACTTTTATAAGAGAAAGTAAGAGACTAGGGAAGATCCTATTTTTAGTATTTAATGAGTTATTTTTTTGCATGCTCTGTCACTTTACTGTTTACTGGCAATATGGGATTACAGCTTATAGATTGTATGTCCTCAATGTTTTTAGATGTACTGTTTTCCTCCCATCTTTGTTATGCATAGCCTAACAGCACTTTTCCCTTTCTTTCGGCAGCGACGCTCAGGATCCGTATTCGAGGGGAGCAAGCTCCAGAACTCCTGCTGGAGTTACAGGACGATGACCGCAGTCAGACTTTTTTCCAGCAAGTGATGAAGGCTAAGCACCAAGGTGAGGATATGCTCCTGTGCATTTGATTATTTATTAACTCTTAAATTCTTTTTTTATTTACCATGGTTGCTTATTAACCTGAACAAATGCAGTAATAGTTTATAATGCCCCAATTTCAAGTTGTAGGGATGCAAGGCTTGCTTAATATGACTTTTCGTTATGAGTTGGTTTTCTTCTTCTGAACAAATTGCTTTGCTAGACCAGAGGCTACAAGTTTGCAGACCTGGACTGTTGTTACGCAACACTCTTGCTGGTTATATAGGTTTAATGACTGTTTCAGACTTGTCCTGAAAAATGTAGTAGAGAAATCAAAAGACATGTAAGAACATTATCATTTTATTGGAAAAATTTACGAGCACCATTGAAGTTTAGTATGTTTTTTTTGTTTTTTAGAGATGGTAACGTTAATGTGCTACAATAAAACACACAAGTAGGCATGAGAAAACCTGAGCTTGTCAATTATGACAGAATTTAGGAACATTGTGTGAGCCATGACAAATTAATTTACCTTCTGATAAACTAAATTTAATATTTTCAGTTAATTTTACAGACTGTATGTAAAAAAAACAAAACAAAAAAAACAACAACCGTTAACCTGTTCCATGTTGTAAACAAATACAAAAAACCTCAATGTTCAGTCTTTGAAGTCTGTTCCTCTTAAATATATTTAAAGCTACACTATTAGACATTTTCCACTTTCATGGTTCTGGGCTGGAGTCAGTTCTCGAACCACTCTGGGTATATTGTGTATATATCTGAATAATCTCATATAGGATGTGATTGGGTGAGTTCATTTACCCGTCAGATGCAAAGAACTTTAGTTTAATGGTGTTCATTAGGGACGCACCGATCAGGATTTTTACAACCGAAACCAATCCAGATACCAATCTTTTTTTGTTTAAGCTTTAATCAGGAGGTCTGTCATAAACAGTTAAATGTAAGCTCTCTGCTCATGATCACTGTTAATTGAATTAAAATAATAGCAATGACAAATAATTTTAGTTAATTTATAAATAAACAAACGTAAAATATTTATTTTTAAATATCTTAAACAATAGAGTCCTAATTAAAAGTAGACTAACACAAAAATGATCCATATTAGGAAAAAGGCTAATAGTGAACTAAGCTTAATGTCAAATTGATATTAAGTGCAACCCATAGTAATTAAACATCATTTAATTTCTCATTTTATTTATACTTTATGAAGTTATTATAATATCTATTTTTTATATTAACTGTCTTATTTATAACTAAGCACATTTTCTGTCTTTACATTTTATTATTTTTTGTTTGTTTGTTTCAGTTGTTCCTTTTAGATCGGTTCCCCAGTACAGTGTTGCCATGTCTGCTGCTAATATTGTGTTTTTTGGTAAATTAAATCAAAATATGTAAACTGGAGTTGACTTTTCTAGTGATATCTGGCAACCGTGAGTTTAAATGAAGTGAATGGGGACGAGTTCGTGAAGAGAGTGAAGGAGAGTGGCAGTGTACTGTATGTTTACAGACTTAACAGTTGCTACTCTTGATTATGATTGGTGAGGAATTATTGCCATCACAAAGATGGCAGTTGTGAGATCGGGAAGTTGAGAGAAACAGATGATGTACAGAGTTATCTCATCATCATGGCTTCCACACTTGTTCGGTTGACTGAGGAGATGAAAAGCAGTGTGAAAGTAACTGTTGCGCGGTGTAGATGTATTTTGGAGTTTTAGTTTTTATTCCGATTGTATTATACAACTCTGAAAAGGTCACCTGCACTGGTGCTCCTAAATATTTTTTTCACAGTCGCACAAAGAACTTCTCAGTCGCAAATGCGAGTGAAATGGTCGCACTGTAGAGCCCTGAAACATGTTATGTATAAGCATTACTTTGTAAGTGCTTGAAGTTTCCTTCTTACATTAAGGCAGTTCATATGGTCATCATCAGAAAATTCATCTGCGTGTTGCTAGTTTCTTAAAGGTGCAGTCAGCTCTATTGCAAAGAGGACACTTTTTGTAATCTTTGGCTTTCACTGTTGCACTGTCAGTAAAAGTGTCTGTAAACAGTTACAGAGAAAATCTGAGGATTACCAACATCTAACCAGTCAGGAAAAGCAGTTGTTTCAGTATATCTATTCATCATTTTGCCTGTTAATTCAGAATGCTTCTTTTACACTTGCATACCGGCCTTTAGTTTAGACTATGCATTTAGTCTAGGCATCTGTTTTGGGTGTGGATTTGGAGGGAAAAGTAAAGGGAGGGGCTGTTTTTGTGTGTGTTTCAGAACAGCCAGCTTCTGCTAACTTTTACCAAAATCACTAACTATAACGCTGGTAAATCTGGAGCTCTAGCAGTTACACATACAAAACCATCAGAACTGTTTGTTTACTCATTGACACCAACTCCCATTCAGACCCATGTTGGTGAAGCTCCCAGAATCTATGGTATCAAGCAGAGTTTGAGTGTTAGTTATGTAGTAGGTAAGCTTCTATCTGCTTATCAACTGCTATGAGCCATATACTATACATGTAAGATTAGTTTCCAAACTTAGCTGAAAGCTGCAAAATATAGTGTTTCTGCTATATTCTGTAGTCAGGGTCCATAGATAGCCTGTAACGCTACAGTCGCAGCAGGTATCAATTCAAATAATCACAAGTAGATTACAAATGTCAAGCTGGGCAGGGTGTTTGCTTTCTATAGTCTGGCAGGTTATAAAAGGTTAAGATAATATAACTGAGACAATATGAAGATGCCAACAGATTAAGGACTCTTAAAATACAATGCTGTGGAAAATTTTTTTTCTGCTTTTGTGTATCGAGAGATACTAAATTGTTTCAGCAATTAAAACAAAATCTAAGATGAAACAAAGGCAACCTGAGTAAAAAAAAATACAGTATTTAAATGATGCTATTTATTAAAGCAAAAAAGTTATCCAATACCAACTGTGCCTGTGTCAAAAATGTATTTGACCCCATAGTTACTAATTCTCCAAATCTATGAAACTGCTTTCATAATGGGATTCAGCTGGACTAGACGCAACCAGGCCTGTTTACTGCAAACCCTGTTCAATCAAATCTACATTTAAATAGAACTTTTTCAACAGCATGAAGTTGGTTAAAAGGTCTTACCCAGTAACACACTATGCCAAAACTGAAAGAAATTCCAGAAATGATGAGGAAGAAGGTGATTGAAATGCATCAGTCTGGGAAGGGTTACAAAGCTATTTCAAAGGCTCTGTTACTCCAAAGCACCACAGTGAGAGCCATTATCTCCAAATGGAAAAACTCGGCACAGTAGTGAACCTTCCCGGAAGTGACTGACCTTCCAAAATTCCTCCAAGAGCACAGCAACTACTCATTCAGGAAGTCACAAAAGAGCCAAGGACAACATCAAAGGACCAACAGGTATCTCGCATCAATAAAGGTCACTGTTCAAACTGGCATCAATGGAAGACTGGCAAGGTTAAAACCACTGCTAACCCAGAAGAACGTTAGGGCTTGTCTGAATTTTGCAAAACACTCCTTAATGATCCTCAAACCTTTTGGGAGGATGTTCTGTGGACTGATGAGTCGAAAGTGGAACTGTTTGGAAGACAGGGGTCCCGTTACATGTGGTATAAATCAGAATTCCACAAAAAGAACATCATACCTATCGTCAAGCATGGTGGTGGCGGTGTGATGGTGTAGGGATGCTTTGCTGCTTCAGGGCCTGGGCAACTTGTAATAATTGAGGAAAACATGAATTCTGTTCTCTACCAGAAAATCCTAAAGGGGAATATCTGGTCTTCCATCTGTAATTTGAAATTCAAGCCTAGCTGAATTATGCAGCAAGACAATAATCCAAAGCATAGGAGTAAGTCCTAGTCCTAGAAGTACGTAAAAGACTGATCTCCAGTTATCGGAAGCATTTGGTTGCAGTTATTGCTGCTAAAGGTGGCACACCCACATTTCAATTTAAGAGGGCAATTGGTTTTTCACATGGGTAATAGGTGTTGGATAACTTTTTGCTTCAATAAAAAATAAAAACTGTATTGTGTGTTTACACAGGGTTGTTTTATGTTGTATGTAAAGTTTGAAGATCTAAAACTATTCAGTATGAGATGTACACAAAAACAGAAGAAAAAAGTAATTTCTAATAATCTATAAATGTTTGCTATTATATTTAAAATAATCAATATTATTGTTAAACAAAAAATGCCTGGAGCGGTGAGAGAGCCTTCAGTCAGTGTTCATAAATAAAATTTGCTATAAAGGCTGTAATTTTTTTTCATGGTCCCATTTCTCATATGTATACATAATTTATTATGTTTAAATAAATGCAAATTAAATAAAAAGAATATATCAGTTGCTTTTAGAAAATCAGTGCTTTGGGGCCACTCAGTGGAGCTGGAATAGAATATTGAACTTTAATCTCTTTTTACTTCTGGAGGTAGCAAGACTTTATTTTTTATTGAGAAATGAGCAAATATGAGACAGATTTCACTTCAGGAAAACATGTAGATTTCAGGATTACATACAGTAGAAAATGTCTAAATACATATAAAAGGGTTTTCATATTTGCATTTGGTAATAGTAAGAGAAGAAAAATATCATCTGGTTACTGCTGCTTGTCATTCACATCATTTTATCTATACGCAGAACTTGCCCAACCAGTTTTCAATATCCTGTTAGCTTTTGGTCAGCATGTGATGGTTATGGTCTGTTAGTAGCAGAATACTAATGAGGTCACTAGGAACAACATAGCAGGACTTCATCATTAAGAGCCATCCCAGACTAATGTGCTACAGCCCTTTTAGTAGGTTGTTTTTATACTAGCTGTAATCATGATAGTGAATTTTGTAAGATATTAAGTGGAGGAGAAAAAAGCTATTTAAGGGAATTTTAAGTTTATAGACTCTCCAACATATTTACATGCGTACATTGTGATTACTCCATACCTGTTTGTCTTTGAAATTCTGTTAATAGTCAGGTTGATATTTTTGCCTGGATCATTTAAGACTGGTACGTTGTCCTGACTGTGGTGCTGCTCGTTTTTTCTTCTTCCAGTTGAAGGAAAAAGTTCACCGCCGAAGAAGATGGAGCCTGTTGTTCCTGCCCCACCTAAAGGCTCTGTCCCAATCCCCCCTCAGAGAAGCACCTCCAAAGCATCAAGCAGTTCCTCCAGGCCCATGCTACAAAGCAATACCAACAGTAGCACTCCAGGAAAGCCTTTAACCTCTGGTACATACAGTGCCTTGCATTAATTGAATACATGCTATGTTTATACATGCTACCTATTGCATATTTAAAGCTGTTATCTATTTTTTTTTGTACTTTTACCAGATTCTGTAGACTCTCCATACCTGGTGACAGACTTGGGTTTTGAGGATCATTTCAACCATGGTTTAAAAGTAGAGGAAAAGAAGAATAGACAAAATCGGATAGTTGCCCCAAGAGAAGCCCCTCCACCTCCTACACCTCCCCTTCCTCCTCGGAAAGGCAGTTACACCCCCTCTGTTGCCCCTGCTGCAGGCCTACCTCCTAAAGATAGACCTCCTCAAATACAAATGGCCACACCTGTCAGGCAAGAGTAAGTCTGAGCAAGCTTCTTTTGCTTTAAGGGAGTTTCTCTCTTCCTATGGAGTGGCTATAGTGTCTTATTTAATCCTACAGGTTTAATCACTATACAGACCGCTCCAACTCTTGGTCTAACAGTCCAACTACGCACACCATTAGGCAGGCTATGTTAAGTAGCCAGACAGGCCAGAGAGAGGGCCTTCTCAAATACCGGTTGGGCAAGAAGGAGAAGGAGTATGTGGACATCCAGAACTTTAGGTAAATATAATTTTTTTTTGTCTTTTAAATAAATTAGTTAATTTGTACCACCTATTATAAGGCTGACAGATGCCCCCCCCCCCTTATTTTTCTTTTTTTTTTTTAGGTTTTTTGCAGGCACGTGGAATGTGAATGGTCAGTCTCCTGATAGTAGGCTGGAACCCTGGCTGTGTTGTGACCCTGAACCTCCTGATGTGTATGCAGTGGGGTCAGTGTCACTAATACTTGGCGTTAAACATCTGTATTTCTGGATCATATTTCCACAAACTCTATTAGTTTTATAGACCTACATTCCATTGATTTATCAGTCCATTTTCATGATTATTAATTAGCAGACTTTCAGCGTAACAGCGGAGGTGCTCCCTCGGATCAGTGTATGGTTTGGTTGACCTTTTTCATTTTTAAAAAAAATGTTTTAAAAGAAAACCATTGTGACAATAGGTTTCAAGAATTGGATTTGAGTACAGAAGCATTATTGTACATGGATTCATCCAGACAGCATCTGTGGGTTGATGCAGTGGAGCGGAGTCTTCATTCCAAAGCCAAATATAGACAGGTGAGTGACTGACCACATGACATCTAGAAGAGAGTGCAGGTTTTATAGCTTATACTAAAAGACAACATGTTTAGGCCCGTAGACTAACGGACCTTTTTTTTTAAAATTTAAATCCTCAGGTACGCCTTGTTCGGTTAGTTGGTATGATGCTGGTGGTGTTTGTCAAGAAGGAGCACAAAAACCACATCAGTGAAATTGCTGCTGAGACTGTTGGAACTGGCCTAATGAACAAAATGGTGAGCCTAACGTTAGTACAGTGGTTGTATAATTTTTAAAAAATTTTTTTTTTTTTTGGAGAATATGAGGTTGCTAGTGTCTGGTTTCAGTTCATGCACCTTATAAATAAACTACTGCAGTAACTGCTGACTGATTTGTGTACACCTACAGGGAAATAAAGGAGGTGTGGCGGTGCGGTTTGTGTTTTACAACACCAGCTTTTGCATTGTAAACTCCCACCTGGCAGCCCATGTCGAAGACTTTGAGCGACGAAACCAGGACTATAAGGAGATCTGTGCCCGCATGAGCTTTCACCTCATGGAGCATCCACCTCTCAGTATAGTCAAACATGAGTACGTTTTTTATTTTTTATTTTAGTTGTCTCACGCCCTCACAGAGCTTATCAAACATCAATAATGTTAACACCATTAATGTTAACGACTTCTTAAGCATAATTAAACACAAGATAGTAACTGTATCAAGACGTTAGTCATATGACAGTTAATTCATGTCTCTATTACTTTATTCTAAATTGACATTTTTCTAAAAGATTGTGTTCATTTGTTTGTCTTAGTGTGGTAATTTGGTTGGGAGATCTGAACTACAGACTGTTTTTAAATGACGCAGCTGATGTAAAGAGGCTCATTGCTAATAATGAGTTGCAGAAGCTCCAGGAGTACGATCAGGTACGTGCAGAGAGACCGTGCCATGTGCCAAATAGTTAGGTCAAAAAAAAGAGGAAGTCATTGTAGATATAGTAAGAATATGGCTTCTCAGTTCTCAAAACATTTTTGGGAACACTAATTCAGTCAGTCACTGGAATCCCTTGTTGTTGTTCCTGTTTCCTTTTTTTGTCATATTTATGTGTCCTGTTAGATATGCCTGAAATGAAGAGAGGGTTCCTCTGCCATTTATAATACAGTTGTTTTTTTGTTTTCTGTCTTTATTCTCTTTTGGCAGCTGAACATCCAGAGGGAGACTAAACGTGCCTTCACTGACTTTATGGAAGGAGAAATCCATTTTATCCCCACTTACAAATTTGATGCAAAATCAGACCGGTGGGACTCAAGGTATTACTTTAGATCCAGGTTCATCACGGCATATCACAGTTAAAAACAAAAATAAATAAAAAACTGAAACATATGAGAGCACAGTTGTGAACTATTTTAAACTGGTCTGTTGTTTTTTGTTTGTTTGTTGTGCTTCATCTTTTTTTGATTCAGTGGCAAATGTCGGGTTCCTGCCTGGTGCGACCGTATTTTATGGAGAGGTAATAATGTCAGGCAGTTGTGCTACCGCAGCCATATGGAGCTGCAGACCAGTGACCACAAACCTGTCAGCTCTGTTTTTAGCATCGGGGTGAGCTTCAGAGTTCCACCAACATTTATTTCACTTTTTTTTTTTTTGGACTAATTTTGATATTTTGTTCACATATCTGTGGGTCTTTATTTTCTGTTTGTGTAACAGGTGAAGATGATAAATGAGCAGCGTTATAAGAAGGTATTTGAGGAACTAGTTCGTGATATGGATAGGTTGGAGAATGACTTTCTACCCTCTTTGTCACTGACTCAAAGAGAGGTGAGTAGGGCTGGACCAAAAGTCATATCGCAGTTATTTTTGGGCTGAATGGCGATATACAATATATATCTCGATATTGTTTACGTGGGTTAATGCTCAGTTGTAAGCCAACTACATGTGAGGCGTCACAAGCACCTTTATTTGTAAAACATCAATCCAAATAAAGTGCAAATACAGGGTTCCTCTAACTGTTTGAGAATACACACAGCTGTGTAAATATCAAAATGTAAATAAAAAATGACGAATATATAAAACAAAAATAGTCACATCTCTGACAATACTCAGTTGTTACTCTTCAGTTGTTAACCCTATAACAGACTGATTTGGTAAAAATAAACATGCAGTTTATTCTTTTGTGCTGAACAAGATACACAGCTTTTCAAATACCAAATGTAAATAAAAAATCTATAAAATATATTAAATAAAAAGATGCACATCTCTGAGAATACCTCTTCCGTTATTTAACAAAAAGAAGACCGAACAAAAAAAAGAGGGTCTTGAATCCAGGTTTTCCTTTCCTGTTTAACAAACTATATCTCGGTGCAAATAACAATGAATATGTAAACAGAAAATATAAACTGGTCTACTTGCTCTGAGAAAGTAGTTATTTTTCTACTAATCTGAACACTTCAACAAACAACAAAACTTTTCCTTGTGTGTAGCTCTCGTGTTCTCTCACAGGTTTTTGTGCAAGGAACACTAGCCTATCAACAGACTTGGGCTTGAGAGATGCCCTGTGGCAGGTTACAATGTTACCACTAAAAACTTTTTCTGAAGGTGTGCTGGTGACTGGGACACAAAGATACCTCTTTGCCAGGGCTGGAAAGAAAATATCATATTCTCTTCCACAACTCAAGAGGATCGCTATCACTCTTTACACTGACCGACTCTGTCTCTTGAAAGTTCATTTTCAATCGCCTACCTCTGTGTCAGGTTGGTGTTGGTGGTGGCTGTGCTCTTCTTAAAGAAGCTTGCGAGTGTCTCCTTAACTGGTGGTGACACAAATGCTGCTCCTTCTTGGTCTGCAGGCGTGGGCACAGTAGGAACAGGCTGAAAGCATCAGCTAGCAGAGACTCCGCCTCCAATACAGCTTTGTGCTTCAACATGTCGATCTTGTCAGTTGAGATGTACTTGGTTTCGAACCTTGGATCCACAAGTGAGGCCATGTCCAATAGGTCACTAGTGGCTGGATCAGCATACTTTGTGTTGAGAGAATTCACAATGGTTTTTTCTGATGGATTTAGTCAGCTTACTATCTCCCTCATCATGTGCCAGGAGACTTGTTTTGAAAAGATTAAGCACAAGTCTGACATATGAGAGAGTAACATAGTCCTCACCAGACAGAGCATCTGTGAAGTCCTGAAGAGGTTTGTGAGCCTCCTGAACCGCGTTCTAGGACCTCTATATCCTGCTAGTTTCCTGGATTTCTTGTCGGAGGACAAAACTTTGGCAAGGGTGCCCTGCTGCTCCAGAACCCTCTATCATTTGCTGACTTGTTCCCCATCTTGTAACGGACTCAGTGATGAGCTGGTGAGTGAACTTCCAGCTGAATCTGAGCTTCAGCCAATTCTCTCCTTTTCTTTCAGCTATAGGAAAAGCTGCTCACTATTTTCTTGCACAGAGAAATAGCCCGAGAGATGCTGTCATCATCCATGCCATATCGTGTGATAGAACATTTTAGAAAAATCTTTTGAATATGTTTTTATTTAATTTTTATTTATTTAACAGATAACAAAAACTTTAATATGTTCTGACATCACTTAAACCAGCCCCTCTCATCAAATTTTATATATATATATATATATATATATATATATATATATATATATATATATATATATGTATATGTGTGTGTGTGTGTATTCATTTAAAACCGCTACGCGGTCAACTCCTTCAGCATACTCACCAATTGCAAGATGAAACCGGTGACCAAAGCACTACATCCTCAGCCACTTAGTCAGTTGCACCGCTTTGAGAACAGTTGTTATTGCAACCAGTTCCCTTTCATCAAGTTTCCTGTTTGTAAGGGCGTCCTGCAGGGCTCTCCGGTGTGGTCTTAGTGGGGAAAGTAGCTTGTTTGGAGACACGCACTTTTCAACACCCAATCTTCAATAAAATGTACAGTCAAGCTCATATATGGCTCGTATGATCTGCTCGACCATACATCTGTTGTCATTGCATAGTGTGTCATTTTTGTGAGTCGTATAGTTTTTGTCTGGCATCACAGTACATTTTGGTAGCGCCTCTCTTATAAAGTAGTGACAGCTGGGCAAGTCGTATCTTTGATCCATTTTTTTTCAGCAGTTTTTTTAAAGCCAGCTTGTTCAACCGTTGCAACAGGGATCATATCTTTAGCAACGTGGTAGGCTACCGCCTCCATTATGTCTCGCCACTTGGCAGTTTTCTTTTCATAGGGCACGCCCTGAGTAAATGAAGCTTGTAAAGAGGTTGGTTTTGGGGCAGAAGGCTTTCCAGTCTGGCTTGCAGCACAACCTTCACGAAGTTTCATACAGTTGTAAATGGTGAAAGAGGTTTGAAGTTCTTCCGGCACGTGTTGCGACATGTTTATTGCACTGTCTACATATCACCTTGCTCTGATGGTCAGCCGACCTTTTAAACCCAAACCATCGCCAAATGATTGAGCCATTGTTTTTCTTACATCTTGATGTATATGCATAGAATTTTGATCTACCATCCTGCTGTTACCACTGTGCATGCCATACCTGTAATGCAGAGGTTTCCAATCTTATCTGCAAAGGACACCGGTATTAATTTCAACCAACCAAATGCCATAACGGATTCTACCTTTCTAAATCAGTAGTCTTCATATCAGTTGTCTTCAGATTGGTTAGATATACAGTGGATGTAAAAAGTCTACACATTTTATTCTACTTTTCCTTGCAAAAATTCTCCAGATCTATCAAATTGTGAGGGGGTCTCCTGTGCATAGCCCACTTCAAGTCATTCTACAAGTCTTTGAAGGGATTTAGAACCAGGATTTGACTAGGCCATTCCAAAACCTTGATCTTCATCTTCTGAAGCCATTCCTTTGTTGACTTGTTTTTGCTTTGGGTCATTAGCCTGCTGGAAGGTCACATTTTTCTTCATCTTCAGCTAGCCAGGCCTGTAGGTTTTGTGGCAACATAGATTGGTATTTGGAGCTTTGCACGATTCCGTCTTTCTTGATTAGATCCCCAGTCGAAGCTGATGATAAGCAGCCCCATAGCATGATGCTGCCACTCCCATGCTTCACCGTGGATATTGTGTTCTTCGGGTGATAAGCTGTCTTGTTTTATGTCCAAATTATGACATTACTTTTAGAATTATCACCTTGGTCTCATCAAGTAACACATTTTGCCAAATGGTTTGGGGTGATTTAGGTGGGATTTAGGGGGTTAGATGTTTGTTTGTTTGTTATTCCCATGAGAAAGGGCTTCTTGTTCCTATGGCAGTTTCTATGGCAATAGTGAAAACTACAAAAGGTAACTGATATTTTTGTCTTAATACACATCATCTTGCAAAACATCTGATGTGTGGATGTGGTTTCCAAACTTTTGTTTTGTTTTCATAGTTTTCTATAGGTTTTTGTTTTCCTGGGTGTGTTGCTCAAAGCCTAGACGTACAAGTATGCGTCAAGTGCCAAACAACAAAACTTGATCTTTACAGGAATGGAGCCGTTGTCTTTATTTGTCTTTTGTTTAGCAACATGTTTATTGCCCATCCCTCATTCAGTTTACACACAGCCATTATATTATTCCTTTTTTTTGGAGCACAAAGCCTAATTTCTGTGTTTTCTCACTATGTACATAAATATATCACGTCAGTCCATATTTCACAGTTAGATTACCATAACCATGCTTTACCACTGCAGATGATCAAATAAAGTTGATTAGATTGAGAATATGGCTTTTGGAGCTTTCCACACATCAGGGAATAAAGGAGTGTTTATTAAAGCTGCTCTGGTCATGAGGTTTCACCGAGCTTGTAATTCCACAAATGCAGAGCATAAACGCCTTTCATTTCAAAACATGCAGAGCTAAAACAAAGACATGAGAAAAAACACAGGCTGAAGACTTCTCTCCCATTAGGATTTATAGTGGGCGTAACCAGACTTGGCCTTTATAAAGTGTCAAACCACTTTAATCTGCCAAGAGAATAAAAAGGAGCTTATTTAGTCTGTAGAGTATTTTAAACCGTGACCAATATACATCTCTCAATACACATGTAATCATTTCCAGTGATTACATCAGGGCGGCTAGCGTCCAGTATTTGAACAGAGTTTCTCCTTTAATAGCCAGCACATTTATAATAGTCTTTTTGTTTTTAAGTGTTTTTGCTGTTTATTTTCATTTCACGTTGTATTTTTTTTTTTCTATATTAACACTGTTGTAGTCTGTCGAATGTTTGAGCCTGTAAAATTCCATCAATGACAGGGTTTTTCCTGGGTCAAAAATGGTCTTCAGTGGTGTCCCACAGACATGGTCATACACACACACACACACACAATAAAAAGTAACCTACTAATGTGATCTGCGAACCCAATACTGACAATAAATTTAAAATAAATGCAAAGAAACAGTTTGTGATTTTTGCTTATCCTGTTTATTCTTGAAATAAAAAACAATCACTGTCAGGACGGATAATAAACCAAAGTGCTTACAACTGTTTTAATCATTATGTTTAACTTCTTAAAATCTTTATTGCTGTCCTATTAAATGTTCATATTGGTTGAAGTGTAATTTATCATAAGAACCACACATGTGTGTGTATGAGTGACTTAATTGTCTCTCTCTTGTGTTTTTTTTTTTTTTTTTTCCCTCATTCCGGGCAGTTCCACTTTGAGAATGTGAAGTTTCGCCAGCTACAGAAGCAGAATTTTCTTATTACCAATGATGGCCAAGTGCCCTGTACATTTGCCTTCATCCCCAAACTCACAGACTCTCAGTATTGCAAACCCTGGTTACGAGCGGATCCCAACGATGGTGTTCTTGACCCTAGTGAGTGCCAGTCATTTTAGACAGTTCTGCATCTATTGAACAGTTCGTCCAGAATGTAAATAAAGGAAAACTGAAAGAGCACATACAATGTAAACAGTCATAATAAGCTTGTGATGTGATTATGTACTAAAAGTATAAATAATTAGCTGCTCACCGTTGCTCAAGTTGCTGATTGATTGATTTAAAAACATTTTTCTGCAGATGAGACCATGGAAATATCCTTGGAGGTGTATGTGAGTAAAGACTCAGTAACTATGCTCAACTCAGGAGAGGATCAAATTGATGACATCTTGGTGTTGCACTTGGACCGAGGGAAAGATTATTTCATCACCGTGTCGGGGAACTACCTGCCCAGCTGTTTTGGAACCTCTCTGGAGACGCTGTGTCGTATGAAGAAACCCATCCGTGAAATTCCCATCACTAAGCTCATCGACTTGGTGAGGGATAAAGTGCAGCTACAAGCTTGTACAAGTAGCGGTTTATTTAGAGGTTAAATTATATAGATGTACTATAAATTAATTATGCAACAGTGTAGCACATGCAAAGTGAAATCCTTTCACTGGGCCATGTGCAGGTATTAGGGTTGTAATGCTGAATGTACTGAGCAAAATTTAGTAGCAGAATTGTGATCTTACCGAACTGAAACGAGGTCTACTTGGCATCTCCTGTTTTTGATCAGGAATACTGATTAGTTAAAACATTAATTAGTGTCCTCTCCTAACTAAAATGGTTAGAGATCAGGGATAATGACTGCAATTGCATCTTTTTCCGAAGTCAGGTTCTTTGTTGTACCTTTGCTGTGTTGCCAGATGTACAAAGGGAAACGCATGTAGAGCAAATGACATACTGTTGTCTTTTTTTGGTCAACAATATGCACATGTTCAGCACAAGACCCAAACTGTTACTATACCAGTGATTTAGAAGTTTACAGAGTGAGGGTGCTCCAACTTTTGTTTGCTCTGGTTGTGTCTAGGAGTAATCATCTTGTGCATGCTCAGCTACTGAGCAGTTTGTAGGGTTGGCAGTTAGGGCCGGAGTATTTTTCTCACACTTTTATTTAGACGTAAGTTACAGAGAACATGCGAGGGATTTATTGAGACAGCACGTCTTATGAGACAGAAACATGAGCTCAGTCTTAAACCTATAATTATGTTTGCAGATCCCATAAAGACTTTTGCACCAAGGCTGAAAAATGCAGCCTCTAGAATTTAACGTGATGTTTCAGTGTGGGTATGTGTAGAGTATAAAACCCTTCCCTCTCTGCTCGAATGCGCACACACACACACAGAGCCATTGCAGATCAGAGAAAAGGAGAGATCCTGAGACGAGACCAATAGGATGCAGTATTAATTTTCAGAATACTGTTTTGAAAGTTCGATTTGTCTGTATCAAATTAATTAATCAGTAATATATTGTCCATGACTGTGACTTTACTTCCAGTTGAATGGCCTATTAATAAGTAGAATGACACTTAATAAGTTAATACAATATTGGAAGTCTCATTTAAACCCATCTATCAATATATATAGAGCATGAGATCCAGACTGGAGTGAAGTTTGATTTAAAAGGTGGAATATAAAGGTGCTAGAATAAGACTTTCACTAATCTCCTTCTCAAGTGAATGTACAGGTGCATCTCAAAAAATTAGAATATCGTGGAAAAGTTCATTTGTTTCCGTAATTTAATTCAAAATGTGGAACTTTTAATATATTTTCATATATTTTCATATATTCTAGATTCATTACACATAAAGTGAAATATTTGAAGCCTTTTTTTGTTTTAATCTTGATGATTATGCCTTACAGCTCATGGAAATCAAAAATCCAGTATATCAAACTATTACAATAAAGAATTTATAATACCGAAATGTCGACCTTCTGAAAAGTATGTTAATTTATGCACTCAATGTGCATTGAGTTGTTCTGGAAGCCCAGGTTGCTTAGAAGCGGCCTTCGGCTCGTCTGTATTGTTGGGTCTGGTGTCTCTCATAGATTCTCTATGGTGTTCAGGTCAGGCGAGTTGGCTGGCCGATCAAACACAGTAATACCATGGTCAGCAAACCAGTTACTAGTAGTTTTGGCACTGTGGGCAGGTGCCAAGTCCTGCTGGAAAAGGAGATCAGCATCTCCATAAAGCTTGTCAGCAGATGGAATCATGAAGTGCTCTGAAATCTCCTGGTAGACGCTGCATTGACTCTCGACTTGAGAAAACACAGTGGACCAACACCAGCAGATGACATGGCGCCCCAAATCATCACTGACTGTGGAAACTTCACAGTGGACTTCAAGCAGCTTGGATTCTGTGCCTCTCCACACTTTTTCCAGACTCTGGGACCTTGATTTCCTAATGAAATGCAAGATTTACTTTCATCTTCCCCATGATTGTGGTTGTGTGTACTGAACCAGACTGAGAGATTAAAGGCTCAGGAAACCTTTGCAGGTGTTTTGAGTTAATTCGCTGATTAGAGCTGTTCTCAGGTCGACATTTCTGTATTACAAATTCTTTATTCGAATATTTTGAGATACTGGATTTTTGATTTTCATGAGCTGTAAGCCATAAGGGCCATTGCATTGTCACTTCTGTATGTAAATGTAGACTTTAGTCTTCAGAAGCCCAGGATTGTTCCTGTGTCTTGTTTCCAGATAGTGTACCTATATGTCACCTGAGGAATGCGAAGCAGTACAGATCACTATAAAGCTTTTCCAAAATGTTACAGCATTTTTCTTTGTCAGCATTTATCATCTGCGTTTTTGCCATTTCTCGTACATGCAAATATGAGTGATCATGAGTTATCGTTTCTTTCATTTCTGCTGATCTATTTTCTAGACTGGTGAGTGAAAATGCATCTCTTATGCAATGCTTTCTTTTCACTGCTTATCTAATTTCCCTGTCCTCCTTTTTCTCAATCTCTCCTGTATGCATTGTCCATTCCTTTCAAAACAATAATTCTTGGGACCGCTTCACTCTCAGGGAGAAGATAGCTACACGGAGAAGGTAAAGCTCTACAGATTGCTGTACTGTAAGGGCTACTGCAGTGTTTTGTCTGTCTTGCTAAATGGCATTTCATTGCAGAATTCGAGACAGTTTGTTTACAGTGCATGCATGTGGTGTGATTAGTTAGTCATTTCTGTGTATGCATCAGATAACGTTCTTTATGGTTTATGCTTGCTTTGCACTGTCGTCTTTAACACATTCAACGATCAGCGGGCCTCCCACTTTAAGATCAGCTCTTGCTTCACAGCAGACTCAGTGTGTTGTTCAGGCAGTTAAGGCTGTTCGGAGTTTCACTAGGCTCTGCATGTCAGTTTCTAAACAACACTACTGCTTTATCTCAGAAGCTCACCAGGCACTGACATTACAATACTTTGTGTGGAATAATGCAACTGGTCTAATAAATTGCTAAGCTTTTGCAATTAGCAGGGTTTGAGATTCTTCCAAGACAGTGTTTACTTTGGGGTTACCAAGGTGTTAGAGTTATCTTTGAAAATATTTTGTTAGGATGGAACACCACTGGTGTTTTCTCTGTCAGGCCCAGACAATGAAAAAGCTCTTACATGGATGGATGAATCTTCAATTAATTTGCAAGCCCACCGGGCAAGTGACAGCTCCGATGTACTTGCCCAGTCTCATGTTTGGTTTGCCCAGGAATTAATTAACTAGGTTAAAATGTTGTACAAAAAAATATCACAAGCTAGTTAATCCCGGGATGTGGAATGACTCTGTGTAGCCACTGTGCTTATACTGTCCTGATGAGGTCTTTAATATAGCATGCTGTGTTTGCACCAAGTCTTTGGTAAACATCTTGGTTCCGAGCTGTGGTGCTCTTGCACAGCACATAAAAGATGTTATTTAAGTCTGGCTGCATGTTTTTTCAGTCGACATGCGATTTGTATGACCGTTTTTGCCTTCACCATTCTGTATTTTGCTCAGTTTAGATAGTCTCTCCAGGATTTAGCTGTTTTGCGATCACAAAATCAAGCAAACTATATTCGCAGGAGCTTGCAATTTTTCAAAATTACCGCAGATAATCCGCAGACTTGGGCCAAGACGCGTCATATAACGTATCACAATGTGCTTTCAGCCCAAGCCCTCTTCGATTCACGTGCAACGAACATGAGTAAAATTACTGTAAAAGGTCTTATTTACCTACAGACATCGCTGCGCAAGAACATGCAAAACAATTTCATGCCAACTCGGGTAGTTTTCTGCAAAAAAAACACACAAAAAACAGCAAAATAAATAATTTTTGGGTGTAACAATCACCAAAAAACGCCATGAAATCCTGTATGGACTGTTTAAAGATCCCTAGTGATTTGTATGCTCCTGTCCTTAGTGCTCCTTCAATCATGATGCTCCACATTTTCTCAAAAATGTGTGGCCCAACATTGTACCCTGCTTTATACTTGTCTTACTTAGGAGTGCTTAAAATGAATCTTGGAGCACAAAGAAAAGGGAAATGAGTGAAGGTATTCCATTGTTTTGTTGTGTTTTTTACTGTAAGCTCCCCAAGTTACCCCCGCCCGCAATTTCCGTCTTACCAAATCCCACTCACTAGCTAACTCTTACATTATTGTTACCAGCCAGGGTATTTGGGACGAACACGCACTTCCTCCAATAAATGTGAAACAGCACTCTTCATGCCTACCCTCTTCCATATACATGAGGTCAGAGACACCTCGACTGGCTAGTGTCGCTGTGATCAACAGGGGAGAGGGAGAGGGAGGGAGACGGAGGGAAAGGAAAGGAGAGACAGGGAAAGTTCATTCCATGCAGAGAGCACTGCCAGATTACCTCCCAGCCACTGATGGCTGTGGCATTGTAAAGGTTCAAACTCATGATCTCCTGATGATAGGGCTCTTTTCTGATGCACCACCAATTCCCTTTCTAAACACTTTTTACCTTCACATTAACACCATCTGACTTTTAGAAACTGCCTTTCTGAGTAAACATGTCCTTGTTAGTTTTAGTGATGGTGTTGAGACTTCTGTGGTTGGACAAAATAATTGCACAATTTTTCAGAGAAGAGTAAAAGTGTTTTGCTCTGTGTGCTTAAAAGAATAATTGGATAGCAGATGCAGATATTTTGCTACTGTTTCTCTTTTAATTCCTTTTAGGATTGGATCTGGACAGGGATATGCCTTTTTAACATTGCCATTTTTAAATTCTAAGTGATTTGTTTACAATGTCTAAAGTACAATATGTCTAGTTTAAAACAGCCCTCCTTCAGTCTTGCAGTCCCCTGTAAATAATGTGTGACCTGCTTAACCTCACTCTAACCTCCTAATGTGTGAAACTTCCCTGCTTGTATTAGTGAATCTTGTCTAAAGAAAATTCTGCAATTTATTAGCAGCACACAGTAAATCAGGTAAAAGCACACTGATTTGCTTCGTTCTAACAGGTTAACATTTATCTACTTCTCAGGAGAAATCCAAGATGAACTTCCTGTTGGACAATAGCAACACAGAGGACAAACCATTAAAGATCCCCAAGGAGATCTGGCTGCTTGTCAACCATCTTTTCACCAAGGCCTGTCACCAGGTAAACCACAGCTTGCATATTAAATCAACTCTCTAGTTTTTATTTACAAGGTGCCAAAATGTACTGATTTACATTTAGATCATCTAGAAAACTGCTTTAAAAATTACATTTGTAATGCTTCATTTTAATGCTAATATAGCTTCTCAGTGTTTGCAGTCATTGCTTTGTGCTCAGTGTTTCTAAGAATTTACCCTCGTACAGAGTATAGTGAGAAGCCATTAGGCTTCTCACCATCACACCTGCTGCACCTCACTTATCAAGCTTATACAAAGGGTTTATTCGTTAATTGTTTGTACAAGCAGTTGCCCAAGAATTTTGTTATTCATGAAAATCCTGTAATTTTGGAAAAAAACGTTTGCATCATACTTGTGCTCCTGAGTGTGTGGAAATGTATGCACTAGTAAGAAAATTAACTAATGTAAACCTTGACTTGCTCAACTTGCTCATGGATTATTTTTCGAGGTGGCCCAATAGAAAAGCGTTTGCTCCATCATCGCGAGATTGAATCCCAATGATGCCACAGACATCCGTGGCCAGGAGCCCAAGAGGGCAAAATTGGCCGTGCTGTCAGGGAGGGAGGGATTTTATACTCTCTCTCTCTCCTGTCAATCCTCTGCGTGTGTTATGCCACCCCCAGTCGCTGTATGAACAGGAGTTTGAAAAGCTGCAGAGTTGGGTTTTTTTTTTCTTTCTAAAAACTGTTCACTAGAACAGGGACTAAAAATACCATGGAGAACATTTTGTAAAACCCAATCATTTTATATTTTTAACTTAATTAAAGAGTATGAAAAATGAAGAAAGCCTGCCAAAACAAACCCCTAAATTACCAGAGATAAATTCAATAAAATTCGGACAAAGGAAATGCTGCTGCATAAACGGGCCGGTCTGTCTGTGCATAGCTGTATGATGATTATTTTATTTATTTATTTATTTTCACCGGATGAAAGCTGGATTATAAATCGTTCCGTTTGTAACGGCATCTTCTAGTGCTGTGCAACACGCCAACATGTCGGCTGACTCACTTAAAAATAGTTTTCCTGTTATGCTGTTAAATAAAGTCTATATTTTTATCAGCACAGACCTGAGTCTAAATCACTTTCCCCTTTTTTGCCTTTTATGTGTTTTGTGGGCGTGACCAAATTCAAATCGGCTGTGCCTCACAAGCTCCTTTTCATTTATGGATGATTATCCTTCATCAACACGAGTAGGAAGAAAATCAGCGTTTCCAAAACTTTTTATTTTTGTTTGGCTTACACAAACATTTACACACAACTGGACTAAAATGTTGATCAATGGGGCCCATTCAGTCTATTTCTGTCGGAACATAGAACAGGGCTGATGATCACTGCTCTACATTATAAGCTTTAAAAGCGGGGAACAGATTACACTCTCACCAACTTTCATGGATGCTTAACAAGACCTTTTGTTGCCTTTACATTCAGGCATTTTTATTGCTCACAGGAGTTTTAGTTACTCTATACTATAGTATAGAAATCTATACTATGACTGGTAATGTCAAGGAACCAATTAAAATGGATAGTAATAGATTGTAGTTGTGGGAAGCCTGTAACTGGAATCAAAGAGATGAACATTAGCAGTGCAGCTGCAACACAAATAAAAATACATTTTCATCTTCCCCCAGAGCCTTTTTATATACTAATTAATTGGGTCATGTTTTAAGTAAACTTATTATTATTTTTCTAGGAGGACCTTTTCCAGACCCCTGGCCTGCAAGACGAGTTGCAGAGTATCATCGACTGTTTGGATACCAGTATTCCTGACTCCATTCGTATCCTTTTCCCCAAAATGACCATGTGCTGTACGCTATTGCTTGTATGATAAAAATGTAGGGGAAATGTTTTCCAAATGTTTTTGCTTGATGAATGGACAAGCACATTTTTGTCCTGTAGAAATATCATACTCACTTAATAAATAACACAATCTAGTTTGAAAAAGTCATTGTTCATAATGGCAATTCTTATACAGATATTCCCAGTCCCCTGACTTGAACCCCATAGAAAACCTATGGGGTGAACTGAAGAGGAGTGTCCACCAGCTTTGTTATATATAGTTATATATATATATATATATATATATATATATATATATATATATATATATATATATATATATAAAAAATATAAAATGTGTGTGTATATATGTTTCATGGATATCAAACCATTGAAAACAAAACACAGGTTTATCAAGAAAAAATCTTTGTTAAATATAGGTGTGGAACAATTATTGGCACACTTTTTCATCCATTCAGAATCTCTCCAGATCCTTCATATTTCGAGGTCCACGCTGGTGGACTCTCCTCTACAGTTCACCCCACATGTTTTCCATGTGTTTCAGGTCAGGGGACTGGGATGGCCATGGCAGGACCATGATTTTGTGGTCAGTAAACCATTTTAGTGTTGATTTTGATGTATGTTATGGATCATTGTCCTTCTGAATGATCCAACCATGGCCTATTTTAAGCTTTCTGGCAGAGGCACTCAGGTTTTCATTTCATTTTGTTATTTGATAGACTCCATGATGCCATGTATCCTAACAAAATGTCCAGGACCTCTGGCAGAAAAACAGCCCTAAAACATTAAAGAGTAACCACCATATTTAACCGTGGGAATGAGGTACTTTTCCATATGGCTACCTCTCTGTCTGTGTGCGCCAAAACCACCTCTGGTCCCATTTGAATTTCCAGTAGTGTCTGGCAAACTGAAGACGCTTGAGTTTGTTTTTGAATGAGAGTATAGGCTTTTTTTCACCAAACAACTTGTGGTGATGTGGGTGACTTCGGATTGTAATTTTGGAGACTTTTTGGCCACTCGAACCATCCGCTTCACAGTACGTTGAGACAATATAGACACACGTCCTCTTCCAGGTTGGTTCATAACATTTCCAGTTGACTGGAACTTCTTAATTATTGCCCTGATGGTGGAAATGGGCATTTTCAATGATTGTGCCATTTTCTTATAGCCACTTCCAATTTTGTGAAGCTCAACAACCTTTTGCCGCACATCACAACTATATTCTTTGGTCTTACCCATTGTTATGAATGACTAAGGGAATTTGGCGTATGTGTTTCCTCATATTTATACCCCTGTGAAACAGGAAGTCATGGTTGAACAATTTCCTGTTCCTAGTCACCCACGTGTACTAAAAAAACTTAAAATATCAATGGGAATATACTTCTCATATGAATTCATAGAGGTGCCAATAATTGTTGCACACCTATATTTAACAAAGATTTTTTTTTTTTTGGATAAACCTGTGTTGTGTTAGCAATTGTTTGATATCCATGAGAGTAGAGTATTTTTGTGAATCTTTTGGTTAAATTATAAAGACCATTTTTCACAGCCTTCTTTGCTCATATATTTCTGAACGTGTTTCAGATAAAGCATATAACATGTTTTTCTTTAATGAATACAAATCTATAATCGTTAGCAAATTTCTGTGTTAGAAGAGGAATAAAACACTTCATGCTGTTATAGGAAAATACTTTAGGGTGGTAACAGTAACTCTGCTTTGTGATGGTATGCAACAATCCACTCCGTTATTGATATCTATTTTTACAACAGCATGCCCCCATGTGGTTTATTTGTTATAAATCTGTTTTATTTCTTGTACTGGGAACAAAATAGTGATTGTAATTAGAGATGCACCGATGTATCGGCTGATAATGGATATCGGCCGATATTTTAAAAACATCCGATGATCAGGGCCTATAGAACCTGTCAATCCAAATAGGCTGGGAAAACACATTGAATTTGTGCTGTGTGTGAAGACGTTGTCTCTTGTGTGGAATGACGACAAAACTGCAGTTTATAAGCTCTGCACTGCTAAAATTTTACACCGCATGCTGCAGCAGAGCAGAAGCAGTGCGTATTTTTTCTGGTGTGCATGTTAACCAGTGCTTTTACACCAGACACAGCAGCAGCGAAGCTGGATTTTCGGCATCGTGTCTAAATTTCTTTTTTGTCGAGCTGAATTAAAGGGCCAGTACACTGTTGAAAGATTTAAATTAGGATGAGTTGACAGAAAAAGTATATATTGTACAGAAAAATATATTTGTAGAGTAGTATATATCATATCCAGTTAATGCTAATATATAAAAAAGTTTATATTTTATGTTACCAGTTTGGTATTCAGTGATGGAAATGCTTTTGTTTGTGGTGAGTGAATGTGAGACTAACTGGAGGTTTTTTAGAATTCAGTCAATTAATTCTCTTAATATGAAATAATAACATTCAATAAGAAATCCTAATGAAATCTTCAGAATTTAGTTAATGTTAATTAGAGAAATGTGTTTTCTGTTTATGAGACCTGTTACTGTGAAACAACTTTTTGAAATGGAGGGAATAAAGTTTTTATTCGCATTTCTTTCAGAATTGTGGAATTAATAATTGTTAATTTAAAAGAAAGCATAAAAGGCAGAACTATCAGCTGAGAAATTTAGTATCGGTGCATCTCTAATTGTAATGTGAAGGTAAGATCGTCGTTGTTCTTGTACGTGTCAGCTGATAGTTAACTTTCTCTTTGGTAGCTACAGCCAGTGCAAAGCATGCAATTATGCATCCATCTGATATACAAATTTGTTGTGTATTTGGTATATTTCAAGTATTTTTCAAGTATTATAAATAGTCAGATGATGCTTGCGGTTATAAAATTGCCCAGGGTGTAAAAGTGCTCAGCTTAAACTGTTCTCTCCCACAAGATTTAATCTGCACTCTAACCTGGCTGCTTTTGTGGTATTTTTCTTTATTTATTTTTTGACAGAGATCCCTGAAGCTCTTTTATTCCTTTTTATAATGACTCAAACTACTTCAAGGAGACACAGTACACCCTCTGTTTTGCTTTCTTTCCTTGTCTTTACTGCTTTATTTTCTCCTGCAGTCTGTCACTGTGCACTGCCACAGTGGCGCTCTCAGTCCAATTTGTCCTGCATTCTTCAGTTTTGTTAAATGTCACCATGGTTTTCCACAAATTGCCAGTCTGCTCTGTGTGTGTGTATGCGTGGGTGTTCAGTTTGTATTTGCACCCTAACTGTGTGTATCAGCTGGCAGCAACCATTCAGTAGCCGAAGCACTGCTGATCTTCTTGGAGGCTCTGCCTGAGCCCGTGGTGTGTTATGAACTCTATCAACGCTGTCTCGAATGCTCACATGACACTCGTCTCTGTAAACAGGTACACAGACACTCTAGAAGAAGAGCTTTGAAATACATATTTAAAATTAACCTAACTGACTATAGTCCATGATGGTTAAAACAATACTGATTTATTTAAGATAAGCCACTTATGACGAATCATTTTTCAGCTTTTAAAGAGCTGAATTTGCAGCAAATTGGCAGTTATTAATGATATTGCACTATATGTATATGATGGCCTGGGAAACCCATTCTAATGGACGTTTTATGTTATATGAAGTTCTGAATGCTGTGGAAATGTTTCTCAACCAGAAATAATGTTATAGCATTTTAAAGTCTGTATACTGCCAGAAGCCAAAAAGGGGAGAAATTGCTTATAAAGATTCCATTCTGACTCCACTGAGAGACACCAACGCACTTAGTCTCTAAAATCAACTATCATTTATTTGTTTAATTTGAATTGAATTGAGTATGTAATAAATCAAATATATACATAAGAAATATTATCACTATCTTAATACAAGTCTTTATTTATAGCCTACAGCTGTCTAACCCTTCCAGCAGTCATTCCATGTTTATTATTAATAATAATAATAATAATAACAACAACAATAATAATATCCTTCAGTGAACTTTAAAAAAAAAGGCAAATAGCCTTTACAGTTTATAAAATTCCTTATGTTTACATTATAAAGTATATTTGGACTCCTCATTAACGTTAATAATCCTCATTAATGTAATAATGTTCTGTAACCTCTCTGTATTATGTGAGTTAGAATTATGTTAACCTTAGTTAAAGTATCATATAACAAGAGAAGGACTCACCCACCTCTTCATTTGTAATGTATGTTTCGTCATTTATGTAATCTTTAGAAAAACAACATAAGTGGCAGTTTATCAGAGATTATAAAGCTACAATGGAAAACTCGGATCACAAGACATCATCCATTTCCACTCTTTTCCTTTTTTTTATTTAAATTAACACCTCTACAGTGTAATTGACTGTGTGTGTTCATTGAGAATTTGGCAGCTGATATTTAGTTAGTCTGGGCTAGTTAGACAACTGAATCAACTGCAGAATTGAAATAACAACTTGATTAAAACATGGCATTCCCTGTGTGAGAAAAGCACACATAGCTAGATGGCTATTAAACACCTTTAAGCAGGCTGATAGTTTTGCAGCCATGTTTATTGCAGGCGAAAAGGCACAGGCAAGGTTTAGTCCCGATATATTTATGGTTTCTTAAATACAGGTACCCAAGTGTGAAAACCTCAGTTTGAGTCAAAACCTGGTTTGTCATTTTCTGGCTGTTGGCCAGAATTCAGCCACAGAGATATCTGACAAGTTTTCCCAGATTGCCAAACATGTGTGATGATGCGTCCCCTGTTCCGAACATTCCAAGCTTTCCAAACATTTCCATGTTTTATGGATGCCGTTTACTTATATTCTTATTAATGGATTTTCATTTGTTTGCTGCCTTTGATTTTTTTGTTTTTGTAATTTCGTAATACAAACCTATACATGCTTTCGGTTATTGTGGAAATGCTTGGCACGTTGTTCGTGATTCTAAATGATATCATGGCACTGTTGGCCTGAGTGGATAGAGTGGTTTAGTTTCTCTACTTCTTTGTGCTTGCCAAGTGAGCAAGTCGTAGATCTTGTATAGAGAATTAAGCAGTTAGCTATCCTCTAAGCTCCTCTTATGAAAAATGGGTAGTAGCTTAAAAAATGAGTGGATATCCAGTGTAAATAAATAATCTACTATATATGTACACATGATTATAATTGCAACCACACGCAACGTACTATTGACTGTATGGATATGGCCTCAGATTAGGTATGGATATAGAGTTGGAAAAGAGATATTTGGACTATATATCAAACATATGCATTGACTTGATTCTCTTAGTGTTTAAAAATGAAATAGAATAAAATAAAACTAATTGGCTATTCTCCCTGTTTTTTGTTGTTGTTTGTTTTACAGTTAATATCACAGCTCCCCAGAGCACACCGCAACGTGTTCCGTTACCTAATGGCCTTCTTGAAGGAGCTGCTGAAGCATGCGATCGACAACAACCTCACTGCCAACCTCATAGGTCAGTCAGTAATTCGCCCATCTGTGTATCCACACTAACTATTCAAAAATGTTTTTCATCTTCATTTCTGTTTCTCATTCTTCATTTCTTCTTCCAGCTACCCTCTTTGCAAGCCTTCTCATCAGGCCTCCACCAAAACTTTCAAGCAGACAGACCTCAAACGATAGGCAGAGGGCCAATGATTTCATCTTAGGCTTCCTAATGGGCAGTGATGAAGACTGAGGAGCTCCTCAGAGATCACGGGTCATAAACGCTCATCCAGGTGCAGGTGGTGCCCTAGTGATGGCAGAGAGTTTAAGTGCGTGTGTGTGTTTGTGCGCTCCTGTATACGAATTATCATTAGCACTATCATACCTATTTGGAAAAATGGCAGCATCTCTTTTGCACAAACGCTGCGATTGGCTTTAGTATTCTTTTTGTTTATTAGAGCATTCTCCATTGTTAAATGAAGCAGTTTCAGGTCGAACTGGTGTCGCTCTGAGAGTTCCGTATTATTTGGCCTCGAGGCCTTTATGAGGATTTATGTATGAACCCCTTTTTTTTTTTTTTTTTTTTTTTTTTTTTTTTTTTTTTTTTTTTTTAAAAGATGTTTCAATTTTATGCCAAAACCAAAAACTGTTATTTTTGTGTGTGTGTTTGTGTGTAACATGCATCAGAAGAGAGCTTGTACACTAAAATACAAATAGTAATGAAACTTTTGACGGATTTCAACAGTGTTGAGGCACCTTTCATTTTTTTGCTCCAATCCAGCTATCAGTGGACTGTGTGAGTTTACCATGTAACTAGTGAGAGACTAGTTCCTCTCAGTTTGCTATTAGTGGGTGGGGTTATATTATTCTTGAAAGGTGACTTTGACACTTGTTTGCCTTTTGAAGCAAGGCTTTCTGTGGCAGTGAACCTGAGTCACAGTGGTGTTTATCCGTTGTAGTGTAAACATTTATTTATATATTATATGTTCTTTTGCTATATCTGTCGTTTTCTCTACCAGTCAACACTGGGGATTTCTCAAAGCTCAGTCAGATTCCCTCTTCAGTCATATACATGGGAATTTTGTTTTAGACCCACCTGTCCCGGTTCATCATGTTTAATTGTCAGTGCCGCTTTAATGCTGTATTTCAGCATTTTCTGGACAGTGCTGCTAAAGTGCTATTAAACATTGTGACAGTGAGCGTGGATCTTCACACTGTGGTTCAGCAGAACACTACACTCCAGAGTGCTGTGGTGTATAGCTGTTGACAAATGTTCCGCATGTTTCTGATGGTTTATTCGAAATCCAGCTATGCGCTTTCTGGTTTTCAAAGTCATGTCTACTTGATGTCTTACCTGATGTAATTATGTACTCTTGTTAATTAATGGGTGTTTTCTGCATTGTCTTCACTTTTAACGCTGGTGCAAAATGTCTCTGCTTTTCTTCTGTTGATACTGTGTGTGCAGTAACCTAAACCATGCATAACAATCATTACTACATAACAATCATTAGGGGGAAGTTTCCTTTTTTCTTTTGTGCCCTAAATAGAAACGTTCACACCCTAATAGCTTTTAGGGGCATTGCTTGATCATTTACATATACTGTAGATATAGTTCACGAATCCATATAAGCTACTATCTTTATCAAGCCCTTTTTCTGTATTTCAGTCCATACTAAAAACCTGCATTTAGGTTTGTCATGAAATATTGTTTACAAATATAGCTCCTAATCATGCATACTGTTAGTGTCCTAACCAGAAGTTTACTGAATCAGTGCATAATTACGTTTTAAAGATGACGAGGAAATTAGGAGAACTTCTTTGACTTTACTTATATATACACACTTGGTGTAGTTTGGTTAGACATTGGGTTTGTCCTGTGCTGTCACATTTACAGATTACAGGTCAGAATTTATGCAACATTGCAAAGTCAGAGTATTCTGTCATTTCACATAAGTAGAAACCAACTTGAATAGTTAAACCTGTTCTCCCTTAATTTAACCATGCAAGACACTTGTGGTATGCCAGCTATGTTAAGAACAGGAAACTCGGCATTGAAAATACATCACTGATATTATCAAACTGATATTATTAGAGGTGAAACTTTGTCTTTTCACCCTACTTGTATCCACGGCTCAAATTTCCCTGAAGTCTTAAATGAATTTACTATAAAAGTCGAGTATCCGCTATTGCTGTCTTCAAAGGCTCTTATCATTACACTGTAAAAATTAGCATGGCCTAATGCAACTAGATTATCTGCTCTCACATTCAGCTACTTCAGACACAGACATGCTGATCTCTGCTATCTGACCAATTGTCCATGTCTGGCATTTTTATAAAACTGTGTCTGTGGGTAGATTTAGTCACTCACAACACTAGGCCTCTTCTTTTGTAACTTCCTCTAAAAACAGCAGTCATAAGTAGATTCCTGGAAAGGGCCCAGCACTCAGCTTCTGCTTTCCTCAAAAAATTCCTCAGATTTGCGTGCATTGAAGTCTCGGGAAGGAGACGCTCTAGTGCTCAGTGATCTGAGATTTTAGATGAAAAGTTCATTAGATGGAAGGCTGCTTGCTTCTATGATGTCTCCATTCATCTTCATCAAGCTCTCTGGGAAAATATACTTGGAGGTGTACTGCCTTGTATTGTCCCTTGTCTTGCATTCTGTTTCTGTTGTCATGCATTGGGTTCTGCACTGGTTTGTCTTGTAATTTTGGTACATATGCAACTGAACACTTGCACATCCTTCAGTTTTCTCCTCTTTTTTTGGTACTTTTAACTTATTTAATGGAAATAAAATACTGAAACTTAACTTTGTGGTTGCTGAAGTCATTTGAGTTTAGCCCATTGTTGTTATCTGTTTGCTGAGGAACGGGGATTACAGTTTTCATTTAAGTTGCTAGCAAAGTATAGCGTTAGGTTATGAATATGAGCTTCCTCCTGTGCTTTTGTTTTGTGTTTTATCATTAATGTATATAAACGTACCTTATGTATTACAGATGGCAATGGATTTCAACATTGTCGTCATCATAATATGTAGCTTCATATTGTATGTGTATCAGGTAAAATGTCTGGAAGAAGAGAATGAGTCTTTGGAGGCTCAGATTATTGTGATGGAAGAGAAATTAGCAGCCAAACCAATCCCCTCTAGATCCAACAGTCTCGACTGCCCTTCAGACTTCAGCCTGGAGGCCGTGGTTGAGAGACCACGCAGAGAGGTGGTATTTAAACATACCAGCACTAGACATACCAAATATTTGTCATTTACACATCAGATCAGCGGATATTCATGGTTTATGTACATAAAGTATGGGCCAGTAATACAACACATTATAGACAACTAAGATATTGTATCTTAACCTGTGCATTCATCTTCAGCTGTAGTCTACTTCAGTAGCATTTTAGGAAGCATTCACATAGTTATGAAACTAAGATATGTATATTTGTCCTTCACTGAAGTAGTAAATGCAGTCAGGCAGCATTCATTTCGAAACTATGCCTTATATGGTACTCTCTTCTCTATTACAGATGGCAATGGAGTTCAACAGTATTGCCATGGCCGGATTGTTTCTCCTGTGTGAAACATTTCGCTTCTGATACCATTCCTATAGTTAGTTTGTGAGAGAACCCTCATGTGTGTGTGACATTCTCAACCAAGCAGTGTATAAAGTCTCCAGGCTGAAGCAGTAGCCACCAATTTGCCCAGCTATTGTGTAGCTTTGGTGCAGCCATGGCCATGCTGAGAGTGTCCTCGTATCGCAAACTGTTTGAGGAGCAGCACCAGAGATCAGCTACATGGCTCAGTCAGCGCTGTGGAACCCAGATCCTCCCATCTTCCGCCAGGTCAGACTGATATGCCAGCTCTTTGGCATTATGGCATTTACTTTCAAGAGGAAAAGAATGGTGGCTTCAGTGATTTTTAAGGTTATATAAGTGTTATATATATTATATAAAGCAGGGTTGTGTTTTTTTTTTGTTTTTTTTTTTGTTACAGAGGTGGAAATCACAACCCACCATTACCAAAATTGTTAGATTTATTGTTGAATTCTTGTAGTTATTTACTGGTCATTCGAATGGAAAGGGTTTAATCCAGACCTCTATGACTAATAAATACATTTAAATAATGTTCATGAAATGAATTTATTCAGAGGGGGTCCTTGGACACAAGAACACGCTTAAGAACACTTTGAAAAATGATTAGTCACTTACAGTCAGTGGGAAATGAGGGGGGTTTTTAGTGATGTCAGTTTATTTGCATTATTGCATTAGAAATCAAGGAAGCCCTCTTGGTGTGTCTCTTTCCATTATTTTTCGCTGTGCTAAGAATAGTGAAACTTCAGTGTTTTTAGCAGTCCAGTTTCACTTCATCCACTCACTAGAATCGAGAGGAATGTTTAGTGCCATGTGAGGTATTTTTCGAGTATGAAACTATGACCTCACCCATTTGACTGATAAGCATACTTCACATTAGTCATGTCAGATGACTTTCCAATAGTAGCCATTTCCTTGCATGCGCTTTTTTGTTTGCCTGTGGTTTTAAGTCAAACGTCATGAGAAAGACGAAAGTCTGTTTGCTAGGGGTGGAGTTTCCATGATCGCCTCTCCTGAACCGGACTTCGCTGCAGCTCGGGCGTTAAACAGGGAGGGTCTGATGCGTTTCTCCCAGGAGCGCTCCATAATCGCCACCCTCAATGATCGCCTGGCGGTCCTTATCGACATGGTGAGACTGGGAGAGGCGGCACTTTGCGACCGGGTGCAGAATAACTGGGCACATATTAAATGCTTTACACATAGCACAACCTCCTTAGTCTTCTATTTGACACAAAAAGCTTATTATGCATTTGTGAAAGTAATATCTTCTTTGTAGTTGACCCAATTAACTTATTCCCATACCATTACTTTGATACTACTGATTACTATGATTGATTACCCAAGGAATTGATTAACCTGGGTCTCTGTCCATATTTTTCATATCACTATGGCAGATTATTTAATAAGTGTAGTGTTCGAAGACTTTGCTATAACGTTTGTAGCTTCACACTGTATGTGTATCAGGTACGATGTCTGGAAGAAGAGAATGAGTCTTTGGAGGCTCAGATTATTGAGCTGGAAGAGAGATTGGCAGCCAAACCAAGCCCCTCAAGCTCTGTCAGTCTCGACTGCCCTTCAGACTTCAGCCTGAAGGCCATAATTGAGAGACTGCGCAGAGAGAAGGTGTTTAAACATACCAGCACTGGACATACCAAATATTTGTCATTTACACATCAGATTAGTGGACATTCACAGTTTATGTAGGGCATGGTCCAGTAATACAACACACACATAATATTGCCTTTATAAACAATTCAAATATTGTCACAAACTGTGCATCACATTCAGTTACTTCAATAGCATTTTGGGAATCATTCACAAAGTCAGGAAACTAGCATGTGTATATTTGTCCTTCACTGATGTAATAAATGGGACCAGGCAACATAATGTAAAGAAACATGCTGACCTAATTAAGATCAAAGCTTGGCCTTATTTGGTATGCTGTTCTCTATTTTCCCCAGGATGAGATTTTGTGTCACAAAGAGGAGCTGACAAAAGACCTGCATCATATAAAAATAAAGTATGATGAGGTCGTGGAGCAACGGACTCGCCTCCAACTGGAGCGCAGGGATGTTGCCGTGGTAATGCCATAAAGGTCTATGGAGCTGAACAGGGCCCTTGCCATTATCTTTTCTTCATTTATTCTCCTTTTAAACAAAACTGTAACAGCACTAGCCCTTGCTTTGTCATAGGTACAGCACACAAATACTAACTTCCTGCGGGGATACCAAAAAAATAGAGCATGAACGCATACCAAATATTTCAATATCAAGATATTTCATGTGTATCAGGGTGTAGGTTTCCTCACATTTTGTACAGTTTTTCCTTTTTTATTTAATTTTTTAATTAAGTGAATTCATATAGGGTCATGATTCATCTCTTCCAGAACTATGTCACTTTTATTATGCATTTATAGTAACTATAACCCAAATGTACAGTTCAGAAGTTCAGACCAGGCATGCAAAATATAATCTAACGTAAAAATCTAAACAAATGTAGTATCTAATCATCTGTAGATCAGTTATTGGATGTCAGTCCAGTTTGTGGGAACAGCTTAAACAGGCCCTCTGTGATGCTGTGTTAAGTTTTCCAGTAGATGGCAGCCTCTACATCCTGATCAGTGTGTGATGACATCGCCCAGCCTCTGTGAAGAGAATAACTCTGTGTGTGTGAGAGAGAGAGAGAGAAAGAGAGAGGCCCAAAACGGCACAAATCTGTTCTAGAGAGCGTTGATTAGCAGTCCCATGCTGGCTCTGGGCTAGCGGCCATGCCGAAACACGAGCCGCTGTGTTCATCGAACATCTCATCACTCCACACGTCTCTTCTAATAAAAGAACAGATGTGGGAAAGCTGCTACAACCGTTTATAATTCATTCATGCAGGCTCTCATCTCTCACTGCCAGATGCTGTATGGTGTGCTTGGCTGGACTGAAATCTGAATGGAGAATGGCTGATGAAAAAAGCTGCTATAAAACACAGAAATAGAGTGTGAGAGACATGGTGGAGTCAAAGGGAAATGGGTCAAAACAGAGATGGCAGACTTTTGTGAAAATAGTTAAATCACTCTAAATGGTTGGTTGCTGCATACAGACCTGAGAAGCACAATATATCATGTTTAAAATTAGTTTTATGACAGTTATACTGAAAGTCCATATAGGCTGTCTATGTAATAGACATTATTTCAAAATAAAAAGAAGTGCCAGTTTTATATGAACGATCTCCCATTAGATGGTGTTAGCATTTACCTAAAATAACAGATTAAATACAACCACAGACAAGACAAGGTCATCACATGGAATTTAGCCTCTGACAGCTTAGGACTGGAGGAATAGTGTGTGCTCTGTCATCATAGTCCAAGCTTCCTGTGGTCCATCACCACTCTGGCACATTCATATGCAAATGCATTCATTCAGAGTAATTGAATTCTTCGCCAATTAATCAGGCACCCTGAGAAGCCCGGATGAGCTAAGTGAAATGGCACTGTCTCGCAAGGAACATGCCCCTGCCATACATTGCTGTGTGTGCAAGTGGTTGGAGAGGCAGTAACTCAACTTGAGCTTCACTCCCATTGCCACAAATGGTATGCCGAAACCACATGCTGCCACACTAAATAGTCTATGAAAATAGTTTCCTACATAGTGTACACAGAGACTACATTAGACACGGCTCACTATGTGGTAGGAGCACTATCAATTTAAATAGGAGGTCAAAATAGTATGCTACTAGGTGTAGATTGAGGCTAAATCATAATATATGCACTTTTTTTTAATTGAATTTTATTTTTTTTAAACATATTGTAACCATACTGTTTTTACACTGGCTGCGAAGAGCATAGTTTGGTAATATGTGCTGCCCCCTGCAGGAAGTGGACACAGTGACTGCTGACTGCTTGGCACTCAGAGAACAAGCGGCAATCTTTGAGGAGCAGTTAGCTGCCATGGAGCAACAGCATGAGCTGGTAAGACAACACTGAGCACAACTGTATCCTGAGAATTTCCATGCTGTGGTTCTTCATACATAGTTCTCTAATGGAATTGTCAGTTGAAGTAGTGTTGCTTTTATTGGTGGTCCATCTGTGTCAAACTAATTTTAGGTAACATGCCACATTACACTTAGTCCACTGTCAAGTGGGCCAGATCAAGAAAATCAGTTTACTAGACCAATAACACATCAAGAACTCCTTTTAAATGTGTTCCTTTTCAACATACACTCACTGGTCACTTTACCAGGAACCTGTACACCAGCTCATTTATGCAGTTATCCAATCAGCCAATCACGTGACAGAAGCACAATACATAAAATCATGCAGGTACATGTGAAGAGCTTCAGGTAATGTTCACATCAAACATCAGAATGGGGAAAATATGTGATCTCTGTGCATTTAACTGTGTTTGGGTCCAGATGGACTGGTTTGAGTATTTCAGAAACTGCTGATCTCCTGGGGCTTAAACACATAATGGTCTCTAGAGTTTACACAGAATGGTGTGAAAAACAAAAAAAAAAACATCCTGTGTTCAGAGGGTCTGCAGGCTGAGACGCCTTGTTGATGAGAGAGATAAGAAGAGAATGACCGGACTGGTCTGAGCTGACAGGAAGTCTATAGTAATTCAAATAAGCACTCTTGGTGTACTGTGTTTCTGCACTGTGGTGAGCAAGAAAGCATCTCAGGACACACAACACACCAAACCTTGAGGTGGATGACCTACACCAGCAGAAGACCACATCAGATTCCACTCCTGTCAACCAAGAACAAGAATCTGAAGCTATTACTGGCACAGCCTCACCCAAACTGGACAGTTGAAGACTGGAAAAATACCAGGTGATTCTTCTAATCTTCAATTGTCCAGTTTGGTTGAGCCTGTGCCCATGAACCTTGAGGTGGATGGGCTACAACACCTGAATCTGCATGATTTTGTGCATTGTGCTGCCATCACATGATTGGCTGATTAGATAACTGCATGAATGTACAGGTGTTCCTAATAAAGTGGACAGTGAGTGTATATCTTAAAGGTACATTCAGAAAATGGACAAATTGATTGCACATATATCCCCTACAGAACAGATGAACAGAGTTCTCATCATTACCAAGAAAACTTTTCAAACTATGGCTTTACCATAGTCATGCACAAGTATTCACCCCCTTTCATTTTTTCACATTTCTACAGTGTTACATGTCAAAAATGGTCTCAGCAACAAACCTCAAAATATTACAAGTAAAATTTGTGATTCTAAGAATATGGAAATTATCGTTTCTAAAAAGTAGATGATGATCATTTTGTGTAATTTACATACATTACGCATTGTATGTTGTTTAAACTGGTAAGAAATAGGCGAGTCAAGGCATAGTCAGATCTTACATGGTATTTTAGCGTATAGTGTATGCAAGACAGCGCATTAGACACACATATTTAGTGATGCTGAGAGAAAGGGTGCTGTGGTAAGTACCCACTCTCATCAACTGTTAGTACACTCCATTAAACTTTGACATGGCAGGGAGTGAGGGAGAGGCAAATAACAGCCAAGACCTGGCTATAGAGAGTTAGATGTCACAAATGATGGAGCTTTGGCCCAGATAACAGCAAAGGCTTTGAAAGAAGCTTTCTGTCTGTATTGTCTCTGTCCTTGCTTTTCTTTCTTGTTCTTTTTATCTGAGCCTTGCTTTTTTAAAAATACATTTTCCTATGCAAACCATATTCTCTCAATCTCTCTGTACCCCTCTCATCTGTTCTTCTCTTCCCACTGCACTTCCTCCAGGAGGTGATAGACCACCAAATCCCTCATATCAGGCATGGGAGCTAGGGACAAAGGGATGCTAGAGGCATAGAAAACTTAATCATTATGTATTTTCCTTTAGTTATCTCATGTTTAACACACTTCCTCATAGCCATGCTTGCAGTCCATGGGCTCATCTGGAGTATTAAATAAGGACAGGCATCTCCTTCTATTTTTATGATGGCTACTTTTAACAGGGTAGTCAAAGCAAGTCGTATTCTCCTGGTAACTCTGCTGAAGTTATTATTATTATTATTATTATTATTATTATTATTATTATATTGTTCAAGGACAATTAATGAACATTGGCATCTAAGAGTTTAGAAGAGCATGAACTGTAACATGATGAGAGAAATGTAACCTCTTAATGGTGTGCTGGTCCACAGAGGATCGAGAGTCTGTGTGAGCCTACGGCTGAAGATCGGGATGATCCAACTGTGTCTCTGCAATTCCCCACCATCGACCTCACTCCAGCCATCACGGTTATCAAGGACTACTACTGCCAGCTGGCTGAAAGCCTAAAGGTACATTATGGATATATTTAGAGTCTGTTCTACCCTGACACTAAAGCTTTCAAACATGCAGTTGTGTTGACATGGTCACTTCACACAGGCTAGGAAAGATTTATTTTATGCTAAAACCAACAACAATACACTTTTTGCATGGTGTAGCCTTCATGTCTTCTTTCAACTGTCTGTTCAAGGCCTAAAGCTCATTGTCATTGAAGTCAATTATGTAATTGTAACTAGTCTCACTATTTAATATATGATATTTCCCATCTACCTGAGCATCTCCTCAATATAAATAAGTGGGACAGATGATCTTTTGGGTGAAAACAATCCAACCTCTCTCTCTCTCTCTCCTCTCTTTCGCTCTCGCTCTCATTCTCTCACTCTCTTCTCTCTCTTGCGCTCTCTCTCTCTCTCGCTCTCTCACTTTCTTTCTCTCTCGCACTCTCTCTCTCCCCTCTCGCTCTCAATCTCCTCTCTTGCTCTCTCACTCTCCTCTCTTGCTGTCTCTCTCTTTCTTTCTCTCACTCTTTCTCTCTCCTGCTCTCATTTCTCTTCTCACTGGGCAAACCTGAGCTTTCACGTGTCTCAGTGGGACCACCATCTGTGTTTTCTGTCTCAATTTCCCCACTGTAGAGAAGCCCTGTCCGATACGTTTCTTTTCCAGCACAGACTATTATTGTGTGTTCAGTGACTTATGAGAAGAGAGTTTTCTTCCGAGGTCATCCTCTAGCACCATTCCCCTTTGACCCTGCCTGCCCCTAGAATGGTGGCTCTACACTGGGTCATGGCCAGTAATCAGTGTCCTGGCCTCCTTCCCAGGCTCCTTGGCAGTTTGGTAAGAGGTAAGAGAACTGTTGCACTGGGAGGTTGGCTTCAGGAGTCTCTAGAGAGCCTTCAGTGTTTGTGAATGTGTGTGTATTGGAGAGATTTTCAAAGACATGAGAGAGTGGGTTTTCCTTTCTAGACAGCTATGTTAAACTCTACAGTTGTTTTCTCTATGTCCCTGTTCTTCCTTTGTAATTTTTGTCTACTTTTCTCTTGCCCTGTGGCACCTGGATCCAGGGCCCATCTTTGAGTCTGGGCCTCATTACCGCTCCAAAGGGGCCAATTGTCTCAGTCACAATTGATAGTGATTGGGTCTTGGACTAATCATAATTACCAGCTGATTTTGGCTCATCATGCTAGCTTACGTGATGGCCCCTCATTTGCTTTTCTTTCACTCTTATTTATGCCTGCGTTAATTGGGAACAAGTATGAGGTAATGTAAGTGGGGATTAATCGGCCATGCTTACCGCCTACTCCCTGTATATGCCAGAGTCATTTTGTGCAGCAAGGTGATCTGAGTGATTGGACATGACTGATGCAGTATGCTTTTCTTGTGTTAATAGTTTGAGTCCGGGGCTGTTGCGATTGCCAGAGGAGAAGAGAAGGGGAGGAACTTGGAAAAACATACTGGAGGGAAGGTTAAGGATTATTCTGAGGTGATGGATGTGAAAGGTCTGAAGGAGCTGGTGAGTGACACTTCCTCAGTGCTGCACTTGAGCCCCCAACCTGCTGTTCTAACAGACTGATCCATCCACTGTTTCCTTTTTTTAATTCTGAACATTTTGATCCACTGTGATTTCAAGTGATCCAAATTATTTCAAGCCCATGGTGGCTCTTGCCAGTTTAAGCCCTTCAATGCTTCTTCTCTAACGATCCAAACAAGTACTTAGGAGTCATGAGAGGTCAGAAGGCACGCCAGGGAAAAAAGCGTGAGTGTTCCTGTGACCCAAAGTGTTTACACTGAGTGATAACACTGGGAGATGTGAGTGCTACAGCATCTCCATACCAGTGTTTATCTGTCTTCTGAAGTTATCACATTTCGCAGTCTGCCAGGCAGCTCTTCCCCCGTTATACTTTATAAACTTCAACACATTCCAGCTGGGTCTCAGGAGAAAGCAGCAGTACTAATAAGGCCCAGTAGTAATAACACCTCACCTGTCAACTGTCAATTCTCAGTCAAGATTTTATTTATGTTTTATTTGTAAATATCTGTTTATGAAGACACACTTATAGCACATTAGTCATTAGTAAAAATAATAAAGAAGGATTCGTTATAGAGAGAGATGCATGAGAAGCATCTTGAACTTGAGCATAGTATGATTAAGAACCATTCATTGCTCTCAGTTTACATTTTAGAGGACGGGGAAATGATCAGTTGGTCGCAGCTGACACCTTTTCATTTGCAATAACAAACAAAGTGGTTTGGTCCTAATTATGTTGGTTGTAGTCATAGCCCACTCTGAAAATAAACAGAAAATAAACCACTCTGCCTGCTTTCATAACACCATGTGCTCTTCCTTAATCTGCTGCATGCAGATCGACATTGATGGACAGCCTGCCTCGCCCTGTTCCACTTGCTCCCCTCCACTTCTCTTTTTCTCCCGCAATCACTCTTTTTATTTCTCTCGGTTTCTACCCTGTCTTTCAATTGTGTTTTCATATCCACCTTGAACCTCTGTCTAGATTTTGGTTCCTATTTCTCAGTTTTGTTTTTCCCTGTCTCTGTCTGTCTCTCTCATCTTGTGGTCAGTTTCCTAATTCCTAGTGAACTGACCAACTCCTAAGAACCTAAACAAACTGCTTATGGTGAAATTAGGTCCCCCTGCTCTGCCTGGGCTTTGGGTAATGAGGGAGGCATCACTGATGTCTTCCATCGACAAAGGACACCAATCTCCTCACCAATCAATCTCGAAGCAAAGCAGCGACCACCTCTGTCGCGTGGCTCATCAGCAGTTAATAAGGCTGCTTGGAGGCTCCTGTGATCTACCTCAAAGAGAAACAGAGCCAGCTTTTTCCATCCATCTCTGCCAGCTGACTATTTAGCTTACCTGATTACAGTAATTATTCACAGCATTAGACTGCCCTGAGGTGGGCCATATAGCTCTCTGCATTCTGTTTGTTGTAAGGAACAAAAGCAACCTGACATTCTGACAGCCTTCATATGCACATGTATACCATGTAATGGCAGCCTGGACATTTCATGTTGATAGACAAACTTTCAAAACAAAACATGTCAACACTCTTTATCGAGTCAGACTCTTGTGTGTTAATATATACGCTACACTGCAAGTATAACCATTTTGACCATATATGATCCTAGATTGTTAAGCTGCAAAAGGAGCTCGCTGAGCTGGAGGCATGTGGTGAGGAACTGGGGGCAGAGATTGAAGCAAAAAAACAGGCTCATTTGCTGGAGATAGAGGAGCTGGAAGTAAAACACTGAATATTATACTGAAAAATTCCATACAGCAGAGCTGTAGGAGGGCATGACCCCATTTCACTAACACAGTCTGTGTGTTTAGAACTGCATCTGCCGGCTGGAGAAAGAGGAGGCTGACTTACAAGCACAGATGAAGGAACAGATGGGAGACTACGAGGAACTGCTCAATGAGAAGATGGCACTGGACATAGAAATTGAAGCCTATAGGTAAGATTAAGACCAATACTAATGTAAATGTGAGGCTTAATTAGGTAGTGTAGGCTTAGTTAAGTCCTTACAGAGAAGCTTGTCAGCTTAAAATATAGCAATCCTCAATGCAGAAATACACGCTGTTATTAAATACAATGGGGGAAATAAGTATTGAACACGTCAACATTTTTTTTCAGTAAATATATTTCCAATGAGGCTATTCACATGAAATTTTCACAAGACTTTGATATTAACTCAAGAAATCCACACATATAAAGAAATCCATACATTAAAGTCCATAAATGAAGTTATGTGTAATAGAGAGTAATGACACAGGAAAAAAGTATTGAACACGCTAACTGAAATTTATTTAATACTTAGTGGAGAAGCCTTTGTTTGTAATGACGGCTTCAAGACTCTTCCTGTATGAAGAAATTAATCGGCCGCAGTATTCAGGTGTGATTTTGGCCCATTCTTCTAAACATATGGTCTTTAAATCTTGTTCAATTGGATTCAAGTCAGGTGATTGACTGGGCCATTCTAACACCTTAATTTTTTTTTCTCTGAAATCAATTGAGAGTTTCCTTTGCTGTATGCTTTGGATTGTTGTCCTGCTGGAAGGTCCACCCACATCTCATCATCATCATCCTGGTGGATGGCAGCAGATTCTTCTCAAGAATCTCCTGGTAAAGGGCTCCATTCATCGTTCCTTCAATTATATGAAGTCTGCCAGTACCATGCGATGAAAAACAGCCCCACACCATGATGCTTCCACCTCCAAACGTCACTGTTGGTATAGTGTTTTTAGGGTGATGTGCAGTGCTATTTCTTCATGGTGTGTAGTATGACAGCCAAAAAGTTAAATTTTGCTCTCGTCTGACCAGACTACACTCTCCCAGTATTTCATAGGCTTGTCCAAATGAGTTGTAGCAAACGTTAAACAAGGTTCGACATGCCTTTTCTTTAGTAATGGAGACTTGCGGGGTGAGCGTGAGCAGTGGAGTGCATTGCCTTTTGTTTTCTCTGTGACGATGGTACCTGCTGCCTCCTTGTGTTTCTGGAGCTCTTTCCGAGTGCTCCTTGGCTCTTGGGCTTCTCCTCTGACTATTCTTCTGACTCCCTGGTCAGAAATCTTGCGAGGAGCTCCTGTGCGTGGCTGGTTGATGACTGCATGATGATGCTTCCACTTGTGGGTAATGGCCCCAATGGTGCTTACTGGAAGATTCAGAAGTTTTGAAATACGTCTGTATCCGATTCCATCAATATGTTTTGCAACAATAAGGTTGCGAAGGTCTTGGGAGAGCTCTTTTCTTTTACCCATCATGAGATGTTTCTTGTGTGACACCTTGGTAATGAAAAGACAATTTTTATAGACCATCAGTTTACTAACCCAGCTGATATTAATTTGCACAGATAATATATACAATATAATTACTTACGGATTTCAGCTGGTTCCTTGCCTTACCTTGCCAGGGAGAACTGCTTTTACTTAGCATGTTCAATACTTTTTTCCTGTGTCATTCCACTTTATTACACAACTTTATTTACGGACTTTAATGTTGTGAATTCTTTATATTTTCGAATTTCTTGAGTTAATACTGATGTCTGGTGAAAATTTCATGTGAATAACCTCATTGGAAATATATTTACTGAACAAAAAATTGATGGGTTCAACTTATTTCCACTGCAGTATGAGGGAACTTCCAGTTCCTACTGTGCTTTAATTTGAGTCCCAGTAGAGAGAGAGAGAATAGCAAAGATGAGGTCATTGTGTGGCATCACACCTGAATGAACCCTTGATTAGATGAAGACATTACTAAGAATAGCAGCTTCATTTACAAGAAAAAACTTGGCTGCAGGAAATGCATCCGTCTGCAGTCGTAGAAACCATGATGCCATTTCCTGTATCCTTTAAGGCGCATGCTTCCACTGCATTGTTAATTGTCACCTGTTGGTATGCACTGTGACGCATGTGGTCCTTCTCTCCATTTGCACACAATAGCTTATTAAAATAGGCGGGAGGCAAACTTGGCGTTGTCTGATAGTGTCACAGCTGCCTGCAACCCGCAAAAGTAGCTTTGCTCTCAGGTTCACTGCATGAGTGCTGTACACCTGAATACTCCAAAGTCTCACCAGGCTGACTTTATTCTTTATTCTCTTTTAGCTAACTGCTGTTCTGTTGTCCAGAAATAAATACATCAATAAGAGTTGAACCCTTAGTGTATTTATTTTTACCCTTTCTGTATTTTAAAGTCCTGTCAGGCCTAAACTCTGATGCTGCTCTTCCCAGTTTATATTAATATCCTAAAAGCTGTTTATCCAAAAGCATATCTACATGTCTGGCTAGCCCTTCACAGAGTTACAGTTTTGAATTAGCTTTATTTACAGATATTACACACTGTATACAATGCACAAGTTACATTAGAAAGGGGATTTGAGCTCACTAGTAATTCATGACATTCAGTATGGATTTGAGTGAGCAAAAGGATGATCAAATGTAGCCTGGGACTGGAGGCAGTGTTTTAAAACCTTGGTCAGCATTGGTCAGCCATGGATAGCTCTTTGTCTTGGGGCTCTTGTGAAAGAACTGCAGTGTTACTTGTATTTTTTTTTCTTATACCTTTGTCCTAGGGCTTTGGTGGCGGTAGAGGAGCAGAGACTGTGCTACCCGTGAAACAGAGAGGCCCAGAAACATATGATATCTTTATCATATTGCTGCTGAACTAATACACACTTACACAGTTGCACGTATAAAAGGTGTCTGTATCTTGTATCTACTCTCATCTAATCTCATCATATAATCAAGTATACATACGGAGTAGGTGTATTTTAAAGGTAAACCATTTCTCAATGGCTTATCATGAAACTTGCATGATACTCCTGGATATGGATATAATCATTTTTAATGTTGCAAGACCTGGCTCTTGAAGGGTGCTACACATTGTTTTGCTGGACCTTTGTGTGTTTTTACAAATAACTATATTTGATACTGTTTTCTTAATCTTAGCACTCAAAAGAACCCTCAAGAATGTGCCTCTATATATATATATATATATATATATATAATCAGTTTTAAAGTGTCTAATAATAAATGGCAATAAAGACGCAACTTCATAGGTTTAACAGCAATCTGAAAATGTTGTAATAATTATTAATTCCTCAACCAAACTCAAGAAATGTTTGTATGAAGAATGTGTTGATATTAATCTACTGTAATAGCTGCACATAAAGGAATAAAGAGCTCTAGGGCAGAAATTGGGCTTACTTGCAAAATATTGCTCGTACTACGAGGATTGCAGTTTGCAACTATATTTAGGGGTCCAAGCCTTACTTGGGAACTTGTTCATCAACATCATCTTCTTCTTAATAATAATAATAATAATAATAATAATAAAAATAATAATAACGACAACGACGTAGCCTTGCTGTGCATATTCTGTCAGCCTCCTACTACCCTGTTTATCATTGGAAAAGGACTGCTATAGGGTCACTGCTGATCATATGTTCTTTGGGTGGTGGATCATCAGCTACAATTGTATGGCTACAAAGTGAACCTTTGTGTTAGGGTTGCCTAAAAATTAAAATCTCAGCATGCATCTGCAATGAAGTGAGTCATAGTCAAAAAAGACCATCAGACACAAATATCTGAGCAAATACAGACCTACACCAAAAAGATGAAAGGCATCTTTCAGACCACTGACAATACTCATAGCAATCAGTGGCTGTTAACCACAATTTGTGAAAAAAAGGGAAATGTCTGAGCTTTGCTATGTGGGTGTAGTGATGGAAATATCCATGTATAGATTTAAAGTCTCAGACACGACATCTCCCAAAACAGACATATAAACACACGACAACGTATGGTTATGTTTGTGTCAGTCACCTCCTGAATTCTCACCTGACACTGATCAATTACATCCTCTTAAACCTTTGGCCTATTCTGCACTGTCCGAGTGCTATTGAGCTTTTTTGCCGGAGGTGTAACTTAATAAGCTTGTCAAATTCTATGACTAAATCTTTTGCTCACTCTAATTAATTCATGTTTTCCACCTTTCTCCAATTTTGCTGACCACCCGAGAAATCTCATAAATGTCCTCCCTTTAACCCGTCTTCATTTATGCCCTCCATACTTTACTCATTTGTCTTCAAACTTACCTTTGCATGTAAGCACCCTGTGCTACGAGATAACAATATCACGGTTGTGTTAGCTCGGCAAAATGTTACTAATAATGGGTCAGATAAGATTACAGCTACTGGTGAACTGCTTGAATTTAAGATTATCGTTACTGACCTACTCAGGCAAGCTGACTACTTTAATTGTGTGGATATGAAACATGACAGACATGGGACGAAGCCACTCTGTCTTTGGGGCCCTTGTTTTTGCTGCTGAGGCACTCCATCATTCTTAGTGCTTCAGGGCACCAGATCTCTATGACTTACTCCCCCAACCACCTTTGTCGCAAACACACACGCACACACATGTGCCTTCTGGGACCTTCTGGTGAAGTATGGCACATTCAGCATGGCCCCCTGGGCAAGTGGGCAGTTCCTGGCCTTCATGGGGTTCAGTGGAGGAGGAGAGCAAGCAAAAGGTTGACTGTGGAACTTTGGTAAGATTTATGTTAGTTTGATTGTGTGTTTTTCTGTCACCCACAGGTTGTTCTCTCTATGCTGACGTCTTTGTCTGCATTAACATGCTGTATTTATAATTATCACCTAATATGTTCGCTGCCTGCTAAAGCACAAATTAGATTTGATAAAAATGTTTGTACACTTAATCATATTTCCATTTTTATTATGTCAGTTTTGGCTTAGTGGAAAACAAGTGTGTATCTGCGCTGAGATGGCCTCATTAAAATGGAAATGATTGCTGTTTGGCGCAGCACTCCAAAACACCGATTTATTGGCCTGATTGTTGATTAAAGACTTGCTGCTGGTGGTTTGGGGATTCATGAAGCCTTACCACTTGCCCCCACTACACCAATATGATAGCTGTTAGCCCTTAGAGCCCAGCAGCACCTTTAAGAGGTTTGAGGTCATTCCTCCCTTTAGACCCAAATCTTGAGTATGCAGTCATGAGGTCGGTCATCAAAGTAGCTCTGGGTCAGTGGTCACTGAGGGGTCTGGCCTTTTAATCCCAATACCCGTCATGAGGATAGAGTATGAGAGAAGACAGAGTGGGAGCACCATCCTTGATTTAAAAAAAAAAAAAAGGCTTTCCTCACAGTTTGTCATCGGAACTTATATACATTTCTTTAGATTTTCAGAAAGTAAATGTATAACTGGGCTTTGTGAAGTGTCTATAAACATAACTATATGTGTAGGTTTATGCTCATTTTTTTATATGCTGATCTTAGCAAGGTAACACATCTGATACTACATGTGGGACCACAGTGCTTGCCTGCATGAAGAGCAGACATTGCTTATGCCTGCTGATATTTGATCTAAGTAAAACAGGCCCTATCAGTCAACACCTCTTCTGCCTCGGACATGAAGAATTGAATTAGAGAATGGTGGTGGTGCTGACCTGAGCAGCTTGTATAACTCAATTCAACTCTCATCTCCTGATAGGTGTACTGAACCAGGTTTATAACAGCCTGATGGCTATGCAAACAAACAATGTCCTGCTGAAAGAGAGAAATTTTCAATTCAATACAGGTTCTAAGAAGTATGCAATGAATTAGATATTTATACTGTAAATAAACAGGGAGGGACAGAATGGTGATTAAGGAGAAAAGTAAAGACTGAAAATATACAAAATGGAAAGACTATTGAGAAGTATTTCCCTAACAACAGAACAATAATAAATTATGGGAACTTCTCTGTCTGTCTGGCATGGCTGAGGTTCAAGGAGGAAAGCCTCTCTATCTCTCCTTCTCTCTTGAGTTGCTCTTCCTGCTATTCTTAGAGCCACTGGGAAAGAGATCCCTGAGTAAACATTCTTTCTCTACATAGGAAGAGTTATACTGCTGCGTATTCCCTTGTCTACAGTGTTTGTCTTGATGAGGTGATTGGGTGTTTTAAATGTTTTCTAATGGCAGTTGTTCCATTTACGATGAGACTGCTGACCGCTAGATGACTCTTAAGTTCTTCCACCACATGAATGAATGGGAGGCACTGTGGAACATTTTATCTGGAGGTCTGAAGCAGTTGTGCGTAGACTATACAAATGAGTTTTTCAAAAAGGATCAAGGATACAGTATATAATATTTAATATATCACTGGCATAAATGGTTTGCTCAGATTGTCCATTTCAGAGCCTCCTAATATTTTAGGCCACTTGTGGTGCATTTGTTTATATTTGGCAGATTTCTTCATTGTTAGTCCTGGGAAAAAATAGTAAGGGTTATGATTTCTTCTAATGTGTAATTAAGCTGCATCACATGGTGAACTTGATGGAAAATGAGGAATGTCTTGGCACAGTCCCACTTGTGAATTGGCAGCAGTTCCATTTTGTAGAGGCATTCATTCACTCCGTAAGATTAGTTTTGTTTTGCCAGTTTGTCTGCAAATTATGACACGTACTTATACAGTAACATTTACAGTGCAATTCATAAAAATGAGTAAAAATTTATATCATAAAAACAATAATATGAAAAAATAACACGTTAACTGTTTTTGCGTCCTCCTTTTTTTTTTCTAAAAAAAAAAAAAAAAATTACAACAAAAAACTGGGTTCAATATTAGCAGCTGCCTTACAGTGAATATTTTCTGACACCTACCCTGGAGAGAATAACATCACTGAGTCTCTTCTGCAGGTCGGAGACATGTATAGAGGGATCTTAGTCCACTCCTTCATGCATGATATTTTAAGTTCCTTCATATTCACAGGTTTGTGCATGTGAATTTCCCTCTTCAGTTGATTTGGAAGCATGTTTGTCTCATATATTTTGTTGAAAGCTCTATCTATAGCCAAGTCTGAAACTTCTGGCACAGGCAATCAGTTTTTGGGCTGAAATGTCCTGATATATTTGAATGTGACTAGCAATTTCATGATTTAAAAGTGTGAACACTCTTTTCAGTATTTTGTCTCTGTCCAATAGTATAGATGGTTCTGGCTTTTGAATGTGCAGGTCTGTTTGCCCTCAGCACTGACAGGATTCCCTGGTAAACAGGAGGCTCTGTTTTAGCTTTAGGGGAGTGATGGTATCAGTTGTGGCAGCCACTCTGGGTATGTGTTGGTACCCGTCTAAACTTATTGATGAAAGTGTCTGTTATCTTGCATAAGGCACCTACTGTAAAGAGATTATTGTACATTATATGTCCCCCATTATCTGCCTAAAGCTATGGGATGACTTTGCAGAGAACACCAACAGCATGTGGAGCTTAGAGATATTAGCCCCTGATAAAAGGATGCTTATCCCCAAGCTTAGAAGTTTTATTGTAATACCATCCATATGCTTTGTATCAACTCAAATGTTTTCCCCTTGCTTCATGGATTGTAATTCTGAGTCTTAAGTAACCATTAAATGTTCATTATGGTATTGATTTTATTCATTCACTGACTCATCTAACTGGAAGTTCACTACAAGACACTCTCAAGCCTCTGTTTCTAGACAAAACAGTTCTTACATCAATCTCAGGCAACATCTGCTGCCAATTTGGCAAATATTCCCACAGTCTATTCACAGGGGTTCTGGGGTCTGCCTGTCAGGAAGAAAGAGAGAGAAGCAGAGAGGCAGACCTTTCCGAATCCAGAGACTGATAAATGAGGGGTTAAAACAGACCTCGTTGGTAAATAGGCATTTCTGAGCACTACTTATTTGAAGGGCTAATAATGATGCTGACACTATCAGCCCTCACGGAGACTCAGTTAGAGAGGCCATAGCTGAAGATGAGCCATGGTTCTCCAGAACAGCAAATCGAAATTTATTCAATTATTCAACCAAATGTAGAGAGGCTTTGAGCCAAACCAGAAGCAGTTACTGCATAAAATAAAGACAAATGTGGTGCAGAAGTGCCAACTGTGCCTTTTTAAGAAAAGTACCTATCGCTGAGGTTTTGCCAAAACTAAACAGCACTGCAAAAGTGTACGTTCTGCATACAGCATAGCCAAGCTCTTCAGTGGTACTGCAACAAAGGGGGGAATTTTTAATGACCGTGAATGGTTTGAATGTAAACATTGTTTTACCACTGAAAGGATCACAGGCTTGATGCATTGTATGGTTAATGGGACTTGCTCATATATATGAAATTATAAAGTATAAAAGTCTAGTTTATAAAGAAATATCTGCTAAGAGACATGTGCAGTGATGTGTGGTGTTTCTTCTTATGATGATGATGATGATTATTATATTGTCTAATACTTTAATCTGTTTCATTTTTATATATATATATATATATATATATATATATATATATATATATATATATATATTTATGATATATGTTTATATAAGTATGGGATGCATATCCTGTGAGTGGCAGTGTATTTGGCATATCTGTTGCTGGATCTATCCACATTTAGGCTGTAAGAGAGGCACCTGACAGCAATATAGAGAGACTGTGTGTTACAGGCTGAAAGAGGAAAGAGTTTCAGCCAGAGAATGGTGCTGATCAGTTAACACTTCCTCAGCCTTTCTCCAAACGACATCCTTTGCCATGGCAACTGCATAAACATCAGACTCTCTCTCCCAGGGTGAATCTGCAGGGAATTTCTGAAGGTGCAATTTATGAAGCATCAGCTAGGGATTATGCTTCTGTGCAGCAGAACCAGACTGCAGAGATTTTCAGAGCCCCAAGGAAGCTGAAACAGTGATTGCTTTCTATATAGGTTAATATTGGTCTTGTGGGCACACAGTATGCATGAATATTTGGTGACGTTTTAATGTCTATACATATTCACGAGAATTTCTCCTCTTATGATGTAAAGATGGTGATGCTAACCTTATCACTCATCAAAGCTTTTTTTCAAAACTAACCACTTAAATGGCTTCATTGAGTTTGAACATTCTTGCAAGTGAAAGCTTAAATAGTCTGCAATAGCCTGACACTTGAATTCGGGAAACTGATTGGTCATTTTTAGCAAAATGTGTTCCAAAATTTTTACTTATATATATATATATATATGTGTGTGTGTGTGTGTGTGTGTATGTGTGTGTGTGTATATATATATATATATATATATATATATATATATATATATATATATATATATATATATATATATATATATATATACACACACACATATACATATATATATATATATATATATATATATATATATACACATATACATATATACACAGTGAGGGAAAGAAGTATTTGATCCCCTGCTGATTTTGTACGTTTGCCCACTGACAAAGAAATGATCAGTCTATAATTTTAATGGTAGATTTATTTGAACAGTGAAAGACAGAATAACAACAAGAAAATCCAGAAAAACGCATGTCAAAAATGTTATAAATTGATTTGCATTTTAATGAGGGTAATAAGTATTTGACCCCCTCTCAATCAGAAAGATTTCTGGCTCCCAGGTGTCTTTTATACAGGTAACGAGCTGCGATTAGGAGCACACTCTTAAAGGGAGTTCTCCTAATCTCAGCTTGTTACCTGTATAAAAGACACCTGTCCACAGAAGCAATCAATCAATCAGATTCCAAACTCTCCACCAAGGCCAAGACCAAAGAGCTCTCCAAGGATGTCAGGGACAAGATTGTAGACCTAGACAAGTCTGGAATGGGCTACAAGACCATTGCCAAGCAGCTTGGTGAGAAGGTGACAAAAGTTGGTGCGATTATTCGCAAATGGAAGAAACACAAAAGAACTGTCAATCTCCCTCGGCCTGGGGCTCCATGCAAGATCTCAACTTGTGGAGTTGCAACAATCATGAGAACAGTGAGGAATCAGCCCAGAACTACACAGGAGGATCTTGTCAATGATCTCAAGGCAGCTGGGACCATAGTCACCAAGAAAACAATTGGTAACACATTACGCTGTGAAGGACTGAAATCCTGCAGCGCCCACAAGGTCCCCCTGCTCAAGAAAGCACATATACATGCCTGTCTGAAGTTTGCCAATGAACATCTGAATGATTCAGAGGACAACTGGGTGAAAGTGTTGTGGTCAGATGAGACCAAAATGGAGCTCTTTGGCATCAACTCAACTCGCCGTGTTTGGAGGAGGAGGAATGCTGCCTATGACCCCAAGAACACCATCCCCACCATCAAACATGGAGGTGGAAACATTATGCTTTGGGGGTGTTTGTCTGCTAAGGGGACAGGACAACTTCACCGCATCAAAGGGACGATGGACGGGGACATGTACCGTCAAATCTTGGGTTAGAACCTCCTTCCCTCAGCCAGGGCATTGAAAATGGGTCGTGGATGGGTATTCCAGCATGACAATGACCCAAAACACACAGCCAAGGCAACAAAGGAGTGGCTCAAGAAGAAGCACATTAAGGTCCTGGAGTGGCCTAGCCAGTCTCCAGACCTTAATCCCATAGAAAATCTGTGGAGGGAGCTGAAGGTTCGAGTTGTCAAACGTCAGCCTCGAAACCTTAATGACTTGGAGAAGATCTGCAAAGAGGAGTGGGACAAAATCCCTCCTGAGATGTGTGCAAACCTGGTGGCCAACTACAAGAAATGTCTGACCTCTGTGATTGCCAACAAGGATTTTGCCACCAAGTACTAAGTCATGTTTTGCAGAGGGGTCAAATACTTATTTCCCTCATTAAAATGCAAATCAATTTATAACATTTTTGACGTGTTTTTCTGGATTTTCTTGTTGTTATTCTGTCTCTCACTGTTCAAATAAATCTACCATTAAAATTATAGACTTATCATTTCTTTGTCAGTGGGCAAATGTACAAAATCAGCAGGGGATCAAATACTTTTTTCCCTCACTGTATGTATGTGTATATATATATATATATATATATATATATATATATATATATATATATATATATATATATATATATATATATATATATGTGTGTGTATGTGTATATATATATGTATGTGTATGTATATATATATGTATATATATATATGTATGTGTATGTGTGTGTGTATATATATATATATATATATATATAATGTGTGTATGTATGTATGTGTGTGTGTATATATATATATATGTATGTGTATGTATGTATGTATGTATGTATGTATAGATAGATAGCCTTTAAGAACACCTTTGATGAAAGAAAAATGGTTGAATGGTCCTCATGGTTGAATCGGGAAGACAGGTTGTCTTTAATGGGAATCATGGCAAACACATCATACACAATTCAAAAAGATTGGGAGTGTTTTGGACCAACCGAGGCGTGAACGATCACAAACATCGACTGACGAAGGCGCAACTGACGTGATGCTGGCAATTATAGTCCCCTATGTATGGAGACTTTTGGGAAACCCTGTAGTTCTGAACTGGAAATGATTACATATATAAAGAGTTTAGATTTTTCTTAGGATAGATTTTTATTATATTTATGTTTTATAATATTTATCATTTTTGCCATGTAAGTACTATTTTTTTGTGTGAAAAAGTTTAACTGATTTTTTTTTTTTTAAAGCTTTGCTTTTGTATGTCGTGTTTTTAGTTATGTAATTTTTTCTTGCATTTTCTAAGTGCTGCAGTTAAAACAATAATCATCTTAAAGCTTAGTAGCTTTTAAAGAAAAAATAATATTGAATGGGTATTGATATTGGCTGATACTCAAAGTTTCAGTGTCAGTATTGGTATCGGAATAGAAAAATGGTCTGCATAGTAACAAATCATTCACACAGTCTAGTTGGATAAAATTTAAATCTAACAAAAAGCTAATTAAAAATACACACTGTTATTTAAAGAAATTGTATAATAATTTTTTTATGATGAAACTTTCTGTAATGAGACATTTATTTAGTTTGTTGTCAGCCCTCTGCAACAATTTGTAAAAGGCTTCATTAATGCAGAAATGCATAGGAGAAAATGTTAGAGCATTGCCTGTGATGACAGATATTAGTTTTAACTCGGGTATAATCAGTGAATGACACAACTCAAACCTGTCCCTGTAGGTCCTGTTTCTGCAGCTCTCTTCCACTGTTCTCTGAGGGCGATTCTTAAGTGACAGATATGATAAACAAGCTCTTGTGCTTCCAATAAAGAAATATTTGATGTGTTAGCTTGATATGAAACTCAGTCCAGAGTTTTGTAAAGCGAGATTTGGATTGGATGACCGGGAGTGGTGTCTCTACTGCCTGTTTCTCACTGGCAGGAGTTTAGACATGGCTACACTGATTGTATCATTTGCTGCTGTATTGCAGCTAGATTTTGAATGTTTACCCAAAACATAATGAATCATTGCAAATGAGAGAAAATAAAATCCAGAGCAAGGCAGAGGAGCATGTTGTGCTTTGTCTCACTTGCATTAGATCAACTTGCCAGTGTTTCGGTTGTTTTCTGGTGCATCTGTTGTACTGCTGGTTAATGGTGAACTTTGTGGCTCAAGGCTCATCAGACTGTGAAATCTAAATGCTGCTTGGAAAAACATGTCTGTGAACCCTCTGAAATGAACTGGATTTCTGCATAAATGGCAGCCAGAGCATTGGATACACTATACAGTACAAACTGAAGTCCTGTAGGTATATCCGAGCTCGTTTAAGCCTGTTCACAAGCTCTGTATTGAGAAAATGTTTTCAAGCTCAATGAAAGTATTAAAGCTGTAACTGAATACAAATGCATTATTCAGAGTTAACAGATAATGTGGTATAAATAGATACAAATATAGATACGAAAAGGATGTACAGTATTCCTGCACAATGCCAGAAAGGATCACAGTGTGAGTGATTTCATATCAGCTAGATATGAGATTCGCAGGACAAAGAAAGTCCATTTCCATTAACATGAATGTGTGGCGCTAAGTCATGCGTTTACAACATACTAAGTAACTGCCTGGTCAGAGTCACGATCATTTCAATTAGGGTGCTAGTTTGGTTAAAATTTGGGAAGGAGAACCAACTTCATTTGACACAGACAGGTGAAAACAAATAGAATATCTGAATGAGCAGGAGTAGGACCATGCTGAGAGCACTGGCGTTTCTACTTCTTTGATATTTTCCTCAGTGTTTCCAGGGGCATAGTGATAAGGTTCATATTTAATAATAAAAGACAACTTCAGGTTTAGATCATGACTGCTTTGGGTTTAAATCCAAATACAGATAAAGATATTTGGAGCAAAAAATGGATGTTGTAATACGTTTTATTTGTAGTTGATTGTTGCTTAATACATGCTAAGACGTGTATTTTGTCTCTATACATTACATTGGACCTTGCTGTAATCATGCAATACACTTGAGTTGGTTTTGGATCTTGAACTTGCTGCAAGGACCACTCTAAATTATGGACAAGCAGCAGTGCATTTGTGGAACTTCCACAAGGTCTGTCATGATGCTAAGATTGCTTACAAATGTCTAAGCCCCTTAATGCAACAAACTGGTGGGACTGATCTAAATACTAAACAGGAGAGCAAGATATTTTGCTGATGCCCATGTCTCTTTGTGGGGTCATGATATATTTGTACTGTTGGTTATGGTTTTGTACGTTATCCTCTATGTTGGTTTGTATGCAAATTACAGCATGTAATATATAAATACCAAACAAGATGCCATCAACATCTGGGCTTGCAAAGGACTGTTCATTCATTCTTTTCTCATAGTCTTAAGATTATGAGGTTGATGCAAAGACAAAGACACATGAGCGCAAACATGAGAACTATGCACACTTCCAACTCTATTTATATTGCTTAGCCAGGGCTGGTTTGGGTAAAATCACTTCAAGCTTGTAGCAGTAGACTAATTCTCACCAACTGTCTCAGAATCTGCATGGAGGAAGTAATGTGTGCAAACATGGATAATGTTTCACACTCAGGGGAAAAAAATCAATGCACCACTTTTCCTCACTCCTAGTGGTAGATGGCAAATCGCTTTGCTTTTCATATGCATAAACTTATACTTTGCACAAGTTTGTCATGCTGCTTGCATCCCTAACGGTCATTTGGCCTTTCTCTGGAAATCGCCAGTTCTTAGTAAAATCAAATGACTTCCTGTTACTTTGACACATCATTTTGCCACCCGTGGGAGCACAGGGTTATGCTTGGATTGACTAGTAGTATACAGGGGCATGAGCAATGATTTACCACAGATTACCTACAGATTTTACTATATTCCACCAGGAAGTAATCAGTCAAATCCATCTAAGTTTGATGATATAATTCGAAAAATGAGATTCTCTTTGTGCCAAAAGTATTGAACGTAACTTTTCAAGAAACAAACAAAAATATACAATGAGAAAGAAGAAAAACACTCTGAAACTGAGAACAGTGATCAGTGGCAAAAATTTAGCATGGTCTTCAAATAAACAGTACTCCTTGTTAAGGATTTTCTAAACTTCCTTTTCGCTAATCATGGTCTATGAATGCACTGCCAGAGTTTTTGTTTATGCTTTCAAACTTTTCGTTTACGCTCCACAGGTTTACGTTCACCATTCTGGCACAAATCTCACATGTACTTGGCTTAACAGTGATTTACTCTCATTGGCTAGTGAGATTTGGATCGACAGCTCCCTGACCAGGAAGTAGAGACTTCAGTGGTGTGAGTTTTGGAGAGCGTTCTAGATGCAGTTCTCTGTATAATTATAGTGTATGTACTTTGTAGTGGAAATTACTTACTTAGTCAGTATATTAGTTCATAATTACTCTTTGAGATTTGTGTAGTCTCATAAGACTATTTTTTTTTAGATGAGCTCTCAGGAGCAGCACGAAGGATTGTTGTTGTTATCATCAATGTTTTCATCAGAAAACTCTTAACAAAGAATGCTGCTTATTTGAAGACCATGTTGCCACTGAGTTCACCGTTTTCAGTTTCAGACTGTTTTTCTTCTTTCTATTTGTATATTTTTGTTAGTTTCTTAGAAAGTTGTTTTCAATACTTTTGGCACAAATTTAATTCCATAACAGAGTATCATTAGATTTTTTGTGGTGCTGCTGAAGAAATATATTGCTATGTGCTCCTGTGTGGTTTGAACACCAAAACCTATTTCCACTTCATATCCAATGTCTTAGAAATAAGTAAGGCTAGAAATAAGCACCACATGGAGCATCCTTGAAGAAGCGGGCAGAAGAGCATGGTGAGGATGCGGAACATCCACAAAAATGTCACACCAATAGAAGCTTGTTTTGAACTCTTGCTCGTAGCCTCAAGCTTTCAGAACACAACAGCCAAATTCCAGCGTATTTACATAGTCAATGTGCTGGTGTATTCTGACAGGGAAAAAGTAACATTTACAAGACTTTAGAATTGTTGCAATATTACACCTCTCACATTACAAACCGGGACTTTGTGTGAACCAAGTTGATTATTATATTATAACTATAATATAGTGTATTATCCACTGTTAAAGGAAGGCAAAAATCAAGAAAGCAAAAAGCTATGGCATTCCCTTACATTTATAGACAGAGTAGTAATGCTGCTTTGTTTGTTTGTTTGTTTTGTTGTTGTTTATTTGAATCTGCATAGACTGATGCTGGTATAATTTTTTTTTAAAACATATTACAATTCTTTCCAGTCTTATAAACAGCATCTTACTCTGAAAGCTCTTTTGACCATAGTATACTTGTACAGAATTGTATCGTAAATCAAACCACAGGTAGCCAAAACTGTTGTGTTTTTTTTTTTTTTTTTAACATGGAAGAGCAGGTCATCCCTGAATCAACGGGAACACTTGACTCCAATTACCCTCACTGTAAGAGATCATTATCATCGTGCTCGACATGCGTTTTTCACCATTCAGCTCCAGTTGTTAAACCACTTGCTCAGTAAAGCAAGGCTATATGACTATATAAAATATTTGTTTGTTTGTTTGTTTGTTTGTTATTTATATTAAGATTAGATTAGATTATATTTCAGGAGACCTTCATGTGGAAAACTTTATCTGTGTGTTGCAGTTAATCTGCTTCTCACAGAATTTTTTTATGCTTATTTTTCCTTATGAATTAATCAAATTTAGTTTTTTAAAAGAGACCTTATGTAAAATAAAGCTACTATAATAATAATAATAATAATAATAATAATAATAATAACAACAGCAATAATAGTAGTAGTAGTAGCAGTAGTATTGTGGTATTACATGTGTGGGCCAAATTAATATCTATAAAATCTCAGCCATGAAACTCTTGGGGTTGAGGAATGCATTACATCAACTTCTCATCAATGGCGCAATAAGAATAATGTGGGCCAAACTATTACACACATATACACACACACACACACACACACACACTTTTATGTCTGTAATGCCCGAATGGAGATAGAATTTAGGAGTTGTTTCACTCGGTGTAATCACCTGACATGACTGATAGGCTGCATGAATCTACAGTCTGGGATACAAGGAATCAGCCTCAGCATCACTGTACTTTTTCTTATGACCTTTTGTTCAACAAAAGTCCAAAATAGTATACCTTAAGAAATTTACTAACAGCAAATAATCCGATATGGTTGTCACAAATTAATTTATATGGATATACAAAAATTAAATCATATTGATTTTTCTCCCCCTTTGAAATAAGGGTGGATAAGCCCTGCTAGCACATTTATTCCAGCTACCCTGTACTTCAGTACCCTGTTTAGACAAATGGTTTTAAACCATTTTAGAAGCCAGAGTGTTTAAGAGCTGGGGACTGAGAGTCAGTTATATTTCTTTACATGTGAAAGATTCAGAAATGGATAAAGAACAAGAGCATTAGTGAGGTCAGGCACGGGTGTCGGGTAAGGACAGTCAGCATTTCAGTTCATCCCAATGGTGTTCAGTGGGGTTGAGGCCAGGGTTCTGTGCACGCTATTCAAGTTCTTCCACATCAACCTTGGCAAACCATGTCTTTATGGACCACGCTTTGTGCACAGGGTCATTGTCATGCTGGAACTGGTTTGGGCCTGTTAGTTCCAGTGAAGGGAAATTGTAATGCTACAGCACACAAAGACATCCTATACAATCATGTGCTTCCTTCTTTATGACAACAGTTTAGGAAAGACCCACATATGGGTGTGATGATCCGGTGTCCACATACTTTTGGCCATATAGTGTATCTCATTGCCATGTCATCCTGTGATGTATAAAAAAAATGTTATAGACCACTATCCTCCAAAGCCTCCGATTTTTCCCTTACAGCACATGCGGTTGATCTTGTCACACAACTTGATTAGTCCATCCATCCATCCATCCATCTTCTATACCACTTATCCTTTTCAGGGTCACGGGGAACCTGGAGCCTATCCCAGGGAACTTGATTAGTGAATATCACAAATATTTTCCCAATTGCTTCTCACTGCTGGTGGAATGGAGTGGTGCAGTGGTTAGGAGTGGCCTTGTCTGAGCTGCTGCTTGGCTGTGGTGTGATAATCCCACAGTCACTGACACTGGGCAGTATGATGGAGGTCTACATCCCCACTGTCTGTGTTTATAGTCAGTCTCAAACATGACAGAGCATTGTCATCACCACACACTCTGGAAAGGAGGAGAAAGAAAACTCTCAAAGGTCTGTGTTTAATAAACAATTCAGCAAAAGCAATTATCTGATACAGTGCTTACTATAATTTGCTGTTGGACCCAACTTCCCTTCACTCACCAGACGTTATCACATGCTGAATTCTTTAATGCATTAAGAGCCTAAAGTAAATGTGATAAAATGCAAACTTAATCCACAGTGGAACAATCTCGCACTGTCAGTGTGTGTAGCTGTGGATCATAACTCTTGAAGGTACGCACGTTTATTATTCGAGCAATCACAGGAGGCAGTGCAGAGCACCAAGACAGCAGGTCCACTCCAGCTGCAGTTTAATTTGCTGTCAGCCCCACTCTGAGCTCGAGCTGCGAACTGAAGTACAGGCTGTTCCAGAAAAGCTTGTCTTACACTGGCACTGCTGTGTCTGTGTGTGGCTCAGCTGGCTGTGTGCATGGATAAGAAAGAGATGGAGTGGGAGTTGGAGTTTGCTCTATAGTTTTTAACTCTTGAGAAAGTTGAACTTCATTAAGACATCATTAAGAAATGAAACAGTAATCGGGTAGTAAGCAAATTTCTTCAAAAGCTGGTTACGAAAGAAAAAATTGGCACTGCATTGCATACTTTTATAATTTTACTAGATATAATGTAATCTAGAATCAAATAATTCAAATAATCAAACAGCAGGCCTTTTAAGGCTTTATCAGTCCCTGCTCTTTTGGTAAACTGTGATTTCTGTTTTGTTTGTTTTTTTAAGCTGATGCTAGCTCATTTACTTTTTCTGTCCTACGCTGTCTTGTGTGCTTGTCATATTTATCTGCATACATCTCATAATGTCATTTAATATTGTACTGTTTTGCCACAGCCACGGGTTGTGTGCAGATTAAACATACCGGTCGAACATTGACTTCACAGAAGAAAAGCCTTTCTTTCCATTTCTCCTGAAACATCCACCCTTTGAGGTCAATGTTTCTTTTTTGGACATGTTCAAGATCACAAGTAGCTTGCCACACAAGCATCAGTTTCAAACAGCTGTCATCAATAACACCCTCAAAGATTTTGTGTTAAGTGTTCCAGGGTGTAATAGCAACACAAATAAATGAGCAGTGAGTTTTGATTTAAATTTAAAAAATAACATTTTGTGGCTAATATAATTTATTTAATCTTTATTTTGTTTTATATTATTCTTCAAATCATCCTGCGGGCCAGATTGGCCACATGTTTGACATCCCTGGTCTATAGCATCTTCATTCCCATATACGAATCCATTTATGAATTATATACTGTTCATAAAGGCTAATTGTTTCTGTCAGTAGATAGGAATAAAGCCTATGATATCAAAGGTTTGGATTTTAAGCTAATAATAAATGCCCCCACTCCGATTCAGGTCCTGTGCTACAGCCACACTTTGCTTCTTGCTGCCTTGTAATGTTTCATTTAATTAACATCTGCCATAATGCGTAAGCAAATTTGCAGTCTGTTTTTGTGTTTAGGGCATTCCACAAAGCCACTGTTAAAAGGCACTTTTTAGTTGAAGCCATCTGACAGTGATTTTTCCCCATCCTATGTAATTTCATGATGGCTCCCATCCTTTCAAGTTCCTAATGGCAGTCAGTGGCAGAGCTCTGGCTTAGTGCTTCTGCAAATTACAGGTCAGCCTGTGTTGCTCTGTTCTTTATGCAGAGAAATCACTTTTGTTTTTAACCTCAAAGCAGTATGTATCTTCCTTTCAGTTTTAAAAGTGGGTGTTCAAATGAATCAGTTAATAATGTAATAGTGGCAAAAATGTCATTCATTTTTTCCACATAACAATTTTTCCTTGCTGATTTGTAGCAAGTGGATTTAAGTGGCCATGCTACACTGGCATCCATGTCATATCATCAGTGATGGTAAATGGTCTGCACTTATATAGCGCTTTTTAACCATAGCGGTTCTGCAAAGCACTTTACACTGGTTCTCATTCACACACACACTCAAACACCAATGATAGCTCAGGAGAAACTTGGGGTTCAGTGTCTTGCCCAAGGACACTTCGGCATGTGGAGTCATGTGGGCCAGGAATCGAACCGCCAACCCTACGATTAGTGGACAACCCACCTGAGCCACAGCCGCCCACAATGATGGCTGATCATGATGTATTGGGAGAATTAAAATCTAATATCACTAGCTATCTGTCAATTGCTCAACAGTGTAACTCAGGACTAGGGAATGCATTATATTGTGAGGTCTCATCTATGGCATAATAAGAATTATGTGGGGAAAATTATTACACAAGCTGACACATAAAAACAGAAAGACTTAAAGTCTATAATGGTTTCAAGTCTATAATGGCGTACTGGGTTCTTGAAGTTTTTTCCCTGTTTCTTCCAAATATCAACCCAAATCGAGGTCAGATCTTGGAGTTGTTTCACTGTGTGTATCAACCCATGTATTTCTTTTTCCTACCATTTGGTGTATTTTTTTTTTTTTTTAAATAATCTCCACCACTGTGACCTGCTACTAATCTATACCCAAAAACTTCTAATGCTTAGGCATTGATTTAGAGAGAGAGAGAGAGAGAGAGAGAGAGAGAGAGAGAGACATTCATATTTAGAATGTGATGAATTTGAATGGAGCCCACCTAAAAATATTCCACTCCAAAAGATAGAAATGCAGGACTAACAACAGGAAATAACTGCATAGTCGTTCCCATTTTACAATGTCACCAAGTCCCTGTGGAGAACTCCTGTTTACTGGCATAAACACAGCAATAACAATTGCAGCAGTACCCTTAACCTTCGGAAACCTTAAGTTTCCCTGGTTACAGCACTGCCTCCACAAACACCATTTGTGTTGTAAACAGTCAGTAGGATGTATTGAGTTTCTCACAGATCAACAGCTGTTACTTACCATCTGTATAATATACTTTAATAATAGAACGATGGGTATGTAGCCGACTGCGCACTGCCTTTGTTTCAAATATGCCAGGAAAGCCTAATGTAACCAAGCAGTCCTATGCATGACTAATTCTTGAGAACAAGTTTTTTGGGGGGTCTGATAAGGTAAATGAATTCAAGGACAAGTTCAGTGCATGAAATCTCCCCTTGGTTTCTAGACATGTATTCCTGAGTAGTCTATCAGAGTCAGTCATTCCCATGGGCACTTTGAATAAACCACAAGAAATCAGCACTTTGATTGGAGCAGTAACCAAAGAGGCAAACCCACCTCAAAAAAATCATAGACATTTGCCATATCACTCTTACCTAACCACAACCTCCCTGACTCTAAGTTCATGCTGATCTTGTTTTTATGACCAGTTAAATGAACCGTCACCTCTGCAGAACTGCCACTGTTAACACAGCTGAGGTGCATTAGGCTTTTGTTGTTCTTCCTTTTTTTTTTTTTACCTGGCTCCAGGCCCAGTGCTGCAGTCACAATGTTTTCCTTCCTCTTCACTGCAGTGACAGACCTCAAGTGGCACCTTGTCGCAACTCTAATGTGCTTAATTGTCTTGAATGTTAATGTTCATTCTGAAGCTTTGACATTCTGACATTTGAAATGGCAGTGATTTGACAATGTGATGTCTGATCCAGGGCGCGCGGTGGCGCGCGTTGCACCTCCAGGATTGGGGGTTCGAATCCCGCCTCCGCCCTTTGTGCACAGAGATTGCATGTTCTCCCTGTGCTTCAGAGGTTTCCTCCGGGTACTCCAGTTTCCTCCCTCCATCCAAAGACGTGTGTTGTAGGCTGTTTGGCATTTCCAGATTGTCCGTAGTGTGTGGATGTGTGTGCAATTGTGCCCTGCAATAGATTGCCACCCCTTCCAGGGTTTCCCATGCCTTGTACTATGAGCTCCCTGGGATAGGTTGCAGGCTCGCTGTGACCCTGTGTAGGATAAGTGGTATGGAAGGATAATGGAAATGGATGGATGTTTGATCCAGTACCCATCAAGATAGATGATTACACAAAGTAACGGAGCTGGAAACCAGAGCTATACTAAGGATACCGCATTCATCCATCCATCCATCCATCAGTCATAGGTACCAGTACCATAGGTCAACTGACAGCAATAAATACTTTTATGTTGCAGTGGAAAAGACTAGAAGCTTGGTGCCAGAGATCCTGCAGATATTATTGTTTTGGTGTAATCTGTAGTTAAAGTAGTAAAAAACATTCTGTATGTTTTGTTTGTCAGCTTCACTTTTCTCACTTGCCTGCATCATACATAATTAAGAAAGGCACTTGAGCATTATGCATCTGACACACATTAACCACTTCTGTGATTTCTTAGACCTCAGTAAAGTCAGTCTAAGCCACAAGCACACTTGGATTTCAAGTGTCCAGTAGATATTGTACCAGATGATGTGTCGAGACTGCTTCACCTTTCAGAAGTTAGAGGAGCCATCTGGGATGCTTAACTGCCTCCTGCCTTAGCCTCTCTTACCAGAGCTACACTAAAAGTCTGGCTCTTCATTGTCATGTTCCATATCACCTTGGTGACCTCCTGTTCAATTATACAGCTGACCCGAGTTTGATGACATAACCTCTTCAGACTGGGGTGCGTATGCCCTGTGGGGTGGCCTGTTGCCTGTCAGGCCATGTCAGCTTCGCATGTTAAGCAGACACTTCCCAGATCAGTCCCAGTGGGCTCAGTACTGCTGAAAGCCTCCAGGAAAACCTTTCATTTCCCTCAGACTTTACTTTTTCTTTCACTCTCTGTACCTACCGTCAACTTCTCATTGCAGGTCAAAATGCCAAAAGACAGAGATTTTAATGTACTGCTGTGAGACAGTCTTTCTTCAATGGTGATACTTATATAATATTCGTACCCCCATGATAAGATACTCATTGTATGCTCATGATCTCTGTGGCTCAGGTGGTAGAGCAGGTTGTCTACTAATTGCAGGGTTGGGGGTTCGATTCCTGGCCCATGTGAATCCACATGCCGAAGTGTCCTTGGGAAAGACACTGAACCCCAAGTCCCTCCCAGTGGAAGGTTAGCGCCTTGCATGGCAGTTCTGCTGTCATTGGTGTGTGAGTGTGTGTGTGTGTCTGTGTGAATGGGTGAATGAGACACAGTGTAAAGCACAGTGTATTGCCGCTAAGGTTAAAAGGCGCTATATAAGTGCAGACCATTTACCACTGTACTGGTTACAAAAAATAATAACATAAACAAAGACAGGAGGGCTTCACAAAATGGTTCTCCATATTGCTCTCAGTATAAGACTATTAGTTTGGGTCTTTATAATAAGTTAGAAAGTACGCTATTTATTTTATATTGTGTAAATGTAATCTTTGATTGTAAAGTGTAAAGGTGATAATGTCATAAATGTTCATTTTTATACCAATATTATTATTATTATTATTATTATTATTATTATTATTATTATTATTATTATTGTTGTTGTTGTTGTTGTTGTTGTTATTATTAATCATCCATCTAGCCATTTTCTGAACCGCTTATGCTACACAGGGTTGCGGGGAGCCTGGAGCCTATCCCAGGGGACTCGTAGCATGAGGTGGGGGACACCCCGAACGTGGTGCCAACCCATCACAGGGCACAATTGCACACACTCACACACCCAGTCACTCACTACAGACAATTTAGAGATGCCCCAAAGCATGTGGAGAACATGCAAACTCACGCACACAGGCTGGAGGTGGGAATCGAGCCCCAAACTCTGTGAGGCAAATGTGCTAACCACTAAACCACAGAGCCCTTCCTATTATTATTATTATTATTATTATTATTATTATTATTATTATTATTATTATTATTATCTGCTAGTTTAAATCCTTTTATTCTTTTTTAATCCTAACCTTGATCGTAAAAGGTACCAAAATTTCATAATTATTATCTTGTCTGTATCAAACTGTTGCAGTTGAGAGAATTTAGAAATTGAACATACAGTACTGCAAGCATGACTGCTGTAGAATTGTAGTAGTCACATACTGTATGTGTCATATGTACAGGGTTTTATAAATGGACAACTCGACACTTGTTTCTTAAAATAATATTTTTAATATTACTTATTATCATAAAGATATATTTACACACTTTACAGAAATAGAAAATAAAAACACAAAGCTACGCATGAAAAGAAAAATAAAATAAGTACTCCAAGAGCTAAAGCTTATCTTTTATAAATTAGAACCCAAACGCTCAAATATGTACACAGTATTTCAACCATTTCTGATACACTTTATTTATTCATTTATTTATTAAATTTTTTTTTTTTGCCCAGTTTAACATCAAAACAGAGACAGAGACACTGTACATTTGGCCTGGTGAGTTCTATGAGCACACACCTTGAACAAGAAAGATGAGGATTTAATACCTTGTTTACTTGTTTTCCACATGGCCTAGTAATACTGTTGATAATCCATAGCTGGCTGTGGGCTATACAGGTATCCTCAGAATATATATATATATATATATATATATATATATATATATATATATATATATATATATATATATATATATAATATTTTTATGGTGTGCTGAACAAACTGGCCATGTTTATGAAGAGATATATTCACATGGAGCTTGCTTTTGTCTGGGTGTGAAGTTTCATTAGAAGCTATGCGGAAAATCAAGTTATTCTCAGCCCCTCACCCATGGGATTTCAAAATGCAGTTATCCTGTTGATTGCTCAGCTAGTGGACATGTGTGAATAAGTGGGATTGAATTTCAGCTATTTGATCCCTAAGACTCTACATTGCACATGCGCAGTGGTGCGTTTATCAAAAGCAAGCAATCAAATGTGTTGCTTGTCGGTCATTTTCTTTTGCCTCACTTGGTCAAGTGTGAGACAGCTGATAGGAGAGTGGAAAAATGCATTTATGACACTAAGGCAAAAGAATTAAGTACTGCCTGCAGTCTTTTGAGGTTTCCTTCTGTCTATTAAAAACTCATGTCTTAGAGACTAGAGCGTCTGAATTTCACTTGCCACAGCTCTCTTCATATACAAACATTCACTCAACTCCTTTCCTTCCTACACATAACAGGCAAATGCACATTTCTATAGCAAACATGATCTGAGCCTAAACAGCATCTCTGTGAACAAACCAGTGGAGCATGCCTTGAAGTGCATAGGAATATAACTCAAGCATTGTAAGATAACAGTGGAGTGCATCTGGGCAGAAACACATGAGGAACTGGGCAGAGGTTTCTTTTATGTGAACTGAAAAGACAATTCTCCAACATTAAAGTACTGGTTTGAGTCTGGCAGCATTTGTTCTCTTTTCACCACAAGCTTCATTAGCCTGATATGCTGATAGGTGGCTCAGGCTGCACCAGGCAGGAGAGAAAGGTGTGAAAGCTCTCGTGTGTCCACAACACATTGTGTGGTAGAGTAATTCTCTGTAAGGTTGTTTTTTTTGTTGTTGTTTTTTTTTTGTTTTTGTTTTTGTTTTTTTAAATATGACCACACACGCGCACAGACATAAAATACAGCTTTCCACACTGTATTCAAAAGTAAGCTTTGGACAACCAGCTAGACAAGAATCAGTCAATAAAACTGTCACAATACACTGGAAAATCATTACATGCCAAGAGAAAGTGTGTTCGGGATATATTTTTCCAGCAGCATAATGGAATTGCAAAAGTGCAGCCTTGCATGCCCATACAGAAAGGTGCTGGAGCAAATCTGCTAGGGGTCTCTTCTATACCAGGCTTTGGATGTTGGTGATGGGTTTGTCTTTGGACAATCCAACAGATAGCCATCACTAAGGAGTTGTGTTATATAACAGTGATGGGGGGTATTTTTATGTATTTATTTATTTATTTATTTATTTATTACAGATACAAGGCTTGAATTGTGCTGAAACACCGCTTTACTTCACTCCGTGAATGGGGTAGCTCAGCTGGTGCAGATGTTATAGATACATTCATGAAGAACATTGTGGATGCTGAAATTATCCTGCACCTCTGTTAGGAGCAGATATGAGTGATTCTAACCTTGTCTCTTTGCTTTCATACCATTTACTGTATCACAACAGACCTGGGGTAACTTACTCATCTACTCAGATATTCTGCCCTGCTAACGTGTGAGACAAGCATGTCTCATTTGAAGGAGCATTTATGAAACATCTCTGTCTATATCTCTGTCTGAGAACGTATGAAATAATAATAGTGAGACTGGAAATATTTGTAATCGCAGTACCCTATGATTCTATTAGTTTTTCTTCAAGGTGAGCTTGGCGGGGTGTTTTACTGCTGTGGTTCTTAGGCACGATCTTGTTAAGAGTTGTTCCAGCTGCAAGGCGTCGATGGTGGAGGATTTTTCTTTAACTTCCATATGGAGAAATGGCTTATTGGAGGGTGGGGGAGGGAATTAGCTGCTGATTTAAGAAAAACACCAGCCATGCTATTTGAGCAACACAATTATGTATATGAGTAACAGTCTTGTAAAAGCTTCATGTCTCTGAATTATAGTTGCAAAAGAAATAAGGGCCTGATGTTAATGGAACGATGTCTGCTCTGTGGGTTATCTTAGATTATAGAGTGTTACATGGTTACAATAAACCCACAGAAGAAGAGGGTATATGTGGTCACGAACTAAGCCAATTTGTCAATGAGCTCAGACTACAAGGGCCTCGGACTCCAGCTAACCCCCTGTGAGGCCCATCTGAAATAGATTAGGAATGGGATTCAATGACCACAGCAATCAAAGCAATGGCCACCTGTGCTGAAGAGGCTCAGGCTAAAAGGCAACCGCTCCCAAAACAGGGAGAATGATAATGGCTTACAAAAACTGAATCTGAATACATAGCTATAACAGTGGATACATAGACAGGGATATATATATATATATATATATATATATATATATATATATATATATATATATATATATATATATATATATATATAACATTCATATATATAAACATTTATATATAGAACATAGATATGTTGTACTCAGTACTGAACAGTGCATGTGTAAGCATGTTTATATGTGTGTTTCTTAAATAAATGCACAAAATATAGACAATTCCAATACAGGCTTCTCTCACAGCACCCTGAGAAAAAAAAATTAAACCAAAGACAGAATCAAAGTTTTAAAAAAGTAATAAGTTCCACTATGGTGTAAAAGAAAGGCATATTATTGTGTCAATCAAATATCTCTGTCCTAGGGGGCAATTCAGCCTTTAGCACAGCAGTCAGAGAAGAGAGCACTACTGGTTGGTATGAAAAACAGACTATCACTGCATTTTCAAGAAGTGTCTGCTTTGAAAGATTTTTGGTCTGATTTGTTTAAACTATGTTTCTTTGCTACCATTGTTTTTATAAATTGGATGTCAGAACAAATATGGTGTTGTACATACATATGCTTAGGTGTTTCAAGACTTAAATAAGAGGTAACATGTTCGTTCGTCTCTTTTTTTTTCATTCCCATGGCAGCATCGCGTTTTAGATTTACTATTTGGCACTTCAATAAAAGGAGAGGTGGTTTGCTGAGCAGGGCAGGCCGTCCCAGCCAGTTAACAGTCATGTATGTCTGCTGTGGCGAGGTGAAGAGTGGGGGTGGACGACAGACATGACACATGGTTAGTAAAGTAGTGCAATCCTATAAGGAGACACTGTCGGCTTGAACCTTGCGATGTTGGGTGCCTATAGGGTAATGCATAATACGCTTTGGATAGCAAAACTTTTAAGAGCAATAATCCCTAATAATGGTTGTGTAAGTACAAAAATGATGAAATGCAATCAATCCATATACCATAGATTTTTGTTTGTTTGTTTACTTGACACCTGATGATAGTCTTTTAATGCAAAGCAACACAATTCAGAGGTAATTATATAATCAGCAGTGGTAGCTAAATAAAATCAAATAACGTGTTGTAGCTACTTTTATCAGACATAAGGTAAAATGAATTGGAGCATTGTTACCTTTGTCAAAAGATGGAAGTGGATAAAAGAGATGAAGTTTTCAATAGTGCCTTTACCTTCACATCCCTGTCACTTCCCTCCCATATGACATTTGTTCACACCAGAATTTGCCACAACACAGCACTGGAACAAAGGGCATCTTTACACAGCAGAGAATGGGGTAGCACACCTCGAAGAAAAAACTGACACTGTTGCATGAAGATTGTTTTGGACCAGGCTTCTCAGTACTCACACGTCATGCAAAGTGTGGCAATGAAAAGGCTTTAGAAAGCTAATGAGGAAAAAACACTGGAGGAGAGAGAGAGAGAGAGAGAGAGAGAGAGAGAGAGAGAGATGGACAGACAGAAATAGAATCTGATAGCTCGGGCTCTATATCCCCCCCACCCCATTCCTGGCCCACAATTCTTCATAGAGCTGAGGGTGAGTGGCTTGTCCTGGTATTTTGTGGACAGAAGAAGAGTTTCTTGAAGAACCAGCAGGTGCTATGGACATCACTCTTCAGGCTGGGCTGGAAAGACCCCTTGTTACAGGGCCCTCCCTAAGACAAAGGAAGAGCATTGAAATCAGAACCAAAGGGGTGGGCGCTCGAAGCAGTGCCTGCAAGAGAAAGAAACAAAAAAAGTCTTTGGAATAATTGGTGGTTACTATAAATATATTGCAACAGTTCTAGATTAACAGAAATGACATGGGGCACTGGGGGAAGAAGTGCAGTCAGTAATGTTATTGTTCAGTTCTGCTTATGGTTATCATCAGAGTAGTTTCAGCCTCAGACCTTTTGCCCATGGGCAATGGAGCACCTGGTATATTTTGCACACTTTTCTGGCCACAAGCTTCAGAATTGTAAAGGTTGCAGTCTGCCCTCTATACTTCTGTGCTCTAGTTTTAAGTCAGAGAATAAACCTTTGAACACTATGAGCACAAAGAGCAAGATATAGTCAATGGTTTAAAACGTTCACAAAATTGTGCTTTGTCTGAAGCAGTGGTGAGTAAGCCAGATAATCTTTTGTGTTTGCAAAAAAATACTGGACTCTAGTGAAAAGTTTCTTTACTAGATTGAGCCTGGGTCTCCAAACAAAAAACAAACAAACAAAAAAATCCAGCTTTTTTCAACAAATGACATCAATCTAGATAAAGAAAATTTTGTGTTCATGCAGAACCATACGTCATGCTATAACATGCATTGAACTGTGCGCCAGTGTAATTCAAGGATATATTTTTGATCCTCCTTTTCTGTTCCAATCTGATTGTAAAGATAGCTTTGTTCAATAACAACAGCCTCCATTGACTGATAAGAGTCAGCATCTCCAACATCTTTTGATACATGTAAGAGAACAGATTTGAATCTCACTGGTTTTTGTTTGTGAATCATAACTGAGTCATTTTGCTCTGTGACTTCACCTAGGTATTTTGCTGTGTTATTCCTCAAACCAAACAGAGATGTCTGTAGATTCAAAATCAAAGTAGGATATACAGTTGCAATAAAAATTATTCAACCCCATTGCAAATCAGGTTTAATGTCACAATTTACAGACTTTCAGCTGTCTGCAATGAACAAATCAAACAAAAGCAACTGAAATAGTTCAACAATTTGGTTTCCCCAAAATCAACTGAAAATGCAACATGATAATAACATGATTTCTCCAGTTTCAAAATTATTCAACCCCTTCATGGCAAGTATCTTTAGCATTTAGCTGAGCACCCGTTCGCTGTTATGACCTGCTGAAAGCGAGATTCATAGCTTCTGGAATCTTAGTCTATTCCTCATGAGCAGTGGCCTCCAGTTCAGTAATATTCATGGGTTTGCGTGCTGCAACCACCTTCTTCAAATCCCACCAGAGATTTTCTATGGGGGTTCAAGTCAGGTGACTGTGATGGCCCTATAGAATCTTCCAGGACTTCTTCTGCAACCAAGCCTTGGTGGAATTTAAGGTATGCTTGGGATCATTGTCCTGTTGGAAGGTTCAGTGATGCCCAAACTTCAGCTTCCTTACAGACGGCATGATGTTTTCTCCTAGGATTTCCTGATACTTCAATGAATCCATCTTGCCTTCCACACGCTGCAGGTTTCCAGTGCCAGAGGATGCAAAGCAGCCCCAGAGCATCACCGAGCCACCACCATGCTTGACTGTGGACAGAGTGTTCTTTCTTCATTTTTCTTCCTTCAGATATACCGCTGATCCATCATGCTAAAAAGTTCCAGTTTTGTTTCATTGCTCCACAGAACAGAATCCCAAAACTTCTGTGGCTTATTTATATGCTTTTGAGATGACTTTTCTTGTGCTTTTGGGTCAGTAGTGGCGTACTTCTGTGTTTAGATCCCGCCTTACTGTGCTCACTGAAACCTCAGTGCCTGTTACCACCAAGTCTTGCTGCAGGTCTATTGCAGTCACTCGAGGGTTTTTCACAAACTGCCTTCTCAGAAATCTGGTTGCAGCCGTTAATAGCTTCCTTTTTCTGCCCCAACCAGGTATTTCATAAATTTTCTACCCCTAGCCAGTTCAGGTATTTCATGTGTTCCAGCTCAAGCACACCTGGTACAACTAATGAAGCCCTTGATTAGTTAGCCCTTGAGACAACACCTGTTTTGCATATTTGTGCTGTTTTGAGGGATTCTATTCAGGGGGTTGAATAATTTTGAAATAATATTGAAATGTAAGTTGCATTTTCAGTTGAATTCGGGGAAACCACTTGAAACATTCGTGTTGAACTATTTTAATTGCTTTTTTTTGATTTGTTCATTGCAAACAGCTGAAAGTCTGTAAATTTAGACAATAAAGCTGATTTGCAATGGGGGTTGAATAATTCTGATTGCAACTGTAAAGTGACTCTCTCATCAGGTTTTTTTTTAAAAACCCTTTTCTTTTATGTGCCACTATAACTAGTCTGAACTTTCACTATTTTCTGTATGTCCTTTAAAGCTTTTAAGGAAAATGTTTCCTGTTTCTTTCTTTGATGTAATGGCATCTGGACCTCATAAAGAGCTGTTGATGCTTATGCTAGGGTTCCATTATCACAACCTTCAAGTCCCATTACATCAACTGTGGTTATAACAACTTGTTCTCAGCCTCACACTTACAGTCCTGAATAAAGCATGGTAAAAAAAAAAAAGCATGTGTAAACCTGAACCCCGCTAGTCATTCTGGCTGCATTAAAGTAAATGTTATTTAACAGCAGCTCTTGGCTTACAGTATCCTCACTAAAAAAAAACTAATGCCTTGATTTATTAGGGGTGTGTGTGTGTGTGTGTGTGTGTGTGTGTGTGTGTGTGTGTGTGTGTGTGTAAAAATACATGCAAACTTAATAACACAGAGAAAATAATGCAAGCTGATTTACTAACAAGGTCCATAATAAAATAAAATAAAAATTATAATAATAAAGGGTGCAGAATAATATAGCTAATACAGCTTTGCAAAATTCCCTTAATGAATATTGATTTTAGGGCATGTCATTATAAAAAAAAAAAAAAAACACAGGGCAGTCTGTGCAAAAAAGATTCATTTAAAACCACGTGTAAATGTCACCTGCATCAATTTTCTGATGAATAAAATTGGCACTGACACACAGTAGGCACAGGAGGAGGAAGGCATGTAAAGTAGAGTTTATTCTCTTTATGTGAAAGACGTCACACAGCAACTGGGTGTCTGTATTGGCTTAATATTCACATGTGTGAATTATTGAAGTTCTTTGCTGAAGAAGGAATTTAGTCTACAGTACTGCATATGGTCTAGCAAGCAAGGCTGCTGTGGGCTGTAATGTTTAATTAAGAGTAGTATGATAGTATCACTGGTTATATATAAACTTGTATAAACTAGGCAGTGGTTGACACTGTTAAGGTCAACTGGCCAGCCTAGGGCAGAAAATCAAGAGGTATTCTTCTTGTTCCATTTCTTAAGTACACACTGTTCAGCCCCATTGCCACTTATTCACAGTGTAGTTAAGGGCCATTAATTGTCACCCAGAAGAGGATGAGTTTTCTTTTTTGTCTGGTTCCTCTCAAGGTTTCTTACTCATGTCCTCTCAGAGAGATTATCCTTTCTGCTGTTGCCTCTAGCTGGTTATTTAAATAAAATTGAATGGAATTGTTCAAAAATCTTTCTATTAACCCTATTGTTTTCATCCATTTGGCAAGCACAATGTCTTGCTATTTTAAAATGTATTGGCAAAACAAATTGGCAAACACGATGAAAAAGAAATTATTCTTTCTACTTTCTACTACTATAAGTGTTTATTTTCCCCCTGACTGTTCCCTGCCTATTATCAGATTTAGAGGAGGGATAATTCTTCTGGTCAGGTTGCACCCAGTTTCAGGCTTGCCTGATGAAGTGCAAGGCAGCTTTTCTTACCCATTGGAAAACGTGACATTTTGTACATTAGCCAGATGCAGGTTAGAGGCTCAGTACAGGGTTATCCCATGTGGGGAACATTGTTGATTTACTATGAGATTCATATTTTCTCTTTGCTAAATAATTATTAGTCAAGCAACATTATAGTGCTACAATGGAAGAGTGACAAACTTCAAATGGATTTCATTAGATTAGCATCTCAACTTTGAATGTTGTGGTTTGAGAGTCCATAATTGTTCTCATGGTGACATTCACTGGCGGCTTGATTGGCATGCTAGTCAAGCAAAATGAGCTGGCTCAGTCAACTACGTCTGTCGGGATATGGGTGAAAAGGCAGAACAGGATGAACTCTGAACTCCAGGAAGGCATGAGAGGAGCCAAAGAAGAGAGTGAATGAAAGAGAAGTCTTCATGTTGTTTGGGTTTGAAGTGCTGTTTTGGAGTGTGCATTGTGAATCACTGAGCCGTTTCCTTTAATGGAGCTACACAACTTCCTGCAGATTCCCTCATTGTGCCCCGCCAAAATTCTGGGCTTTAAAAACAAGCATTGACTGCCTAACTCGCCAAGAGAGTGCCTCATTTTTAACTGGCCAGGAGAGGCATTGAACACTTAAAGGCATGTGTAGTCCCACAAGTACAAGCTTCCATACCATGGGCCTGCTCTTTGTGTTCACCTTTGTGGCGTCACCACTGCTTGTTTCCTTCGGATCACGGGAGAGAGTGAATAGGGGATAGAAAATTCCCAGACGAAATCTGGCCAAAACAATAACAAACTATAATTCACCATTGATTGTAAAACTGTGAAGGATATGGGGGCTTGGGCTTCTCTTCTTTTCAAGCTTTCATCTCCATGCCTTTAAGAATTAACTATGCTATAAAGGGTTGTCTTGCCTGTATCGGCTGAAAGGATTAATTGCATATGAGGTTAATTTATAGCAGTACTTGTGTTATGGGCTTGCCACCTCCTGCAGGGATATTATACCATGCAGAGTTTATCTGTTCTGCATTTTTTGTGTGTGTGTGTGTGTGTGTGTGTGTGTGTGTGTGTGTGTGTGTGTGTGTGTGTATCTGTCTCCATGGTTCCTTAGATATTACATAGGTTTTTACAAAAAAAAAGGCTTTACAAATTGTCCGTAACATTTTTATCCAGCAGTAATGACTTCCAGTTATTGTACTATTCCTATCATGTGTGATTTTTTATAATAAGAAATGACAGGCTGCTGCATAGAAATTCACTTGACTTTAAAGATAAAAGAGAATTCAAGGCCCAGACATGAAACCCAATGTTTCATCATGTGAAAACGTACTCCAGAATAAGGGCCCTGATTGTATGTGGTAAGTGGTCGGCTGAAAGGGCGGTGATGTCTTATTTGATTGCCAAAATTTGTGTGAAATCTTACCTTACTTCCTGCTTATATATTTGGTTACAGTCTTTCATTCTGGATATAATGTAGAGCTACTCAACATGAAAAGATATATGGAACCCAGTCTAAAGTACAGTCATCACATAAAAACGATTAATTTTACTGTGTAAACAACAGAGAAAAATGAGTATACGTCAGTTACATTTTTCCTTTCCTCATGTTACACGTCATTTTCTACTCATTTCCTTGGTGTGCAGCGTTGCTAACAGATAGGGGGGAAAACCTTCTTCATTTAGAAATTAATTACTGCATATTTTGTGTTTGTTTGTTTTTTCCTAGTAAAAGTGCTGGAAAGCCAGGACATTTGTTGTGTCCTTTCTAATTTGTTCAAATACTGTACATTTCAAGTGAATTTTCATAAATCTTCTGATTTGTTAAAACTAAAGACGTTCCGTCTCATCCATCACAAAAGTGTTGTGCATTGTGGGACTGACCTTGATCTAAAATGGCATGGGCCCCTTGTGGGACAGACGGGGTCGAGGGCGCCTCCTCCTCCAGCCGGAGGGTCTTTGGTTCCGGCCAGCTCGGGCAGGGTTCTGACGCACAGGAGTCCTCATGCTACCCACCTCCTCCAGCTCCTTGCTATGCTCGGTGGAGGTCACTGGACCTGTGGGTCAGAGAAAGAACACTGTATTCCATACTGATGCATTTGACATATATGCTAATCCTCTGTTTTGTTAACTACTTGCCAACGGCAGTTCAGTTTACTGAAACCATCTCCTGATTTTAATTTCTTAAACTCTGTCAATGGCTCAGCAGGTCCAGACTACCATTCCTCAGTCTCATCAGTACATACCTTCCCTATCAGTTTCACTGTCATTTCTGAATCATATGATTTAAGGTGGATTACTGAATCAAAACTTTTTGGGGTTAATAACCAGAATCAGTCATGAAGAACTGTAAACAGGTGCAACAGCCACCAGTCTGGTGATCTCAGATCTCAGAGAATCGCATTTACTAAGTACATTAATTCTGTGAATGTACATTATTCAGTCTTATAGAGTGAGGTCCAAAAGTCTGAGACCGCTATGAAAATGACTCTATATGGTGTTCTTTTCTAATTTAACACAACGCTTCTCATTACAAATGATATTATCAGCAGCAACCCGAGTGAAAATAGATTATTTGAAATAGTTACATGAATCTCAGATCCATGTTAGATCAAATCCATTAGAGTGTCATCTCAACATGTGCTTCAATGGAAGGGATAAAACTCACAGAAAATCTGACTTTTTGAATAAACAGTTGAAAAATGGTCAATATCACATTGAAATAGTGAAATAGAATTGGTGCAACATCTTCTATATTTAAATAGTCAAGATGTTGCATATGTGTAACAGCATTTCCCCACCACTTTTTCATATACGCAGGTTTGTCTCCACCACATGTTCAGAGTAAAGTACATTTTAAAAAATCATTTAATAGGTGTTGGCAGAAACTGATCCAAATGCTGACTAAAAAATATCAAGACATAATTTCCTGTGTTGTTTTCTCTGGATGGTGTCTATAATGAATCTCTCCTATATGATACAAACTCTTGTGTCCAGGCAGCTTTAAATGAACACAACACGAGACATTTTAAAGCAGGGTTTCCTTTGGTTTCCTTTCATGCAACCCAACGTTTGCATATGGCATTATGATCACATTATTTTATCATAATTTAGAGAAAATGTCACTATAACGGTCAATTAAACTGTGTGATGTATTCAGTGTGCTCAGGAAAGACAGCATGTAGTTGATGTAAACTGTATAAACTCAATTTTAAAATAGTTTCAAAGTATCCATCATTCCTTTACATTGCTTTCATTTTTAAAATGCTGGTATGAATTCAAATGCTTTTCTGTTAGATGCATTTCATAGAGATCATAAAAAATGCTTCAGTAATACATCTGGTGTTTTTTTTTTTCTTTTCTTTTTTTGCCTTATAGTCATTCCTGTCTCCAGCACAAAACATGCCCATGCTATTCAATTTGATTGCACATATGCTATTATGGTAAAATTATATCAAAATTCAATCAATTTTCATGTGTGTCACAAAAAATTTCTCAAACTTGATAGTTAAGGGTTTTTTGCTTCCTAATGGGATTCTATGTAAAATTCTTTCCGTGCTATGGCTTTGCATAGATTCTTTAGGGGGAACAAACCAAAGGATTCCAATGAGTGTACGTTAAATATTTAAAAATTTTGAATAAACATTTGCACCAATATGAATTTTTTTCCTAACAACTCTGTGTTTTACTCAAGAAAGTAAAACAGTTCATAAACAGCTTGTATGCACAGATGTGTGAGTGAGGATTTGTATGTATGAACATATAGTAAGTCTTGAATATACCCAGATGTTTCATATCATCACACAATAAGTGTAGTAAGATCTTGTAAGCCTGCTTTCCACATTTGTGTGTGATCCAATTCTCCCCAACCTTTCACCTCTGTAGGAAATCAAAGCACTGCTCCAGGGAGTTTGGGTTTGAAGTATCTTCATCTGCTCTCTGACACCTGATGTGACTGATCTCACAAGTGATTCCACCACTGATCTCTTAGATGGCATTACTGAGTCTGGAAGTGTTTTGCATGAGAAAGTTACTAATATGCATACATCATGGGGAAATTAGGGAGTGGATTCATGGTAATTCAAGCATCAGAATTAATTGAATATAATGTGAAGCTCATAAAAACCTGTTTAATTATTAAATAGCCATTGGTTCTCAGTGCTGATTCAGTGAACATCCAAGCCACCATTTCCAAGCAATTTATTTTGCAATGAATTTTTTACACAATGAAGGTCTTAAACATTTCCTTGCATGCTTTGTGAATTAATCTCTCTCTCTCTCTCTCTCTCTCTCTCTCTCTCTCTCTCTCCATGGTTTTAACATTTGTATATATCCTTTAGTCAAGCCTCAAATTTTGTGCCAAAAACTCATCAGTGAGTAAAAATGCATTTTTCAAGAAGAGCTTAACTACAGGCTTTACATTAAGCTTTACTGTCAAGAACAAGAATTTCTTAACAGGCAACATGTATTCCTAAAGCCAAGCCAGGTCTTTCATTATGTTTATAATTGAAAAGTTTTTTAATTTCATATTATTTTTCATATTTCAGCAATTTAATATCCTTTGCTAACCTTGGACAAGAACTTTGGAAGAGAAAATTTTTGTCACATACAGTTGCAAGAAAAAATATACAACCCCCATTGCAAATCAGGTTTATTGTCAAAATTTACAGCCTTTCAGCTGTTTGCAATGAACAAATCAAACAAAAGCAATTGAAATAGTTCAACACAACAAATTCTTCAAGTGGTTTCCCAAATTCAACTGAAAATGCAACTTATAATGATTTCTCCAGTTTCAAAATTATTCAACCCCTTCATGGCAAGCATCTTTAGCACTTAGTAGAGCACCTTATGCTTTTATGACTAGCTGCAAACGAGATGCATAGCTTCGGAAGCCTTCCTGAGGAATCTTATCCCCTTCCTCATGAGCAATGGCCTCCAGTTCAGTAATATTCTTGGGTTTGCGTGCTGCAACGCCTTCTTCAAATCCCACCAGAGATTTTCTATGGGGTTCAAGTCAGGTGACTGTGATGGCCCTGTAGAATCTTCCAGTACTTCTTCTGCAACCAAGCCTTGGTGGAATTTGAGGTATGCTTGGGATCATTGTCCTGTTGGAAGGTTCAGTGTCACCCAAGCTTCAGTTTCCTCACAGATGGCATGACATTTTCTCCTAGGATTTCCTGATACTTCAATGAATCCATCCCCATGCTGCAGGTTTCCAGTGCCAGAGGATGCAAAGCAGCCCCATAGCATCACCGAGCCACCACCACGCTTGACTGTGGACAGAGTGTTCTTTCTTCATTCTTTTTTCCTCCAGACATACCGCTGATCCATCGTGCCGAAAAGTTCCAGTTTTGTTTCATTGTTTTATTGGGTCAGTAGTGGTGTATGTCTTGGATTTCTGGCATGGAAACCTTCTGCATTTAGTACACACCTTACTGTGCTCACTGAAACCTTTGCACCTGTTGCCACCAAGTCTTGCTGCAGGTCTTTTGCAGTCACTCGAGTGTTTTTCACAACCTGCCTTCTGAGAAATCTGGTTGCAGCCGTTGATATCTTTTCTGATATCTTTTTCTGCACCGTCCAGATATTTCATAAATTTTTGCCCTAGTTCAGGTATTTCATGTGTTCCAGCTCAAGGACACCTGCTGCAACTTATGAAGCCCTTTATGTGCTCTTATGAGGGATTCTATTCAGGGGGTTGAATAATTTTGAGACTGGAGAAGTCATTATAAGTTGCATTTTCAGTTGAATTTGGGGAAACCACTTGAAGCATTCATTGTGTTGAACTATTTAAATTGCTTTTGTTTGATTTGTTCATTGCAAACAATTGAAACTCTGTAAATTTTGACAGTAAACCTGATTTGCAATGGGGGTTGCATAATTTTGATTGCAACTGTATGCTCAGAATTTCCGCTTCTTGAAAATATCATCAAGGGCTCCTTGTCTCTCAGTGGAATACAATGAGTATTTAAGCATACTCTATTTTTTTCAAAAACTAGTCTTATATTCAAGCTAATCATCTTTACTTGCTTTGTTACGTGTTTACATGAGAACAGTTGACTAATTCATTCAAGGCATACAAAGACTCCATTGCATATTTTACAGGGGGGGGCACAAAATCCGACTTTCCCCCAGGCAGCCTAATTCTACACTTATCCTCTTGTTATTGGACCAAAAACAGAATTAATGAAGGAAGTTTATATATTCAGTCAGGATTTAACTCATGTCTACTTAATAGTTGGTGGGGGAAGGTAGAAGGTGAGGGGTTAAAATGTAAAAATGTTTGAGTGTGGTTAGAGCTGACATGAAGGTTTTTTTTCTCAAGAGTAACAGAAAAACACACACGGGTCTTATCCACTGTCAGTGCAACCATCATTCAATCATGCGTGTCTCTGAAACATGACAGGAAATATAGAGCCAAATTATCTCAAAGGGATGAAAATTCCAGGATTGATACAAAATGTCCCAGCTTGGCCTCCAGAAGAGGTTGTAATTACAACTGAACAAGCTGAATACTGCTTATCAATATGTTACTTTCACTCTTCTCCCCATGCTCAGCCTGTCATAACCCCTCTCCTTAATGAGACAATTTAAAGATTTCCTGCCATCACAAGCCGCCTGTCTTTGCCCAGCGTCTTGAGGAAGTACATCTGAGTTCGGGTCAAAAAAGCGTAATGAAAGCTGCTAAAAATAAAGTCTCCGGCAGCCATCAGAACAACGTTTATGAATTAACTCTTAACACCCGGCGGAAACTCAATCAGACAGATGCGCTAAATATTGAGGGGGAAGTCTATTTTAAGCACATAGGATCACTCTATTTGACTGTTTTACTGCTCTTGACTTTGTCTCAAACCACATGGATCTTTTTAGACCTCTGATGGATGCTGCATCCTTTTAAACTCCACCAACAATGATGGCAAAATGACAAGAACAATAAAAGTGTTTGTAGTAGAATAGATTGTGCCTACATATTTGATCAGTTTCTTAACCCACTACTCCGTCCACCATGGAGTAAAATGCTTCATTCTTGTATTATATTGACAATTACTGTACTACAGTATACTATACTATAAGTGACTCTTAAGACACCATATCATATGAGAAAATCAAATGAGTGAGAGCAGTGTGGTTTGGTTTTATACAAATACAGTTTTAAGAAAAAGTATGAAAGCTAACACTGTTTTAAAGTTTGCCATTCATTTACAAGTGTGAGACCATAACTCTTCTTTAGACATCCCTCAGTAAGGCTTAGTTTATTCCCACTAGCCATAGCTGCTTCACCTATTGCTTGATCATGATGCTTCATAATTCCCTTATTGTAGTTTTGAAAAAAGAAGAATGAAAAAAGAAAATGAAAAAAGAGTGAACTTTTTGGTGCTTTCTTTCAGCTCGACTGAAGATAGTAGTGCAGCAGTAACTATTCCCATTTCAGTTTGTGTGACAGACTGCTCCATCCTCCAGAGTCATGATGAATAGCCAGAAGTGCTACTATTTCATTTTCTTCTCACTGCCTCGGTGCACTCCTCGGGTGCTATCCATTATGTTGGCTTTTTCACACGACTGCCTTGCTCCTGCTGGACATACGGAGGTTGATAGCCTGTCCCTCTAAATCCACAGTCTGTCTCTCATGCGGACAACTAGTGCCTCTTCAAGCCCGTCTGGCAGAGGAGAAAGAGCCACAGGGCACAGGGCAGTTATGAACAGCCGGCTGAGTTTGATGGGTGACTCACTGAAACACTGTGTCTAGCTAAAATGTATAATATACAGCAAATATAAGTGTGCTGCACCAGTAAAAAAAAACAAAACAAAACAAAACAACAACAACAACAACAAAAACTTAATCCACAGACAAGAAGGACACATGATTATTATCAAGGATGCATTAGAGACATGTTTTGGAGAGCATGTATACGGAAAGGGCAGATGGATTTAATCTGTTTGCCACTACTCCAGGAAGTGAGAGATTAGATCTATTTATGTGCAAAGCAGAACCAGGTGAGGACAGCACAGCGTTCCTCTATAGGGAGATGTATTACATGTGTTTTCACTCCTCAAGCTCAACCTCTGATACCTACCCAGTGCTGGCTATTCTCAGTCAGGTAATAGAGCTCTGCTATGCTATGTAATTAAATTGTCTCTGTTTGAATGTTAAAAATGGACTTATCTGGTTTCCTTATTAAACTAGCCAATGATTTATTGTCTATCTTTACCGTGCATTTTATATATATCATATTTAGAATGAGCCACAAACACTGAAACAATAGCTGAATGAGACATGCTTAGCCAGCATGGAAAAAAATTGTAGTGAAGCATGATGAGAGAAGAATTAACCAAAGAAAAAGGCTAATAATACCTACAAAATGGACAAAGACAGACAATAATTGATAATGATGCTGATGGCAGTTTCATAAGGAACCCTGGTAAGTCATTTAAAAAATAATAAGATTTAAAAAAAAAAAAAAACTGTATACAGTATATACTAAAACAACCCCATTATCACAAAACACTAGGCACTGGAAGACACTAGGAGACATAATACTGGACAAACATATTGTAACAAATCTTAAATTTTATACTACATTCGTGGCTGCTGTAGACCAGAAATGTATTGATTCATGTGTGCACAAGTAAAACCACCAGAAGAAAATATAGTCATTTGTCGAGCATGATCACAGAAAGGTCCTAGGTTTCTGCTTTCAACCAGACAAGCTTGGCTCCACAATCTCTTTCAACTGGACATTCCATTGGAAAGAACTCAACAGCATGTATGAAATGAACTATAACAGGATTAAATAGCAGAGCATCAAGACACTCTCTCCCCAGCATGAATTGCAGATATAACAGCTTGTAGCAGATACTCTAAGTCAATGCAGGACTAGTCTTGTAAGCCAGATTTCTATTTGGATAGTCAGATACCTTTCCACAATAATAATAATAATAATAATAAACTATTTTCACAGGAGGAGGCCATTTTGGTAACAACCAACTACACTATGTGTAGTTTGTTCATCACACCAATATGTGCTTTTTAAACATCTCATTCCAGATTTAGTCCCCCTCTGCGCTTATAATAAACTCCACTCTTCTGGGAAGGCTTTCCACTAGATTTTTGAGCATGGCTGTGGGGATTTATTCATTCAGCCACAAAAGCATTAGTGAGGTCAGGCACTGATGTTGTGTGAGAAGGATTGGGGTGAAGTCGGCATTACAGTTCAACCCAAAGGTGTTCAGTGGGGTTCAGTGCAACTCGAGTTCTTCCACATCAACCTTGCATGGTTTGCACATGCAAACCATGTCTGCACGAATCTCAGTTTGTGCACAGGGGTATTGTCATGTTGGAACAGGTTTGGACCTCATAATTCCAGTGAAGGGAAATAATAATTCTACAGCACACAGTGGCATACTATTCAATTGTGTGCTTCCAATTTAGTGGTAGCAGTTTGTGGAAGACTCACATATGGGTGTGATGGTCAGGTGTCCATATACTTTTAGCCATATAGTTTAGTGTATGTATGGTTCTGCACATTAGTGTTTCTAGAGTTTGATCACAACCGCCCCACCCCCCATCCTCTCATCCGATATCCCTCCCGAGGAATATTACAAAAATTTAAAAATAAATAAATAAATAAATAAATAATTGTAATTATAGGGGGGTCCAGGAGTAAGAATATTTTTGCTGTTCAGTTCTTCTGACTTGGGGAGTAGTATTTATTTATTTATTAGTTTGTTTGTTTTCTTTAATCATATTATGTAACAACCATTAATGTAAGAATGAATAAGTGCTGCAGATCATTTTAATAGTTCACTTTTACATGTCAATTTAGTGTAAAGGGTTTTGCCTACGTAAACTTTTGTTTAGGCATCAAAACTGCTTATTATTTGGTCCTGACAAACTCCATATTTTTATACCTTGGAACTCTGTTTTACCATGGTAATTTTTAAACAATTACTAGCAACATTACTAATCAATTCCTGAATTCTGTATTATTGTGATGGGATTTCAGGTGCCAGCTTTGAATTTCAAAAAAATAATAATTTCTCCTTTTTGAACGGAGTGCATACCTACAGTATGTGTACACATAATTTAGGTATACACTCCGTTCAAAAAGGAGAAGAAATCTTTTTTTTTGAAATACAAAGCTGGCACCTGAAATCCCATCACAATAATACAGAAGACACTTTTGAAATAACCTGTATATAAAACAACAAATATATAAACATTTTCATTGCATTTAAAATCCAACCCTACTTTCCAATCCTAGTCCATCAGAGCCCCAAAAACAAATTCATTATATTTTGTACACAAATACCTGACAATATACTGGAAGAGGCCACTGAAACTGTGAAATTAGCTTCTAAACCAGGGAGGGCCAATTCCGGTCCTGAAGGGCCACTGCACTGTCCTGCAGAGTTTATCTCCATCCCTAATCACGTACACCTGAAACATCTAACTAAAGTCTTGAAAATGAACGGCAGGTGTGTTTGATTAGTATTTTTGTGAGTAAACTAACTAACTAGATCCCTAAATGAATAAATCACTTCAAAAAGCTTTCACTGTTAATGACTAAATCACATCGTTTGTGGCAAATGCCAAATTAGAAGAGATAAGCATTCTTTTAGCAGCTAACAAGCTAATGTTATCCATCAAATCTGTGCCAAGTAAATTAGATCTGGGAAAATGGGATGTCCTCAATTAACTAAATACAAATTCACATACTACTCATTAACACAGCGATAAGCATTAGCCTGGTAATTACCTCTCCTCAGCTACAATGTCGTATTATGAATTATCATCTGATTGCAAGTCGAGGTTTCCACTGGGAAAAGTAAAGGGAGGGGGCTCGTGCACCAGTAAAAAAGGGTCTAGCGACACCCCTGATTCTGCATGTATTAAACAAAATAATTTTATTTTAATTAAACTTAATACTGTAGATGTTGCCACGAACCTTTTTCAATCCAATGACTATAGTTTGCTCCCAAAATCTCAAAACCTGTCATGGCTTTCAAAAGTGTTCTGCAGCCTCAAACATTCTGAAGCTTGTTACCAGCTATGTGTGCAAAACAGCCATGGACAGAGTATCTGAGTCTTGGACTAGTGCCAAACAAAATGTTACAACAGAAGTGTACCACAAAGCCAGAGGTGAACAACTTGTTCAGATAAAAACAGCCTTTGGCTTATTGGACAATTGGTTTGTGTGTGTCTGAAATCACATTCTGTTTACATACTACATCCTTTTTATTACATTTACATGACTTCTGACACCATCACTTAAGAGCATATGTGTATGAGAGTGAGCACTGGGGTGTGGCTCCCCATGGGTGTGTAACCATAGCAGTTGGTGTGTGATATCAAAGCTATGATACCCAATGCTTTGAAGGACCTTCATTCACTAAAATGAGAACACGAATGTGAAACAAAAGAAAGAGAATCAAAAGGTGCATGCATACTACAGGTCTAAAGTAGAGCAAATCAGACTTTTTTTTTTTTTTTACCTATATACGAAACAAATCTTTGTGAACAGTGAACCAGATCTGTTTAAATATTTTAGACACTTTCTTTTTGGTGCATGGGTTGGGGTTGAATACAGAATTAAGATGCATTTTATTTTGAAAATGTCTGCATGTGAGGCCTTTGAGAGCAAAGGTCTGTTCACATTATTGACAGATATAGGTCACTAACAAACACTGATGTAAACCAGAAATCATTTCTGGTCTGACCAAAAATAATAAGACTTGTAAATGGTCATAGAGTGTTTTATTTTCTCCATTACACACAAATCTATGCCAAGTCCAATAAGCTGTAGCTTGCCAAGCCATCCTCCACTTAGTCATAGTAGAACAGTGGCATTATATCCTCAATAAGATTAGAATTAAGACAAAGCACTAACTTAGACACAGTACTGTTCGTACTGTCAGTCCTTCAGTGAACTATTTGGCATATGGAAATGAATGTAAAGAAGCCATGGCTGTTGCTTGAGCTGCATATGAAATCAGCAGTGCCCCATTCTGAAGCGTTCTGCCTTTTGAAGCCTGAGAGTCCCAGTGCTGCTTATCACATGCCTACCAGTAGCACAGGGCCTTGGCAGAAACTGGTACCAATCTCTTGTCGACTTTCAGACCACGTTACCATGGCAGCCACTCTGAAAGGCGCTCAGTCAGGACCAAAAGGATTGATATTGTGAATTGGAATGGAATCAGAGTCCCAGGTTTTACACATTTCAAGTTTTGAACCCGAAGCGCTTCATTAGCATCTGCTGGACAAGGTGGGTTATGCAGTGCATGTGGTCCAGCACATTGCTAGTTGCAAATATTTTGAAAGTACGTAACTGTTTGATATGCAGCATAGTGTGGCTGTGATCGTAGTGCACATGGGAGGAAATGAAGAACAGCTTTGTTTGGTGCTGCTCCACAGAGGAAAAAGGAATGGATAAAAAGTTGCTCCCTTTGTCCCAGTGTTTCTTCTTGCTCACCCCTCAACCCACAAAAGTTGCTCCATTTTGCAACCTATTACTGAGAAGAAAAGAGGCTGTACTACATTTTTTTTTTTTTTTGGTTTAAATCAAACATGTACTTTGTCGTTATTCAGCTCTCTGATCTCGTCTGACACGTTCAGATGGCACGCAGCTTTGGAAACTACACATGACCCAAATTAGTGCACTGCTTTAATGATGAGGTGAGAAATGGCCCAGTTCCAAGTGATCAGAGCGCAGGTTCAAAGCGGCGAGGCTGCCTGCTGTCGAAATGCTAATGAAGCTCAGCGAAAGAGAGAGAGAGAAAGCTGAACAGTTGCTCTGGATTGACAGGGGTGAATCAGTGGGTAGAGGTTACTGCAGGTTGGGTCCTCTAATTCACTGAGCTGCTCACACAAGTATATTAAGCAAGATTTCTCATGAATCAGCTCCAGGCAGTATGCCATTTTACAGAGGATTTGCTTTAAGGTTTGGGAGAGGCTGAGTTTTGGATATCCCACTCAGCCATGGCAAGGAAAGTGCAGATTTGCATATCTCGCATGGCAAAAAAAGAAACTGCTTCCTGCTTCCATGGCACTGATAAATTGTGATGAATTCCATGCACCTCGGATCACTGAATCATAATAATCATCAGTGCTGAATTTCTGTGTTGTGACTCTATAAGTGCTGGGGGGTCAGCTGCAGTGCCCCTGCTTTGGGCCTGTGCCACACTACAGGGTGACTTAGAGAAATGCCAACACTGTACACATTTTGTGCTGAGAGGACATATTTTGATCCCCATGTTCTCTGTTAAAAATCTCCTCAGTCAGTAGAGAATATTTGTGAAGTGATGAATAAAGAAACGCATAACTAGCTAAGCAACTGATTTAGCATAGAATTTCTGCGCCAGATAGAAATCTGGAAGAGCTCTGAAGTCTTTCTAGTTCCAAAATATTTGCTCTGGTTCTCATGGTGCATTTTCAGGTCATTGAGGTTGCAGCTGCAGTTCATTCTCAACTTTTGTTTATCTGTGTTGCGTATTAACCAATGTGTGTATACATGTGGTTAAAATGAAATGCAGTGCTCTTTGGTGCTTCCACTTTGGCCTTAAATATGTTTATAGACTTGATTTAAGTCTTCTTTGCCACTTTAAAGAGCAAACTATTCACACTATTCACGCACAATATAAGGTAATGCTGTTTTTTTTTTTTTATTTTTTTTTTTTATGAGAACCGTGGTTACAGCATTGGCTCTGATTTGCTGCAAGCATAACATCATCCCATATTTAAATCCTGCCAATAAAATGGAGTAATAAATAATAATAAAATAAATATACGTATATCACCCAAACATACTGTATATTAACAACTACAAGCTTAGTATGGCAAAGACTCAAGGACTTTCACTGCATATTATTTTGATTAAATTATTTGAAAAGGCAGTGCATGTCTATTCTGTAGCATGGGCCTATAAATTGTGGGAATTCTCAGTGGACGTGTAAAGTGTTTCCCAACTCTCCACCACTTCTTTGTGATCCACTTTCAGCTGTTCTCATTAAAGCATCTCAGTCCAAACAGCATATGAATACAGGGAACCATGGCTAGGGCACTACAATAGAAGCTCATATAAGACCAATTGTTGTGCTTACCTTTTTTTCTGCCTTATGATATCAGAATTGAAATGAGAAATTTCTACCCAGCTATGAGATAAAACCTAGTACAAAGTTTTGTTGTTTTTTTTTACTCTGTATATGGACTGTAATATTGTGCTGACTTCATGTTGCAATATTTTCTCACCACATGTTTTAGATATTGAATGTGAAAGCAATTAAATTCTATTTAATCTTGAAGCGTCTTCGCCGGCATGGCTCGCTGTTCATAAAAATGTCTTCTCTGATCACATCTGATTGACAAGGGCCATGAAACTAATGCTTTATATTCAAACAGGGATCCATAAATCAGTGTATAAACCACCAGGCAGGATGGATGGTGTGAAGCGTTTAGAATGTCTGGCTTTAATTAACCGGTTAAGGCGAAAGAGAAAGAGGCAAGCTGGGGAGGTTTCAGGTGATAGACTGTGTTCATTAGCAACTTTCTGGCCAACAAAATCTGTGTAAAATCTGTAAGAAAATCTGTAAGGAACAAAAGCGATTCTGATGCCATAACCATTTTCCTCTGCTCAAAGTCTTACAGATTAGCAGCGGTGAGAGCGTGCCGATCTGGCTGAAGGAAGCAGGCTGGCTGGTTGCTTTACCTCAGAAGCTGCCAGTACAGTACATGAGGCTCGCTACTGTTGCCAGACTCTGGAGTAGAAAGACTGAGCATCGAACAGCAATTTTAAGAATGCTACTAAACCTTTTATGTTCCCTGGAGACATACACCTGCGATTGTAGGAGAACAAGCAAGACCACCAGCTGTGAAAATTTTAAAGGCAGTTTAATATTTTAGTGCCTGTGTACACCTCCACATCAGAAGGGTCTCATTTGCTGTTGTGCAGTCTGGCCTGCATGCATATTTTATTCTGTCTCACCCTTTTAGTGTGTGGGTCAAGGTGAGCAGATTTATACAAAGGGCACTGAATTACATAAGGTTGGTTGACATGCCAAATCATTTATTATTTTACCATGGCCGCTTGGTAGCATTTTTATGTCCAAAGTGAGTGACGACATAACAGTGCACTTACTTTAATAAAAGGTGTTTGTTTTTAATAACACCAGCACTATTATTAATTATCTCCATTAACAAACAATACAATGAGACAAATATATTCTTTTAACTGCTTGGGAAGACCTTGTGAATGACAGATTTAAAAAATTCGTGTGAAACCATATATTTAATTTTAATGATCACACATGAATGTGCTTATTAAATTGGTGTGTTGTCTTAACAGATGATACTTGATACTGACACAGTTAGAAGTTCTTATATTATTGTTGCTCCAGTTCTCAGTAAACAATCTAAAAACATTTTGTGGCTAAATTGAAACAAATTATGTAGTCTTGCCAAAGAGATATACTTTGGTAGACCTGTACAACGCTGTTTATATCTACTGATTTAAAATCCCTCAGTGAATTCAAACTTGGAACATTGTGTATAAGTATATTGATTTTGTATATTGCTGTTCTTGTTGTAGCCTTATTGGATTTGTATGTTTTTATGTTTGTTTTATTAAATAAGACATGCCCACAATGCTATAAGAACTGGTGCTCAGAATACTGCTACATTGTATACAGCCAAAAGTTTGTGGACACCTGACCATAACACTCTTATGTGCTTGCTGAACATCCTATTCCAGATTTACTCTCCGTTTGCTATAATAACCTCCACTCTTCTGGGAAGACTTTCCAATAGATTTTGGAGCATGGCTATGAGGATTTGCCTATTCAGCCAAAAGAGCAGGACTGGGGCACAATCGGCATTCCATCTCAAAGGTGTTCAGTGGGGTTGAGGTAGAGGCTCTGTGCAGGCCACTTGAGTTCCTCCACACCAACCTTGGCAAGCCACGTCTTTATGGACGTCGCTTTGTGAACAGGTGTTTTGTCATGCTGGTACAGGTTTGGGCCTCTTAGTTCCAGTGAAAGGAAATTGTAACACTACAGAATACGAGATCCTCTACAATTACATGCTTTCCAACCTTGTCTGGGAAAGACACATATATGGGTGTGATAGGCAGGTGTCCACAAACATTCGGCCATATAGTGTATATAGGGAACTGATTTGAACCAAGAATCCACAATGTATTTCAACGTTACTTGCTTCTTTATAGCTGAAATTTAAATACCACCTGCTAACACAGATTGCATGGTACAGATGCCCGTGCCATCAAGTGTTTCTTCAGACAATAGATGGGAGATATGCAGGTCACACAGGTCTTTAAGTAAATATGAGCCACTGACCTTATATGTGTGTGTTCTTCTAAGCTAAAACATCAAGTGCACGTTAGAGGAAATTAAAAAAAGACTTGCTGAAGGGCATAATCCTTTAATAACTTTTCTGTAACTAGACTATACTTCCCAGTGGTTACCCACCATTATCATGTTATTGCTGGACATCTGGAAAGGTTTACAGGTTGGATGTTTTGTATGCTTTTCGTGGCCCTTTTAATCATAATTGTTGACAGAAGCCCCCTCTTTACATTAGGTAAACAGCCTGAAATTATGACTGAATGTTTCACATCCTTCCTCCTGTTAAAGGTGCTCTGTACGTGTAGAGTTATTAATGAGGCCTGTGTTTGTTTTGCTGGTCTTTCTACAGTCCTGGTGGATTCTGAAGGGTGCTGGTGGGTGCATGATTCTGCCTCAGCCATACATTCAGGCATACTTTAAATATTAATCGATGTCGTTGCAGTCATGAAGTTGGTTCTCTGCACACAGATGGTTTGTTTCAAATGATGTGGAGTGATCTCTGTGCCCTCACCTGCTTTCACTAAGGTGACAAACTAGGCGGCTAAAATTACACATCTCTGGAGCTTTGTGTGTACGTGTGTGTGTGTGTGCGTGTGTGTGTACGTGTGCGTGTGTGTATGCATTTCAACCTGTTGTTTTCCTCCCCTCTGTCTCCACTGAATGTGTTAAGGGGATATATCCTTTTCCTTCTTCAACTGAGGGATGAAACTCTGATATCGGAGGCAGTATAAGCTGACATCTTTACATACCAGGCTTAGGAATGGTGAGGTTGGAAGGCAGATCGTTTTCAGAATGAATTATGAATGGCTCACTGCAGAGAGGGCTTAGCCGGTTGTGAGGAAAGCCCATTGCAAGGTCGAGCTGAGCTGATTCAGGTATGCATAGCTGAGATATGCGAGGTCGCACGTTGTTCTGCCGACTGACTCTAAAACAACGAAAGTGTAGTCGCCTGTTGCACTGTGACTTCTACTGCTCGTCCCCGCCCTCTTTCAGTCTCTGCCTATAGATAACCCCTTTCACAGACACACACAATCGCTCTGTGAGTCTCTTTATCTCTGGACTGAAATAGCTTGTAAATTCCACCAAACTACCAGTGAACTGGAAAAAGTGTGCGTCTGGAGATGAAAGGCTTCACATGCGCTGCCTACACACTCAGACACTTGCAACACCTTCCCGCGACAGCACACATACCAGACTCACAGCAGGTCTCTTCCTTTTCTCTTCCTCTCTCTATATCTCTATCACTTTCTCTCTTTGCCTCTCTCTCCCCATCACTGATGCCTGATTCCCTAATGCTGTCTGAGTGAAGCTAATGCTGCTAATACTGCCTGGGAACAAGCGCTGGCCTGAGTCTGGGCATTACAGAGCCTCAGCCCAAGCGCCACAGCCACACACACGCATGAAAGATGGGACTGAAAAATGATACCGACTGTAATTCAGGCTAATTGCTTCCCATTTACTCATGCGAAGATAAAAATAGTAAGATCTCCTTAATGAAGGTGTGCAGATTGCCAGTTTGATGTGGCTAGTAGACTCTAGCCTGGGCACACACTCCTCCTCCTAACACACGGCACATGCTTCCCAGCATTTGTTAATTGATTGGTGTGAGTATTTGAAGAAATGCAGGGATCTACAGAAGGGTCACTCTTGTTGTTTTTAACACCAAACTGCAACCTGCATCACATCTGCAAGCCGGCCACTGGTCAGCTGACACAAGCTAAGACTTGAATGACCTAGCATTGGGATAAAGCTCTACTGCCAAATATGCATGTAGTAATGCTGTTACTACACATTAATTACACATTATGAAACCAGGCATTCGCACACTTTTTTGTGGGATTAAATTAAAGCCAAGTCCAGGCTTTCATGTATACAATGATCATATATATACATATATACACATGTACACATACACAGAGCCAAAATTCACAATAAAAGGTCTTTTGCTTTTGGAAATACAACCATTCACACTATACACCTGACTGTAGATTTCCATACTGACAGCACATTGGCTGCTTTCAAAGAAATCAGTCAGGCTGAATGAATTATACAAGCAGCTACACTATGTAACACATCAAGGAATGTGAGGAACATTCACAATGTGTAATAAGCATATGTGTTAGATTTGTGAGACCCAGCAACACACAGACCTCAAAGCTAGCTTAGCAATACATGTCACATACAGGAATAATCATGAATATATTACCCAATCATTTTATCCTTACAAATTCTGGCTCCCTTCTGTCAAAGAATTGACAGCATTCTCGTCAAGAAGAGAAAAAAAGAAGAAAAAAAAAACCCCAAGAATACACAACAACAACATGCAAACCTCTGCAGTGCAGTACAGTTTACAGCCCAGGTGCTGTTTCTCCTCCTCTCCCAAGCCACAGAAAGCTAACTACACTGGGTAACTGATCAACTACAGCTGCCTCTAGCCGAGCTGAACGCTAACAGCATATAGACAGAGCAAGAGAGTGAGAGAGAGAGAGAGAGAGAGAGAGAGAGAGAGAGAGAGAAAATAGACGAGCATAGGGAGGCTCCAGGCAACAGCCTGCATGCTCCTTGACTTACCAGCACGGGCTGAACACAGCAGAGAAAGCAGCAGCACAATCACCAGCGTCAGGATCTTCACATTCATTTCTGCTCTCCCCTCCGTCTCTCCTCTAGTCGTGAGCTGATATACTGTAGTGGTGTGTGTGTGTGTGTGTGTGTGTATGTGTGTAGAAGCGAGGTAGAGGAAGGGTGGGTGAGCTCGACAGAGAGAAAGGGAGAGATACTGTTTGCTCCTGCGCGTGTGGCTGTGTGTGTGTGTGTGTGTGTGTGTCTGTGTGTGCTGTTTGTGTGTGTGAATGGGCTGTGTGAATGTGTTTGTATATCAGCGCCACTCTAAGACTGAGGGCAGGTCTCGGTTGGAGCTCTCCCACAGAGATGTGCACGGTTTCTTTCTTCCTCCTCCTCCTAGAATAGGAGAGCTGCAGTGTGCGCCAAGTTCAGTAGAGCTGTGAAGGCAGTCAGTCTGTGGCAGGTTTGCATATGGTGGATGTTTGCTTAGAGTGGCTTCACTCGATCATGTGTCTTATATAACTGACTCAGGGGGTCACACAAAAAAGAGGGCCTCCCCCACTTACACCCCTCCACCCCTCATGTCAGCCCTCCCACTGAAAAACAGTGGAAGAGGGGGGTGGAAGAGGAAGATGGGTCACGGAGGTTTATGGTAATAACCCAACAGATGCTCCTGTTTCAAACTCTTTGCATGCCAGACAATTGGTGCACATCGGTGCATAATGAACCTGTAGGTTAGCTGATGACAGAAGACCTTCTTTAGACAGCTACAGTTACCTGGGAGAATTTTTTTCTTGCCACTCCCTACATACCTGATCACACATCTGACATTTTATTTAGTGTACTGGGTTTTTTTTGTTTGTTTGTTTGTTTGTTTTGCCACAGTACAACTGAATCAGATTCACCATTTAGAGTCTGAGAGGTTTGTACTGTTTCTGAGTCATTTGGGTTTTTTTTCTATAAATGTTCATTATTTTAGTTAACAGAGCAGAAAAATCTGACTGAGAAGACCAGAATTGGTAACACCTTTCTTTAAGGTCTATCCATAAGTCATACTTAACTATTGAATACATGCACTAACACAGCCCTTGTGAACTTTTGTACACCTCCAATCCTAAACTAAAACCTAAGACAGGATACATTATAAATACAAATGAAATATACACATTATTACAAATTTCACCTATGGTATGAACATTTATATTATTGTCTTCTAAAATCACCTTTAAAGTAAAACCAGCTCTAAGTTAGCCTTATTAACTACTTTTATTAGTGTATGTCACTATGTGCTTGAGTGCATCAATTTTTGCACAAAAAACATCGCCCCAATAAAGTGGGTTGATTATGATTATGTTGTCTCAAAGCAACTTGTTAGTGTCACTGGCTTCAAATTCTGAATTTTGACATCAGAATATAGTGAGACTGTACCAAAATACCTGAACACACCTGAGCATCATCCTATTATCCTGAAAGTTGAGTTAGCCTACAATATATACTAAAGATTGTCAAAATTCTACAATTATTTTTTCCTTAATCTCTCCATTATTGATATCTAGTCATATATGACTCAGCTGGCTGTCAAAGAGCTTCATTATTTCATGATGCACTGAGGATTAGTACATGCATAAATTCATCATAATGGAAGCAGAATTAATCTATGCATATTTGTGGACTTTATAGTAGCGTTACCTTTCTATTTGTAGTTACAAAATTTTGTTTTCTTAATCCTGTGAATTAGTATGCAACAATTATTTTATCTCTTATGTTGAATTGTGAAAGTAGTTTAAAGTGGTTAAAAAAGGACCAGGTTTCTAATTTAATGCAGTGGAGTAGCCGCCATGTCCAATGACATTAGGCACGTTACAAATGAAAATTCCAAAATATTCCAAAAAATGCTGTGCTGTTGTTTTCCCACAATTTACCAACATGCTCTCATAAGAAATTTGTAAGAATTCAGAAAAATTATTGCAATTACTTTGAAATAAATAATTTTTTTAAAAAAATAAGAATGCAAACCCCAGAGAGTAAAGTTGGTGAAGCACTTAAAAAACAATTAAGCACTTGCTGAATTGACAGAAAGCAATGATGGATGGATTGTATTTGTCATGTAAGACACAAAGTATCCCCCTTGTAAGGATGTTCCTGAAAGTCATTTTATTCACTCAAGCCCTGAGTTCAGGGTCCATGCTCCTGCACCCTCTACACACTGTGCAGGCATTGTTTTACGAGTCACCTGCCCTAGGGCAAATATGTCCCCAACACCCTCTTCAGACTTACCAACATAAGCACCTTCCATTTTTAAATGGCCCACTTGAAATGGTCACTTCTCATGAAGTAATCTTTTCACTCTGCAAGTGGTTAAGTCTCAGTTTAAAGGTGCTTATCCTCCCTAGGCCCCCTTTTTTTTTCTTTTTTTTTTTAGCTCTCAGATAATTCGCTAATGTACACTGACCAGGTACTGTCCATGACTGTCATCCATGCTGCTTTACATCATCACAAATATGCATGGCATGTAGCATGTGTAGATGGAAGTCAACAGACTGATTTGGTTATTTAAAGCTGCCTTAGTTCTTTGTTATGCATGAGAGAATGTTGATTGACATTATGTTTTTTGCCTACTGTGTGGCAAGTGAAATTGGACAGGAACAAAGATTTTGCATCTGGATGAATTTAAATAGCAGAATGACATTAGTACATCTATATGGTGTGTGGAGTCAGAGTTCTTTTATACTGCACACAGTTCCTGCATTTCAGCTTTGTAAACCACGACAGCTTAGAATGAGATATCGCATAACACGGCCAGTTCTGTAATGCAACCAGTTTCCTCTGGTTTCAGGGAATACCCTCAGTTGTCTACACTAAGTGAAATACATATTCAGCTGGATGAGTAACAGTCAATGTTCTTGCCATAAAACTTCATAACTTAATTTGGGTTATGTTTTAGTTCGCTGTCCTGTTAAAGCAACATTCATTGAGTTTGATGGCATTTGGTTGGATCTGAGCAGTTAATATGTTTCTCTAAAATAATAGTAAAAAATATATATATCTTGTTTCTGTTTACACATTGTCAGAAAAAACAAGTGAACCAGCCACACAGGCCAATAATGTACTGTCTTACAAATGAAATGCTGTGCTTTGGATCATGATTATTGCTTTTGTAGCCATTCAGGCCATTCTGAGATGCTTTTCTGCTCACCAAAGTTGTAAAGACTGTTTATTTGACTTACTATAGACTTCCTGTCATTCTCCTCTGATCTGAGCATCAAGAAGGTGTTTCAGCCTGCAGACCCTCTGCTCACGGGATGCTTTTTGTTTTTCACACCATTCTGTATAAACTCTAGAGACTGTTGTGTGTGAAAAGCAGATCAGTAGTTTCTGAAATACTCAAACTAGCCCATCTGGCACCAACAACCATGCCACGGTCAAAGTCACAGAAATCAGACTTTTTCTTCATTCTGATGTTTGATGTGAACATTAACTGAAGCTCTTCACCTGTATCTGCATGATTTTATGCATTGGGCTGCTGCCAAATGATTGGCTGGTTGAATAACTGCATAAATGATCAGGTGTACAGGTGTTCCTATTAAAGTGGAAGGTGAGTGTGTATATAATCAATAAAAAAAAACATTATAATTATAGATCAAAACACTGTATCAATAACAATTATGAGCATTAATTACAATTAAATATGTCAATATTAAGCCAGTGTATTTTCCCTTATGCTATGGTTAATCTGATATTGATGTACATATTTAAGCTGACATTCTATACTTTACTGCCATACTTTCTATTTCATTTCAGTTCCATTACTCATCTAATTCAATTTATCTGGAGTGCAAAGCCAAAACAACACAAATTGTATTATTGCTCATTACCTGCTGGCTGCACCATAAAACTAATAAAAACTTCAACGTTAAAACAACAAATAATGCATTTTCAACCAAATAAAGAATAATTTCACTAAATTCACAGGTATTAATTTTCCTCTGGTGAGTTATCGTGGTCATAAGGATTTATTTTAATACCCTTTGTAAAGAGACATTTTAAAATATGTTTGATATTCTGAAGTAGACTGCAAAGTCAAAACATTTGCACCACATTACTCATATTCATATTCACCTGATGTAAAGTTTTGAAGTGGCTTTCAGGTAGTGAGGTGGGTTTTTTTCCACCTCAGTATCCTTGCATCTATTTTTGGATACTAACAGATGATCTGCTATGATGGCATTGAATTCCTATGGCATTTCTTCGGAAGTGGCCTTGTTCATCCGGAACCTGTGGACCCTGCACAAGCTGGTATTTCAAAGGGTTGGGATCTGACACAGGAAGCACTTGGATGTTTACAGGAAGTTCTTTCAATAAAGGAATGCTATACAGGCTGCATGCCGGCTACCATTGACGACATTCGAGGTCTCTTGTTAGATGCCTTAAATAAAACAGTACATTATTTGGGCATTTAATTTTAGTTGCACACGTTTCTTCAATCATCTGATTATGTTGCTTGTAGGAAACAAAGATGACTCCTACTCAGGGCATGTTTATGAACAATATTAATCACTCCACAGGTGGTTTTTCATCCCGGGCTAAAAAAAGGTCTCTTATCTGACAAAATGTTATTTGCCTGCTTTCATGAGTAATAACCTTCCTGTTTATTATACACATCTTAATTACCGAACTCAAATACATCGGCAAAAATAAACAGGCGGATGTTTGTTGCAGTTGGTAAGAAATCAAGTAGGTTGAATATTAAGAAATATGGTCAGAGAGGTAAATGTCACCACTGGTGTTTCTACTGAGCTGTACATTCTGCAAGTCTTTCCCTCCATATGCAATACTAGCATTGAAATATGTGACTGAGTTGTGAGTTAATGGAAAAGGTTTCATTTTATAGTTTTAAACGACTTGGAGGTTGCTGCTGATGTCAGACTAAAATCTACAATGCAGTGTTTTTCTTATTAAAAAAGTCCAAAAGTCCCAATATTTTTTATTCTCATGATTGCACATACATCATCATGTCTGTTTGTCTAAAAGTCATGTAATCCCAACTTTTCCAGAGTTGTGATTTTGTGTGCTTGTCATCATGATGCTATTTTTTGTTCTGTTTGTATTATGACTAATACGATTGGAGCAAATTTACTACACAGGAGGAACTTCTAGGACATTCTTCAAGCTGTCTCAGCCAATTATCTCTATGAACGTTTGCCCCAGTGCTGCATGACTGCGCAGCAGCTGTCTAATCCAGGTTATCCGGCCCATGAGCTAGAGAGTGGTAACTGAGGGTAACTTATGAGGTATGACAGTTTAGGGCGCCATTGTTTAAATGGGGCCAAAGTAACTCACAGCCACTCATTCATTCATGGACAATGCAAGGGCTCAAAAAGGTAACAGCAGTTCCCACCTGCACTAGTGAATTTTACTGGTACCTGCTGTACCCATTCATTTCGAGTTCACGCTTTCTACATTGATGATATAAAGCATGAATTCTTCTGTCAACCTGGTGTTTGCAAGTTAAGAAAGCTGTTTTTGCTCAGTGGCCCTGTTTGAATAGAGTAAGTCAAGCCCACATGTACCCTCATAATATTGAGCTTTACTGTACAGTAGGTGCCCAAAGCCAACAAACATAGAATGGCTTTGAATTCTTTGTACATTCAGCCTGTAATCAGAAGTACAGATCTCTACAGAGGTGACAGGTGATCCAAGTGATCTTAATGCTAGTTACCCCGCCTGTGTGTCACAAAGTGGATTGGATCTGGGCCATGTGTACAGGAGATATCCTCTGAAGCTTTGCTTTTCATCCCAACGTTCTGTATCCAAGCATGAATAGGAGTGGACCAGTGCTAACTGGCCATCTATGCTTCCTCTCAGGTTTTAGGACACCTTTCCTTTTATTCTTTCACACCCCAAAAAGAGCCGAGCTATGTTGTTAATCCAGATCGAGAGTTCATTTTATTGTATGCGCAAGATTAAAGGAAGTCAAAACAAATTAAATGCTCAAAGAGAAGTAGCCAAAGCCAGTCCTCCTTTTTATGCAGCTGTTCACATGGTGTTGCACTTATCAGAATTTCAATCAGTTGCATGTGGTTTGGAAACAGCCTGCTTGATGCTGGATGCTGGCAGCAAATTCTGAGGGCTAAAGAGTGTGGGGTTAACTTGAGGGAGTGCTGTAACTTGACAGGTTAGAGGGCTGTTTTTGTGGGTAGCAAACTTTGCCTGTTCCTCACTAAACATTTTACATTTTTATTAACTCCCTATGTGCTCTGAGCTTACTGTAGATCTGTGTTGTAGATCAGTGTTATAAAGAATAACAGATTTTCTGTGTGTTACTATCAGTGTGTACAGTCTGAAACAGATACAGAACTGTCTTTCAGTGAGACATTGTATTCCTATACATGACCTGTAAAAATGATAATTAAAAAGAATAGTATGCTAGTAGTATGTAGTTAGTTAGCGGATATTGACCGTCTTTAAATGATCCTTTTCCTGTGCCTTACAGTCACTGTTTTTAAATTCGCTATTACCCTAAACATGTACTTCTTTCTCATCCATGTGTTATATCTACGACACTGAAGATTTTTACAGGATGTTATTGCTATGATGCTTTCAAGCCAAGGTGAATGAAGACTGAGTAACAGCATAAAAAAAGACATGCTTTTACAGTGCCAGCCTCTGTAAATACAAAAATCCATTTCCACTTTGGGGATTTGTTGGGGATTTTGTTTTTCCCTCTCTTACCCATAAAAAAAAAGTTTTAATGATTTTGATTCTTCCTCTCTAGAAGTAGCTCTGAGTTTTAAAAGGTGAGAAATGAAGCTGAGTGGTTGAAACTCACTTATATGAATAGGAAATAAAAAGCCTTCATAAAAGCTATGCTGGAGTGGCAGCGTTTTGAACCAAGTCTTCTTTGTTTCTTATCTCTGTGAAATTTGCCTTTCATGTGCTGACACCTTCCTTATTATAAATTCTCTTTGCTCTGTCTGGGAAGAATAACATAACAATTCATGCTGCTATATGTAGCGTTTCCATGGTTTGCCAAGCAGTAAATGTAATTTATATACTGTCGCAAAAAAAAAGCCAATAGCAATGGTTTTTGTAGCACTTTTTGTCCAGCTGCATATTGTTATCAGCTGAAAGGGAAATGGCAAAAAAAAAAAAAAAGTGACACATTAATGACCCCCAGTCTATAATGGCTAGCGTTGAAGCCAGAATATCCATACCATAAATCATTTCTTTTTGGTAAGGGCAGTCTTGGTCCCCACCTGTTAGGGGGAGTTTGCCTTCAGGTCATTTTTCACCATGAGATCAGGGACCCATTAGGAATCAGTTCACTCTGTGAGTGCAAAAATGGATGGAAAACACCTGAAATTTCCCCCTCCTGCCTGTTAATGCCTGAGAGAGCAGTAGAAAGTTGGATTTCTTGAGGTGCACAGAAACCCCATCTTTAAACAATAGGGGGGAAAATAATCAGCTTGTCAAGGTTAAGTATATATTATGATCATCATTCTACATTCACTTTGTAATGTAATGATCCCCTATGGTGCATTTTATCCAATATGAAGAATTTAATTGGGTTAATGGATTTTAGTTATCGGGATGATGAAAAACAGTTTAGAGGCAAAAAAAAAAAGAAAGAAAGAAAGAAAGTGAAAAAGACAAAAGGAGAAAGAACCAAAGAAAGAGAAAAAGAGGGAGAAGGAGGAAATTGAGCCAGTAAAGGATGTGCTGCCCTTTGTGTCTCTGGCATGTTGATAAATTGGCTTCTCTAGAGAAACCAGTTACTTTTATACTTTGCCATGGACTCTATTTGTACCATAGCAACTAGACTTTTGAAGTGTAGTACACAACAGTAAAACTTGGCTGACACAGTTAACAAATAAAACGTGGTTCTAATATTTCTTAAACTGTTTTCTCATCTCAGTATTTTTACACCAGTTCAGCTCAAACACATTCACATTCAGTGTGCGTTCAGTAAAATTAGCTGGGTTATTTGTATTGTAATTTTCATCAAACTGTTTTGCATTAAAATATTTTGCCAGCAATTTCATTTAATTTTCACATATATTTAGCACCTCTCAGAGCAATTAAGAGAATTATATTTATCTACATAGTTCGATTACTTTTTATTTATTTTTTATTTTTTTTGCAGGGAATAATCGGTAAATTAATCAGTAGTTGACTTCAACTCAAGAGCTGAAGGCAGTTTGCCAGGATGTACTACAAAAGCATGCATATTTATTACTGAAAGTACCTTAGTCCCATGACTGACTTGGCAATAAGCTATTTATTCCCTGAAAGTCTTTTTGTAATATAAGATATCCTAGACAAAATCTAAACAAAAATCATGTACATAAGTCAGATATAAAAAAAAAATGGGGTTCAATTCTGAGCTCTCTGTGCAGAGCTTTGCATGTTCTCCCTATATCCAGATACTCCCAAAGTGGGCCAATTGGTGGATTGGCAAATCTATATTGCCACTGTATGCAAATGAATCCTGTCTAGGATGTGTTCTGGCCATCTGACCAGTGTTCCTGGAATCGGCTCCAGATCCACCATAACCCTGACCAGGATGTAGATTTTCAAGTGATGCTCATAATGACAGAATCATACACATGTGGGTCTGGTCTGATCCACACCTACTCAACATTGTGGACTGTTATACTAAACATTATTGTGTTTTAGGTGTGTCATTAATTATGAGTGTAGACATATCACACCCTCTCTTCACTGATCCAGTTACACTAGATGATCCATTTTTGTGCATTATTATTTGTTCTTATAGTACTTAATGGACTGGACCCCTTCTGGTCTGCTTTACAGTGCCTTCCAGGTGTCTGAGGTAATTCAACCAGTTCCTTCTCACTGTTGCGTGTTCAAGGAAACCCTGCCGATCATTTCTTTGCTTGGCAATGCAGGAATATGTGCCCTTTTAGCTCTCCTCTTCATCCTTTTCCTCAACCATGAGCTAAATTTGTGGGACATTTGGATATGACAACAATATTTTAATACAAATTACATTATTGATATACAATCTGAGCCATAATTTTCTGTATTTATTGTAAGGGTAGTCTAGGTAACACACATGTACTGTATGATGACTACTGTCCACTGAGTTATAGACTGGACTTGTGCTGTGAATGACTCTTCAGCTGTGCAAACTTTATGGCTTTGTTGTTGTGTAGTCACTGTTATTTATACTCCATGTGTCCAAGCATACATCCTTGAACTCTGTGGGCAATGGTACTTTGGCCTTAGGCCTGCTTAAAGTTCTAGATCATAGCAGCAGGAAACTGACAGCTATAAATGACCCAGAAGAAGTGGAGGAAGGATGACATTATTACCACATTCAAAAAACTCAATTCTGCCCTGTCCAGGCAACAACTGTGGGTGCTGAAATAAAGCTCTCGGACATGGTAGTACATTCTCTACACTTATCATCACCTCAGGTCTGCCAGATTTGAGCCAGCCATCATGAAACATACAGTATTTTTCATGCTCACTTTTCTTTTTTTTTTCTTTTTTATTTTTTTTATGGTAATGACTTTTATTAAGAAAGTGTTAAATAAATAAAATAATTCAAAAATACAATTTTGTCAAGGTAGGGAAAATGCCTAAATAGTTACAATTTGTTCTTCAGATGGTAAAATAAATACAAATTTACAAGTGAAATTGGTTTTAAATTTGGGGAGAAAAAAAATCATACCACATCACATGATAAAAAGGCTTACAGAACCTAAAAACAGAAAATGGCGGCGAGAATGAGAAGGACACTGGGACATGTGGCTCAGCGCATTAGGAGGAAGGTCAGTCCAGCCAAGCAGACTCCCGCGGCTGCGAACAGCACCGTCTTCATGGACAAATCGTGACTGACGTGATCGGTGCTGCTGAAGAACCTGCAGAAACCGTCCCAGCCTCCATTCTCCAGCAGCCAGTCACTCTTCTCTTTAACCAGGTAATCAGCGATGGTCTCGGCGAGCTTCCTGCAGCTCTCCACTCCGTCTCCTCTGGAGGACATCTCGGCGGCGACGACGCCCGTGAACGCAAACAGCGAGACGATTCTTCCCCAGTTCAGCTTTCCGTCCTCCACCAGCAAGGTCATGACGCTGCGCAGACAGGTGCTCAGGTCCGATTTCAAGCCGCACGTCGACAGGAACATGCGCGACATAGACAGGAACTTGGTCTTGTACTGGAGCTCCAGATCCTTCGCCACACGGCGCATGGCCTCGGCCGACTTGCTGGGAGGCATCTGCTGGTTCCCGATGCAGAAGTCGATGTAGTCTTCGGCCAGCATCAGAGTCTCTTTCCTTAACCAACAGGACATTTTCTTCAGAGAACGAGTCTGCGAGTTTTGTCTAATTTCTTTGACAATTTGGCGTCTCCTGGCTGGGCTGCGCGAGTCTTTCAGCTTTTCTAGAGAACAAGTAAACCCAGGACGCTCTGGAGAAGTTTCACACTGAAGTCTGTGTTGATGCGAAGGTGGTTTGTTCTTTGTTTTGTAGAGCGAAAGACAGATGCAGCCTTAACACTGACCGGTAGACATCATCAAGAATTTAGAATTTAGAATTTAGAATTTTATGATGTCATGACATCATCGTGTATTGCTGTCTCCATGGAAGCGAGCCAGTCAGTGCGTTTACATAGACAACAATAATCCACTATTAACCCAATTAAGACAATACTGTGATTAAGAACCTACCTTGTAAACAGCACTTTTTAATTACCTTAATCTGATTAAGGTCATACTCGAAGTAAACACTAATCGAATTAAGACATGTGGAGTACTCCTGTTTTAGTCACATTATGGACGTGTATTTCATGCTCACTTTTCTATTTTAAAGTTCTCCCTCATAAGACAAAAACATTTTTATTGTAGAAGGTGGTGCTCTCACTGCAATAAGATTGGAATGAGTTATATGAGAAGCACTGAGTAATCTGATGTACTAAAGAAAGGAACAGACCTCAAGCCTCAAAAGTTTTCTAAACACTACTTTTAAGTTTTTGAGACAGTTCGTGAATAGTGTTAAGGGATTTCATTTTACTCTAGTCTATGTGAAAGTAGCAGTCACTTTTGAATGTTTGGTTGCTCTTCATAAAGAAACTGGTCTAAGCACATTTTCACTGATAGTGATTTACCATGATACAGCACATGAAATATTCAATTAAATCCTGCACTATTTATTAAATATACTGTAACTAACTTTCCTATAAACTTCCTAAAGGGGTTCTAGTTGGAAACATCTCTGAGAGGGAATCCCTCTGTTGTAGTGTCCTACCTAAATTCTTATAGCAGTAGTAGTTCATTCATCTTTAGTAAGTACTTTATTCTGGTCAGGGTGGATCTGGAACCTATCCCAGAAACACTAGGTGTGAGGCATCGATGAACAAGAACGCAGGGAGAACATGCACAGAATCTCCACCGGGCATGCTGCCCCTGCTGTATATTTACTGTACATGCAAGTATAATTTTACAGTACATTCCAAAATAAACATAATATTCATTGACTGTCTATAAACATGCTCAACTTATTCCCGTTTTCAAATAGATTTATGATGCTATTTAAGAAACAGCTGTAAATATGTATGCCATAAACACAAGCATTACAAAAATATAAAGAGATTAATTTTGTTTAGTTTTTTTTAAATGATTTTTTATGTCAATTATAAATACAAAATCTACAACCCCAGTTCCAAAAAAGTTGGGATGCTGTGTTAAATATAAATAAAAACAGAATTCAATGATGTGCAGAAGTTATAAACCCATATGTTATTCACAATAGAACATAGAAAACATATCAAATGTTTAAACTGAGGAAATGTGCCATTTTTAGAAAAAAAATGGTAATTTTGAATTTGATGGTCGCAACACATTTAGGAAAAGTTGGGACGGGGCAACAAAAGGCTGGAAAAGTAAGTGTTACTAAAAAGAAACAGCTGGGGGTTAATTGGCAACAGGTCAGTAACATGATTGGATATAAAAAGCATACTTCTGAGTCTTTCAGAAGTAAAGATGGGTAGAGGTTCACCAGTCTGCAAAAAACTGCATCTACAATTGTGTAGAACAATTTCAAAATAATGTTCCTCAACATAATTGCAATGACTATGAATATCTCATCATCTACTGTACAGTACATAATATCATCAAAGGATTCTGAGAATCTGGAGAAATCTATGTGCGGAAGGGACAAGGATGAAAATCAATATTGCACACCCGTGATCTTCGGGCCCTCAGGCGGCACTGCATTAAAAACAGGCATGATTCTCTAGAGGAAATCACTGCATGGGCTCAGAAACACTTCCAGAACTCATTGTCTGAGAACACAGTTCGCCGTGTCATCCACAAATGCTGGTTAAAGCTATATCATGCAAAGAAGAAGCCATATGTGAACATGATTCGGAAACACCGCTGTCTTCTCTGGGCCAAAGCTCATTTAAAATGGACTAAAGCAAAGTGGAAAACTGTTCTGTGGTCAGACGAATCAAAATTTGAAATTCTTTTGTAAACCATGGTCCTCTAACCTAAAGAGGACTAAAGAGGAGAGGGACCATCTGTCTTTTTATCAGCTCTCAGTTCAAAAGCCTACATCTCTGATGGTATGGGGTGCATTAGTGCCTATGGAATGGGCAGCTTGCACATCTGGATCGCCATCATCAATGCTGAAAGGTATATACAGATTTTAGAGCAACATATGCTTCCATCCAGATTCCACCCCATCTTTACTTCTAAGAGACTCTTATACTCTTTAAGATACTCTTTTTTATATAAAGGTAAGTAACACTTACCTTTCCAGCCTTTTGATGACGTGCTGCTGCCATCAAATTCAAAATTACTTAATTTTTTTCTTAAAATGGTACATTTCCTCAATTTAAACATTTGATATGTTTTCTATGTTATATTGTGAATAACATATGGGTTTATGAGATTTGCAAATCATTGCATTTTTTTTTAATTAAAATTTTATACAGCATCCCAACTTTTTTGGAATTGGGGTTGTATATTTATACATCATTGTTGATCAATTAGAATACAAAGTGAATCAGCGGTTAGTTTGATTGTGTGTGCCTACACCTTAAAACTAACTCCCAAATGTAAATGTTGGATCAGTGTGCATCTTAAAGTTTATTTTCTTGTTCTTCTCACTCATAATTTTACTGAGAGAATTAACAACACATAAAGAAAATATTTTTGTCCACACTGCTTCTGTCCTGTGGCCCAAGTAGAGTAATAGAATGAGCATAAGGGGAGATGCAGGAGGTGTTATGAAAGAGCATCAACACTATTAGTCACAGGAAACACTGTATTACACACTGCTGTATCTCTGCTGTATCTTACAAAAGCTACAGTTCTACATTTCCTCCTTGCTCAGAACTTGAACAACCAACAAATCTGGATAAAACTGACTGAACAAAAGATTTTGTGTGATGCATCATAATAAACAGTTTTTGTTTTCCTGTGTGTTTGTGTGTGTATGTGTGTGTGTGCCTTCGTGTGTGTGTGTGTGTGTGTGTGTGTACACACAGAGATTCAAAGTTTTAGTTGTAGTTAAGATTTAGGTGGGGATGTCTTTCAGAGTAGCTTTTAACTCGAGTTTTGTATTTGTAATTTCTAATACTGATTTCACGTAAGTGCGACTGAAACAGGTTTGAGTTATTTCTGTTTCTGTCCAAAGTAAAATGAACACTAGCATCTTATTTGCACTGTTTTTAAAATGGTCATTTAACAGCTGTTTGTTATTTAGCTGGCTATCCATATCCATAATGATTTTATGTTCATGTAATGTAGCAACAAACCGTAATCCATCCATCCATGCATCCATTTTCCATACCACTTATCCAGATAGGCTCGTGGGGGAGCCTGGAGCCTATCCCAGGGAACACAGGGCACAAGGTGGGGGACACCCTGGATAGGGGGGCAACCCATTGCAGTGCACAATCACACACACACACACACACACACACACACACACACTCAAACACAACGGACAATTCTGGAAATGCCAATCAGTCTACAATGAATGTATTTGGACTTGGAGAGGAAACCTGAGTACCCAGAGGAAAACCCGAAGCAAGCAAACTCACGCACACAACTAACTATCTGACAGAATGCTTTGGAATTATGCTGGATAAAATAACAACAGGAGAAAACACTACAACAAACATCTATACTTTCGAATGGTTGAGGCACCATCATGCAGAAAAGATTGTCAGGATGTGAAAATTTTCAGGATGAAAGGAATGAGTATTATTCAAAAAAATCAATCAAACTCATGCAAAATACAGTAAAACTTTAGAAACTCAGTAACTATGCAAGTGTAAATGAAGTCACTATCTGCAATAAATAATGTATTTTGCTTCAAAATTAATGAAAAATAATATGAATGAATAATAAGGACAGTTTGCCACTTTACTATAGGCAAACAGTCACCTATTAGTGAAGGATCAATACTAACATTATTTGTGATGATTGATGACTCGTATACATGCCAAGGTTTTAGAAGTGAATGGTTTTAGTTGTGAATGAGTAATTACATAAAAAATTAGACACAAATTAGACATTGTACAATTTGCAAGCCCCATGCCTCTTGAGACTAAAACCAGAGCATACACAAGTCATCAGGAAACAATAATTTCCAGATCTAGTAAAGTTATCAACGAATAAGGTAACCCTTTAATGGGAAGTCCGAAATAAACAGTGAATGATAAACAGAGCAACATGCTCCTAATTACCATCTCTGTAATGATATAGTTGCAAGCCTAGCCTCCTCTGAAATCTTTAGATTAGACTTTCTAAACAAATAAATAAATCAATAATATAATGGTTGTCATTCATATGCTGTCCGTTTCTAAATGAAAGAAGTTTAAGACAGCCTACTGGTTTTGAATTTGTGGCCTAACTCTATGTTCCCTTATGTGAGCTAATACATTTGTGCAATTGGTAAATTAACCCCATCTAGTGTAGCCCTACTGAAGGAAGCTTAATGTATCTTAAATAGGATCCATTTGTTAATGCTAATCATCCTACCTTGTTTTTAACTGTTTGTAACTTTACACTTATTTTAATTCACTGTGTCCCTGGAGCTGAAGCACACTTCTTTAAAACAAACACAAATTGGCTATACTCCAAAACAAATTCCTGATTTTGGCTTCTTGATGGAAATGCATAATTTAATCCTGATGTTCTGCCTATTTCGTGTCTCAGGTGTCTTTTTCAAAATCTCCAACAATTTGTGTGTAAGAACATTCACATGAACGATGTTATTGGTGCAGACAGAGGGAAAATTGCTTCTCTACAAATGGAAGGTTTTTTTTTTTGTTGCCATGGTTTCTTACAAAATTAAGCTCCATCATCAGTGGCTTCATGTGAATTTTCCTCTTTTGACTGTTTCCATTTTCTTCTTTTGCCTTTTAGCATTTTATTATAATGTGGTATAGTTAACAGAAGAACTGAACATTTTGCCAGAACTTAATCAGTCACTACTGTTACACAGAAGTATTATGGTTGAAAACTGTTTAGCTTAAATGGCATCTATTAATCAAAGATGAACCAAAATAAGTTAGAAACAAATATCATGTAACAGTAAATATGTTAGGAAGCAAACTGGTTTAGAGGCATTAAAAAGCTTAATCCCTGTTTTACTTATGTCATATTCATTTTGTACTGCATGTGTACTTTCATGTATTTGCATTTGGCATTAATTTGAAATTCACTTTGTGGATTGAGACCATGTCCTGGTGAAGGGGCTTGTGTAATTTGGTGAACCTCAGGGCTATGTCACAAGGAGCTTAAAGCTCCTGGTGAGGCCACCTTTGATGAACAGATACAAGGGAATAGGGCCCCTTGATAGGTACAAAAACACCCTGCTTGGATTTGGGTTACTGGGACCAAGTACCCCTGGAGAAAGTCCTGGAGGTGGTGTCCACAAGTGAATGCCTGGTGACTGGGCCACCCACATAACCTGGTCACGCTCAACCCAAAATAGAGATGTGGGGGTGGGGGTCAAGTCTTGCAAGGGATAGGTCTGACTTTTGGAATATTGCATATTACTTCACTGTTGCGGGGAGAGCCTGAGTTATGTGAGATTGAAAGGTAAGGACTAGATATAGTCTAGGGTACAGCCACACACAATAGAGGCTCAGAAACAAACTTCTTCAGTGGGGTGGTCTCTCTTCTGCTCTACAATTCCCACAGGACACAGACCTCAGGCAGGTGTGGGGATACTCACCTGTCCCAGGCTGAAGCCCTTGCACTTTTTACCAGTGAACAAGACTGTTGCCCTCAATAAGATTTTGAAGCTCAGAAAGGAAAACTCTAACTGTTGTTTATGCATATGCACCAAATAACAGTTTGCAGTATTCAGCCTTCTTGGAGATGTTGGAGCAGGTGCTCAAGAGGGTACCTCCTACTGACTCCATTGTGCTATAGTTATAAATTATGAATGTACTTGGAGGGGCTGATTGGTAGGAATGGCTTCCCATATCTGAACTTGTGCAGTGAACTGACTTCTGTGCAAGCCATGGATTGTCAATAACAACAATTTGTCAGACACAAAGTTGCTCATAAATGTACTTGGTACCAGAGCACCAAAAAGTCCAAAAGTCAATTATTTATTTTGTGATTGCATCATCAGAGATTGTTTCATATGTTTGAAAGAGGGGGCATATCTGTTAAAGAATCACCAATTAGGTGCTGGCCAGTTTTACCTGGTAAACCCAGCAGAGCCTTTGGGAGAATCTGGTAGACTTTGATTAAAGACAAATAAGGTAATTGTGGGGACCATTTCAGGAGGCAGGACCAGAAATCTCTGGTGCTTTTGAGTCCATTTCTGGGCTAAAATTATTATGACAGCTATAAATTTTCATAGCTACAGAAGTGAATGAAGTTGGGGTTATGTAGTTAACGCACCTCTTCAGTGATGCATGGAGATCTGACAGTGCTTTTGGGCTGGCAAACTGGGATAGTGGTCCACTATATTTCAATTAGGGGAATCACATTCTTCAGCGTCCCAGAAAAGGGAGGTCTATGCCAGGGTTCTGTAAAGATCCCATTCAATAGTTTTGAAGGAATAATGCCCAGGCTATGGAACAGTGGATCTTTTTACTACTGCACAGCTTTGTGAGGGGGTCATGGGTGTAGGCTAATACTGTCTACATGTTTTTTCTAGAAAGCCTATGATCATGTACCTGGATGTTTTGCAGGGGTATGGTGTATTGGGGTCACTACTTGTGATCCAGTCCCTGTATCAATTCAGGGATAGTTGTGTTGCATTCTTGGTGTTAAGTTGAAAAAGTTTAAGGTGGTGGTCAGACTCCACCAAGGGTGTGTCTTGTCTTCATTCCTGTTTCTGGGTTATCAATACACAGCCAAGGTTGGAGAGATGTCAAGTATGGGGGTCTAAAATAATATCCTTGTCATTTGCAGAAGATATTGTTCTCTTGGCACTATCCAATGCACCTTTGCCATTCACATGAATATTTTCCTGCTGAGTGTGAAGCTGGGATGAAAACGAGCACCTACAATGGTTCTCAGTGGAGACACCTTGCCCCTGGAGGAGGAGTTTAAATACCTTGGAATTTTATTCAAGTGTGATAGGAAAGAGATCATGAGATTGACAAACGGATCAGGTCAGCTGCAGCAGTGTTATAGTTGTTGTATTGGTCTTTAGGTGAAACTCAGTTTTTGGGCAAAGCTCTCTGTTTGGTCAATCAATGTCACCTATGGTTGAGAGTGACTGAAAGAATAAGGCTGTGTGTATATACAGCAAAAATAAAGTTCCTCTGCAGGGTTGCTGGGCTTAGGCCCTGTTTACACTAGTGCGTTTTCGTTTTAAAATGCATAACTTTTGCTATGGGTACACCTGTCATCTACACTACTCCGGCATTTTTTAGACTTTTTGAGACTTTTGGAAATGCCGAAGACCCTGTTTTAGTTTCAAAACTCCAGGCTCTCGTTTCAGTGTAAACAGGCCAAAGTGAAGACTTTTGAAAATGAAGGCGTGGCTGCACACATTCGCCCCCTGATTGGGTCTTCTGGATCATTCCAGGAGTTTCCTTCCCGGCGTGGCGTGGTGACGTAATGACGTGTGCTGTTAATCGACCTATGTTGTATAACATGTAAAACAAGAACATGAAAGGAGTATTCTAAAAGCGACTCATATAAACACCTTAATCACAATATTGTCTTATTCAGAATAAGCTCGATAATTAGATTACTGCTGTCCATGTAAATGTAGTCAGTGAAACAGGGGAAACAAGTAAGATGCATGGTGACAAGGTTTCTTGACCCATAAGCCATTTGAGCAGCCCACATTAAGAGCAGCAAAAAACAGCCTACATTAAAAAGAAACGTCCCTTATATTACAAATAAAGTGAATTATTTGAATTTGTATTGAGTTTGATTAAGTACACACTAGCGTACATGCTAGCCTCGATTATCCATATTTATAAAGAAAAAACATGACAAGGAAAATAGAATGACTAGAAAGTAATAAATCCAATGTTTAAAAAAGACGTCCTTGCTTTTCCTTGCCATCATGCTCATTGTTGTGCCTGCCAATAACTAGCAACCAACTTCCTGTTTACACTTGTATGCGCATGCCAAGTGTGCATGAATGGTCACATGACATGCGTTTTTGGTCGTGTAGTGTAGATGGAGATCGTTTCTGAAACACAGCAGAAACGCCAGTGTGGACGAGGATCACTCTCATTTTAAAACGCCGTTTTAAAACGAAAATGCACTAGTGTAAACAGGGCCTTAATCTCCATGATAGGTTAAGGAGCCTGGAAATCTGGGAGAGTCTCAGAGTAGAGGTGCTGTTCTTCCAAATTCAAGAACAGCAAATTGAGGTGGATCAGGCAGCTTACAAGAATGCACTCTGGTCAACTCCTGCTAGAGCTGTATCAGGCATGTCCCCCTGGACAGAGACCATTACACAGACCTAGGACCTGCTAGAGAGTTATATCTCACAGTTGGCTTGGGAATGTCTGGGGATCCCCCAGGACGAGCTGGACTCTGTGGCTGGGGATAGAGAAGTCTAAGTTGACCTTCTCAGCCTGGTGCTACTGAGACCCCCACCAGGAAACCTGGAAGAAAAGACATTAGGACCTTAATTATTTGTTTATTTATTTATTTATCTATTTGTTCATTCATTCATTCATTTGTTTGATTCTTTGGTTGCTTGCTTGTTTAGTGGGGTTTTTTTTCCTATTTTGCTAAATGTGATTAAAGGATACTTATGAACTTATACATATATTTATTATATATACAGTACTGTGCAAAAGTTTTAGGTACATGCAAACAAAAAATGCTGTAGAGCAAAGTTGCTTTCAAAATAATGAAATGATATGTTTCTACATTTTAAAAATATATCTTAAAGAGCAGTAAAGAGTAGTAAATTAAACAAAATCAACATTTGGTGTGACAAAAACAATAAAGATAAAAAAAAAGTAGTCTCAGGTAGAATTGGTGCAGTTTTATAAGGACATGAGCTGTAAGTTTTATTGAGCATCTTGCAGAACCAGCCACAGTTCTCTGGAGACTTTGACTTTCACACTTGCTTCATATTTTTGCAGAAAAATCCAGCAGCCTTCATTGTATTTTTAATCTAAAAAGTGTCTCTTACATAATATGCTGCTTGCTTTAATGACATACAAACATTTTCCTGTAACATTTACTTTTGTGCTAGAAAATTAATGTTTAGGAATCTAAAATGTTTTTGTAAACACTCAATAATGTAGAAATCATAAAATAAAAAATCTATAACAAAGTTTGTACTAAAAAAAAAAGGTGCCTAAAGCTTTTTCACGGTAGTGTAGGACCAAATAATATGCACAATTTTAATGTAATGTTTATGTTTGCTGGATTTTAAGCTTGGACACCATGCATTTCTTACTCATAGGTAGTTTGCCAGAAATCTGAGTGGACACTAATTATTTGGCCACCTGTGTTGTCCTCTGTGCTTTTTGATTATTATTTCTGTGGTATAATTAGCTCAAACCTTCATTGTTTCTCTTATAAGAGAAGCCAAAATAGATGCAACTGCTTAAGGCTACTAGGACGTAAAAAGAAATTGTGCTTGCCATTTGTGTGCTATTTAGATTGATCCCACAGAAATGGTTACTTAAGTCAAGGACTGTCTGGAGATGTGTCATTAGATGCATCATTTTTTAAGCTTCATATTTCATTATCCACAAGGAGGCTTGAATTACCCTCAGAAGTCAGGTGCCCTGAAATATTTCTGTAGCAGTGGAACATTGCTGACCCTCTTGTTTAACCATACCCCACCTCATTAAAGATTATGTAGGCCAAGGGGAACCCTTAAATAGTTGAAGAATTATGACCCATTTTGCCGCTAAAGAGGCATTTACAATGCATCACTGTACCCCAAGTACTAACATGACAAAATATATATTTCATAATCACCAGAGAAAACACCGCAATATACTTGTATAAATGCCAGTTGTTTTGTATAGTTGTTTTGTGTAGCATCATACATCAGATTGCAATCTGGCTGTAAGCAGCAACAGCTGATCCTGGGGGGTGGTGTAAACAAAACTTAGTAAGTGACGACATACTGCCCCAAACTGTATCCCTTTCTCTCTCATTTTTCTCCTTATGCCCTGGTGGGTTATCAGGAGGAACAAGTGGAGAGCTGAGTCACAGCCACAGCAGAGCCATGAGCCTGATAATACTGCAAGACTGTGAGGAGTTATCCTGCTTCCTGTTTTAATTAGGAAGAGTGCACCATCAACAGGCAATCATGTAATCAGCTTCCTTCCCTAGGTTGATTATAGAGAGTGAGAACTGCGTCATTGTGCATGTACAGCTCTGAAGATATGACACAGGGGTTTGTTCTGTGGTTATTTCTGTTTTGGCTTAAAGGGCGCATAATAACGTAAGTTAATAAATGTGAAACACAGACCTGTCCTAGACTAGCCATAATCAGCCTCTCACTATTCAGTACAGCTTGTACAAGGCTTCAACACTGGCTTTTCTTGAGGCCCGCATCACTTCATAGCAGTCAGGTTTTTTTCCCACTTTCAGGAGGCTCTTTAAAAAAAACATCACTAACCATCCATCAAATAGGCTACTCTCTGGCCTGTCAGAATTTCAGCATGTATGTCCAGGTGCACCAGTGATCTGCATTTCTAGCCTCCAAATCAGGAAGTTCTGATTTATAGTTCAGCTTGCATGTCACAAGATATGTGCTTCATACCTCAGTGGTTAGGTTAAGTGTACTTTTGATCTGCACTGGTGCCTTTTATGCTCTGCTTTCCCTTCTGCTGTATTGTAGATGTCAATATGTACTTTCTTCGACTTTCTAGGACTTTTTCAAGAGGCCCCAGAATATATGTTTTGGCATGCTTTTAGACAGAGTGCCTTTTTGAACTTTCTATCTTTAACACTTTCATCTTTATTTCATCTTTATTATATAATGTCAACCACTTGCCAAGTTTTTTTTGTTTTTGTTTTTTTACAGTGGGTGAAAGTAAACTGTAAAATAAACAAAAGAAATCAAGCATGGGGAAAATAATGTATGGCTGAGCTGACAGAAAGTCTATGTTTGCAATTAACACTTTTTAATGCCCCACAGAGGTTGCATGGTAGGCTCCAAAGGAAGCACATAATTCCTCATAGTTTAATGCATTTTAAAGAATTAAGTAAAGATACTTAATAAGTAAAGATTGCCTGTCGATCTTTTATGTAGGGAAAGACCATTCAACTGATGAATACTGCTGGATATTGTCATCTACCTACATGATGTAACATTTTCTTCTTGACATTAGTTTGTTTATATTGCATTACTTACGATAACCTGGAACACTTTAATACTTCTGTAAGCCTGAGGGTAAGGCATGTTTTCCATGTATTTTAAGATACAATGACAAATGCTTTTCTGCATCTTATGCTGAACACAGCCTGATGATGACTACACTTAACTGTGAACAGCTTATTGAATTTCCTCCAGTAAACCTCCCCTGTGCATCACTGAATGCTGTGCTGTAGGCAGTCACTGTGGAGACTTCAATTACTGGCAAGTCCCAGCCGGCTGATTTCTAACTGTGGCCAGCAAATTAGAAGAGAGAGAGAGAGAGAGAGAGAGAGAGAGAGAGAGAGAGAGAGAGAGTACGTGTGTCTATGGAAGATCATTTAGAGAAGTCTAATCTAAAGTATAGTTACAGTGCTAAAATCAGGAAACTGGAGAAGACATACCTTAAGCAGAGTTCAGTAAGTGCAGTAGTGAGAAGAGGAAACTGTTTGTTCATATGCTGGAAACAAGCCAACTGTCTGTGCCATAATCCACTGGGTGACTGATTTATAACAGGTTTTAAACTGTTCACTAAACCTAAACTTCCTGAACTTTAATTCTGTCTACAATTAACAAGGAAAATGCCCTAAACACAGAACAAGTATAGTGTTTGTGTACCACTAACTTTATGCAATTGTGTGATTTTGGAAGCTACAGTGCCTACAGAATTATTGGCATTCAACAAATGAGTAAAAGTTAATATATAAACAGAACAACACATCAGTATGTACTGTATGTGTGTGTAAGCTTATATATATATATATATATATATATATATATATATATATATATATATATATATATATATATATATATAAGCATAAGCTAAAATATACAGGAGCTTTATATAGAAGTAGTGCCATTTTTTCTACTGAAAAGTGGTTACAAAAAATGTTGTACCCTTACAATTTATATTTTATGATGCCCTGGAGAGAATGCCATCACTGAGTCTCTTCCTGTAATGTCTACCTTGGCATCCTCCATACAGAACATTTTATGCTCCTTCATATTCTTAGATCTGCACATCACTCTTCAATTCAGACCAGAAGTTGCCAGTACTGTTCAAATCCAAAGAATAAAATGGTCATTGCAAAACACTAATTTTTTGTTTTTCTTTTAACCACTTCTGTGCATGACCACAAATTTTGGGTTTGGTCTGATCTCACCACAGTGCAATGCCATTTGTAGTTCAGGTGTTGCATTGTGTGAGATGCTTTAAAAAAAAAAAAAAAAAAGGCTTCTTTCTTGTAATGCTTCCAAAGCTTGCTGTTTTAACAGCTGATTTAGAATCTTGACAACCACAAGAATTTACTAAACTGTTCAACTCTAAAACAAAGATCCTTGTTTGCCTTTTCCATCCTTTACCATTCTCCTCACTGTGTGGGTGGACAGTGTTCCCATAGTCCAATTCCTTGAAAACAGTTCTAATTATTAAATTATTAATTCCATAATTGTGCTTAATGGTATTTTAACTCTTTATGTATTTTATGGTCACAAACCATCTCTCTTCATTTTGTTAAAAGTTCCATGCCATTGAAAGATATCAGGGATTTTTTGATAACAGGGATGTTACATTTGTGCAGACTCAGTCCCCTCAGAATGTATTGGAATAGCAAGGCCGATTTTTATTTGATATACTCTGAAGACATTAGGATTTGAGATCAAATGATGAATATGAGTCTATAGATCAGTCGGCCAAATTCAAAACATGTCGTCCAAAGAAAATAGCAGCATTTAATGACAGAAACATTGTGAGAGCTCTGAGGAAAACCCAAAAACAGCAGTCAGTGACATCACTAACAACCTCCACAGGACAGGCGTGAAGGTATCACAATCCACCATTTGTAGAAGACTTTGAGAGCAGAAATATAGACACCATACCAAGATGCAAACCACTCATCAGCATTAACAATCGGAATGCCAAATTTATATTTGCAAAGAAATACCGAGATGAGCCAGACAAAATCTGGAACCAAGATTAACTTCTACCAAAGTGATGGAAAGGGCAAAGTTTGGAGGAAGAAAAGATCTGCTCATGATCCAAAATATAAAAGCTCATCGGTCAAGCATGGTGGAGGTGTCATGGTTTGGGCTTGCAAGGCTGCTTCTGGAACAAGCTCACTAATCTTTATTGATTATGTAACTCATGATGGTAGCAGCAGAATAAATTCAGAAGTTTACAGGAACATTCTCTCTGTCAATTTACAGAGAAATGTATCCAATCTAATTGGGAGGAACTTCATCATGCAGCAAGACCATGACCGAAAACACACTGCCAACTCGGGGCGCATGGTGGCTTACTGGTTAGCACATTCGCCTCACACCTCCAGGGTTGGGGGTTTGATTCGATTCCCACCGTGGCCCTGTGTGTGCGGAGTTTGCATGTTCTCCCCGTGCTGCGGGGGTTTCCTCCGGGTATTCCGGTTTCCTCCCCGAAAGACATGCATGGTAGGCTGATTGGCATGTCCAAAGTGTCCGTAGTGTATGAGTCTGTGTGTGAATGTGTGTGTGAATGTGTGCCCTGCGATGGACTGGCACCCTGTCCAAGGTGTACCCTGCCTTGTGCCTGATGCTCCCTGGGATAGGCTCCATGTTTCCCCGTGATCCTGAAAAGGATAAAGATGGATGGATGGACACTGCCAACTCAACAATGGACTTCATCAGGGGGAAAAAGTGGAAGGTTTTAAACTGGCCAAGTCAATTGCCAGACCTTAACCCAATTGAGCATGCATTTCACCTCCTGGAGAGGAGACTAAATAGAGAAAAGCCTGGTAGAAGCCTGGAAAAGCATCACAAAAGAAGAATGCAATAATGTTATAACAAAGAAAAAAATATTTACTCCTCTCCTTTAAAAGGAATAGAATAGAATAATGTACTTTTCTGCCTTCATTGTAGGCACTGTAGGCACAGAGTAACTTATGGGATCATGATCTTCAGTACTACTAATGATTAATATATTACACTTCCTAGAAAGAGAATCATATCTTCTTGACGTGATGTGAAGAAGAAGCACAATATTCTGAGAATTAGGGAAGATTAAATTTCACCCTACTCCTTGAAGTAGTGGCCTTAATTTGACATTCTAGAAGTGTAGATGAGAGTTAATCATGCATGCATGCATGCTTGAAGATAAGAACTTTGGAGACTATCTGAGTCATTGTTGACTTCTGATGAGAAGGAACAACTTCAAGAGCAGGATTTCTTTTTCTACTGGTCACAGTAGATGGTACTGTATTCTGGTTTGTGTCTTGTTTGGGTTCCTTACTATGCCTTCTTTCTTTTTCTCCTTCTTATTCAGGCCATATTTTACTTGCTAAAGATATTTTCCACACATATAGAAAAAAGTTAATTTAGATACAAGAATACCACCATCATATAAAAATTATTCAGAATGCTTATCTCTTATTGGAAAAAAGTAATTCATATTAATATATTAATATTAATTAATATTTCCTTCAGAAAATATACATTTACATAAATAGATTCATCAGATTGTTGGATTAGTTCTTAAGACATTTGACAGATGAGCAAACAATCTTTTAATTTTTTTTATTTCAATCCATGAAATTGAGAAGAAAAAAAAAGAACTATTAAATCCTATCAAATTCCTGTGCCTCTTAATGATAGTTACATGCCACATTCTTTGTGGTATACACAGTGGTGCTTAAAAGTTTGTGACAGAAATTTCTATATTTCTGCATAAATATGTAACCTAAAACAATACAATTTTCACACAGGTCCTAAAAGTAGATAAAGAGAACCCAGTTAAACAAATGAGACAAAAATATTATACATGGTCATTCATTTATTGAGGAAAATTATCCAATATTACACATCTGTGAGTGGTAAAAGTATATGAACCTTTGCTTTCAGTATGTGGTGTGACCCCCTTGTGCAGCAATAACTGCAACTAAATGTTTCTGGTAACTGTGAATCAGTCCTGCACATCGGCTTGGAGGAATTTTAGCCCGTTCTTCAGTACAGTACAGGGTTTCCTCACATGAACTGCTTGCTTCAGGTCTTTCTACAACATTTTTATTGGATTAAGGTCAGGACTTTGACTTGGCCATTCCAAAACATTAACTTTATTCTTCTTTAACCATTCTTTGTTAGGGCGACTTGTGTGCTTAGGATCCTTGTCTTGCTGCATTACCCACTTTCTTTTGAGATTCAGTTCCTGGACAGATATCCTGGCATTTTCCTTTAAAATTTGCTGGTATAATTCATAATTAATTGTTCCTTCAATAATGGCAAATTGTCCAGGCCCAGATACAGCAAAACAGGCCCAAACCATGATACTACCATAAGCATATGTCACAGATGGTTCTTAAGCTGGAATGCAGTTATTTCCTTTCTCCAAACATAACACTTCTTATTTAAAACAAAAATTCTATTTTGGTCTCATCTGTTCAGAAAATATTGTTCCAATAGCTATTTGGCTTGTCCATGTGATCTTTAGCAAACTGCAGACGTCTAGCAATGTTCTCTTTGGAGAGCAGTGGCTTTCTCTTTGCAACCCTGCCATGCACACCATTGTTCAATGTTCTCCTGATGGTGGACTCATGAATATTAACATTAGCCAATGTGTTGGAGGCCTTTAGTTGCTCAGAAGTAACCCTGGCTCCTGTGACCTTGTGGACTATTACACGTCTTGCTCTCGGAGTGATCTTTGTTGGTCAGCCACTCCTGTTAGCCACTCCTGTTAGCCACTCCGGGTAACAATGGTCTTAAATTTCCTGATATCTGTCTGACTGTGGATTGGTGGAGTCTAAACTCTTTAGAGATAGTTTTGTAGCCTTTTCCAGACTCATGAGCTTCAACAACTCTTTTTCTGAGGTCCTCAGAAATCTCCTTTTTTCATGCCAAGATACACTTCCACAAACATGTGTTGTGAAGATCAGACTTTGATAGATCCATGTTCTTTATATAAAACAGGGCGCTCACTAACACCAGATTGGCATCCCATTGATTGAAAACCTGTGACTCAAAGTTCACCTTTAAATTAAACTGCTAATCCTAGAGGTTCACATACTTTTACCACTCACAGAAATAAATAAATGGCCTAGTATACTATTTTTGTCTCATTTGTTTAATTGGGTTCTCTTTGTCTACTTTTAGGACTTGTGTGAAAATCTGATGATGTTTTAGATCATATTTATGCAGATATATAGAGAATTCTAAAGGGTTCACAAACTTTCAAGCACCATTGTAGTGCTAAATAGATCTTATAGCATACATTTTAAATAGAATAGAAGAAATGAATATCTTTATTGTCATTGCACAAGTACAACAGAACTGGATTTTCAACCTCCTTATTAGATGCTATATAAGATTAAAAAAGAAAACGCACAAAAAAAAACCAAATATATATCCTATGTGTGTAACTGTAGCACTGAAGTAATATTATAGTCAGTATAAACAGTATAAACAGTATTTGGCAGTAATAGTGCAACAGCTCAAGTAACACTGCAATTATTTTAGAGTAAAACTACATTTGAGTAATAGTAATTAGTAATAACATCAACAACAAATACAACAACTTTCAGTAACACGTTATTTGAAGTGCCTATAGTGCCTTTATAACATATTCATAAGCAGTGCATACAGTACTGCGTAAATGTCTTAGGCAGCCTATTGTTTTAGTACACATTTTGTTATAGATGTTTATTTTATGGCGTCTACATTATTGAGTCAGTACAAAAACATTTTATATTTCCAAACATATTTCCAACAAAAAATTTAAATGTTACAGAAAATGTTTGTATTTCAGTAAATAAAGCAGCATATTATGTTACAGACCACTTTTCAGACAAAAACTTAATGAAGGCTGCTTGTCATATCACAGCAAACCAGTGACTACGTTTCCCATCCTGCACTGCAGCCTACAAACATGGCCACCATGGACTGCAGTTACCAGAACACTCACATTCATTCTAACCATGCACACCTGCATCAATTTCACAGCACTCACAACCACAGTATAAAGAGACTGTTTGAACACAATGACTTTGTGAAGTATTGAGTGTTATCACCATACCAAGCATTTGTACCCTGTTCCACGTTTTGTTTCATAGTCATTGATCTTGTTTCTTGTTTCTCATTCTCGTTTTTTGCCTTGCCTAGTTTATGCCTGTTTGCAGATTGCCTGACCCACTGCCTGTTTTTGACCATGCTATTGTCTCATGACTTGGATTTGTCTGCCTGCCTCTCTTTATTAAAAGCTCTTATCTGCACTTGCATCCGTCCTAACCTTCATTACGTGGATAACGTGACACTGCTGGGTTTTGCAGGCACAAAAAGTGCAACAGTCAACGTCCAGAACAACTGGAGACTTTGCTGAGTAAAATTTACCAGCTAAGTTCCTTATAAAAACTGCACAAATTGTACCTGAGTTGATGACTTTTTTTTAAACCAAATACTGACTTTGCTAATTTTGTTACTATTTACTGCTCTTTATAGAATTTTTTTATATAGAATTTAAAATAGATTTTATATAGAAGTTTAATTTCATTTTTAAGGCATCTTTGCTTTACGGCATTGCTTTGCATGTGCCTTAACCTACTGTGCAGTAGAGTACTGTATTTTATAAAGCAATGCTGGATAATTTATAAACATCTCATGTCACAACACACAAAATGACATTGGAGGTTTTATGCAACTTTGTCTTTACATAGATATTGTGTTACTGTTACTTTGTATTCACATGTTGTTAGAAGTTATTAGCTTGTTTATGACACTTTGAGAAAGTTATATATAGTGCTACATAAAAGTGTTATAAATGTACATTTAAGTAACATTTTAGTTTGAGGGCATCAAAACCAATCATTTGCCTGGCATATGGGCTTCATAAAAAAAGAAGAAGCTGTATTGGAATGGGGCTTATAAGCAAATAGTGTAAGTACACCTTACAAAAGCTAAGATGGCAGGTGGACAGGTTTTTGCCAATACTTTATTACGCTATCTACTTCTGAGAACTCAGTCCATTTGTATTAAAATGATCATAGAGCCAAATTCCAGTACAGCTTCTTAATTATGAAGCCCATATGCCAGACAAATGAATGATACTGATGCCCACAAACTAAACTGTTAATCAAATTTACATTCATAACACTCTTATGAACCAATATGTGTACCTTCTACAACTTTCTCAAAGTGCTGTTTGATTAAAAACAAGCTAATAACTTGTAAGATATGGATAAAAAGATATAGTAACACAGTATCTCAGTAAACTTGTAATGATAACTGATGCCTGTAGTTTTCTCATCCATGTAAAAACAAAGTTGCATTAAAAACTCTAAGACCACGGTACATGTTTGGACATAATAAATTCTCCAGCTTTGGTTTATAATATATTTATGAAATGCTTATGAATGCGTTATAAAGGCACTATGTAGGTACCCATCAAATAAAGTGTTACTCATCTCTCTTACCTCAGTCATCCATATGGCGTTTTCTCTGATGAGGTAAAAAAAAAAAAATTAGGAATATCATCCCAATTAACAAGAAGAATGAGAGAATCACTTAAGTTATTTTGTCACCTTTACAATAGTTTTCAGAAATAAAATTTCTGGTTGAACAGACAAGAAATGTATTTTTTAAATTAGCATGGCTGGCATGAAAATGGTAATAAAGTCACAAAGGTGTCATTAACTTTTAAAAACATATTGAATAAGACAATACATAAAATTGTAGTGAAGTAAGACAAAAATGTAAAAACAGAACACCAGTAAGTAATTACCTGAGTAAATAATAATAGATGGCTAGCCAATGTTTTACCTTGCCACTGCGTTCATTAACTACTTTTTGTTTGTTTGTTTGTTTGTTTACAGAATCAGTTCATCTCCACTGTCCAAACGTTTGAAAATATAATTTATAATTTGTTTGCTTTAGGGCCAACTGGCAAAGTGCATATGAACCTGACATGTTTATTCTTACATATTATTGTAGCTGACTATGTGCAGACACACACAATTGGCTAATGTCACGTTTGACAGGTGGGAATGTATTGCCATCATTTTTCCTCTCTTGGACTCCCGGCCTCAGATGACTATGGCATCATCAGGATTCAAACTCTCAGCCTCACCACACCAGAGCAAATGCTTTTCTGTTGTGTCACTCGGTCGCTCTTTTTTAGCAAAGCCTTAAGATATATGTCCAGCAGTCATTTTGCTCTTTTGCCCTGTCACACATCAGACATTAGATGTCATGGTGATCACCACAGATCAATAGCGCCAAGTCTCTTTTGCTCAACCTGTTCAAAGTTCACTCCTAAAATGGTGAGAGCTGGCCTCAGATTAAATCTGTAGGATGTTGAGAAGAGCCATACAACAGTCAAATCATGTCTTCCCAGCTACATTCTCACATAATAACATATTATATTATAATGCCTTCTTGACACTCCTCTGTAATGAGTAAAAAACAGAGTAGGTACATAAAGGACATAAAAATTCTTTGACAGTGTGGTTTGCTAGTAGTACTTGTAGTAGCAGTAGTACTAGTAGTCATTTTTTGCATTTTTTGTGCATCCTTGTTGAAATAAGCTTTTAAAATAGCAATCATCAGATCATTTTACTCAGTGCTCATTTATCTAATTGTGTTAATCCATATGGGAATGTGCTCTCCTTAATCTAATAATCTAAGTCAAGCATGCAGGGGCTATCCAAATCCTTTTTGGCCACTGAAGACTTTCAGATGGTTAATTGTGTAAATTCTGAACATGGTGCATGCTATCCATCTTAATCCCCCTTAAGTCATCTTGAGAACATCATGTTCGCAATTGCTCAGCCAATGATATTCCATACATCACTGGCTAGAAGGAAATGCCAAATTCTTTGTAAAAATCCAAGCATATGTTTGTTATTCAATCTCTTCTGTACTTTCTATTTTGTTTATTCAACGCTCTTAATCTTGTTATGGTTGCAGCAACTCATGGGACTTCGCCAGAGGTACAGACATAGTGCAGGCTCTGTTGCATGTTAAAGATAGCCAGCAAAGTTAGCACTCAGGGCATCTTCCTCTGCCATCTGCCTCATAGGCACAAGTCCAGCAATGTGGCAAGGCACCCATCAACACAGGAGGGAAAATAGTTACTTATTCTCTTGTCTTCATCTTCATTATCAGACATTGTAAGGGCTAAATGCAGTCTTTCCAAATCTGTATCCTTGCCAAAAAACTGATTTACTCTCACCCCTGATATTGGCTGCCTGTCTCTGTGGTGAAGAGGTGAAGAGAGTCTGCCAGTGACCTTAGCAGACCAGAGGAAGTTTTCAGTCAGCTATAAGGTTGTTTTTTTGGGGGGGGGTTTTCACTGTTAAAAGTCAAAAGAAACTGGAGTATGGAGACATGGCACAGGTCACAGCACATAGGTGTCTTCTTAGGGATTTAACTCAAAATATTAACAGAATGTTATGAGAGCAGCAGGTCCTTTCACTTTTAATATCAGAAAAGTGAAGCTCAGTGGTCTTCTCTGTCAGCCTCAGGAACAGCAACAGTATCATAAATCACTTTGTCAGGCCGTGTGTTTTTGAACCTGCAGACTGCCCACAGCTTGTGTCATTTTTGATGTTCTTACTTCCCTCCACGAGGCTGTCAGTGACTTCCTGGATACACAGTGTGCTCGCTGCAGATGAGTCGACATAGTAAAACACTCATTTAATGTAATATTGACAGATTGTTGCATGACTACATGAATGTGTTTTGTTATTCTGAAAAAAAAAATCAGCACTGAATCTCCTCTAAGTAAGCAACTATCATTCCACTGTAGAAAGTGTTGAACATGGTACTGACTCTACCATTTTGTCATAGTCCATGTTTGCAGCAAGCATTTATGTTAATGGGGAAAAACCTGGCTGGTTGTAGCTCAGGGGCTTCTGGATTATTTCTCTTGATACCTTTTTTCAGGTATTTTGTGATGACTGACAGGGCAGCTCCCTCCCCTTAAACGGGTTCAGTGCGGATGTCTGGTCAATGAGGGTGACTTCGAGGTTTATAATTAGGGGGTACGGTGGAGGGGTGGTGCATTATAGCCCATATGTGTCAGTCCAGACAAGTGAACCTCCCAGGCTGACTGTGTCCATGGGCTCTTTTCAGCTCACTTATGTCTCTTATTTACCATAGAACAACATGGATCAATATTACTACCTCCCTGAGGTGACGTAAACCAGTCCAGTACCCATGACAGATAAGTTATGCAAAACAGATTATTTATTATTGCAAGGCCCTTGAGGCATAGTCTGCTATTACCATTTCATGTTTATCCAGCATCGTGTTAACCAAGTGATAATTTATCCTAACAAGGTCATAAAAATCATTATAATATATTGGAACCAATCATTCTGAAAGGATGAAATAAGGCAGGCAAAGTGCAATTTGCTACACATTCTCTGTATTTCAGCAGAGATTTATTGATGTCCTGCGTTGTATCTGGGTGCAGTAGCTTGATGTAAAGATGAGAATTGGATAGAAAACCAAAAAACAGAGGAGTAATGCAACATATGGAAGCTATCACAGGGCCAAACTCCCATCTGTGTGCACAGGCGCAGTGCATTGGCATCCACCAGCCACTGTGCAGGATGGGAATAATCCACGGAAGAGGACCCATGGAATTGCTGTAGGACTCTGAATTCCCTGGAGAAACAAAGTCGTCCAAGATGGGGGTGGGGAGAAGAGATAGGGATGGTGTAAGAGGAAAGCGCAGATGTTTGCTGATGTGTACCAAAAACAGGTGCTCAATTGCTGTGGAGGGCTCACAGAGATTCTCACGTTTCTGTCCATGTTGAACACACCAGTGTAGAACGCTGAATGCTGTTTTCTTATGGTTCCTGAAGAAAAACTGCAGTAAAAAATCTGTTTCCTCTTATTTAAATGATGAATCTATTTAAATGAATCTATCTAGAGCATTTTGGGGGCTGGTATCACCTTGAATTTATGTGCCAGAAAAGTTGATTTAGTCTTTGAGTTGTAAATTGTCCATCCTGAGTCAAACAACTAAAAATAATTAGACATAAAACAGAATGTCACTTGTCATCAAGTAAATTGGTCTCCAGTTGTAGTTCAGATTTTATTTATATATCTAATTGCTCCAAAGGGACAAGTTAGAGAGTCTGAATGTAACAAGAATAAATAAACAGAAAAGAATTTCTCATGATTTTACGCTTGGTTTAAACTTGGGCTATAATCATATTTCACCATCAGTTGTTTTATTACAAATGAAATTACTGCCTCCGCTGTTCTCTCACGTTATGTTTATTAAAGCTGACACTAGTTTGGTTTTTTTCCAAAAAAAAAAGACAGTTTTCAAATGTACTGTATTTGTTTCTACATTAATATTTTTGTAGTTGTTCATATCAGTAAGGTGCTATAAGTTATTTGAAGTTAATTAAACCTCAAATACCTGCCCAAGACCTCAGTAAAAATACTGTACCATTTTTTATCTCCCTGTTTCAGTGTACTCTGGATTTTCGAGTTGTGTGTTGGATCAATCTTGACTAGCTCTTTACATCCTCCCAACAGTCCTTGAAGGCCCTGACACATTAGTACCTCCTAAAAAGATACACAAAGTGAACCATGTCCTTTCTGCTAAGCCTCCTCACTGATTTATTGCATTTTCAGAGAAAGTGTTTTTTTCTGAAACCAATGACCTTAGCAGACCAGAGGAAGTTTTCAGTCAGTTATAAGGGGTTTTTTTTTTAGTTTTTTTGTTGTTGTTTTTTTACAATGCAGTGGCATTTATTGTCTGATACTGTCCTGTGTTCAATCCATCATGAGGAATGCATGCTTGGACTTAATTTAAATAGTATTCTTTTATATTTTTTTAGCAAATCAAAGTGCTGATACATTTCAGGTTAGCTTGTGAGTGGAATATTAAATAGTGGTACCCCTAGATTGAACGTCTTTACATGGGTTACTGATTTTGAGTGTGTGTGTGTGTGTGTGTGTGTGTGTGTGTGTGTGTGTGTGTGTGTGTGAGCTACTAGACCTCCCCAAAGGCTGTAGCTCCTGGGCCCCCCAAGTTAACACCTCTCTGACTTACGCACACCTGCTACTGATTAGAACATGACTGTGTAACCAATGAAGCATGTTTTCTTTTATAAAGTAATTCATCCAATTTCAGGTTTGGTGGACCCTGACCCGTTTTACCAGACAGGGCTATTCTCATCCTACACTGATCTTGCAGATGTAGGTGTCTGTTATGTGGTTTGCTGCATTCATCAGTGTTGATTGTGTGTCTGTATATGTGGGTGTGTGGTTAAGGGAGAACTGAGGCTTGTCTCATCTGACTAAAATGATTCCGATTGTGTGCAGGGTGATGATAGGGGAGCACCTTGATCTGCTGAGAACATTATTTTGTTGTAGAAGCTGTGTATCTGAGCCTGACACGTTTTTACTACACTGCTCTCCTTCAGTCATCCATGTTAAAAAAAAAAAGAGTAGTTGTCTGAGAATTTCCCTTATTTTCACTCCACTTTAAAAGCAAACTCCTGCACTGTGGCTCAAGTCTGTATGACCACTGTGAGCCTTCAGGCAGTAATGGCCAATCCCACAGGAACTGAGCTACAAGAGCTGTCAGTGCTTGACGAGCTCACCAGCCACAAGGCACTTTTTATCATCAGGAAGTTGTTGGGAAGAGGAGATATTTTGGTTTGTTTTCATTGCTGCAAACAAATACATTTACAAAACAAACAATCAGGAGACATCCTTGTCAGGTGACATCCTTAAAAGGGGGTGGTAAACTTGGCCAGCTGTATACAGGACCACAGTAATAGCGTAATTATTCAACACAGGCCACTAAAAAGCTAATAGCAGTGCAGCCAAGGCTTTACCAGTGGTGATGTTCAAGGTTGTCATATTGTTCATAAACAGGAAACAGGAAAAAATGGATTCCTGAAGAAGCCCTTGTTCAATGTAGAATATAACTGTTCAGTACGCCTGACAACACATACAGTATATTGCTAATAATGGCAGCTTATATATTAGTACACCATATCTACATGACACAATTGATAAAGAGGTTTGTTTTTCAATGAAAGCCCAATAATTAATAAACTAGTGTTTTTATAGAAAAGTTTTGGTTTGGTTACAAACATTTATTGTGCACATTTTAGTTAGGTATCAAAGCAGAATCATGATTTCTTTCCTTGACTGGGTTTTGATACAGGCTTTAACAGTGATCTTTATTTGTTTGGTGCATGGTCAAGTTCAGAATTGAGAAAACAGACAGTCTCTTTGATAATGAAGTTTCTCAAAATCTCCCATTAAAAAGAACTTCCCAGTTGCTCTCAGTGAATTAAAATTCAAGAATACACTTTGGCTTTATTACAGTGCATTAAAAAAAAGTGAAACATTAAAAAACATTAAATGTGTTCTTTAAGGAAAACAAAGGACAGACAGACTGACAGAGAGAGAGAGAGAGAGAGAGAGAGAGAGAGAGAGAGAGAGAGAATGTTTACAACACTTTCTTGTGTTGTGCTAAGTGCTGCAATGGCAATTCAGTTAGTTCTTCCAATACAATTACACACCGAAAAACTTTCTTTTTCTTATAAATTATGTAAAATGACAATAAGATCAGGAACTCAAAGAGGGGAAATTATTAATTATTAAAAAAAGATTAATTGGAGCTGAGAAATGTAATGAAATTTGCTCTGTATTATCAATTATATCCTACAAAAGCCGTGAACCACAATTTGTGGGGAAGGTCTATTTATTTATGTTGACATATACTGATGCCATTTTAATTTAATAACTTAAATAACTAATTTTGAGTTATTACCTCATACATCAAATTCGAGTGGTCAATTTGAGAAGTTAAAACCTTGACTACATCTGAACACATTTAAATGAATTACCAAACATTAGGTGTATGTGTGTCAACATTCCTTTAAAGCAATGTCTGGCTTACTTACTATTTAGGAAATATCATACAGAATAAGAATGACTATTACTGTAAGCTAATATTAGATAAATGGGTCTTATTGATACACTGTGGGCTGCTATATATTATATCAACATCACATGAGAATATGTTGAAATGAGATATTACCTTGAAATTACAGGTATAAATAAATAGATAAATAAAAATAACAACATAGCACTTCAAAGTTTTTCCCCCACAACTTAGAGCTTACATCAGGGTTTCCAAAACTAGGGATTGTAGTCCCATATGGGCTCCCTTCATTTCCCATTTTTGTTTCATTTATTTATTTTATAAATTACCATTAGAAATATCAGATTTTGTGTGCTAATATTTTTAACTGTTACTAGGAGTCACATTCAGACAAGCCACATTTAAATTAATATGGTACATGTTATTTTTGTCTTTTTCACTATCCTGACATGCTACACTAACATAGTTCAGTAATAAAAAGGAAACATTTCCCCGTCCGTCTCCCTTCACTAAACAAACAAAGCATCATGTCTCAACTTGCATCCTTATGTACTATTCCAGACTGTGATTGAGTACCGACACTAACCGGTTGGTACTAACACTACATTAAAGGTCTGGTTTGCATGACATGCCCATGATAACAATCACAGTGGCGGAAAGTTTTATGAGAGATACCGTACTGATCTCATCAGTATGTTTTACACAGCTGTGCATAAAATTGGTAAACACAGTTCCACCTGGAAACTTGACAGACAGGGATGTTTTGTCTCTGAAATGCCATCTAGTGAATGTTGCTTTTAAATCTTTCAGATTTACATAAGATATGCTCGAGTGTGTGAACAATGCTACTTGCATTACCGCTGCTTCTGCACCTGCACACAAAATCATGCATCAAACCTTGCATTGGGCCATATATCACACCACCCCGGCATGGATTATTTTCCTGTAACAGCACAACACTTCCCACTAGACTGTCAGTGCAAGAAAATTTCCTTTGGTTTTTAGTCACTTATGTTACACATCATATGTTCCTAATGTGATTAAAAAAAATTTTTTAAAAAAAGTAAAAATTATCAATTTGGAATTTTTGAAAATGTAAGGTGTAAAGGTTTGGGGTTGCTGAAAATTCATAATGTCCATTTGGGGTTGTTTGCTCAAAAATTTTGTGAACCCCTGGCTTACATAATATGCTTAGAGGCAGTGGTGTAAATTATGGGTAGATTTTCAAAGACTCATACTGTGGCACTACCCTTAGGTAGTGACTAGGATGCATTGATAAACATAGTAAGTAAACAGTCATTTGTGGAAAAGAAAAAATGTATTGTTAAAGTGTATCAATAAGCCTGATAATACAAAACCTAAACCTAAACAATAAGCCTGATAAAACAAAACCTAAACTACCTCATATAGTACCTTAAGTGTCAGGACATTTAGCTCCAAACTGCTCTTTTTCTCAGCCACTTTGGCATTTATGTCCTTATATTGCAAGAATGCAACTTTATTTCTGAAATGAGGTTTACCAGGCATCTTGCATTTTGGATAGCAGTAATTACAAACCTTGTGTTCTTTACTACAGAAAATAGTTGGAGATCAGTAATGATATTAAGTCTGAATGCATTGGGATTGGGTTTGCATGAGCAGAACTGGCTGGTAGTTTTAGGATAAAATGGAGCAGCTATATAAAGGTTTTCTTTGGTTGAGGTTTTTGTGGTGCCTGTGTATATGTGCTAAAACATGTGTTGCCAATTGTATATAGGACAGATGGCACACTTTTCTCTGAATTGACACTACTCTTATGAAAAACATAAGACACAGGAACAGCAAATACTGGAGACTCTAAAGTAACCAAGGACTTTCTTGTGGGCTTGTCTTTGGCAGCTATTATAGAGCTGAAGTGAGAGACCGATTTTGACCTTCTTTTACATGAACGATGGCATGGAACTGATGCAGAAATTTGAAACACTGTTTTAAGTGTCTATTTCTTCTGGAGTTTGATAATGTATTAAAAGGTTTCAATCAGCAGGAAAATTGTTGAATTATGGCATGATTTTAGTTTGCATTTTAGAATAATTTTTGTTAACTTTAAGTTTGACAAACATTGTCATAAATGTTTGCAGTACAATGTCATGACCATTTTTATTACGTCCCCCATGAAATTACTTCCACTTGTGTGCCTGTTCTGTTTGGCGTGCTGTTTGAAGAATTTTAAATGAATGAGCCTCAAAATAATAAACTGTTTTTCTCCAAGCATAAAGCAAGTCAATACATTTATAAAGCAGCACTTCTTCAAGCATTTTAAAGAAATTGCTGTTCGGCTTTTGGGCACAGTCATTTATGCAAGTCATCATAGTTTTTCGAAGACCTCTTAAGTTTTTCTAAGAATGCCTAAGCAGCTTTTTGCATTTAAGACCAATGCTCATGATCATTGATGTATTAAATTATGTATTAAAATGGGCCCAAGCCTTGGAGCTCCCTGTTAAAGGTCTGGTGTATGGATAAGAATGGATAAAAGAAGATAAGAATGGATAAAAGAAGATAAGAATGGATAAAAGAAGCAAAGAACTTACTTCATTATCGATCACTGCTTACTTTCGTGTGATAATATGATACTATGCCATTGTATATTACAGCAAACATTAATAAATGACAAGAACACTGTAGTGTTGGGAGGGGATTTGTCATCTTTGTATTTTTCCCACATATTAAATGAGAAGATAACTTGTATCAGACCATACCTAGCCAGAAATTATATGATTATATGATGATGATGATGATTTATTTATTTTTTCCTTTTTTTTACTTCAGCTCAAACAAACAATCTCCAGTTTCATTTCTATTGAACATTTCTACTGAACATTCCTGCTGAACATTTCTTCTGAACATTTCTAGTGAACATTTCTGCTGAACATTTATGCTGAACATTTCTACTGAACATTTCTACTGATCATTTCTGCTGAACATTTCTACTGAACGTTCCTACTGAACGTTCCTGCTGAACATATCTTCTGAGAATATCTTCTGAACATTTCTGCTGAACATTTCTGCTGAACATTTCTGCTGAAATTATTATTATTATTATTATTATTATTATTATTACTACTACTACTACTACTACTATATGAAGTAATATCCAGCTGTAACCTTGCATACCAAAACTTCAGTCAAAAGCCTCTACACCATACTGCCTAGATACAGTAACTCACATTAACTGAAACACTGTTGAACAGTTATATAACACACAAAATTAAATATAGCTCTATTTCACCAGGGCAGTGAGAATCACCTGAATATCTTCTTGTGCATGGGCACCCTTACATAGTGAAGTACAATGCAGTATTTATAATAAATGTTGCTGTCATTCACTAATTTTTCCATTTCTCCTTCTTACTTCATACACATGAGGGTGCAGGATGCTTAACAGCTTGTGACCACAGTCGGAGCTTCAGGTTCTTGTCTTCTAAAGCTGAACTTAGGCTCCTGTCATCCTCTTATGCCTCTGTGAATGTAGTTCTTGTGTACTACAAGCTTTTATTTTCATAGTATGTTACTGAGCTATCACACAGCACATTGTTTGTTACATTATCTCTGCAAGCTTGCATATTGTTTTCTCTGTGTGTTTTCTCCTTTAAATAGTTTCTATTCACTGGTAACTATTAGCTGAATAGTAGCAATCTGCTCATCTAGATGTGTGTAAATTAACCCTGCAGAATCTGCCTCACGACCAACGAGTCAGAGCATAGGAGGGTACAGGTTTCCGAATTATCCAAAGTGCAACAGATTTCGGAAGCTGACAAAAGTATTCAAACATGAATTTCAAATACACTTTGTTTTGTTATTTAATATACTTCCAGTGCATATATCCACTTAAAATTTACACACAAACAAAAAACAACAACAAAAAAACCCCACAACTGATAGGGAAATAAGTATTTGGACACCACAAACTAACAACATTAGTACTTTGTTGCAAAGCTATTGTTGGCCATTTACAGTTGGGGCCAATGGTTTACATACACCTAGGCTAAAGACATTCAAACAAAATTTTTCACAACTCCACACAGTTCATGTTGCCATACATTTCCTGTATTAAGTCAATTAGGTTATCTACATTATTTTCATGAGGTCATTTAAAAATAATATTGTAGCCAAACGAAAGGTCTATTTCAGCTTTCATTTACTATATCAGCTTTTCAGTGGATCAAAAGTTTACATACACTTTGTTAGTATTTTGTGTCATTGGCTTATAATTGCTTGAATTTGAATGAAAATGAATTTGGGGTAGCGTATGCCTGATTTATTTTTCTTTACTTTACCAGAATTTTTGCTCATTCCTAGGGACAGAATTGGTGGAGCTCACTCTGGTTTATGACCCTCTTTGCTCAGACATGCTTTTTCAGTTTGATCCATAAATTTTCTATGGGATTCAGGTGAAAGATTTGTGATTTCCCTCTAATACCTTCACTTTGTTTTCTGTAACTTATTTTGTTACAACTTTGGAGGTATGCTTAGATGCTTGGAGGAGCTGTCCTGCTGAAAGTCCCAGTATGGACCAAGTTTTAACTTTCTGGCTGATGCCCTGAGGTTTTGCTTCAGTATTTCTAGATAATCCTCCTTCCTCATGATGTCATTTTCTAAAGTGTACCAGTCAAGCAAAACATCCCTACAACATAATGCTGCAACCCCCATGCTTCACAGTTGAGATAGTTTTCTTTGAATTAAAAGCCTCAATCTTTTTCCCTCCATACATTGGTGTGATTATTATGGCCAAACAGTTCAGGGTTGTTGTTTTTTTCATCTGACCAGAGAAAACTCCAAAATGCTGGTGATCACTTGCAAACTTCAGTCTGGGATTTTTATACCAATCTTGGTGTAGGGGCTTCTTCCTTGCACAACAGCCTTTGAGACCATGGTCATGAAGGACTCTCTTAATGGTGGATGTACATACTTTGGTACCTGATGCCTCTGACTTCTTTACCAGTTTGGTTATTGCTGCCTTGTGCCTCTTCCCTGAATGATGCTGTGTCTGTGGGGACCAAATATATTACACTGGCATACAACTGTTTGTACAGATGCTTGTGGTACATACAGTTATTTGGAAATTGCTCCTAAGGAGGAACTGGACTAGTGGAAGTCCACAATTTTTTGTTGGATTTTTGGTGAAAATCAAAAGAAAACAGGCTCAAAAGGTAGCAACATAAATCCAGCCACAGATTAATTCCCATTTAACTCCTAATTAAGGCCCTGGCCAGTCAGAAGCTTCTAAAAGTCATACATTTCTGGAATCCTCCAGCCTGTTTAAAGAGACAGTCAACATGTTGTATGTAAACTTTGGACCCACTGGAATTCTGATATACATTCATGTGAAAAAATAAGTATACCTTATGGAAAATGGTTAGCGTTTTTGACATATTTGGACAATCAAACATTTGATCATCTTTGAATCAGTGCCTATTAATAAAGTTGATATACTTGAATAAAACCACAAGTAAAATTAGACTTTTCAGTCATTTATTCAAAAGAAATATCAATAGATGTGATTCTTCTATGGAAGAAGTAAGTACACCCTTGGCCTCAGAAGCTAGTATAGCCCCCTTTAGCAGAAAGGGGGCAAATTCTATCAGGCTTGCTGGATTTTTTTGACCACTCTTACATGCAATATTCTTTCAGTTGCAAGAAGGTTAAGGATTTTCTTGCATGTACTGCCTTTTCAAATCCCCCCACAACATTTCAATGCGATTCAAATCCAAGCTTTGCCAAGGCCATTTCTTCTTTTCGGTGGATTCCTTGGTGGATTCCTTGGTGGATTTGTTAGTGTGCTTATTATCATTATCCTGCTGAAAGGTTCAATTTTGGTTTGCTTCAACTTTCAGAAAGATGGCCTTACATTATGTTCAAGCACGCTCTGATATGATGCAGAATTCATAGTTGAATAAATTAATACAATCTGTCCAGTCCCTGAGACAGTGAAGAAACCCCAAACCATAACATTTCCACCACTGTGCTTCACAGTAGGTATGAGGTGCTTCTCCCGAAAAGTTTTCTTTGGTCTGTGCCAAACATGTCTGCTGTTACTGTGGAAAACAACTCTATCTTTGATTTATCTGTTTGGATTATTCCAAAAGGCCTGGTCTTTGCCTATATGCTCATTGGCAAACTGTGGTTTTGCAAAGACTTTTTCAGGAAGAAAGGAGCCAACTCGTGCAAACCTCAGCAACGTTACATGTAGTGTACAGAGTAAAGACGAAGCGGAGCAGCGGTGCTGAAAATGTAGAAAGCGGGAGGAAAGCAAAAAGTTTTTATCAAAGCCTGTGAAGTGTTTTAAAGTAACAGGTTTTTCCTTTGGTGTGAAGGCAAGGCTCTAGCATTACAGCCAAACAACAGCGAGGCTGTTATCCACCCCATTGGTCAGGCCCTAGACAGTTCTCCACCACCGGCACAATGTCGCAGGATACAAACTGTAGGTCTGGGTTTTTTATATTAGCCACCAACAAAGTTACTCTGTCCCAAAAACTTCATTTGTTATTGGACAGCAGCCTAATATAAAAGTGCACTATACATTTTAAAAGAAGGGGCTCTAACGTTCTTCTTCTTCAGAAGAATGGCAGTTTTGCCCCGTTCTAGATTTAAAAGGGTCAATCAGGTTTCTAAAGACTTCCTTTTTGTTCCCGTGTGCCATGCGTGTGAGATGTACTCAAAAGTGTTCAACCGGACTGGTTCAACTCGGTGGCTCTACACAATACTTATTCCCATGTCTCGGCATTGCAGTGCAGATATGAGTCTATACAGAAGTATAAACCAGCTTTTGTTAGAGAAATAGGGCAATGATATTAATACCACTGTGTCACCATCTTTTCATCCTTGATAGGCTAACTCAAGAACAAACCACTTTTGTGCCTAGTGGGCTCAGATTACATTAATCATTTGATATATACAATATATTGGCATCCAGCTCAGAATCCTATTCAGAGGCACCTATCTTTACAATCTGAGGCATGTAGGTCTGCATCCTCTTAAATTCCAATGCCTTTGTTTTCAGAGGTAAGGGAAGAAAATTAATGAGTCTTCTGTTCACTGGACATCCTTGGAAAGTCCACCCGGGGCTTCACACCTGCTGACAATCCTATGCGCGTGGCTCCGGAGGATGCATCGTTTGGAAAGTATGCATGCTGCTAAAGACTTAAGATACAGAATTCTTAGGGGAATTGCCAAGAATGTCAAGCTGATCATCACTTCCATGTCCATGTACTCAGCCAAGAATGTGACTATTGTTTGTGCAGTTGAAGGCTTCAGGATTGGTATGAACATCTGTGGAGTTCAAATGATTCCACAGGTCTATTGTATCTAGTTTTCCTTTTATTATGACTTGGAGGTCACAAAGTACCTGCAGTAATAATTGGACTGTGACATTCAAGTAGCTGCAGTTTATATAATATTCTGTTTATATTGCAGCTATTAAGAATGATGACAGGGACAGTGTAAGGGTCAGTGAGTAGAACAAAAGTGTGACAGCTACCTCTGTTTGACAGGTAGAGGACTGGCAATGTCCTTGACAGTTAGAGGTCACTGCCCATGATACTGCACAGCACATTTAATTGGTAA